>NC_139513.1:273651471-274851471 GCF_947247035.1 Vipera ursinii | reverse complement strand
TCCTGTCCTCTACCAAGTTTAAGATGGGTGGACTTCAACTCCCAGAATTCCCCAGCCAGGATGGAAATTCTGGGAGTTAAAGTCCAGTTGCCATGATTGAAAAACACTGCAGTAGGCCATGTATCTATCACTTTATTGTTTTATACAGTTCTTCAAAATGATTGAATAAAACAACTCATTGTTATAAACTCAAGCATGTAAAGGCAGTTTAACACAGGGGTTTTCAAACTTGGCCCTTTTTTTGACTTGTGGACTTTAACTCTCAGAATTCCTCAGCCAGGCATGCTGGCAGAGGAATTCTGAGAGTTTATTTATTTATTTTTATTCCATTTATATCCCGCCCTTCTCCGAAGACTCAGGGCGGCTTACAAGCTTAGCAGTAGCCTTCATTCTATGTATATGCCTGCTTATTAGGGCTTTCCCCCCCCCCAAGCGGCATTATTACAAAGTCAGCTTAATTGCCCCCAACAATCTGGGTCCTCATTTTACCTACCTCGGAAGGATGGAAGGCTGAGTCAACCTTGAGCCTGGTGGGATGCGAACCTGCACTAATTGCAGGCAGCTGGTGTTACTTAAGGAGGCATTAGCCCACTGCTCCACCAAGGTTGAAGTCCACAAGTCATAAAAGGGCAAAGTTTGAAGACCCCTGGTCTAACACAGGGGTCTCCAAACTTGGCAACTTTAAGACTTTAAGACTTTAAGACCCACCATAGTTGTAGTCCAGAAGTCTTAAAGTTGCCAAGTTTGGAGACCTCTGGTCTAACTCATCTGGGGATTCCATGTTGGAAAAGGCTGGCTTATGCAGTTATTCCAATGATTGTAGTAAAGAAACACACATGAAACAAGAATACTACATAACTAGTATTGCAAGTAAAAGTATTATTCCTAACATTCCTGAGCAGTGAGTAGGTTCAAGAGCAGGATGATTTTCTTGGGATGAGAAAATGTGTTATGAACAAGCATATAATCACTGGGGGAACAATGGTACTATTTCAGGACAAGGATCCCAGGAGAACAATTCCAGCACTTTTCCAAGATTGCATCCTCAGTTTTGGCTAATGCCATCAAGAACTCCTTGGTTCACTTTTTTCTTCTCTGCATCTTCCTTTGAAATGACCTGCCCTGGGCTCACATCCCTTATCACTGACTCCACCCAGGCATCAACTGGAGAACCAATCATCTTCTTTAGATACGGATATGTGAGCCATTTCAAAAATAGTTCCAACTCTCATGAATCCTTCCTTTAATGATTACCTTCTGCTTATAGAATATCAATTAACTTTTCCTGGGTGTGTTGAACAAAATAGGCCCTGATCAAAAGGTTCAATCTGAGCTCACCTGTTTTACATTATTCATCTTCATAATACTGACATCTCAGGGTGGGAATACCAATTGGTACACTTTAAAACATTTTACAATAGTTTTTATTTAAAGAAAAAGGCTACATTATTATATGTAAAATGTCACAATGGTAATCATCAGCTGAAAGGGCTGTCAATCCCTTACCAGGACTGGGCCACGGTTTGCCAGTAACCGGTCCGCACAAACAAGCAAAGCCTCCTCTGTGCGATGCAGGCAGCACACAAAACCATACCCCCTCTGGTCCGTGGAAAAAAACCTCTCTCCACGGAACCGGTCCCTGGTGCCCAAAAGGTTGGGGACCTCTGCTTTACTCTATAGAAAAGCTCACTTCAGTCAATCTTGGGTATTATACTACAACTCAGTGTTATTAAATGAAGTGGATTGGCACTTGATTTGGGATTCCCAAGATCAGTTATGATCATGTCCATGAGTTGAGGATATTTCCAGACTGATTGCACAATCAGAAGAAATGGTACATTAATTTGGGAATGGCACACGAGGCAATTATAAGTGGAAAACCTTGTCTAAATTCATCCAATTTCTTTAGAAATGGAATTCATAGAGGAGGTGATTATTATACTCAATGACTACATGCTACTCTCATATTGGCACTGAGAATGCTATGCTCAATATACATCATTTCTGAGATACAGCATTTAGCACAAGTTCTGGTGGAAGCAAAATGTTTGATTAAATGGGGCACTCTCCAATTCTGTCCATTTTTTTCTCATGTTAATAAAAGCTGAATCATATATTTGGGTCATAATGAAGTTGTCCTATTACATTATATGGCAATGTAAAAACTATTTGCATACATGCAAATCCTCTCCACACAGATGGCATAAATCATTAAAAATGCCAATTTCTCCTTTCTACATTTTCCTTGCAGCTTGCTTCTACTGTCCCTCTAGAATTTATAACTAATTACCTAGATCAATGAGATCACTCCTTTGCATATTAGAAGTTGGAGATTGGAAGCATTTATAGGTTTCACTTTAAAAAGATTATATATTGCATATATCATACAGAATTAAGCAAACATTTTCTCTGACCTATGAGAAAAAAATCTTTAGCTCATCAAATTCCACTGATTTTAGGTTTTAGAATTGAATAGATCTAAAATGGTGCTTGGAGGTCTCCTAGCCCTGCCTGAGCAGGAGAACCCAGGGCTTTTTTTTCTCATAGAACGCTCAGAACGGAGTTCCGGCACCTTTTTTGGATGGAACCTTGTAGGGTAGGCAAGGCGGGTTGTATGACATGTGCGAGTTCCAGCACCTTTTTCTTTTACAAAAAAAGCACTGGGAGAACCTATATCAGGGGTGTCAAACTCAATTTCATTGAGGGCCGCATCAGCATTGTGGTTGCCCTTAGGGGGCCGGGTGGGTGTGGCCAGGGTGGGTGTGGCCTACTGGGTGGGTGTGGCTAGAGTGCATATGGCCTACTGGGTGGGCGTGGCCAGCTCTACATGGTTCGCATCAAGGGTGCCTATGGGGGCCTGGGCAGGAGTGGGACAGATCTGAGGGTCTCTGGCAGAAGGAGGGTCTCTGGGCCAGGGCCAAGGCAGTGGGGGCCGTTCCCTCACTGTTTCCAGGATGGCTTCACGGGCCGCATGAAACCACTTCGCGGGCCGCATCCGGCCCCCGGGCCTTGTGTTTGACATGTCTGACCTATATCATTTCAGACAAATGACGGTCTAGTCTCTTCTTCAAAATCTCCAGTGATGGAGCGGCCACAATTTCTGGGAGCAAGCTATCCCACTGGGTAATTGTCCTCACTGTCAGGAAGTTTCTCCTTAATTCCAGGTTGCTTCTCTCTTTGATCAGTTTCCAACCATTGTTTCTTGTTTTGCCCTCTGGTGCTTTGGAGAATAGTTTGATGCCCTCTTCTTTGTGGCAGCCCCTCAAATAGTGGAATACTGCCATCGTGTCACCCCTGTTTCTTCTCTTCTTTAGACTAGCTGAACCCAAGTCCTGCAGCTGTTCTTCATATGTTTTAGTCTCCAGGCCTTCGATAATTTTAGTTGCTCTTCTCTGAGAGCAATGTGGTGGGTGCAGTTTTCAGATTTAGAATTTCCCATTTTCTGTATAGTACCCTCCATTTTCTATTAGCTGGAGATTCCTAGATTTCTTTGGCTTCACATACGTTCAGGCACTACTAATAGATTTCTAAAGTTAACCTCTGTTTCAAACAATTAAAAAGTATCTAAAATATATGGCAATGTAATTAAAGACAATTAATGTGTAGGTTTTTTAAGGAGGAGGAATCCTTAATAAATAAAAAACAAGATCCAATTGAGATGTTAATCGTTAGAGGAGCAGGGAGAGGAGAATTCCCTGCAGCCCTGTGCTCTGAGCCACATAATTGCTCTACTTTCCCTTGTCCTTGATGAATCATCTGTTTCTGCCAGGACTATCCTTGAAGCATCAAAGTGTTGGCAAGGTATTATTATATCAACGAAAGCTGCAAGGGATATGGTTACCTTGAGGATTAAACCAAAGATGCTCAGCAGCATAACCCCTCCCCCCTCAAAATCTTCAAAGCCAACTGCGTTAGACACAACTATCCCATTGCTATCTTAGAAGGAGCAAAGATCTCGAGTTTGCAGCCCATGATCTACAGAGCAGGTGTCAGAAAGCTTACATGAACTTCTGTCCTGGTTATCTGCAATTTGAAGATGTATAACCTTCCATCCTCTTTTCTATCTTTAGAACAGAAGTCTGTTTTCATTTGGCCAGTCTGGTTCACAAAATATTTCATAATACAAACGTGATATAATGTTCAGCAAACTAAAAGGAAACCTCCCGGAAATTCTGATTTAAAAATAAGGCCTGGATGATCAAACACACCAAGATAAATGGGGCAGTAGCTGTTAGTCACTGGTGATAGGAAAGCACTCTGCACTTGCTCGCTGGCCATCCTAGTAGATTTGTATATTCATACGAGTGGGATAGGTCCCCTCCAAAGTATGCTAGTTCATTGTAATGACCTTGTGCATTTGGAATGAACTTCAAAAAGGCTCTTAGAAGGACCCAGTTATAAAGGATTTTGGAGGCCACCAGGTTGTCCTTGGATTGCAGGAATTGCGACCTGAGTTTCTTCATTTTCCATTCTGCATTTCCCTTTCCACAACAGTAGAAAGAATCCTACTTACTCCCTGAATAGCCCATTAACTGCCCTGCCCATGTTGCTTTGGTGGGGTTTTGAAAGCAACACATTGTAAACTCACTTTAACAACTGCATTTGCAGGCAGGAGCCACAGCCAGTTCACAGGTGGCCCTTGCAGTGATGCTAAAGGACTTGTCAATTGCTGCAAAGAGCCCGACATGTTCAGTGCAATCCTGGACAAGAGAATGTGTAGACTCTTTTTCAAATTTTCTATCCAATATGTTCCTTTTTTAGGAACGTGGTGGCTCAGTGGGTTAGGACGCTGAGCTTGTCGATCAGAAGGTCGGCAGTTTGGCGGGTCGAATCCCGAGTGCTGCATAACAGAGTGAGCGCCTGCTACTCATCCCAGTTTCTGCCAACCTAGCAGTTCGAAAGCACGTAAAAATGCAAGTAGAAAAATAGGGACCACTACAGTGGGAAGGTAACAGCATTCCGTGCGCCTTTGGCGTCTAGTCATGCCGGCCACATGACCACGGAGACATCCTCGGACAAACGCTGGCTCTTCGGCTTTGAAACGGAGATGAGCACCGGCCCCTAGAGTTGGAAACGACTAGCACGCATGTGCAGGGGAACCTTTACCTTTACCTTTTTATGTTCCTTTTTTTGTGGCTAATATTACGATTGGCCCTGTTAAAGACCTGTACATGGTTGGTTCTCTAGCTCAGGAATAAAGAGCCTGTGGGATTGCCAAATGAGAGATCACAGCAGCCTCGTAAACAAGAATAACCATAAATGAAGAATGATGAGATTTATAATTCAGTAAGTTCTGCAGGGCCAAGTATTCTCCACGTTGATTGTAGGCCATTCTTAAATCTGTTATGATTCTACGATGTACAGTAACTCACCATCTGTAGCAGCTGTTTTATTATTGTGCTAAAATGTAAACATCATAAGAATAACCAGCCACCCATGGTCCTGAGGAGCTGAGCTTACCATGGCCTCCTACATGCTTCAGTTCGGAGCAGCTGCAAAGGCTGGCTGCCTCTCTCTAAGAACTAAGCTGCAGCCTTTAAAAGAGTTTCCCTATCTGAAAAAGAACTCTACCGAAAAGAGGGAAGGGATAGACATATAAAACACAAGCAGAAAAAAAAGGAAGTGATGCAAGTAAATCCTAAGAACAGGCAGATGCTGTAATCCAGGATGTGAAAGTCTGCTAGACATCAACTTAGAAATTACTCACAGCAGTATGATTATCACCAGCTTTTGCGATGGATCCTGATGGAAGAATTACTGCAAGTTCTAACAGATCCTACCAAAGTACCAACATCATGGTTATAAATGTACATTGTCAAGGTGATCTTAAAATAGACTGTAACTCCTGGTTGGAAAAGGGACACACATACCTCAACAATTTTACTGGGATGTGGTTTTGTTTTGTGTTTTTTTTGCTTCAAATAGTTTTGCAAGTATCTCTGCTACAGTTCCAAGATAGGCATGTGTTAAAGCTAGAAATAATGCTACACAAAGGACTCTTGTTGCCAGCAAGTGCTTAAATGTAATCCTTTCCTGCCCTGCCCACCCATGTTTATTTAATCTTCATTAAAAACAAAATGAGTAGAATAATCACTGACTTTAAACTTCTTAAACATTCACTCAGAAGTCTGCCTTGAAATTTACCAGTGGTGTCACTTGTCAGCTGGGAGACCAAAGTGCTGAAAAATAACTGGCTCTTGCAATGTCTGCATTCAAAGATCATCATCTCAGTTCCTTTCTTTTCTTAATTGGTTTAAGAGCCAGTGCTCTTAATACATATACGTACATATGTGTGCCATATTTCTTTCTCCCATTACTATCTGGGTGGGAGATCACTAGGAAATGCTAGTCAGAAAGTTCAAAATATATCCCAGAAGATGGCAGTGGCCAAATATTTCTGTATTGCTCTCAGGAAAGCTCTGTGCCCATAAAATGATCAGGATTGCAATTTGACCCTTTACTTTACATTTTCCATGAAATACAGAACTTTTGTATGCATCTTGGTGGAGCAGTGGGCTAATGCCTCCTTAAGTAACACCAGCTGCCTGCAATTAGTGCAGGTTCGCATCCCAGCAGGCTCAAGGTTGACTCAGCCTTCCATCCTTCCGAGGTAGGTAAAATGAGGACCCAGATTGTTGGGGGCAATAAGCTGACTTTGTAATAATGCCGCTTGGGGGGGGGAAAGCCCTAATAAGCAGGCATATACATAGAATGAAGGCTACTGCTAATCTTGTAAGCCGCCCTGAGTCTTCGGAGAAAGGCGGGATATAAATGGAATTAAAATAAGTAAATAAATAAATAAATCTAATGTACATAGCTTTAAACACAAATAGGCAATTAATATATATGTCTAAGAATATTCTCAATATCCAGGCCATGGTTGCCCCAAAGATGCTTTTTCCAAAACAACTGGACATTCTTGGTTTCCTTTTTTTTGGGGGGGGGGGAGATGTTTCACTTCTTATCCAAAAATTAAATAGAACTTTGGAACTGAAAGAGCTTCTTGGATGAGAAGCATTTCAAATGGAAAAAAAAATCAAGAAAGTCCAGTTGCCTTTTGGAAAAAGTACCTTTGGGACATTTAATATGTATGTTTTATAAACATAGAACTCATTGTATATTCTCTTCCACATACTGCACATTTTTTCTAATTATTTTCCTATTTTGTTCATTTGTTTTTTTATCAACAATGAGTAAAATACACTCTTTTGTTCTGCCAATGAAGATCTTGGAACACTCTGCAGTGCAGAAACAGATGGCAACTGTGATCCATGCTCTTTGCTCAACCCAGCACAGATTCTTCTGTATATACAAATGAGCACAACCCTTTATTACTGTTTACATCTACTTTCAGAAGCCTCTGTGTTCCTTTCCAGGTGAATGTATAGATAGGTCAGGGTAGAAGCTATAGCTCCTTATATCTATGAATTTGCTGGCTATGCTAACCTGCAAGCTGGATAACAATCCAAGCTGATAAAAAGTAACATCAAAATGGAACAGTATAGCCACCTATACTTCCATTTGCTTCTGAAGATTATTCTTAGAATTATAAAACTGAGCTGTCTCCTATAAAATGCTCCTGGGTTTGTTCATTTCAGTTATCTCTCACAGAATTCAAACATTCTCACAGGGCGCTGGTAGAAACCCTGCAGGATAAGTGATAAACAGTAATTATAACTCAAGGTTATCTAGTAAGTTTCATGGAGAGTTGAATTTGGGTTTTCATAATTCTAATTTGTTATGAGGTCATATGGCTCATGCTAGACTCTGCTTGGTGACCCAATGGCAGACCTGGAGATGATCTTAAACTAGGGGTCTTCAAACTTGGCCCTTTTATGACTTGTGGACTTCAACTCCCAGAAGCACGCTGGCTGAGGAATTCTGGGAGTTGATGTCCACAAGTCATAAAAGGGCCAAGTTTGAAGACCCCTGTCTTAAACTGTTTCAAAGATTCTGTGCAACCTAGGAATATTCATACTGGCCTTTTTCATATCTTGAGGTTTAACTTTAACTTGAGGACAGAATATAAATTAACTTGAGGGGAGAATATAAGAATAATTAAATAAACATCATATTGACCTTGGGAAAGCTAAAGGATGTAAAAAGAAGATCAAGATTACTTCACTTTGATCCTCTGAGGGCAATTTTCAGGATTTTAAGATTCTATTTTATATCCTACAACTATTTTTGGTGGCCACAAAGATTAGGCATGAGAATTCAAAATTCCTGGAAAGCCCCAAGCTGTTGCTCCATCTCCAGCCATTACAACAGGTTATTTTCTTATAAGTCTAGATCTGGGTCATCTGAATAACCTGATAAACACTTACATGGCTGCTAAATCAAGGTGCTCCATAAACCAAGTGTATCAAGCAGTTCAACATTTCCTCCCTAATTCAATGTATAGTTGACATGGTGTTCTGGATTAGAGAGAGAGAATATATGTTTAAGGTCATATATCCAATCAATTTAACACTATCCTGAACATCAGGTTATTCAGGTTATCTTTCTTGAAAACAGCTGTTTAGTCTGCTTTGGCTAAAAACCTCCAAACATCCTAGTTGGAATTGCATTCTCAGTCTTAAAATCTGATTACAAAATCTGCTCAGGCATTTGGTTCAGCATTCTCTGCATGCAGTCAGTCTCTGTTCTCTAGATTTAAAGAATATTCCCAGCCAACATGGCCAAGAGCTACAATTGCTGGACCATTTTGGAATGTAGTCCCCAAACAGCTGAAGGGTATCAGGTTGAAGACGTTACCTTGATCTTTGTACATCATCATCATCTGATCTGGATCTCTGTGCTTTTACTGTCATTTTCTTTAAATGTCCTTTAAAAAAAACAAAGACATAGAATATTGTTGGAAGATAGTAACATTAATACGTAACTGAAATTAAAGAAAAAAATACAATAGATCTCAAGGAGGGGTTAAAACAGGACTCCTCAATTTTTGATATGTTGAGAATATACAATTCTCATAGAAGAGCCATAGAATTAAAACCATTGATCATAAGAATATTGGGATGGTTGTTCTTCATCATCTCCTCTCATTATACCATGACTTTTTGTCTGGCAGAGAGAGACAATTTCATCAAAGTGTGCAACCACCTGCCAATGTTATTTACCAAGAACCTGTCTTGAAGTATTAGGGATTCTGGCAAATCGAAGTTTGCTTGGGGCCATCTTTTCCTCTGTAACTTACTCAACTTCCATGTAATAACCTTAAAGAATCTAAAATAAGGAAAGAAGTATAAAGGGTTGTGAAATATGTGATTCTTTTATGGCATACTTGCACTTATAGGAATTATGTTGCAATTTCAGGGCTTAAAATAAGGAAAGCCATTTCTATAATCAATAGTAGCTCTTTGTTCTTCTCCCAATCATGAGACCTCACATCCAAGTATTCCCATTAGCTTCAAAGCCAACTTGAAGTTCTTTTAAAATGAGAATAACACAAGAACCCTAAAAATAATTTTTAAAACAAAAATCCCAAGATTAGATTAATCTTTCCCTGTGTGAGGTTTTCCAGAATCTGCTGACTGGAAATGATAGGAGCTGTAATACTCAGACTGTCTGGGGGAAGCTACACCCATTTTTTGGTGATATAAATTCTCTAAATCCAAACAAAGATTTACAAATGCAATGCAAGTTTATATTTGGATAGGTATTTTAAAATGAAAAAATACTGCTGTTCATATGGAAAGAAATGATGTCTTGCATCTCTTCTTGATTTAACATTGAAGGGTCATAGGTTTTTACATAATAGTTCTACAGTTATATTATAATTAGTGTATACTGTATAAAGGTAAAGGTAAAGGTTCCCCCACACATGCGTGCTAGTCATTTCCGACTCTAGGGGCTGGTGCTCATCTCCGTTTCAAAGCCAAAGAGCCAGCGCTTGTCCAAGGATGTCTCCGTGGTCATGTGGCTGGCATGACTAGACACCAAAGGCGCATGGAGCGCTGTTTTACCTTCCCACCGTAGTGGTCCCTATTTTTCTACTTGCATTTTTACGTGCTTTCAAACTGCTAGGCTGGCAGAAGCTGGGACGAGTAACAGGCGCTCACTCTGTTACACGGCACTCGGGATTCAACCCGCCAAACTGCCAACCTTCTGATCGACAAGCTCAGCGTCCTAACCCACTGAGCCACCGCATCCCTGGTTGTATACTGTATATACAACCATAAACTGGTAAGGGATCTGGTGTTTTTGTTTGTTTGTTTTTTTAAAAAAAGAAGTGCAATTTGCTGAAGTTAAATAAAATAAAATTAAAAATAGAGTAAGAATGTTCTTGAAATTATCAAGTCCAACAGAATAAATATGCCAAAACTACTGATTTAAAGTAAAGAATGCTGTATTCATATAACAGGCTACATCCAAGGAAAGAAGAATGAATTATGGGTTAATACACAAAGGCCTGGTACATACAACATGACAAAGCATTTTGGGGTTTTTGACAATACTCTGAACACAACATTTCAGTCTAGCCAAGTGGATTTATCCAGTGCCAGGATAACTTACTGTACTGACACTTTTAATTTTCATCACAGAAACTAAGAGTTTTTGTAGGCTAAACCCATTTCTAATTTTTACCTACTGACCTTTCCCACTGATCTAAAATGCCAAAAGGATTTTAGGAGCAGGAGGATGGGGCAAGCTAGATCGCATTATCTATACTACACATTCTCTTCTCTTCTTATCTTGGAAAACCTGTCTAGGAAAAAAAAGGGGGAAATAGGAGCATTATATCTTGCATTCTATGCAGAAATTAGACTTGTTTTCCATTAAAAAAACTTTTGTCTACATTATGTTGATTTCCATTACCTTATAATGCAGGTAACTAATGTCTTATTTCTCTAAGAAGAAGCTGAATTTCTTGCAAGGATAGTGCCATCCAAAAATTTTGGAAGGGAGTGGGTACTCTCAACAGGAAGGGAAAATATACTTGAATTTTGAAGACAACTCATATTTTAGGTAGAACAAAATAATAATTACAGCAACAATCAGTAAACCCCAAAACAAATAAATAGGATGGGCTGCTTCTAACCCCCAACTCAGTTGTAAAATTTTCACTGAAAATTACCACTGGAATTTGGAATCAGAGAGGGAAACACAAATTACAGGGATCTATTTCTCTTCCTGCCACGACTTTTGGAGAAATAAATGTCCCTTTAAGAGTTACTATAACCAAGAAGGCTACTTTTGAAGCAATAAAAGTTTAATGATAACTGGAAGGTGAATTTTAAAATATTTCTCTGTTCTGGAGCTAGCCTCACAACTGGGCCTCTCCCACCTACTCACTCCAAAACACCAGGACTGGGAAATTTTCTAAAGCAAAAAGGGATCCTTAAATCCTTGCATGAGAAAATAACACATTCTAAATTTATAGGAGACCAAAGTTCCTATTTCAGCATATTCTGAGCATTCAGCATGTATTTTGGGAATCTGAAAGGCTGCACTTAAAAGAAATATGTGCTGAGCTGGAGAGTGATAGATTTTAGAGTTTATGGTTGTTAGCATATGGATGTTCATGATTGTTTTTTTGTTTTTATACCTTGTACTTAGCTCTGGGAAGTGGGGGGGGGGAGGGGGGAGGGGCAGGGAGGGAGGGGTAGGGGAGGGGGAGGGGGGATTGTTAAAGATAAAATGTATGTTAAAACTTTTCAATAAAAAAAAAGAAAGAAAGAAATATGTGCTGGAGAAGTCCAGATCCTGACCTTTATCCCCCACTTTTCTACTTTTTCTAGTCATGCTAGCTAGAGAATTTTGAGTCCCAAGACATCTGGAGGGCTTCAGAAGGATGAAGGCTAACTTAGGTATTATTGTAGCTTAGTGTTTTGCAACCTTGGCAACTTTAAGATGTGTGGACTTCAACTTCCAGAATTCCAGCATGGCTGGCTGTGGAATTCTGGGAGTTCATGTCCACACATCTTAAAGTTGTCAAGGTTGAGAAACACTGCTCCAACTGCTCACTTGCCATGAAGTTACACAGGTTCCTTACCATCATCCAGGATGTCTGATGTCCATCAGTAGAAGATAAAAGCTCAAGAAATGATGCATAGATGAATGGGTATTCTACATCTTTCAAAATGAGATTCCCAGTAGGCCTTGAAAAAATGATCTCCCTTCTTTCTGAGGAGATGGTGGATGTGTATGATAAAGTGAGAGGATGGGGTGGGAGAGAGAATGATATAGGAACTTCATAACACTGATAATTTTGAAGTAACACTCTGTTACAAGTTTCTAACTGGAGTTTGTCTGGAGACAAACAACAACAGGTCCTGTTGATGGTTCAACATTTTAGTCTTCAAAATAAGAAATATCAGAGTAATTAGTAATCCAGACTTATCAACATTCTTAACTGTGGTTCACAGAATAATTATGGTTTTTGAACACCAAATGCTATTGTTAACCTTTTGAGATAGATCAGAAGGTTAGCACTGTATTGATTCAGTATGGGCTACAGTAAATGAATCTTGAAAGCCTGATTAAATTCTTCTTACTCTCCCCCCCATGCTCAAAATAATTAAGGCAGAGCTAGGCTGAGTTTCTTTCTAATGTTTTGTTTCTGTCCTACTCCTATTTTTTAAATTGCTGTTGCATAGTTTCTCCAAGGTCATCTTCTAAGCAAGACCAAACATTTTAAAAATATTTCTTTTTTGACCTGCTACTTCCTTAGCTACCTTGATTCTCCTGCAATGTGGTCTCCACCCCATCCTACCTCTGCACTTTCTGCTTCAACTCCAGATAGATTTAGCTTGCTTCAGCTCCTCCAGTTTATCCAGATTATTGAAATGTTATGTTTCTGGCTTAGTGGGGAACCCAGACTAGCTTTATTTCTGATTTGTAGCAGTATGCATGTTAACAGGGGCTCTGGCTGAAGAAATGGTTGCTTCTAGAAATGCAGGCAGTGTGAATGTCTGATTGAGCAACCCAGAGCTACTACTGGGCTTCTATCTTTTCCTCGGAGGAAGAGGAAGAATTGGTGGATTTGCATGAACTATGCCAAAGCAATTAAATAACACTTCTGATCTGGAATGGGTTGAAACAAGTATGGAACTTTGGGACAGATGTTTAGACTGACCAGATGTTTAGACTGGCCAAATATTTAGGCTGGATTTATCATTTTTATCCACCTATCAAATCTTTCCCAAAGATGTGGGAAAGGCAGATGCTGTTTGATGTTTTTAAAGGTATCATTGCAGGACATAAGCTGTTCCAAGCAAAGTTGCCCTTTTGCAATTGACTAATGATGATTTTGTCAATGCCAATGGTGTCATTATTATCTGCAATTTCAGTGAAGAGGCTTCATCTGGCAATGAACTGATTTGGCTGATTTTATGTACACACAGACACACATACTCACACTTGAATCAATATGCGACTGAGACCTGCACTTTTTGTGGAAGCTATTTAATGGTTTAAGAATAGCTGCTGCATTGCTTGCTGTCTCATCCATGCATTCCATAAAGTAGAAGATTTTGAAATCTTTCTTAAAGCCCAGGAAAGATGCGTCTTCCTTTAGTAAAGAAGGATCTGCAGTATGTTAATGATTTGCCATCCATATCTTGGTAATCATGGGACTTGTGCCAAGTGGCTCTGTTGAATGAAGTGAGCCTCTGAATTGCTTCCAGAAGGATAAACATAGATAAAATTGATTGGAAGCTGCTGGAATGGATGTCTCAGCATAAAATGCAAGCCATTAGCATTGCTAAATCATTGTATCTGGCACTCAGAAATGGGATACTATATGTTTTGAGACAGAAACTAAAACAACTTTATATAGGCTACTGAGAATGATGTGAGGGGTTGCAGTCTACTAACTGAGATACATTAATTGAGGGAAGGGGGAGAAGAGAAACAATGGAAGGAGCAAAACACCTATTCTTAGGAGGCCTATTCTTTCAGAAGACGAATGAGTTTGCTAAAAGTCTAAATATAGGAACATTCCACTCACCTACTGGCATAATCCAGTTTCAGAAATGGAGCCAGATTGTGAAAAAGAAAAGTCTAGAGAAGTGTAAGAAATGAATCATTCCCCTGGGAGATGCAGACAAGTCAGAACTAACCTGTTTTTCCTTGTCGTGGCTGTATTTATAATTTTTAATTTCAGACAATACTGCTAATGGTTGAGATGGCTTGTGCAGTTTTCCTGGCATGAACTTCTCATTTGTATGCTAATGATGGTTTAATCAGAGCTCAGTTAGCTGCACAAAAGAAGTAATTGAAATTCTCCTGAGGAGGGAGTGGTATTGTTGAAGGAAACAATATCAATTTAATTTTAATAAGTGTATCTTAATCAGGACTTATGACGTATTAAGGAGGTTACAATTAAGATAAAGTTATTTTATTGCAGCACCTATTTTTAGTCAGACAATTGACAATTGGGCTGTTTCCTAGCAATAATGTGGTTTTGAGGATGTAGATTACTGGACTCCTAAATCATTCATAATGTTTAGGTCTAGTCTATTAACTACAATTTGGGTTTGCATAACATGCTAGGTCACAACATCAAGTTTACAAACTGTATTAGCTAGGCTCATAAACTAACTATAATGTGATGTGTTAATGTGTTGTGTGAACCAGTTGTGTGTATAAATCTTTTTTCTAGATGCATTGTCCATGAAATCCTGGAAGCGTGATCAATGGTGAAGGTTTTAAGTCTGGAGCATACTATATTGCCCATATAGCATCATCTGTTTCTGACCAGAAAGATAACATAGTAGTCATTTTTAATTTCTTATCCATATTTCTATATTTGGCTATAATGAACCTTTTAGGCTATCTAGATAGCAAAATATGGTGCATGTTGCAAATGTGCCAATTCTTGATGAGACAGCTGCTACTGTTTGGGTCTAGGGATGACAGTGTTTCCCCAGTATTGATCTTGGCTTCTACTAACTATGGGGATATGTCTATATTTTTCCTTAGCAGCAATAAGAAAACAATTGGCCAATGCTTTCATCAGGGATGTTTTTTCAACTTCCCAGCCTTGGAATTTCCTAGTAATCTCACATCCAAATACTATTGGATGTGAGATACAATTACCATCTAGCTTAGATTTTTCATGATCAGCTCCCTTGATTTCAATTCAACTCCTGGTGATATATCTATATTTATTTCTTGATAACAAAGCAGAAATGAATTGTCATTGCCTTCTTCCAGGATATTTTTTCAACGTCTGTAGGGAGTTGTAGAGATGACCTTGGAGAAAGCTGTTAAGGCAGCAGCAGGAAGGAAAGTATTAGAAATAGACTTTCTCCTCTTGATTCTCAGGAATATAAGAGGGGACAAAAGGAAACATAGTCAGAGTTGCAAGATTGTGACTATAGTCTGTCTCAGTTAAATAGGAATAACCGTCTCACCCTGTGTGATCAGCCCACCCCACTTGTACTGGCAGATCCTCTTGGCCAAGGAACTATAGCTGGTGGAGTCCAGGAGAAGACCCTTTTCTGTGGTGACTTCCACCCTTTGGAATATTCTGGAAGGCAGAACATTGGAAGCCTGATATTGCCAAAGGCCATATGAAAGCAGACCTGGAAACTTATCGCATACAGTTCATTAGAAGCAACATTTTCCAGAACCAGCTATAAATCACTGATCTATTAAAAACAAACCTATAAAAATAGTTCAGAGTTGTGCAGAGATTTGTAGAATTTTATAGGCTGATCATATTAGACGTCTATGACCTCAAACCATGTGTTTTGTTTGCAACCACTATGGTATTTAGAAGACATGCAGTAATTACCCATCTAACACATGCTGATGGCTTATATCAAAGATGTAATTGCTTGCTCCCAGGAACTTTAGAATCAGCCTGTTCCTTCTCCCAATAATGGGATTTAGACTATCAATTTAATCCTAGATGATACAAATATCTTTAGTTGATTTTTATGCAATAATATCCAGAGAATTCCCTCCCACTAAAGTTACCATCAACAATCAAGAGATTGAAAACAAGTCTATCAAAAACTTCTCTGATAAAGGACAATGCAGCCCATGTGGTGAGAAACCTGATAAGAAGCATATCCAATCATTCAGAGACTCCACCTTTATAAACTAATTATAAACGAGAGGAGGAAATTCCTTTTGCAAACTTCATGGTTCTGTATTTCTCAAGACTAGCCTTAGAAATACTTTACTGAAGCCTAAATACTTCTTATCATTTGTTCAAACTTTTCCTTTCTTCCCATAGTTGAGTTTTCCTTCTCCCTGTTGCTTCTTGAAAATAGTAAAGACAATCTTGCTGATCTATTTGAAGATAACTGGTGCCTTTTACATATTTTTAACTAGATATTATAAATAATGTCCCTGTTCTAGATAGGAAACAGATCTGTTGTTGGCCTAAACAAGGTAGTAATATTCAGAATATTACTTCAACACCACAGGATCAATGAAAACTGGTAGCTAGCCTCCTTTTTTCTCCCTGTCTTTGCTCTTAGGGTAGAATTTTAATAAACAGACTCATGTCACCAGCAAAGAGTTACCAATCATGTCCAGGGAGATGTAAGTTTCATCACAAATTTGATTCGGAATAATGTTATTTTCCTGAAATATGAAACAGTATCTCATCTTTCCTTAACTAAGCAAATCCTATATCCTCTGCAAGACTCAATGATTAAATTCACTGGAGGCCAAAAACTAAGATTTCCAATCACAGACTCTCCTTCTGAATCAAGTATTTTGACTTTCAGCTTAGAAGACGTGTGTTTTGACTTCTCTGTACGGCAATCTTCCCACTTTTCCTCTTTTAAAAGAACTGCACATTTTAACATTGTGGGATCTGCTTGCTAGAACAGTGAAACAGTTCAGTTTGTACTTTGAATAGGGGGAAAATATCTATTCAGTTGAAGAATTTGTCTTTTTCCATCCCAGTGGTATGAGCAAGCGGCCACTTCTATACCCTTCCCTATTGTTGAAAAAGTGTCTAATTGTTAAATGAATTAAAAAAAACAACAGATGTTGAACTTATTTGATCAGATCCTCTGGAAACAGAGAAATGCATCTCATTTGCCAGAAGAAAGGCATCTCAAAGCAAATCAGGACTGCTCGGCATAAATGCCAGGACAGATATGCTATCATCTGCCTCCATATGGGATAATTAATTAATAACTCTCCATAAGGGAACAAATAACTTACAGTATCCCAGACATGTCTGCAAATATTACCTCTGCCTTTTTTTATTACCCGGTGGCCTGAAATTACATTAGATGGACTATGGAAGGTCAGAGGTTCTAGGGACTTCAAGTCACTTGTTAACCATTTGCTTTTCATTCATCACTACAGTCAAACAATAACTTTTCAGGCTGGTCTGTGTAAAGTCACATGATGGTAGGAGCTGCTGGCTGGAAATGACTGGCAGCAGATTGCCAAATACACAGGATGGATGGTGAAATTCAGCTGCTCCTAAATAGATGCTTGCCCTGGAAAAGAAGACGATCAGCAAAAGCCAAGCCAACATTTGTCTTTGCATCGTTTGGGGGGGGGGGGACAGTTGTTGCACACAAAAATCAGCCAAGTCAATTGAACTTTTTCCCCCAGGAAAACCACTCCTTTATATATAGGTCACTTTGCATAAGATCACATGTCTTCTTTCACAGTGATCAGCATGCTGAAGAATCATTGTTCAACTTTCTTTTAGAATTTTCTTGGTATTATGTGATGTAACACAGGATTCATGTATTGTTCAGCCATAGTCAGGTTTTTTTGTTCTTGGCATATTTTGGGAAGTCAACCCTTGTGAACTATTCAAATCATAGTTTATGACAGAGGCAACAGGTAGACCTAAAGCCTCACTTTTTTTTGCCACCCCTGGAGTATCCCCAGTTTATGTAACCAAAATTCAGGGGCAAAAATGATTTTTAGCACCACATTTTTGAAGTGCCATACAGGGTACTAGATCAAAAAAACGTGGATGGCACTTAGAAATTGCATTGACAAAATTTCCATCTGTCAATTACAAAAAGCTCCACAGTTTGGATTCACATATGCACTATTCTGATACATTACAACATCCTAGGTTCTTGGGAAGAACTCAGAGTGATTGAAGACCAACACCAGTAAAGAACTGGCAGCTATGATTTCATGTTTTTATGCATATCACAATAGCAACATCTGCCTATCCAGATCCTTGGGAAGGACTTGATAGGTGGATTAAAAATGCCAAATTCAGTCTAAACACATGGCTGACTGTGCAACCAACTGTAATAATAATGACCCTTAAACAGTAGGAGATGAAGTGCAGGACAACAGAGTTCAACTATTTTTCAAAAAGGATAGAAACCAAGAGAGAAACATGCAGAACAAAACTTCGTGAAGGAGACAATACATAGTTTTGGAAAGTCAGTCCTTAATTATCTGCTCATTTTAGTGCAATCTAGGACTCACCTTCAATTCTGGCATCCTAAAATAAATGATGATGAAGTCATGAATACAGAATGTAGTCTGGGACAGCTGCCTCTTGCTCTGAAAAAATAAACTTGTCAGCTCTGCTTCTGGATTCATATTCTATAAATGCCTTACCTCTAGCTGATTGGAATTCATGTAGCAGCAGGAGTTAAGGTTTGAGAATGTAATAATGTCAAACCAACATTTTTCAATTTTACCCATTCTATGGAGGAATTCCTAATGATTAGAAAGCAAGGCTTAGTTTCATTGACTTTGATTACTACTCTATGTATGAGACAAAATAGATAAAATTTGAAGGTGATGTTCATGCATGCTAAAGCAGAGATAGGTGGGGGGTGTTTGCAGGTTGCAAGATTCAAGATCGTGTGATTGAACAGCCACAATTTTTGATGTGTGCTGCACATAGAAATGAGCACAGTCTTGATTGCAGCATGTAGACCACCATCTTAATTCTTTGCCCATAACTTGTGGATATCCCCCTGTAATCAAGATGTGGGTGCACTTTCACCTTTGAGGGCCCAGGACTTTGACTGATGACATAGTATCGCTAGAGAGTAAGCCATGGCCAGTACTGTTGGGTGGGCAGGTACTGTAAGTTGGTGAGCTTAAGGTGCTGGAAGCCTACTGAGATCTCAAACACTCATTGTTTAAGAACCATCTTATGAGGGGAAAAATCAGTCACATATACCTTGGTGGAGCAGTGGGCTAATGCCTCCTTAAGTAACACCAGCTGCCTGCAATTAGTACAGGTTCGAGTCCCACCAGGCTCAAGGTTGACTCAGCCTTCCATCCTTCCGAGGTAGGTAAAATGAGGACCCAGATTGTTGGGGGCAATAAGCTGACTTTGTAATAATGCCGCTTAGGGGGTGTGTGAAAGCCCTAATAAGCAGTCATATACATAGAATGAAGGCTACTGCTAAGCTTGTAAGCCGCCCTGAGTCTTTGGAGAAGGGCGGGATATAAATGGAATTAAAATAAAAAATAAAAAAATAAAAAATATACGTTTTTTGTTGTTTGAGTGGTTCTGGGATATTCTGAGGGTAAAAAAATGGATTACCTGTCCATATACAATATGTGTATGAGTGTGTACATATGTATATACAGTATGTGTGAGTGTAGCAATAACTTCTCCATTTTACTACTATAATATTCTGTTTCTAGTTGAGTGGAAATAAAAAGAACTTTTAAAAATTATTTCTTAGTATTATATTCCCATACTCAATATAGCAAGGATACAGGTAGTCCTTGATTATGACTGCAATTAGGACTGGAATTTTGGTCACAAATCATGATGGTCATAAGAGACTGCCACATGGCTGGACCTGATATTATGATTGTTTTAACAGTGGTTGTTAAGCAAATAATGGGTATTACGCAGATGTAACTTACCAGACATATCATAATCTAGAAAAGAGGTGTTCAGAGTACGAAGAACAAAAACAAGACAGTCTTTGATTAAGGTCCCTGACCTTAACTGCATGCAGAATCACACTGTTGTGTAGTGAGTTCGTTGCACAGGAACAAAGACGAGGCGAGTGAGTTCAGCAATGATCATGTTTATTTGCTTGCAGGATCTGAACTGGGGAACTAGGCTGCAGCTTGCAGCAATTTATAGCCTGGCCCCTAGGTGGCAGCCAATAGGTTTAAAGCAACCCATTGCCGCCTAGCGGCAGCCAATAACACCACTACAGACAAGGTGTCTGAGGTGCTGGGAACCATTAGCTAGCTCCAGCTTAGTGGTGTTTCAATTAAGCCCAATACATTACACACACATTTCTGAAGATGTGAAAAGTTTGGCTTTTTATTTAATGAGCTTTATTATTGTCATGATTCTGTATGAAATAGATTAGAAATTCACTTAGTGAATATGTTCCTTGGTTAGCAAGACTTAGCATGACAAAGTCTTCAAACTGCTCAATTGTGGGCCTACACTACTGTTGTTTTTGCCATAAAAGTTAGAAATGAGACTGCAGGGCACAAACACAGAGTGATTTCATTTTTATTTGTTCTGTTTCTGCCTGCTCAGTTTTAACTCTCTTTCACTCAGCACATGTGAAGCAGCCAATTTCAAGGTATCTGATCACATATAAATTTGGAAGCATACAAAGCATGGATTTGGACAGAAAAAGCATGAAGTAAAAGAATGAGCCATTTTTGAGAAGTGGAATAAATGAAGAATGTTTGTCCAAATATACTGTGTTAGACTTGCTTTGTGGCAAGTCAGTTACAGCTTTTCCCAACATGGCTTAGTGCACTGGTTACAGACTACAGTTTCCACTAGCCTCAACCAGCAGGTTGTAGTGGAATTAAAGGAGCAAGGGGCTCCTTCCCAGAGAGGAAAGAGACAGCAGAGCTTAGAACAGGGGTGTCAAACTGCTGGCCCATGGGCCAGATGCGTCATCAGGAAACTACGCCCACTCCATTGCCGGCAATGGAGAAAAAGCTTCGCTACATTGCGCGACGTCACATGATGTCGCGAGTTTGACATGTCTGGCTTAGAATGTCTGGTAGCCAGGAAGAGAACATAGAACATAGAATAACAGAGTTGGACCGGATCTTGGAGATCTTCTAGTTTGACTCATCCACATGGAGAGAAATAAGCAGTGGGGTACCACAAGGCTCTGTCTTAGGCCCAGTACTCTTCAATATTTTCATCAATGACTTAGATGAGAGAATAGAAGGGGAGCTCATAAAATTTGCAGATGACACTAAATTGGCAGGAATAGCCAACACCCCAGAAGACAAGCTCAGGATTAAAAAAGATCTTGACAAACTGGAACAATGGGCCCTATCCACCAAAATGAGTTTTAATGGCTTATACGGACATTATTATTTCATGGCTCGATTACAATATTCTAGATCGGACTTGTATGCCCTCAGGGGGGTTTTTCCCTCCTGGATACGACCAGCCTCCCTTTATATCATTTCCCTTGATGACGGGCCCAATTGTTGGGACCCCGAGAGGTGGCTGGGCTTAACTAGGGGCCTCTGGTGGAGACGCATTAAGAGGCCCCTGATACATTTTTAGCTGGGTATTTTAAAGAGTTAGGGAAGGAGAGGGATAGCAGGGTGGGGAGGGAATTTTTAATTGGTACTCAGTCTGGGCCTGTGAAGGGTTCCAGCAGGATAGGGTTGGGGGTGGATACTACTGGTTCTGTGTGTGCTGGGGTGGGGTTATAAATCCCCACGACAATAGGGAATGGTGGCAGGTGGTTGCATGGAGGGCCGCATCAACATCTGGGATCGCGCCCCCGCTGTCTTCATGCACCCTCTTGCCCGGGGGTGAGGGTGATAAGGTCCCTGAGCTTAGGCTGGTTTATTTTAATGCCAGATCCATTGTTAATAAGGTTAATAAGGCCCCCCTCGTTCGTGACTTGATCGAGGAGGAATGCGCGGATCTGGCATGGTGGAGCAGTGGGCTAATGCCTCCTTAAGTAACACCAGCTGCCTGCAATTAGTGCAGGTTCGCATCCCACCAGGCTCAAGGTTGACTCAGCCTTCCATCCTTCCGAGGTAGGTAAAATGAGGACCCAGATTGTTGGGGTGAAAGCCCTAATAAGCAGGCATATACATAGAATGAAGGCTACTGCTAAGCTTGTAAGCCGCCCTGAGTCTTTGGAGAAGGGCGGGATATAAATGGAATTAAAATAAAATAAAATAAAAAATAAAATTATGGAAACTTGGTTGGGCTCAGAGGGAGGGGTCCCTCTGACCGAGTTATGCCCTCCAGGTTTCCATGTGCTACACTGGCCACGGGCTCAGGATAGGGGTGGAGGGGTGGCAGTGGTTATTAGGGAGACTCTACGTCCATGGGAGACCACCATTGTCCAGATTGGCGGGAGTGAGACCCTCCTCCTGAGATGTGGACCCCGGGTTCAGATGGGCTTGTTACTTATATACCTGGTGCCCAGCTGGAGGCAGTCCAGGTCTGGATGTGGAGAAACAGGCTTCGTCTCAATCCTGCCAAGACTGAGTGGCTGTGCATACAGGTATCTCGGACTAACCAGTCTATTCCATCTTTAATGATGGGGGTGAGGTGTTACCCCCTGTCGATAGGGCTTGCAACGTGGGCATCCTCCTGGATTCGCGGCTCATTTTTGAAGACCATATAGGAGCCGTGACCAGGGGGGCCTTTGCCCAGGTTCGCCTGGTGCGCCAGTTGCGGCCTTACCTGGACCGAGATGCCCTACGCACAGTCACTCATGTGCTCGTGACCTCCCGATTGGACTACTGCAACGCTCTCTACATGGGGCTGCCCTTGAGGACCACTCGGAGGCTTCAACTGGTGCAGAATGCTGTTGCGCGAGTTGTGATGGGGGTTTCCCGATACTCCCATGTAACACCTCTACTCCGTGAGCTGCATTGGCTTCCGGTTGCCCTCCGGGTGAGATTCAAGGTGCTGGTGATGACCTATAAAGCCCTAAATGGCTTGGGTCCGGGATATCTGAGGGAACACCTGCTGCCAGCATCAAGCTCCCTTCGTCCTGTGCGCTCCCACAGGGAGGGTCTTCTCAGGGTACTGCCGGTAAAAGATTGCCGGCGGACAATACCCAGGGGGAGGGCCTTCTCTGTGGGTGCGCCGGCCCTTTGGAACCAGCTGCCTGTAGAGCTTAGGACTGCCCGTGACCTTCGCTCATTCCGCCGGGACCTGAAGACCTGGCTCTTCAAGCTTTCTGGCCTGGACTGAGAGTATTAACTGGGGTTTTAATTGTATTTTAATTGTAATTGGGGTTTTATTTCAAGGTTAATGTAATTATTTTAATTGTTTTTAATTTTTGTAATTTGTTGTATTGTTTTTAAAAAATCTTGTGAACCGCCCTGAGTCCTACGGGAGAAGGGCGGTATATAAGTCTAATAAAATAAATACATAAATACATAAATACATAAATACATAAATACATAAATACATAAATACATAAATACATAAATACATAAATACATAAATACATAAATACATAAATACATAAATAAATAAATAAATAAATAAATAAATAAATAAATAAATAAATAAAGTGGAGAAAAGCAAAGTTTTACATTTAGGCAGGAAAAATTACAGATATAAGTACAGATTAGGGGAGACCTGGCTCAAAAACAGTAACTGTGAGAGGGACCTTGGAGTCCTAGTGGATGATCACTAGACTTTGAGCCAGCAATGTGCAGCCGCTGCCAAAAAAGCTAATATAAACCTGGGTTGTATAAACAGGCATAGAATCAAGATCACACAAAGTATTAGTACCGCTTTATAAAACCCTAGTGAGACCACACCTGGAATACTACAACCAGTTTTGGTCACCATACTACAAAAAAGATGTTGAGACCTTGGAAAAAGTTCAGAGAAGAGCAACTAAGATGATCCAAGGCCTGGATCATATGAAGAACTATTGCAGGAGTTGGGTTTCGCTAGTCTAAAGAAAAGAAGAAACAGGGGTGACATGACAGCAGTATTCCACTATTTGAGGGGCTGCCACAAAGAAGAGGGGATCAAATTATTCTCCAAAGCACCAGAGGGCAGGACAAGAAACAATGGTTGGAAACTGATCAAAGAGTGAAGCAACCTGGAATTAAGGAGAAAGTTACTAACAGTGAGGACAATTAATCAGTGGAACAGTTTGCCTTCAGAAATCATGGGTGCCCCATCACTGGAGGTTTTTAAGAAGAGACTGGACAATCACTTGTCTGAGATGGTATAGGTTGTCCTGCTTGAGCAGGGGGCTGGACTAGAAGACCTCCAAGGTCCCTTCCAGATTTCTATTCTATTCTATTCTATTCTATTCTATTCTATTCTATTCTATTCTATTCTATTCTATTCTATTCTATTCTATTCTATTCTATTCTATTCTATTCTATTCTATTCTATTCTATTCTATTCTATTCTATTCTATTCTATTCTATTCTATTCCATTACAGTAGGAGACCCTATATACCATTTTAGACAAATGGTTGTCCAGTCCCTTCTTAAAAGCCTTTTGTGCTGGAACACCCACAACGTCTGAAGGCAAGGCATTCCATTGGTTAATTGTTCTCAAGGTTAGAAACTTTCTCCTTAGTGCTTAGAAAGCAAGGATAGACACTCCCTAGCAGTACTTCTATAGTAATGCAGATAATTGCTTTAGGCAAGATTCTCTCTATGAGCGAACCACAATAAAAATACCACTCAGAAGGAACTCCATATGTCATTCCTGTTTCTTTGGGCCTGACAATGTCCAATTATTATTATCCATATATGAATTTCATATCTATTTTCATGCATTGTGTTCTTTTTGATCCTCTTAACATTGTTGTGTAGGTTTGGGTCTTTATCTGGAAAGGCCTGCATGCATCGAAAGTGAGTCTTTTTCTCCTACTCTTTAACTGGGACCTGGGTTAATTAACTTGAGAGATATCCAATAATTCCAAATTAAGCCATTTTTATTTTTCACTTGGACAGTCCACACCCATTGTTCTTTTAAAGCAAGGCAACCAAAGTCATTTATGGTTGCTGTGCTTGTCTCTGCCAATTACTCTTAATGCAAGATGCAGCTTCCTCAACTTCAGTAACCCTTCGTTTTCTTTTTGCAATCACAAATGTATCCTTGTGGAAGGGATATGCTACTGATTCAGCAAAACTAAAAGCTGAAACAATCAGGTGAGGGGCACGTAGAGAAGAAAAGGAAAATCTAATTTGATTTATTTCGGGCTGGGTTTGCAGGCCGACAGGGAATCCATCCAAGTAAAGGTTGCAAGAGAATGTATTCTGAGAAGCAAAGGAAACAGCAAGAACGTCCGGTCTTTCTCCCGCTGTTCAGTGAAAGCTTCAGCCAAAATCAACACTTTATACTTTCAGAATTATATGCATTTGTCACTGCAACCTCACCCTCATCAAATTGTTGTTGTCTCCTTAGTTTGGAGCAGCGTGGATTATATCAATTATACAGGCTGCCTTTGAGTTATGATCACAACTGGGCCCAACATTTCTTTTTGCTAAGCGAGACATTTGTTAAGTGAATTTTGCCCCATTTTACGATCTTTCTTGCCATTGTTGTTAAGTGAATCGTTGCAGTTATTATTTATTTATTTATTTTATTACATTTATATACCGCCCTTTCCCGAAGGACTCAGGGCGGTTTACAGGGTGATTAAAAACAAAAATACAAAAGTTAAAAACAAATTAAAAAAAATTATATCTGTCCCTGAATAAATAAAACCCAAATTAAAATTAAAATTAAAATTCTCAGCCTGGGCCAGAGAGCTCGAAGAGCCAGGTCTTCAGGTCCCGGCGGAATGAACGGAGGTTGGGGGCAGTCCTAAGCTCCACTGGCTGCTTGTTCCAAAGGGCAGGCTCCCCCACTGAGAAGGCCCTATCCCTGGGTGTCGTCCGCCGGCAATCTCTTACTGGTGGCACCCTGAGAAGACCCTCCCTGTGGGAGCGCACTGGACGAAGGGAGCTTGATGCCGGCAGCAGGTGTTCCCTCAGATATCCCAGACCCAAGCCATTTAGGGCTTTATAGGTCATCACCTGGAGAAGGAAATGGCAACCCACTCCAGTATCTTTGCCATGAAAACCCTATGGACAGTACCAAAAGGCAAAATGATATGACGCTGGAAGATGAGCCCCTCAGGTCGGAAGGCGTCCAATATGCTACTGGGGAAGAGCAGAGGGCTAGTACTAGTAGCGCCAGAAAGAATGAAGCGACTGGGCCAAAGCCGAAAGGACGCTCAGCTGTGGATATGTCTGGTGGTGAAAGGAAAGTCCGATGCTGTAAAGATTTTTTCTCCATAGGAACCTGGAATGTAAGATCCATGAATCAAGGCAAGCTGGACGTGGTCAAACAAGAGATGACAAGACTGAACATTGACATCTTAGGTATCAGTGAACTAAAATGGACAGGAATGGGTGAATTTAATTCAGATGACCATCAGGTATTCTACTGCGGGCAAGAATCCCTCAGAAGAAATGGAGTAGCCTTCATAGTCAATAAAAGAGTAGGAAAAGCAATACTGGGATACAATCCTCAAAATGACAGAATGATCTCAGTTCGAATCCAAGGCAAACCATTCAATATCACAGTAGTCCAAGTCTATGCCCCAACCACCGGTGCTGAAGAGGATGAAATTGACCGGTTCTATGAAGCCCTACAGCACCTTATAGAACTAACACCAAAAAATGATGTCCTTATCATCATGGGGGATTGGAATGCTAAAGTAGGAAGCCAAAAGATAACCGGAATAACAGGCAAGTTTGGCCTTGGAGTACAAAATGAAGCAGGGCACAGGCTGATAGAATTTTGTCAAGAGAATACGATGGTCATAGCAAACACTCTTTTCCAACAACCCAAGAGACGGCTCTACACATGGACATCACCAGACGGTCAACACAGAAATCAGATTGACTATATGCTCTGCAGCCAAAGATGGAGAAGCTCTATACAGTCAGTAAAAACAAGACCAGGAGCTGACTGTGGCTCAGACCATGAGCTTCTTGTTGCAAAGTTTAGGCTTAAACTGAAGAAAGTAGGGAAAAGCACCAGGCAAGTCAGGTATGAATTAAATCATATCCCCGTTGAATATACAGTAGAGGTGACAAATAGATTTAAGGAATTAGATCTGATAGACAGGGTGCCTGAAGAACTATGGACAGAGGTTCGCAACATTGTACAAGAGGTAGCAACCAAAACCATCCCAAAGAAAAAGAAATGCAAGAAAGCAAAATGGCTGTCTGAGGAAGCTTTGCAAATAGCTGAGGAAAGGAGGGAAGCAAAAGGCAAGGGAGAAAAAGAAAGATACGCCCAATTGAATGCAGAATTCCAGAGAATAGCTAGAAGAGATAAGAATGCCTTCTTAAATGAACAGTGCAAAGAAATAGAAGAAAACAATAGAATAGGGAGGACCAGAGATCTTTTCAAGAAAATTGGAGAGATGAAGGGAACGTTCAATGCAAAAATGGGCATGATAAAGGACCAAAATGGCAGGGACCTAACAGAGGCAGAAGAGATTAAGAAGAGATGGCAAAATTACACAGAAGAACTATACAAGAATGAGCTTAACGTCCCTGATAATCACAATGAGGTGGTCACTGACCTCGAGCCAGACATCCTAGAATGTGAAGTGAAGTGGGCCTTAGAAAAGCTGAGCAACAACAAAGCTAGTGGAGGTGACAGTATTCCAGCTGAGCTATTCAAAATCTTAAAAGACGATGCAGTAAAAGTGCTACACTCAATTTGCCAGCAAATTTGGAAAACGCAACAGTGGCCACAGGATTGGAAAAGATCAGTTTACATTCCAATTCCAAAGAAAGGCAGTGCCAAAGAATGTTCAAACTATCGCACCATTGCACTCATTTCTCATGCTAGTAAAGTTATGCTTAAAATCCTACAAGCTAGACTCCAGCAGTATGTGGATCGAGAACTACCAGAAGTACAGGCAGGATTTCGAAGAGGCAGAGGAACTAGAGATCAAATAGCCAACATACGCTGGATGATGGAGAAAGCTAGAGAGTTCCAGAAAAACATCTACTTCTGCTTCATTGACTATGCTAAAGCCTTTGATTGTGTGGATCATAACAAACTGTGGCAAGTTCTTAAAGAGATGGGAGTACCAGAACATCTTATTTGTCTCTTGAGAAACCTATATGCGGGCCAAGAAGCAACAGTGAGAACTGGACACGGAACCACTGATTGGTTCCAAATTGGGAAAGGAGTCCGGCAAGGCTGTATACTGTCGCCTTGCCTATTTAACTTATATGCAGAGCACATCATGAGAAAGGCAGGGCTAGATGAATCAAAAGATGGAATTAAGATTGCTGGAAGAAATATCAACAACCTAAGATACGCAGATGATACCACTCTAATGGCAGAAAGTGAAGAGGAACTGAAGAGTCTCTTGTTGCGAGTGAAGAAGGAGAGTGCAAAAGTTGGGTTGAAACTAAACATTAAGAAAACCAAGATTATGGCATCCGGCCCTCTCAATTCCTGGCAAATAGATGGGGAAGAAATGGAGGTAGTGACAGATTTTATTTTCCTGGGCTCCAAGATCACTGCAGATGGGGACTGCAGCCAAGAAATTAAAAGACGCTTGCTCTTGGGGAGGAAAGCCATGGCAAATCTAGACAGCACACTAAAAAGCAGAGACATCACCCTGTCAACAAAAGTGCGTATAGTCAAGGCTATGGTCTTCCCAGTTGCAATGTATGGCAGTGAAAGTTGGACCATAAGAAAGGCTGAGCGCAAAAGAATTGAGGCCTTTGAACTCTGGTGCTGGAGAAGACTCCTGCGAGTCCCTTGGACTGCAAGGCGATCAAACCGGTCAGTCCTAGAGGAGATCAACCCTGACTGCTCTTTAGAAGGCCAGATCCTGAAGCTAAAACTCAAATACTTTGGCCACCTAATGAGGAGGAAGGACTCACTGGAGAAGAGCCTAATGCTGGGAAAGATTGAGGGCAATAGAAGAAGGGGACGACAGAGAATGAGGTGGCTGGATGGAGTCACTGAAGCAGTAGGCGTGAGCTTAAATGGAGCCCAGAAGATGGCAGAGGACAGGAAAGCCTGGAGGAACATTGTCCATAGGGTCGCGATGGGTCGGACACGACTTCGCAACTAACAACAACAGGTCATCACCAGCACTATTAAATTAGTAACATGGTGAATCTGGCTTCCCCATTGACTTTGCTTGTCAGGAGGTCAGAAAAGGTGATCACATGACCCTGGGATACTGCAACCGTCATAAATATGGGTCAGCTGCGAAGCATCTGAATTTTGATCACATGACCATGGGGTTGCTGCCATGGTTGAAAGTGTGAAAAATGATCATAATGCCATTGTAACTTCAAACAGTCACTAAATGAACTCTTATAAGTAGAGGACTTCCTGTACCTGCAATACATATTTAACCACCCCAATATTTTTCAGTAAAAAAATAAAATAAAATAAGGTGACCTAGCACAGTGTTCACCAGCTTAGTGGTTCCAGAAACATTTGGGCCATAATCCAGAAATATCAGGTCATAATTCCAAGATAGCAGGATTTGAGTTGTGTTTACACATATCTGGAGGGCATCAAGCTGAGAAAGGCTGGGTTAGCACATATAACTTCACTGTGTTCTTTGCAGTTTTAGTTGGAATAACATGCAGGGCTTCCTACCTCCCACCCCCCAAAAATGTGCATTAGGGCAGTGGCCCCCAACCTTTTGGCCAAGGTTGGGGGCCACTGGAGATTGGTTCCAAGGAGAGCAGCTTTTTCCGCAGATCAGAGGAAACGTAGTTTCACATGCTGTCTGCATCCCACACATATGTGGGTGGGGCTTCACTAGTTTGCTTGGCCCGGGGATTGGATGCCCTTCTATTCAGATCATCCTCTAAATGTCATACTGAGATTACTCACAGTTCTATGTCAAAAAGTACACAAATTACATTATGGCTTTCAGTTGTGTGTACACAATGTCCCTTTGGATTGTCTCTATGTTCTTATTCCTGTCATAGTTGTCTAAACACTTTGCGAAATGTGATGTGACAGACAGGAAGATCTATTTTAAGTTATTTCCCCATGGATCATTCTTCTGCTCAGAGCCAATCTGAAAAATGAAGTAAAATAAATGAAGGAATTAAAAAGAATCCCACTGTCTATAGAATTCTGGGAGTTGAAGTCCACACAGTTTAAAGTAGCCAAGATTGACAAGCACTGGATCGTGTGAACCTAGAGCAGTGTTGGTAAAATACAGTGTACCAAGAAGTTAAGGGCTGAGACTGAAAATCTTTTGGGACAAAATAGCCGTGAACCTGGGAGAGGAATTCCAGAGAAGCAAAATTGTTTAGTGACCAGTGCATAAGAAATTGAATCCACATCGATACTTTATGCAAAATATTGATCACCAGTTTTCCATCTAAAGTAGGGGTCCCCAATGCTTGGGTCATGGACTGGCATTGGTCCATGGCCTATGAGGAACTGGGCCACACAGCTGGAGGTAAGAGGTGGACAAGCAACCAAAACCAAAAGAATCCCTCCCCAGTCCATGGAAAAATTGTTTTCCACAAAACCCATCTGGGTGCCAAAAAGATTGGTGGCCACTGATCTATAGGACTTGTTCTGTCTGTAAGTATGTCCATTTAATTCTTGGGCAAGATGAATGGTTCTCAAAATGTCCTATTGTTCCATTGCTGTCCAACTGGCTGGCAAATATAAAAAGGCCATTTCAACGCAACCTTACCACTACCAGTCTTTCCTCAATATTTATCGGATGTTTTCTCAAAATGGTCTACACTGCGTTCCCTTCTATTTTATTCTGTTGTATTTTGTTCCCCACAACAACCACCCTTTGGTTGCTGGTTGGTTGGACTTTTAGAAGACTCTACAAAGACCTCCTTCAACATCAAAAGAAGATTTGGGACAGATAGATTCTAGAGAATAAAGATAGTTATCAGTAAGCAAACATGGACAGAATGTGTGCCATCTTTTTCTGCTTAAGTAGAATATTTAAATGCTCTTTACTTATTTACTCTGACTATGAATGTTTGGCTTTTCAGAATTCAGTGCTGGTCTCTTGACACATAACAATTCATGTATTCCTTCCAGCCTGATTATTATTTACTGGCAGCAAAACGTCTCCTTTTCCCAGTATAAAATAAATAAAATAAAATAATAAACACACTTTTAGAACTTTTATGAAATTAATTTAACATAAAGTCAAAGAATAAAACTACTGTGGCAAGTTATTTTGATGACTATTTGCTCTTAAAGCAGCAACATTCTGGTGACTTTTATTCTGGGAAAAATCTTTCCTAAGACAAACAAAGCATTTGTACAAACTGCACTTTTAGAGGGATGTGAATAAAGGAAGGGTTTGTTCCTCTTGCTCAATATGGAAACTGGGAACTTCTTCAGAACAAAAATGAACTCAGAGACCCACATTCAGAGGAATTTCTGGATCCTGAATCATGTTTTAAACTCAAAGTTTCTGGTTTCTAACTCACCTGCTGTCGGTGAGTTTGGAGTGGAAACATCATTTAAATTCCAATGAAAAAACTATTTAAACTAATAGTTAATAAAATTGCTATTATGAATTGCAGTCTAAAGAGAGAAGACAAGGTGGAGTTCTTTGAGATTGATAGGAGGGCCTCAGCTTCATCTTCCATGTTGGGTGGCTGAATTTAGAAACTAACCTCCATACATTGACCCTAAGGCTCAGTAATCCCAAGATTGTTCAAGATCGCTTCAGAAAGTTTTAAATATGGCCCCACGTTCATGAATTACTCAGGGGCATCTGTATGGGATGGGTTGAGATTTTAAAAATCAAGATGGTAGTTCTGACTGGATAATCCTCATTTTTTAGGGAGTGAGTGCGGTAGGGTTGGACATAGTTGTGGCCACTGCCTTGATTTTTCTAAACTCCCACAGAAACTTCTGGAAATATTGTGAAGTCTTCTCAAATCTGAAATGAATCCAACTGAGAAAAGCAGAGGAAGGAACTAAGAGTTAAATATGCAGGGAAATTATATGTGGTGGGAGCATCTACTCACATGGTAAAAAGAATCACATCTCTTTACCATGTCAAATATTAAAAATAATGGACTGTAGAGAGACTTATCTGGAATGTTCTTGTTTATCAGATAAACCACTTAAACTATAAGCAGAAGTTGAGAGGATTTTTTTTCCTACAATGGGCAATGTGACCATCAGTCTCCAGATATTTTTATTTTGTTGCCAACTGACACTGTGGCTTTCTCATTGCTTAAAATTTCACAGTTTTAGTATCCTTCCCCAAAAAGAATGAATAAACCAATTAAGTATGAATAAATTAATTCAATTTATTCAGCATTCAGCAAAAGCTTAGAAGTATTTGCAAGTTCCTTACATTATGTAGATTTGATAAATGAATATATCTGTAGGTACCAGAGCTAACAAAGGCCAACCACCATTCATGGTCAACCATGCTCCCAGTGACATTTTTGGCTATGGGACCACACGTTTATGCCAAACAGGGCTTATCTTTGCATGGAGAAACTGTATATATGTGAATAATTGAAGGGGATGATTTTGTATGGTTATCAAATAAGTCAAGAAAAAGCTGTGGAGAGAGACAGAGTAATACAATAGAATAGAGCTGGAAGGGACCTTGGAGGTCTTCTAGGCCAGCCCTCCACTCAAGCAGGAGACCCTATGCCATCTCAGACAAGTGACTGTCCAGTCTCTTCTTAAAAACCTCAAGTGATGGAGCACCCACAATTTCTGAAGTCAAGCTATTCCACTTGTTAATTGTCCTCACTGTTAGGAACTTTCTCCTTAATTCCAGGTTGCTTCTCTCTTTGATCAGTTTCCAACCATTGTTTCCTATCCTGCCCTCTAGTGCTTTGGAGAATAATTTGACCCCCTTTTCTTTGTGGCAGCCTCTCAAATACCGGAACCTGGAATAGTAAAGCATACACACATACTTGCATTCCAATTCACTTCATTTGTGAAAGCAGCTAAATAAAATGAGAGATCCCATTGCTATCTAACAATCCCTTCTTGATTTTGGTAGACTACAACTCATATCTCCTATATCTTTGTCTGTGTATGTTATGGATTCATCTTAGGCCAATCTCCATAAGCAACATGCTCTACAGTCAAACTCCACCATCTCCATAACTGGCTGTGACAGAGAAAGAAATATTCTAGTATTCATTGACAAGCCCTAGACCAGGATCAGTGTGCAAAACCTGAACTAAAATTGATAAAAATCTCTCAATATAGATTTTTTTCTTATATTTGTAAATCTATCAATTGTAGATTGTAGATCTAGTTTCTCTATTTCTCCATTTCCCAATTTCCCATTCATCATTGTGATTCAGTCAGTTCTTATACTAGCTTGAAAATTGCGATGCACAATTCTCCAGCTATATTGATTTGCAGTTTTAGATAATGTCCACATTGTTTTCAGTCAATTTTCTCATATATAAGATATTTTTATATATATATTTTTTTAAATATATGAACATATTTGCAAAAGGGCTTATTCTGAAGGATGTCTATGTTTTGTTTGCATATTGATTCAATCATGCAAAATTAGATACAATCACATTCAAATGTGCATTTACTACATTGTTAACTGCATATTGAGTGCTATTTAGAAACTGAGCCAAGCAGCCTTTTTGAGAATTATGTTATTCTGTATCTGAGTGGGAAGAGAACCAAGATAGTTTTCTGGCTGCCTGTGGTTCCACCCATGTTTTCCTAGGCATTCAAACAAGAATTCTTTCCAAAACATAGAAAGGAAAATCTTTCCCACCAGGGTAGCTGTGTGCCAACCTCCCAAAGACATTCCTTGGTTTTTTTCAGCAGCTGATACAATCATGTAGTCCATTAAAGTGCAAAAAAATTATTCCTATTCAAGCTTTTTTCTGCTATTTCCAATAATAAAGCAAGTTCAGAAACACCAAGGGAAATTCCAAAGACAGTTGAAGCACTCTGAAAGGCAGAGTAGCCACTCCTTCTTTTTGGAGAGGGGGGAAAGCTTTAAAAAAAAAATCTTAGCAGGACACTTGGAAAATATGTCTTTCTCGTGATGGTCTTAAGATACTGCTTGTACTTGCTGCAGAATGGAAAATGTCAGCAAGATCTTTGGCACTCTAAAGATCATCTTACAAAAAATATTGTCCTGACAAGTGCAGGGGAAATGATTGATAGGATTCATACATTATGCTAACTCCCAATTTTAAACCATGATTTGTTTGAAATGCCTTAACAACCAGGATTACACTAAATCCAGTACAATGTAACGATTAAAATATTGGGCTTAAGTTTAGGTAGATTTGGTTCAAGTTCATGGAACTTACTTTATCAATCAGCATTTTTCTTGTAGGCTGTTGTGATAGTATAAAAGGAAGAGAGACCACTTCCTTTTTGTGTCACCTTGAACACCAAGAAGAAATATAAGATAAATATGTAGTAGTAGTAGTAGTAGTAATATCATACTTTGGATACATCATACAAAGCTGGAAAAGGTTCTAATGCTGAGAAAAATAGAAGGAAAAATGAAGAGAATGACCAGCAGCAAGGTGAATGGTATACGTTGGAGATTAGTGCAGCAATGGATGACTGAAAGACTAGATTAGGGATAGTTTGTCATGGAGAAAATCTATGTAGTTGCTAGGAGTCAAATGATGGCACATAATCAAGTAGTAGCAGGATAGATGATGATGAGGATGATGATGATGATGAGGAGGAGGATAGCCATAATTATCTGTTTGGAAAGCCACTTTTGAATCACCTGTTTCACTAAGGAGATGGAGAAGATATACATCTACAAATGACTGTAGACATGGGGGAAATGGATGTGTTATTGCCTTTTAAAGTGCACCCTCATTGATATCTACACACATGTAAAATGGCTGGAGCTTTCTTACCTGGCCAGGTGTTAGTTTATCAATCAGAGATAACTATTTGTGATACACTGTTAAGCATACACTAACATTTATTTTCCTCTTGTTCAGGTAGTCATATGTTCAACTACACCTGATCATTAACTTACCGAAATGTTTCACATTTTATTGGGAAAATAAAGGTAGCCATTTTGTTTCCCAATCTAGAGAATTCCAATAATCTCCAAATTGCAAGATCCTTTACAAAGAACAAAGACTTCCTCTTGGGTCATCTGTCTGGAGATAAACAATAAGGCACATTTTACTAGTTACTTATTTTTGACATTTGGGAAAATGGATTTGAAGAACTGCTGCTGTATTATCTCCAGATAATAAAAGGAAGTTGTGCATAGGGTTTTCTGTTTGTTTATATATATTTTTTGGTCAAAGTAAAAAATAAATGTCACATATTTGGCACGTGCTCTTGCAGTCAAGGTCATGCGAAATATCTTGGCAGTACTGATTCCAGATTTAGCCTGTATCTACCTGGAACAAGAGCTAAGGTCAGATTCAAGTTATTCTCTGTTGACATAAGTTCAGCTAAACCAGCAGCTACCCAGGAGTTTTACTTACTGCGGAAAAAGCTTTCTATTGTTTCAGTACATGTAAATCAAATTTTGTTTTGCATCTTTCAGCAAGTGAACATGGGAATGATTGAAACAGTCGTGAATCATCTCAAAGTGGGAACATGATGGAGTGTTTTAAAAACAAAGAGGAAACAGGAAATAGTTAAATCAGAAAATTAATTCTTAGGAGCAGAAAACTACAACAACATCTACCTTTTGTTGGACTAAGCCACCTTAGAAAATTGAGAAAACGTCAAGTCTGAATGTGTTTCTTAACAAAGTTAGCACACTGGTGAGAGTGACACTAGCCTACGTTCCTTCAGGGTGCTAACTTTGTAAATATACAGTGCAAAAAATGACTTTGTCTATCCAATAACTTGTTACTGTTCGCAGTGGGAGGATGGAAGCAATGGCAATCTAGATGTTTCTGATATGCAATTCCCAGCTTCTTAATAGTTACATTAACTCAGATTCCTAGAAGCTATAGTTCATCAGTATCTCAAGGACCAGAAATTTCTAAGACTGATCTAGAGGGGCTAGGCAAAGAGAGCTTCTGGCATTAGGTCTCCTTTACCCAACTAAGATGCCATTGTTTCTGGAGTGAGATCTTTCTGCTGCATTCTCTAACACTGAATTTTGATATAGGGAGTTATTAAACATATGTCCATTCACCAGCATCTCCTATGACATTATAAGAAATGTTTAAATATTGTCTTATCCTGTTATGAACAGTTCCTGGGTTACCTAACTATGAGTGCCAATTGCATGGGTCCAACCTCTGAAACATGGAATATTATAATTCCCAGAGACACACCTTAACTCTATGTTAGGTAAATCAATTCCAATATAATTCTAGCTACACAGGAGGCAGAGTCAAATCTATCACTAAACAGTGGATAATGAGGCACCAGGAAAGGCATCAAGCTATGTTTGGTTTGCTGCCCTGAGATGTGTTAGAGCTTCACTAACAGGCCAATTTCATGCATTCTTCACTGAAGAAGTCAAATCATTAACAAAAAAATCCCTTCATGTAACAAGGTTAGCATTTAAAATGACCTCTATTTTATGATGTTCTCATAATATAGTTACCATGGAGGATATTATTCATAAATGACTGTCACGATGGGCATGAATGGGAGTGTTCAGACATAATTCATCTAAAGCATCATGCAAACCAATCTCACAACTATTCCAGCTGCCTATTGATGTTCCTTTCCACCCCCTCCCCCATATCTTGGTTTTTCTCTTTCTGGGCAGATGGTACATTTCAAAAGAAAACATATTTTTTACTATTTTGGTTTTCTAATAATGACTTTGTAAGTTCTAAAAGGATTTCTGCAAATAAAGATAAAGTTGGAAAATTGCTTTGTAACCTGATAATTTTCAATTATTTTTTAAAAGAGAAAGAAAGAAAGAAAGAAATTTCTCTTTCTTCTCTTCCTCCTTACTTCCTTTCTCCTATTGTTTCTTCATGTTTGGAAGATCTGACAAGGTTTGTTTGTTGCCTAAGATGTTGGAAAAGCAGTGATATCATGTAGGACATTGGAAATAGGTTCTCTTAGCTATGCCTGCTCTCTGAAAGAGAAGTTGATATGGCCTCAATCCTCTTGGATTTTTTTCCCCTTGAAAACCTAGCTTTTTCAGCAGATTCTCAGGATCTGTGATTTGTGATCTGGCTCCTTGGTGTATATTTTTGTACTGTTTTTTTGTAAGTGGTAGCATGGTTGTTCCTTATAGGCTATTTGGTAATTTTATTGTCATTCATTACTTATAGTTTTCTTTTGAATTGTTGTTATAACTCTAATGATTATACATTTTACATTGCCCAGGGTTTTGATTGTGGAAGGGAAGTAAGAAAAAGGAAAATATCAAAGGACAATGGTAATTCTATTATCGGTGAAAATAGGAGTTATTTAATTAAACATAATAAAATATTATATAAAGTTTTGGAATTATTTCCAATCCTTAAGAACAAAAATGGATTATTAACTTAAACAAGACTTTAATTATTCCTAGTTTTACTGAACAGGAAGCAATAAAACAATTGCTCAGAAAATTGGGATTAAAAGTTCCCACAATAAATCCCTCCATATTATTAAAAGGCTGGTACTTTAACAGCATTTTATTGTGAAAGAAAAAGTGCTGAAGTCTGCTCAATAGCTTTGGAAGAATAAGTATGATTTCCTCTAAAAAATAGTGATGATGATTCCCAAGAAACCATTGTTATTCCTCTTTTTGCATTTCTGGAGTAATATTATTATTATTATTACTACTACTATTATTATTATTATTAATAATAATAATAATAATAATAATAATAATAATAATAATAATAATAATAATAATAATAATAATAATAATTTTATTTGTATACCACCCTTCTCCCGAAGGACTCAGGGCGGTGAACAGGGCAAACATATAAAAATACAAGAGTACAAAAATTAAAAAAGGATTAAACAAGATGCCCAAATTTACAACAGTAGATTAAAATACATTAAAACGACAATAAAAACCCAAACCCATCACCCATCAGGCCAGGCCGGCTTGTTCGAACAAGTAAGTCTTCAGATCGTGTCGGGGAAAAAGGTGGGCCATATAAATAATTGACAAATCAAATACTGACAGTTTAGTTTATGCACTTAAAGCGCCTACATTTTTCTAAGACAGAAGTATAAGAAAAGATGAAAATATTGTACACTTGTGCTCTGTTACTCCAAGGCAATATTTGAACCTTTCTCATTTAGCTGGATATTCTATCCATAGCTGTTTCCCTGCTATAATTAATGGTTTTGCATGTGGTATTGTTGGTAACTGATTATGTAAGCATGTTCCATATTTTCTACCAGCAATGGCGAACGGGGATTTCAGTGATTCATTATTTGGACAGAGTGGATAGCAGTTTCAAGAGGCACAAGAAAGAGTTTTTAGCTGTTTTGTTTACCAAGGCAAGATAATTTTTGTTTACTATGATTTAATTAGTGCCAGTAGGGTAAACTTGACACCATTCATCTGCAATAACAGTTTGTTCTTTCCATGCTGCTGAAAGAGACAGGAATTTTGCTGCCAATTTTTGGAGAGTGTTGAACAAGCTATCTTCAAAATAAGCATTAAAAGAAAAAGATCTGCTGAAAAGGACAGGGTGGCCTAACTACTGGTCAACTAATAAAATAAATAATAAAAATAAAATAGGTCTTCAGATTGAGTTTCACTTGTGGTAAATCCTTCAATGTACCTGCACATTTTTCTTGGCAATAGGAAAGCAATTTGTCAGTTTCTTCTGGCTCGTCTCCTGAAGATTTCTGCGAATTATCATTACACCTGGTGGGCTTCCATCCCAATATAAATTAGGCATTAATTGTTTAGTTTCCAAGCCTTGATGATGTTAGGCAAGTGCTGTCACCTGCTGAGATAGGGCTTACTTAGAAACTTTAAGCAAGGAAAGATTTAGAGGCCCAAGGTTTGGCAAAAAAAAAAAGAGAGAGAGAGAGAAGTAGTAAAAAAAGGTACTTAGGTCTTTTGAGAAGACCTAAGTACCGTTTATGGGAAGGGAATTGCTGAAGTTTACAGGAGTTGGTTTGAATATATCCTAACCAATATCTCTGCTTCTGCAAAAGACCTTTGTTTGAAATATAAGATTGCCATTGGCACCAGTATGTACCATCTTGCCAGCCCTTCAGGTAGATCGGTTTAGGAAACAGACTCCATTAGAAAACTAGAACTATAAATTGAAAATAGGCTATATGATAAAAGAAACTTGCAAGCCTGATTGTGCTTTACCATCTTCCTTCTTCAATCCCAAAAAATTATGAAGAAGCTGCCTGAATTTCTTCCAAAGACAAGCATATTTCTCAGAACTTAAGGAATGTTTCATCCCTCTTTGTTTACAGAATGGTCTGGCTGGATATAAAGCAGCTTCCTATTGGTGGTAAAAGTGAAAGTGGAGGAGCAAACCCTAAATGGATCAACTGCAGATCTAATGGAAGGAGGCTGTTGGAGGGCCAGTGGTCCATGATCATGAGTGTGCTCATCATAGACTATGCAATTGGTTTTGAAAAATTGGTTGCAGGATATCTGCCAGAAACAGAGAATAGCAATAGCAGTAGCACTTAGATTTATATACCACTTCACAGTGCTTTACAGCCCTCTCTAAGCGGTTTAGAGAGTCAGCTTAATTGCCCCCAACAATCTGGGTCCTCATTTTACTGATCTTGGAAGGATGGAAGGCTGAGTCAACCTTGAGCCAGTGAGAATCAAAGGGCCAAACTGCAGGCAGCCGGCAGTCAGCAGAAATAGCCTGCAGTACTGCTTTCTAACCACTGCGCCACCATGGCTCATGTCTTTTCTTTAATCATTAACTTTGAGCCTGAAGAGACATGTGTGCTAATTAAGGCTTCATGGCTATGACAATTAGACATATTTCCTTTTTTTGGTAATATATTTTATTGATTTTTTTTAAAAAAAAAACATAAATCACTTAATAATTGTCGAACAGTGTGTTGTCTGGGTTACATTTGTAAAACAATCACTAACAATTGATTTCTATAATCCATAATCCACATAATAGTTTTAGTTGATTTCCTCTTTTCCCAACATATCCTCTTTTGCAAACATTGAGTTAATACAATTCTTATTGTTTTGATAGATAACAATTAAATATATTTTTCCCCCAATAGTCCTAAAATAATAATCACATCAATATAATATTTCTTTTCTATCCAATCATTCTGGTTGCCATCATAGATCCTGTTACAGTCCTTATTTTAATTTGTTTCTCCCACCAAATTCTAGATATTCTTACTGGTTAAGATTTCCTCAAAAATTAATTACATTTAAGAATTTAGCTCTATTTTTCCATATGAACCATCTCACACTTTTACATTTCTTAAGGAATAGATAAAATAGTAGAAAAAAAAGAAAAGCAAGAGTAAAGAAGCATGAAAATAACATACTACTTAAAATATATACCCCTCCTAAGCTAATATGTATTTATTTCTTCAATTTCTTGTTCTTTTTAACCATAATTAAAAATATGTTTAATCTTTAAACATTCCATTTAATAAATCTAGTTATCTAGTCCTTTAATTCTTATTCAAAACATTTTTATCCATTATAATTTTCTTAAATTCAATCACATTTAAATATCTAAAACATTTCGTTTATCTAAGTCATTTCAACTTTTTTTTGTATTACTCATATCAAGAAAGAGAACAAAAAGAGAAGATCGAATTCCTCACCCAGTTTCAAGCAGGCTGTTCACAGTTGTGCTGGTTACCGCTTTTGGACTTCAGTTGCTAGTAGCTATAAACTAGCCCTGAGTTTAAATCTGTAGCTTGGGCTGGTTGATGCAATATAGGCCAGCCTTTCTCTTGTCAGGTCAGAAGGCTTTCCCCAAGTTGAATGGAATGGCTGCTGCCATTCCAGAAGCGCTGGAGCACCGTTCTTTCTTTGTCGCCTCTCCAGGGTGACTTAGACCTATCTAGGGTCCCCTGGCAGGGCGAAACTAACTGTGGGGTTGCAGAGAATTTGCACGTCCACAACCGGTCACTACCACACAAAACCAGAAGTCAATTAGACATATTTTCATAGCATTTGCCTAGGATTATGATTAGTCATAAAGTTTAGTTAGCACAAGGCTTTTCAACATTTTCACTCATTGTACTACTTTTAGGATATGGAAATATCCAAGTACCACCAGTTACCTACCAAGGTGTCAAAAACTTGATGACCAAAAAAAAAAAAGGGAAAAAGGGATGAAGTACAGGTAGTCTTCGACTTACAACAGTTCACTTAGTGACTGTTTGAAGTTACAATGGCACTGAAAAAAGTGCCCCCCAAGCCACAGCCGAGGATGACACCTGCCTGCCCACCTGGCAGCGCTCTTCCTCCTGTCTGGGGTTTTCATTGTTGTGAGCATTTCTGTTGAGGATTGGCAGCAGGAGTGTGTGTGTTTGCTTTTTATTTCCCTCCCCCTCTCTGCTGGGTGGTTGCAGCAGGTTTTGGTCTCTTCACATGACCCTGGGACACTGTGACCATCATAAATATGAATCAGTTGCCAAGCATCTGAATGTAAATCACAAGACCCTGGAGATGCTGCAACATTCCAGCTGATCAGTACTTCTTCTGGGCTCAGAAGAAGTGCCAGGATGAGTGCTGCTTTCCAGCTGATTGGTGCTTATTCAGGGCTCAGCAGAAGCACCAGGATCAGCCCCGAACTCCAGCTGGAGCCTGGCGCTGATCCTGGTGCTTCCACTGAGCCCTGACAGCCCTGCATCTCCAGCCGTCTCTCGCTCAGGCTTGTGCAGTGCTGCCACCGGTTCAGCTCATCCCCCTCCCCCGCTACCGCTTTTCTAGGATGGTTGCGTACCACCTGCCAGGTGCCAATGTACCACAGGTGGTACCCATACCACTGGTTGAAAAGCCCTGAGTTAGCATTTCAAAAATAAAATAGCTAAGCAAGTTCTAGTTCCAATAGCTGATATATTTTTTTCTGAATTGGAAAGGCTTCATCTGAAAGAGGCAGCTGCTACCGTACCAGTTAGTGAAGTGGTAAAACACAAGGCTAGAAAGACCATGGGGTTGCTTCAGTATAAAATAGCTTCCTATATTTCTAAGAAAGTAGCAGGAAAGGGATCGTCAGATGTTTGGGTTTTGCACTGTGCTGGAGACTCAGAATGTGGTCAACCAGAGCTAAGTGTCACAAGATAGTCATCCATTCATAACCATCAGTATCTTCTGAGAGGGCATTGACAGCAAGATTGGGAAGCCTAAGGCTTCTTCCTGGGTTTTAAAGTCCAGCAAATACAGTTTTACTTGGCTGGGATATCTCCGTGGTCAATCTCCCTTCAGGCCACCCATGCTTTGGGAATGTTTTCTTGGAATGTGGTCTTTTCTTGACCAGTTTCTCAGCAAAGAATTAACAATCTGAAGGCTGAGTCTTGTTTCTGTTAATGTTTCCCTTAATCTGATACTTTTACATAAGCAATCAATGTAGGATTGATCCATATAGGAATGATCCTCAATGTTTTTAGCACCCTTTATTAGAAAGAAGTTACTATATATTTTGCAATGACATTATTATAATTATTAGATAATATATTTTTCAATATGTATTACATGCAGATGCAGAGATATATTAGATGTAGGTCCTAATCAATAGAGAAAAAAAATGATGGAGAAATATGTGAAGAGTAAAGAGAGAACCATTTCAATAGTCTTGTTTTACAACAAGATAAGGGCAGCCTTCTCCAATGTCTTGTTCTTCAGATATGTGGAACTTCATTTCCCAAGCTTCCAAGTCAGCACATCCTTGTAATACACAAGGGAAACATAATTACATGCAACAAGATTAGTCCAAACATTGCAGAGTTCAAAGAGTAAAAGAGAGAGAGTCTACTGAAGACTTTGATGTTCTTGTAGTATATGCTCCTTTCAGAAATAGTTAAGGAGAATATAAGCATAGGCAAACAGGCAATGTTATTATTTGCAGAGTGGAACACAAGTTTTATTTATTTTTATTTATTTTTGGTCCACATTTCTACTCCAACACAATCCAGAGGCTCTTGGCACTTTTCACAGAGTATGAAACCAAATAAAACATCCACTGTATTATAATTATAAAACAGTAAAACAACACCACTCAAACAGAAAACTACAAACAGTACAAAATGAACATATGATAAAATCAAAAGAAAGCTGTCCAAAACAATAGTGTCTTTAAAAGTTTCTAAAAGATCAGTGGGGGGAGAGGGGGAGGCTGTTCCAGAGAAGGAGCATCCCTATAGGAAAAAAACAGTGCTTTCTTGCCTTAGCCCCCAGAACTCCCCAACATGTAAGCAGTTTGTTTCTATTCAATTGAATTGGTTGGGCTAATACTGGTTGGAATGATCCAGCTGCCAATCCACAAATGCCTTCGTAAGTTAAAACCACATCTTAAATTGTATCTGGAATCCAACAGACAGTAAAACTAGGATTAAATATTACCAATGAGAAGACTTGGAGTACCTAAGCTGTTGCACTTAAGATCAATTGTAGTTTCTGAGTATGTTTGAAGGCAGACCCAAGTGAAGATTGTTCAGTAGTCCAGCTACATGACGATCAGAGCATGAGTTACTCTGGCAAAATCTTCCTGCCCTAGGTAGGGTTGCAACTGATTCACTGGCCAAGCTCTCAGGGACTATCACTTCAACTGTAGTTCCAGGAGGAACAATCAGTCCAGAAGGGCCTTCAATTGGTGAACTTGCTCCCTGATGGATAGTGTCAAGGAACATTTCTGATGGTGACAGAAAACCTTTAATGCAGACTTACTAAGATTCAATTTCAGCCTATTTCTTCTCCCAGACCCTGACAACTTCCAGACCCTGGGAAACGACATTGATAGCATCTTCCTCATAGTCCAGGGAAGTGATGCATAATTGGGTATCATCATCACATTGATGATGAAGCATCCCAGACTGTTGGGTAACCTCTCCTAATGGCTTCATGTAGAAGTTAAAGAACAGGGAACAGAGGACACATCAGGGGCCATGGAGGTGACCTCTAGTCTCCCACCATCACAGTCTGGAACTGTCTACTGAGGAAGAAGTGGAATCCTTACAAAACAACACCTCCTGTCTTTAACCCCTGCAGATGGTCCAGTGAGATACCAGGATGAAAACATTCAAGCTTTTTTTCTGTCTCTGCTCTGTTTTTCCCATTTAAGAAGGGTTCTTCCCGGAAACCCATGTACCTGGGCATACATATACTGATATCTGTTGGAAGGACATGTCAACTTGTCTAAACCTTTGTGGATATCTTATCCTAAAACAAAGAGAGACTTTGAGCTATCAGGAAACAGGCTGCTAACCTTTAGCTTCTTTTGATGAAACATCAACTGACTTCTCCTCCTTGGCATTTCAGTTTAGAATTATTTTTAAACAAGGAAAAAGTGCCATGGAGCTTAAGTACATCAGTTCCAATAAATATAAGACCTTAAACCCTTTGTTTTATTAGGAGGCATCTAACTGGTCATATGTATCTTGTGTCAACTCAGCAATGCTGAACTTCAGCTATGTCAATAACTTTGATTTACAAAGGTGAAAATATAAAAAACAAAGATAGCTGTCATTCCATGAGAGAGAAAAAAACATACAAAAACTGCAGGTGCATAAATACCTTTGCTAAGTTAATTAAATAAAGGAACTATGCCAACTTTAACTTTAATAACAGGAATCAACAACTTTTTTTTTGCAACTAAAGGCCATACTTTTTAAAATTGTCCTTTGAGGGCTGAAGAGGCAGTGACCAAGCCCAAAATGGTGGGCTTTTTGAACTTTAGAAAGGAATTAAGGGACAAAGGGTCTTGTATCTTGCAGTGACTAAGCTCATTCCTATTTAATTGAAGCTAAACCTCCTTTAGATAGACAGTTTTGTGTAGTGGTTAAGGAATTAGTTTAGAAAGTGGCAGGCCATGAGTTCTAGTCTCACCTTGGGCCTGAAGCCAACTGGGTAACCTTGGGCCAAACCAGGAGAAGCAGGAGGCAATGAGAAACCACTTCTGAGAAACCTTGCTAAGGAAACTGCAGGAATTTGTCCAGGCATCTCTGAGAATCAGACACAAATGAATGGAAGAAGAAAAACCCTATGTTAATCTGAACATATTATATTTTAAGATGTGTGCAGCAGTGTGCTCCAGGGGCAAAAAGAAGCGAGGCCTCTTTAAGGAAAAGGTGGAAGAGTCAGGATCAGAAAAAGGAAAGGAGGCAAGGTTGACGTGCAGGAATATAAGCTAATTTGAGGGCTAATCCACTTGGAGCTCCATTTCCATATGTCCTGTTTGCCATTGTTCTCTCCCTAGAGACTAAAATGGAAGATCTGTAACTTGAGCTGGCCATGAACAAGGAGTATATATCGGAGGTGGTGACCCTTTGAGAGCTGTATGCAACAAAATTTCATTTTTATGTATGCCGATTGGTGTACATTCAAAATGACAATAAAGTTATTGTTGTTGTTGCTGTTGTTGTTTGTATTTTTTTGACTGAGCTCACTGTGTGAATCCAACCTACATGCTTTAATATTCTGGGTGATCCAGAACAGTTTGACTTATACTAAATGAACCATAATTAAACAAACCATAATTTAAAGCTACGTCTAAACTAAGCCATTCTGTATCTCATCTGATTAACCTTACATCTCCAATTAGGCCTTTATAAACAGCTGCCTATTTTCTGACTTGCAATCTTTCTCCTGTTTTCTTCCTGTCTATTTTTTCCATCTATTATAGCTGATGAAGCAAGGAGGAAAAGAGAAAAAAATCTAAAGTGTTGCCAGCAAAAAGGAAGCCACTGATATTTACATTATATTCTGACCAAGTTAACATCCCTGATAAACCAGATCCTGTCTGAGTTTTCTTTCCAAGTGCTATACATTGTTGTAAATAAGCAGGCATATAGAACTTTACATATGTCCTTCCACCTAGGTGTTGCACAAGAGGGGATTTGAATGTTGTCCGACTGTTAATAGACAATCTATAAAATAGCCCTGAGTTTAAATCCATTACATTTGAAATCAGTGGAATTGCACTAGAATCTATGTGTGTAGACTCAAAAATAAGACCTGTGGTGTTCCATAAGGATAAATCCTGGGAAAATAAGGAAAGGATTGCCAACTTAAATATATCTAGGCCTTTGCTGGACTGTACTGGTGTCAACTATTTGTGCATATTTGGAGAGATGTATAGTTACTTAACATCTTTAAGTGCTTATGAAGATAATAAAAACAAGGTAGAATCACATGTTGTTACAAAATAATTCCTATTTTCTAAAGTAAGTAGACTGGCTTTCCCAGCATACCTTTAGCTCACATTTTGGGCTAATTATTTTATCCAATTGTTTCTGTTTCTTGAAATATGCTATTTAAAAACTGATTAATTAATTATTGGAAGGAATGTGGAGGAAGAGGAGTTAGGAATAATAATATAATAATAAACCTTTATTGTCAAAGTACAACATGTGTACATTGAGATTAGCTGAGCCTCCCCCTGTGAAGAAACTGAAGGGAAAAATAGCCCCTTAACTTACATTTTGTCCTATACTGGGGTCGGTTTTATAAAAAAATATTTCCCTCCATGTCCATTTTGCACATGTGAAAGGGACCATATAACTGCTCTGACAAAAGGGTTGCTTCTTTACAAAAGAACCTTACATAAAAGCCAGTTAAAATGTTACCACAAAATGACAAATATAGCGGGATGACTCACTAGCATTTCCTTATCCTGTACTCCTTGGTGTGAGGTATGAAGTGAATTTTCTCAGACGCTTCCTGGTAAGTCAGGAATATCGAACATTACAATGGACACAAAATGCTTGCCTTCTGATGTCATTGGAGCCAATAGGTATGAGAAATGGCCAGTTTTGTGCTTCAGCCTGTTATCGAAGCAGAACACCCTAGCACTTAAAGTTTAGAATTTAAGCAGGGCTCAAAGGAAAGGGTCAGGATTCCATCAGTACCTAATTCAGAATGATATTGCACCTTCCATGGCCATGACTATGTGATAGGAACGTCATTAAAGTATCTGAGAAGAGACCGATCTGTATTTCCTGTTTGCCCCAACATATGGACAAGCTTCATACTCTTTGGGGAGGACAGGAACAGATCACAGAGTCCTCAGCCTAGCTCAGCAAACTGTACCCAACCTTTCTGTCTCTGTCTCTACTTTTCTGCTGGCCCAAATAGAGTAGACTGGTCCCCCTTGTTGCTCTTCACTGCATTCTGCACCAAAGCACCAAGTGTGTGTGTGTGTGTGTGTGTGTGTGTGTGTGTGTTGTGTTTACCGGTTCTGTAATGGGACTGAACTTCCTTTGTAGATCTTTCTTTTATTTCACAATGAAATGCTGGTCTTTCTTTGTCATTTTCCCCCCTCTTTTAACTAGGTGGGGGGGGGGAAGCAGAATTTTGCCAGGTTTCCTCTTCTAGCCCAAGTAAAATGAAGAATGATAAATTTGTTGTCTTCACTAGTTTTCAGAAGACAGTTCACTGAAGAGAAAGCAATTGGCACTGGTGTTGCTGGCGTGGGTGGGAAGGAAAATGAAGCTAGGCAACCCACCAATCAGATCTGTGCTGTGGTCTATAAAAAAACCTTGTGGTCAGTAGTCTGGCTACAGTGGAGGGAGGTGTTGAAATCCAGATTTTTTTTAAAAAAGTCAGAATAATCTGAACAGATTATTCAAATGAGTCAAGACTACAGGCTGCAATAAGGAGAAACCCAAACACTTAGTTTTCCGTTCCGGTCATTTTTTTGCTTAGATGTAATTGAGCTGTTGATAGGCATTTTGTTTTCCTATCAAACTGCTTTCTGAGACGTCTCTTTTCTGTCTGACTTCATGAGTTTTAAACACTAAGGGAAGATTTTCTATTGACTGATAGAGGAGAAGGACTGAAGGTTTTCTCCATTTCACACAGCAGGTGGAGGATATGCAGGGTTAAATGGAGAAACTGCCAGTAAATTGGAATTCTGTAACCTGCCCATGCCCACTCCCTTGGCCAGTTTGTAAGAGTATCGAAACACAACTCAAAATGCCAACTATGCTCCCTTAACCAATTGCTGTGTTTCAGATGTGTGGACTTCAGTTCCCAGAATTCCCCAGCCAGCATGTCTGCATATCTTAAAGTTGCCAGGGCTGAAAAACACTGCCCTGTTGTGACCAACACACTATTCACGCACACACACACACACACACACACACACACACACACACACACACAGAGAGAGAGAGTATCTATTTATCTAGCTAGCTAGCTAGCTACTTATCTATCTATATCTAGTTATCTATCTACCTATCTTTATATATTTATATAAATTTATAAGATATATACGTGTGTGTGTGTGTGTGTGTGTGTGTGTATATACACACATGCTTCAAGAAGTAAAAGGCTCAAGAAGTAAGGCTCAAGAAGTAAAAACACTGCCTAACGTGCAAGCAGCCCAGGTTCGAATCTCAGAAGGGTATGACTGACTGATGAAGACTAATGAGTCCGAAATGCATATCAGCCTCCCTAAATTCTTTGTTAGTAATTTACACAAATATATGAACTGTCCGGTGTGACTACAGCCTGTTCGATGGCCTTTGAGATAAGGCTGAAAACAGGAAATAAAGATTTGCCCCATGTTTGGGGCCCAGCAAGGTAATCTAAGAGTTAACATATGACACATATTTCTCCCCTTGCAAAAAAAGCTAACAAAGCGAGAGAGAACCTGTGGCTCAAGAAGTAAAAACACTGCCTAACGTGCAAGCAGCCCAGGTTCGAATCTCAGAAGGGTATGAATGACTGATGAAGACTAATGAGTCCGAAATGCAGATCAGCCTCCCTAAATTCTTTGTTAGTAATTTACACACACACACACACACACACACACACACACACACACACACACACACACACACACATATATATATACAGACAGAAAAATATCCACCATCCTAAGAAACCCCAAGGACATAATTGGGTTAGAAAACCAAGGAGTATACAAAATCCCATGCACCACCTGCCCCACCACATACATCGGACAGACCAACAGAAGAATAAGTGCACGCATTGAAGAGCACAAAAACTCACTCAGAAAGGGAGAACAAACTTCATCCCTGGTCCAACACTTTGAAGCCACGGGACATGAAATTGATTTTAAAAAAACCAAAACTATCGCCAAAATTGAACATTTTAACAACAGAATAATCAGAGAAGCCATTGAGATAGAAAAACGCCCCCACAGCATGAATAAACGAGATGATACCTCTCGTCTACCAGCCATTTGGAAACCCGCCTTGATTGACAGACGAGGCCCAACCACCAAGAATGATACCAGACCCAAACTCATGATAACATCACATGACATCACCACCACACAACCATTCAAAAAGCAAATCCGAACCCACAACGATAAAGACACACAACCACAAAACAGAAACCTAACTACAGCTGCAACATCAGCCACTTTAAACCCCTCCAAACCACACAATAAGCAAACTGACACCCACTATAAAAACATGGCACCACCACAAACACGAAGCCGAACAAAAGCAGCACAACTCACCAGCTCAGGTCTGGAGCTGGCAGCTGAGACCAGCCCATCCACTCAGAACACCCCCCCACCCAATCAGAACACACCCACCATTCAAAACACACTCCCACCCAATCAGAACACACTTGGTCCCCTACCCAATCAGAGCACACCTCCACAGAACACACCCCCTCTGGCAGTTTAAAAGGGAGGAACAAACAGCCACATGCTTCTCCCAGAAGAAGGAAGCTAAAGCCTGATGATGACGGATGGGATTCCGTCGAAACGTTGCGCCTACACCTTTAGTTCTACGCGGGGAAAAACCCGAAAAACCAAGGATCTATATATATATATATATATATATATATATATATATATATATATATATATATATATATATATATATATATATATATATATATATATATTCATAGATTCTCACGCTCACGGGTGCAGGTATGTAGGTCTTGGTGTATTCGGGTCTCTTCCCATGTAGCATTCAATCCTACATGGGAAAAGACCCAAATACCTTGCTAGGCCCCAAACACGGGACAAACCCAAGGCCATCCACAGGTAGTAGTCACAACAGTGACAGCTCATATTTGTGTAAATTTTTTGTTTGATTGCTAACAAAGAATTAAAGGAGACTGATATGGAGATATATATATATACACACACACATATATATATATATATATATATATATACATACATACATACATACATACATACATACATATATATATATATGTTTTCTGAGGTTTTCGCGGGTGTTTGTGGATCTTTGGTCATTCGGGTTTTTTCCCGCGTAGAATTGAAGGTGTAGGAGCAACGTTTCGACGGAATCCCATCCGGGGAGAAGTGTGTGAAGAATGAAGTGTCCCAGAAGAACGAAGCTGAAGTCACCCGCCTGAGGATGATGGATGAGATTTCGTCGAAACGTTGCCCTGATACCTCCAATTCTAAGTGGGAAAAAACCCAAATGACCAAAGATCTACATACAAACACCCGCAAAAACCTCAGAAAACATATATATATATTGAAAAACTCTTATATATACTTCTGTGGAAACAAGCTCCAACAGCAAGATCAAGGCTAGACAATAAGCTGTTTGCATTTCTTTGATAAGTTCTTCATGGTCAGTTAGTTCTGACACTCCAAGATGTTTCTGTTTGCTTGTACAAAGCTTTTCTCCTCTTATTGTCAGGATGTGCGAATCCAATCGCCACTTACACTTCTCAAAGAAATTATTGGCATTACTTAAATTCCAGATATGCTTTAGAAATGCACAATAGAGCTGTCCTACTTACATATCTTCCCCACCCCTTCTCTTTGGAGCTAGTTAATTCAACATTAGGTAGATCACTCTGGCTTTGTTCCCAGAATTTAACAGTGAGGGCCTTGTGAAATGCTAAACGATGTGTATAACTGAGTTCAGGCCCTCTGTGAGCCAAGCAGGTCAAAACATTTGAAGTTTTGAAAATCTGCTCTACAAAAAAGTGGAGAGGGAGGGAAGAGTGGAAATAAACTGGACATATGGCATTTATTAATACATCTGGTGAAGTTCAAGCTGCCTGTCCCAAGTTTTATAAAATTGAAGGCTTCAGTCTTACTTTTAGAAAGAAGCATGATTTCAACATTTTTCTCTTGCTATTTAGTGGGTGCAAAAGCTGGGAGAGAACATTCATGAGTAGGAACATCAAGTCTTCCATGCAAGACTTAAAAGGACCAATTTTTTAAAAAATTGAACCATTGGTTTTCCTTTGAGCAGTTGTTCTATCTCCTTCCCTACCCAATAAAATCAGTTTCTCTTGATGGCACTGAGCATTGGAGTAATGTGTGTGTGTGTGTGGGGAGAGTATGGGGGCAAATTTAGTTCTTTGGAGTAATTAGCAACAAGTGTCCATCAGTCTCCTTGGAGATGCAAAAGCTGCTACCACAGTATAGCAAGATGAAGAATATCAAGATTTATAGCATCTTCCTATAAATTTCTCTCCATTATAGTTAGGGAAATCCTGTAAAGAAAGATGTCTGTTATTAATAACACAAATTAGCCAAGAATGTGAAGGTTTATATAACAATCCATAGACATTATGTAATTGGATTAAGGTAGTATGACATCAAGTTGTTTATACCGAGAATTGTAAGACTGAATGGATTTTAAAAAGTCAAGAGCTTTGCAGCTTTTAGCCGCCCTGAGTCTTCGGAGAAGGGCGGGATATAAATGGAATTAAAATAAATAAAAATAAATAAAAATTTCATTGTTGAGAAAGAGGAAGCATAGATACAATCTTTCCAAGTATATTTATAGTGCAAATTATCTTCATGTACAGCAATGCATCCAGTAAGCCACCAGATGTTGAATTAGATTCAAGAATATCTGTACTTTTTCATAGCAATTTACATTTTTATGATCACATGTACTTATTTATTTGTTTTATATATCACCTGCAAGAACTTAAGGCAGCATACATCATGTTTCCTCCTAACTCTAACAAAATCACCATGAGGTAAGTTGGACTCATTTTCAGTCCTAAGCATCATTCAAATCTAGGAAGAATCTATTCACTTTTTAAAGTGTGGACCCTGGGAGGGGCTCGCCAACTATTGTCCCCCTGTCATGGTCCGATCATCACCTCCTGTGGTTGGTCTTCCGCTATGCCACCCCCCCACTTCTGGGCTGCGGAACCGACCAGGTGGTTCCGCCCCAGGTGCCTAATGGATCTGGAACGGTTCCAGACAGCGGTTGGGTCTATACCTATCCCCCTCACTCACAGCCCGGCTGATGCCTTGGTGGATGCCTGGGAAAGGGCTGCCATCGAGGCGCTCGACCGTGTTGTACCCTTGCGACCCCTGACCCGGCGCAGATCCCGGTGGGCTCCATGGTTTTCTGTGGAGCTTCAGGAGATGAAGTGTTGGAGACGAGGTCTAGAGAGCTGTTGGAGATCCAGCCGGTCTGAGTCTGACCAATTGCAGTTAAGAACCTTTACAAGGTCTTATCTCGTGGCGATGAGGACAGCGAAGTCTAATTACTTCGCTGCCCTCATCGCGTCCTCAGATAATCGCCCGGCTGCCCTATTTAGGGTGACTCGCTCCCTCCTTAATCAGGAGGTGAGGGAGGAGCCCTTGCAGGGGCGGGCCGAGGAGTTTAGCTATCATCTGACGGACAAAACCGCTCAGATTCGAGCCGGTTTGGATTCTGACTGGGCAGAGACTGACGGGGAGGAATCGAGCAGTCTAGAGAATGTTACCTGGTGTGAATTCGATCCTGTGACCCCAGATGTGGTGGACAGGATCATGAGGAGACTGAGTTCCACCACGTGTTTATTGGACCCATGCCCCTCCTGGCTGGTATATGCAACCCGGGAGGAGACATGAGGCTGGTTCCAGGCAGTAATAACTGCTTCTTTGAGGGAGGGTACCTTACCTGCCACCTTGAAGGAGGCGGTGGTGAGGCCCCTCCTCAAGAAGCCTGCCCTGGACCCGGCTATTTTGAACAACTATCATCTGGTCTCCAACCTTCGCTTTCTTGCGAAGGTGGTTGAGAGCATGGTGGCATTTCAGCTCCCTCTGTTCCTGGAGGAAACTGATTATCTTGACCCGTACCAATCGGGTTTCAGGCCCGGGTACAGCACGGAGACGGCATTGGTTGCGCTGGTGAATGATCTCTGCCGGGCTCGGGACAGGGGTTGTTCCTCTGTCCTAGTCCTATTAGACCTCTCAGCGGCTTTTGATACCATCGACCATGGTATCCTACTGCGGCGTCTCAGGGGGTTGGGAGTGGGGGGCACTGTTTTACAGTGGTTCTCCTCCTACCTCCTGGGCCGCTCGCAGTTGGTGTTGACGGGAGGGCAGAGGTCTGCCCCAAGGCCTCTTGTTTGTGGAGTTCCTCAGGGGTCAGTCCTCTCTCCCCTCTTGTTCAACATCTATATGAAGCTGCTGGGTGAGCTCATTCGTGGTTTCGGGGTGGGGTATCATCAGTACGCTGATGATACCCACCTTTTTCTTTCCACCCCGAACCAACCCAGTGATGCCCTCGACATGATGTCCCGTTGCCTGGAGGCAGTCCGGGTTTGGATGGGGAGAAACAGGCTTCGTCTCAATCCTGCCAAGACTGAGTGGCTGTGCATACCGGCATCTCAGACTAACCAATCTTTTCCATCGTTAACTATGGGGGGTGAGGTGTTACCCCCCGTTGATAGGGCCCACAACTTGGGCGTCCTCCTGGATTCACGGCTCAGTTTGGAAGATCATATAGGAGACGTGGCCAGGGGGGCTTTTGCCCAGGTTTGCCTGGTGTGCCAGTTACGGCCCTATCTGGACCGAGATGCCCTACGCACAGTCACCCATGCACTCGTGACCTCCCGGCTAGACTACTGCAATGCTCTCTACATGGGGCTGCCCCTGAGGACCACTCAGAGGCTTCAGCTGGTGCAGAATGCAGCCACGCGAGTTGTGATGGGAGTCTCCCGATACTCCCATGTAACACCTCTTCTATGCGAGCTGCATTGGCTTCCAGTTGCCCTCCGGGTGAGATTCAAGGTGCTGGTGATGACCTATAAAGCCCTAAATGGCATGGGCCTGGATTATCTGAGGGAGCACCTGCTGCCAGCATCAATTTCCCATCGTCCTGTGCTCTCCCACAGGGAGGGCCTCCTCAGGGTACCGCCGGTCAAGGATTGCCGACGGGCGATCCCCAGGGGGAGGGCCTTCTCTGTGGCCGCGCCTGCCCTATGGAATCAACTGCCAACGGAACTCCGGACTGCCCCTGACCTTCGTTCATTTTGCCGGGACCTAAAAACCTGGTCTGGACAGAGGGGTTTAATGTTTTTAAATTGTGATTTTATTTTTTTGCGGCTAGACTTAATTTAATTTAATTTTAATTTTATATTGCATTGTTTTTAAATTTTGCCTTGTAAACCGCCCTGAGTCCTTTGGGAGTAGGGCGATATATAAACCTAATAAATAAATAAATAAATCTTTAGGCGTAAGTGTCTATGGATAACTTCAAGGGTAAGAAAACTGGAGCATTCCAGGTGCTTTTAAAATCACAACATTAATTTCTATGGTTACATTTCTTCAAGAGGATGAAACTGTGGCATAACAAGTTCTGGAATGCCAGAGATGGACCACTCCTGATTTGGAATAAATGTCCAAATGTTTCCTTTTGTTATTGTATTGGTAATAGAAGCATAGTGACCCACAAGGTTAGGAAGCTGGGCTGATGATTAGCAGACTTGCATTGAGACCAGGTTGCTGTTGTGGGCCTGTGTGAGCTCTCATCATATGTTCCAGCTCCTGCCAATCCAGTGGTTTGAAAACAGGCAAATGTGAGTAGATAAATGGGTACCACTTTGATGGGCAACTTAACGGGATGTAAAAGGAACCCACAACTGGGCATACCCCAGGCAACAGTGATGTCACCATTTAATCCTTTCAACCCAAAAGTGCTTTGGCACTCCCGGCATAACTGTAGCAATGTTGTATTGGTTGTATCGATGGGAGTATTGTATCTGAGAGATTAACAAGCTATATTTGTTCAGTTTCTGCTAGAAATCAAAAGCCATTTAAATAAGTAAATGGGGGCTTCATCAAAATGTATTCTGCAATCTGAACTATAGCACTGCATGAAGAATTCTCACAGATATAGTACTGAATCTTTGTTGGGCCCATAGGCAAGCAAATTATTTTGGATTGCTCAGCTTTAATCTGGCTACATCAGAATTTTTTACTAGACATGCTTGAGTAGATTATAGGTCTACAGGCAATGCTAAACTGAAAATGGCTTAAATATTTGGCAGCTGCTCTTTTCAAATGAAATAGGAGCCTCCGTTCTGCATATGCATGAACTCCTTTGGAACATATTTTTACCTAAACGTCTACAAAGAATAAAGTTTAATAGTACCTTTTGTTTTCTTTTTTATGACACTTTGCACTGTAATCACAAAGAATGAAACTATATGTATCCTTTCTTACAGTATAATTGTAATTATACAATTAAAAAACCACAATATATTAGCGGTTACCAGCTAGGAAGACTGATACTTTTCGTGCTAGTAGAATGCAAAGGGAAGGGAAATTTAACTCACTTCTTCTCTCTTTTGGTCCTGAAGAAACTCTCTTAGTCAAAATTGGTGTTTGTTCTGGGACGAATCCCTCCATTAATCTGAAGCACAGAACTATATTATATCAAAAAGATGGAGACAAAATAAACCTTATTCATACTTTAAGATTGGCCTGGAGGAAGCTGATGTTATTAGTGTTGGATATTCTAATCTAGCAATTACTTATAGTCACAGGAACCCTAATGTACGCAAAACTAGTACCAATTGCCCATGAAAAAGAAGGAAGAAATAAGCTTCAAACACCCTCACACATTGAAATAACTTTTATTGAAAATAAAAGAGCAATATAACATATTTGAACAACACTGAATGACTAGGACTTTTTTCCTTTTTTAAAAAATTGTGGATTACATCCGTGATTGTCATTCGATTCATATCTCCTTGTTCTCCTGAAGCTCAAGACAATTTACATCAGGGATGGGCATAAAATATCCCTATTTGGTTACATGGTACTCTTTCCTTCAGTTTTATTCCCACAACATCAACTGTTAGAGTGAAATTGCAGTGTAAGCTTGTTATACTGTGAGCTCTATGACTGAGTATGGACCTGACCTTGGTCTTTCCCATCTTCATGTAACATTTCAATCACTGTACTATACATAAAGCTTAGGCAGGAATTGTCAAACTATCATTGTTCAGGAAATTGTGAGTTCTAGTCCTGCCTTAGACATGAAAAACTGACTGGGTAATCTTGGGCCAGTCACTCTCTCTTAGACCAATTCATCTGATGGGACTGTTGTGGGGAAAATAAGAGGAGGGAGGACTGCCACATAATACCCGAAACATAATAATTGATTACCAGAAAGACAAAAAAAATGGATGGTGGATGTTGCAGTACTTGGAGACTGCAGAATAGAAGAGTAAGAATTGAAGAAAATTGCACAATAAAACAACCTGCAAATAGAAGTAAAATGCTGTGCCAAAAGAAAGCAAAGATTGTACCTATAGTAATAGGTGCCTTGCAAAACATCTGGAACACCATCAGTATTGACAAAATCACCATCTGTCAATTGCAAAAGACAGCTTTACTTAAAACAGCTTCCTCCTGCGCTGATATCTTTAACACCATCAAACAACAACATCTGCCTATCGCAGGTCCTTGGAAGGATTCAATAGATGGACAAAAATGCCAAATCCAGTCTAAACACCTGGCTGACTGTGTGACCACCATAATAATAATAATTACTACTCTCCACTGGCTTTTCTATTTTATCATTAGGAATAAAATCCAGTCAGCATGTTTAATATTTATTTACTGGATTTGCCCAATTGCACAAGGCTGCTCTTCCAAGCAAAATAACTCTCAGCTGTATCATGAGACCAGAATGGTTCTTTCACAGATGCAAGTCCTTCCCTGATGAAGCAGGGTGGAAATGGTGATTATGTATGAATAAACAGACCATAATTGCCACAAAGATTAGGTAGTTCTGTTGGGTCACTCACTATATCCCCTCTCCCCCACCCAAATCTCAAAGTTTTTGTGAATAATCACATACCTTGGGGGTTCTTGGAAAGAGACTAGAATGAGAAAAGAAAATAAATAAAAGTGCATAATTTAAGACACAGCCTGCTGCTTATAAAGTTCAGAATCTTATGACTGTTCTATAGTTACACTTAGCAAATGCTAGTAATTTAGGGTTGATTCCAGCTTTAGCCCAAAGCTTTAAAATTATCATTATCATCAGAAGTGTTTCTAGTTTGGATAGTGAAGCTGATGTGACCATGTGCTTTGTTCTCCCCTAGATTAGATCTGCCCTAATCTGGCTGTTCTGCCCTAATCTGTAAGAGAGTTTCTGTCTACAATTGAATCATGCTCATAAAACTACACCCACAATACTCCAGAGCTTGTGATGGTTTTATGAAAATATTTACCAGAAATAAATTTTGGAAATTAAATTATTCAAATATTCCAAACAATAAAAGTTAACGTCAAATATTACTTTAAGTACTATTGAAGACAAAAATCATGGACTTTATTGTTTAAGGTCTTTAATCTGGAATCCTATACAACAGCTACTTATATGTAGGAAGCATCATTAAACTCAGTAAGATTAACTTCTTTCTAAATATACAAACACTAGTGGTGTTAACAATTTGTTTTAAAGTATCAACAATTTTATTGTTGATTCTCCCCCTACTCAATAATGATCTATTTTGGTCAATAAATATTGCATTACAAGGATTAAACTCTGTTTAGATTAATGTATATTTGAGTGATTTTATTAGACATAATCATTTGTTTAGCTTTACAAGTGTACAGTAATCTCCTGGGAATTTGTGCTTGGAAAAATTAGAAGAATGAACACATGAAGGCTTGGAGACAGAATCCAAGAAACAAACAAAGAAGGCAGGAATATTATAAAATAAACATTATACCATATGTGGGGAAAACTTTTACACAGTTAGTGGCTGATTTTGCTTTCTGGCATTTTATACACATGGCCATCTGTTTGAGGGTTGTTTGCAATGGCTGTTTTCCAGCATTTATGTAACTAAGCATCAGAAAGGAAATGACATCATGGTTTCCTGAAGCGTATTAATAATGTCAAAATGAAAATATTGTAGGCCATTGAAAATATTTTTTGGATAACATCTCTTTCTTTTTTTGTCGCCCCCTCCCCCAGGGTAGCTTATCTCTGTTGTTCCTGATATGTAAATTATGCCTGCAAAATAATCTCTGGCTTGTTTGTGTGTACTAAAAATATTCTCTCAAATGAAAGACAAACAAACTTCAGGTCTCTCTATGGAAAAGCTGAAATGAAATGATGAGGCTTCACCTGAGCCAAGCTGAAACTCCCTGCTTTATTTCTTAGCTGTTGTCATAAGTGCTGAAAAGTCCTTTCCATTTTCAGCTATTTGTTTTTCTGCCCACATAGCCAAAACTTTTGCATTGCTGACTATTTTCCTTCTTCTTTCATTTGCTGCATTAAAGGGGATACTCTAGATTAGTGTTCCAAGTTTCAACTTTGGCAATTTTTAAAATGTGTGGATGTTAATTCCCAGAATTTCCCACCCAGTCAACTCTGGGAATTGAAGTCCACATAACTTAAAGTTGCCAAAGTAGAAAAACAATGCTCTAGACCAGGGGTGTCAAGCTACTGGCCCGCAGGCCGGATGCATCATAGCAAAACCGTGCCCACCCCATTGACAGCAATGACAAAAAAGTCATGATATGTCACGACACGTCACGTAACATTGTGAGTTTGACACCTCTGCTCTGGACTTTCCATCTTTGATTTGTTAAAAAAAAGTGTCACCCCCTGGCCATGTTGGGAAGACGGTGGAAAGTGGATGAGTGAGAATGGGTTGAAATTGAAATTGCTTTAATTTCAATTCAGTTGAACAGAAGAAGATGGCAGCCCTCAGGCTACTTTAGCAATGGCTGGGCTTGGTTTCCTGCCAAAGCACTTATTGCCTATTTGAGATCTTTGTTTGCTACTGGCCCATTTGATGTGTGTTTAATAGGACTATCAGCTCTGAGGTTCAAAGTCAAAATGACAGCTAGTTGGCAGCCTTGGGGTTTTTACGAGATCTGCCCTCACTTATCATCCAAATATACCTGTAGTGTTTGATTTGGGGAATGAAGAGGGCTAAGGGTCTTCTGGCTCTGGAACCCTTGAACTGATCTAGCAGGCTTCTGGTAGTGAAACATACTGTTTAAATTTAGTGTACAGAATACTGCTGTTAAACTGTTAAGCCTTCTAGGAATCCAGGAGAAAAAACTGAATAATGTATTGTTTCAATGTATTGTTGTACTAAGAATATGAACAATCCAATTTAATATGGTAATGCAAGAGGTGGTATGCACCACATTTGGCCCAGATCTTTTTATTCTTCCCAACCCAACAGAATGCTAGAAAGGATATTAAGGGACTCAGTGTTACTGTTTGTCTATCCATCTATTACAGGATAGCTCTGAAAACTAAACAGATAGGTGAAAATTAGGGGCACTAGAAAAAGGCACCAAAAAAAGATCAAGCTCACAGATGGGTCTGATCCAGCTGGGGATTGCAGAGGAGGGAAAAAAACAGGGTGGCGCTAACACTGGTGGGATGCTCAGGGGTGGTGTGGTGCTAGCACTGGTAGGATGCTTGGAGCAGCGCTAGTGTTGGTAGGATGTTCGGGGCAGAGTGATGCTAGTGCTGGTGAGATGCTTGGGGCAGCGCTAGCAGAAGTGTAGGGAGTGAGTGCATGCACGCACCCTTATGCACTGGCCATCCCTTCATGCAGCCTGGTGACCAAGACACCACGGCCCAGTAGTAGGCTGTGGCCAACAGATTGGGGACCCCTGTTCTAATCCAACCCCTGCTCAAGTCAAATGGTTGTCCAGTCTGTTTTTGAAAATCACCAGTGATGGAGTACCCACAACTCAAGGAGGCAAGCTATTCCATTGATTAATTGTTCTGTCAGAAAATTTCTCCTTACTTCTGTTTAACATGGTTCCATGTTTCTTGTCATCCTGCCCCAATTCTAATAAACTCTAGATTATTATTTTTTTGACAACTCATGGCACTTGATAATCCCAAGAGAGAAATTTTCCATCACCCACTACATTCCCTCACTGTTAATTTAAATATCACACACACAGTAATTATTTTAGATGACCATTTTGCATCACTTTTTCAGGAAGTCTTGCCTCCCTACATTGTAAGCAACCACTATCAGATGCTGATTTTTATTTTGTATTACATGCTGTCCATGGCTTCAGTCCTGGCTGTATGACTAAGACTTATTCTTGCAATTCAACCTTATTGAATCAGATACTTGTTAAGTATATCCATTTCTTTGTTTTTATGGCAAAGTGTCGAGAGAGAAAGACACCTAGAAAAACAAAACAGTCCAGCTGATTCAACTTAAGTTTATGGAACTGAGCTTTATTCCTCATACCCCCAGGAAAGTGCTTTCTCTACATCCTGAAAACTGCTTTGAAAACAGTTGTCCCCACAGTGTCTTTTATGTATCTCCAAAAATAGGCCAGTGGTGGTGCTACCCTCCCATGACAATGGGGCTGTGGTTATCAAAGGCTGTTGTGGGGCAGCCCTGAGGTAGATACAAGCAGATCCCTATCTCCCTAGGGTTTTCTCCTTCTAGCAAGGCCATGCATTTGCTGGAGAAATGCTATAGAGGTGTACTAAAGAGGAGAAGAACCAAGAAATGAAGGTTCCTGGTAAGAACAGCACTCCTATGAATTCCTTCCTGTGATAGAATGTGGTCTGAATTCCCACGAGGGAAGCAATGCATTCCAGAGAAGTAAGAGGCAATTCAATTCAGATAGTTTGTGTGAGAAAAAAAGGGTAAGACACTCCTTTCCTAAGAAATCCTAGATTATATGCTTCATATAAGTCATAATTTGTTTCAGTTTGGCAATATTTTGTCCATACATATGGAACCAGAAAGAAATCTGTTTGGAAGAATCACTACATGTCTTTCTTGGTTTCTGGAGCTTGATAAAGTTGCTCTTCCTACCTGAGCTTAAAATGGAAAAAGAAAGAGAAAGGTTTAATTGTCAGAGAGATTCTATTGTCTCTGGCACAAAAGTAGAAATGATCATGGAGGCACAGAGCTCTGTGACTGGGTGGTAGGGAACAGTTGAGGAGCTGTCCAACTGGGGTCCTGCAGGTTGCCTTCTTCAGGTTCCACCTGCAGGTGAATCAGAATGCTCCCCTGGAGGGTTATATTGATTTGCCAATGGAAAACACTCCTACTGGTTGATCATTTTGATATGGTTGCAGATTGCCTTAGAACAGGGGTGTCAATCTCAATTTCATTGAGGGCCGCATCAGCATTGCGGTTGCCCTCAAGAGGCCAGGTGGGTGTGGACTGGGTGGGTGTGGCCTACTGGGTGGGCATGGCTAGAGTGCGTATGGCCTACTGGGTGGGCGTGGCCAGCTCTACATCGTTCGCATCAAGGGTGCCTATGGGGGCCTGGGCAGGAGTGGGACAGATCTGAGGGTCTCTGGCAGAAGGAGGGTCTCTGGGCCAGGGCCAAGGCAGTGGGGGCTGTTCCCTCACTGTTTCCAGGATGGCTTCACAGGCCACATGAAACCACTTCGCGGGCTGGATCTGGCCCCCGGGCCTTGTGTTTGACATGTCTGCCTTAGAAGGAGGATGTCACTGAGGTAAAGATTCTGCCATGAAGACAGAACAAAAGGTTAGGGAGCCCTCTCAGCATTGGGACAAGGATGTTGTGAGAGTATTAGACAGTATACATAAAGGACTAAAGGATAGCTTTGTAAAATCTCAGCACTGATGCCTTCTCTAACTGACTGAAGGAATTATGACTATTTTCAATTTAACAGGTGATGAATAGAATTCCATAGTCTTGTTTGGGAGCAAAAAATATCAGTGTACCCAATGATGTATGCTTCCTGAGTAAATTTTTATTGAAGCACATACAACAGTGGATTATTTGGTCACAAACTTTCCTGTGGGGATTGTCTGCCTCCAGGCTGAATAATCCTACATATGGCTTTGATATACATTAACATACATTGATAGTGTCTTCCAGCTCTTCAGTACCTGAGTTTTTAATTTAATTTAATTTTATTAGTACAGATTAGTATTAGTATTTTATTAGTTCAGATGTCCATTGCTTTCTCCAACTGTTTAAGGAGAATATGGAGGCCAATTTCTATCTGGTCTTTGTTTAGAAAAAGTGGACATTTGCTGCCTCGTGCCCTGTGCCCTACTGAATAGAAAAGCCATCATTAAAGATAAATTTGTTGTCCCAATTGCCATATTGATATCCTTGACTTTGAACAGAAAAAAAATCTACCATTTGGAGCTTCCATATCCTCTTCTAATACTAAAAGAACACGGGTGTTAATGCCCACAGTGACCAAAGACTACTGTGACTGTCAGCTTTTTGGGAATGCATTTCAAGAAACAGACACCACTGGTTTTTTTAGGAATGCTGCTTTATTATACTAAGATATAATAACAAAACCTCAAACCCCTGTCTCTCTTCTCCTATATTAATCAAATCAAGGAGGAACTGTTCTGAGTTTCTTTCTTACCCTTGCTTAAACTTCTGGATTATGTTTCCACTTCTCCAAGTCCATCCTTAATGGTTCTTTTAAACCAAGGCCATCTCTAAATTCCTTTACAGTGATAGGTTATGAGGTAATAAGCAGTGTTCTTATTGCATGGTCCTTATTTTCCTCACTTCCCTTTCTGGCTTAAATTATAGCTTATAAATTTATCTCCAAGGAGCAAATTCATCTTTTTTCCTCGGGATTTCCTCCTCAACTGATTAAGCCTGACATAATTTATTGCTCACCTGAGTAGACTACTTGCATGACTAGGGAGGGCTGGGTAGAAATACACAGTTCATTAAGAATATTGTCTATTTTATTGTCTGCATGGACATGTTTATTTTTTTCAATCAACAAAAACAATGTAGCCACTACAGTATTTCCTAATTTTATGTTCATTGTCCATTTTTTAGATTCTTTGGCACATGTATTTTCTCAATATAAATTTCTTATATGTAAATTTCTCAGTGAAAATCTTCTTTTAAAAATATAATAGCTTAATTTCCAGTACAGTAACCTGTTTTTAGATAGCTTGTAGTTTTTTTTTTAATCAGGGAAACTGAATACTAGTTGGCTTAATCTGATGATAGTATTCAGACCTTTCTGAAGTTTGTTGGGGAATGAAATGCCCCAAGTTGTTGTTAGTTGTGAAGTCGTGTCCAACCCATTGCGACTCCATGGACAATGTTCCTCCAGGCCTTCCTGTCCCCTACCTCTGACGTCCCCTTCTTCTATTGCCCTCAATATTTCCCAGCATTAGGCTCTTCTCCAGTGAGTCCTTCCTTCTCATTAGGTGGCCAAAGTATTTGAGTTTCAAATTCAGGATCTGGCCTTCTAAAGAGCAGTCAGGGTTGATCTCCTCTAGGACTGACCGGTTTGATTGCCTTGCAGTCCAAGGGATTCGCAGGAGTCTTCTCCAGCACCATAGTTCAAAGGCCTCAATTCTTTGGCACTCAGCCTTTCTTACGGTCCAACTTTCACAGCCATACATTGCAACTGGGAAGACCATAGCCTTGACTATACACACTTTTTTTGACAGGGTGATGTCTCTGCTTTTTAGTGTGATGTCTAGATTTGCCATGGCTTTCCTCCCCAGGAGCAATCGTCTTTTAATTTCTTAGCTACATTACCTGTCTGCGGTGATCTTGGACCGCAGGAAAATAATGCCCCAATCTATTCCAAATGAAATCTTTTGTTAATTTCCTTTATATTCTTATCTGTGTGAAAATCTCTTCTTAAAGTCTTGAACTATACTTCTAGGTCACCATCTTTAGCTTTAATAAAACATTGAAAGCTGTGTAGTGATTTAGGCAAGCGACACTCAGGAATGAGCCATAATATGATTCAGAAAGGCAGCCTCATTTGTAAAAAGTAAAAACGCAAACACCAAAAGGAAAGGGTGGTGGGCTTTTGAATTCCCCAATTAGCCATTAATCCCTTCATTTCAGATGAATGCTACAATTCAACAGTTCCTTTTGGAAAGTCTGGAATGCTTAGAATGCAAAATGTGAATAAAATGTTCTGGGGGAAAAAATCAGAAGTTTCATGCTCAGTATGGATCCCTGGGACAGTCTTGAAATTCCTGCTTATAAAAACAGGAAGTAACACTTCAAGTAGTTACAGATTTGTCCAGGGAACCTGACTGAACCCTTCATTGTCCTGGTTTTCCTGTTTCTGTCTGAAGGATGCAGGGAGAAGTAGGGAGAGGAGTGAGGTGAGCAAGAGGAAATCAAAAATACTTTGGCTGCAAGCTCTACTACTGGCTTTCTGAATGATTGTTGAAAAGCTATTCACCCTCTGCCAAAATCTCATTTAGAAATAATAGATAGGTCAACTCTATCAACAAAGAGGAAGGAAAGGTCAATTCACAGGCCATCCATGGGCCTGGGGAAAGGGATGTGTTGCCATTAGAATTCCTAGAAGTCTTCATAGGGTGGAACCTGGGGCAAAAGAATTGCACTGGAAGATGACTGCAGATGTTTGCTAACATGATGACCCAATGTTAAAGGCAGATATCAGCACAATTAAGAACACGAGGTTGGTTATCTTATTATTCTTTCTTTCCTACAGGTCTCACTTTCTCTGCAAGGATGAGAAAGAGGCAAAATTGAAAATTGGCCTGGTGTATTGAATGGTGTATCACATATTTAAATATAGTTGTAGGAAACACTGTACCTTCCTAATTTGTGTTGTGGCATGAGCAAGGAAACGAGAAATAAATATGTCCTTGTTAGCCTTGGTGTTTGGTGGAGGATATTTGGAAACCACTCAAAGCCTTAGTGAGCAACAATTTAGGACAAAGGCACATTTGGAACTGAGGTAAGCACTGTCCCAAAATAGTTGCTTTTGGTGGGTAGGTGGTGGGGTAAGTTTTCCTAGTTACCAAATGATGGGCATGACCAGTCACAAACATCTTTCCACTCAAAGGGTTATTCCCATCCCTGCTGTTAAACAAGATACAGCTTACAGCTTCCCTTTGTTCTTTTACCTGAGCACATGGGCCCGCTTTCAACTGCCCACCATTTTGATTTTCTAAGGGGTTCATCTCTGGAGTTCAGAGATATTTCTGTAGATAAATTTATATTTTATACCACACCTGTAATACTACATACAATTCTGGTCACTACAGTACAGAACAAGATGCCGAGACCCCAGAGAGATGATAAATGATCTAGGAGGCTAAATGATATGATGAATGGTTGAGGGAGCTAGGTATGCCCAGCCTGTCAAAGAGAAGGATTAAGGGGGACATGATAACTATATTCCAGCAATTGGAGGGCTGTCACAGAGAAGAGGAGATTGACTTATTCTCCAAAACATCTGAGGGCAGGACAAGTAATGAGTGGAAGCTCATTAAAGAGAGATCCACCCTAGAAAAAGGAGAAATTTCCTGACAGTGAAAATTAATCAGTGGAAGGCCTTACCTCTAGAAGCTATCAGTGCTCCATCACTGGAGGATCTCAAAAATAGACTGGACAACCATTTGACTGGGATGGTATAAGGTTTCTTGAGTGAGGGTTGAACTAAAAGACCTTCAAAGTCCCTTCAAACCCTATTATTACAACCCATCTATGTTCTAATTTCCCTGGAGGCTGACTGAGGGGAAATTCTCCCCAAAGTTTACAGATTAGTTGCTTTTTTCCTTGATGTTTCTCCTTTTAGCAACAGCTCTCTTTTCCTTCCTCTCTGTAATGTGCAACTACTTCCTTAGCAGATAATTTTTTTTCCCCTGGGTTCTGCTTGGTTATTTCCGACACAGGGTGAGTATTGTATTCCTGTTATCTTCTGCTGAAAGCTTAAGTGCTGCTTCATATATTTTTTAAAAAATCATCTTCCTTTTTGTCTATACCAAGCTGAAAGAAAACTGGAAAATCACACAATTCATTCCCCCTCCTTTTCCCCCCCTCTGTCCCTAACTTCCTTTTACACACACGTTTTGGGTTTTGGGGTGAGAGGTTTTGTAGCAGAAAAGAAAACAAATCACTGTGATTGTCAGAAAGTGCTCCATTCAGCTGTAGCAATATAACCTTACTAAAAGAACTCTCTATAAATATAAAAAAGTTGCTATTTGATCTTTACATAAATTGTTTTCATTACAGTAGGATTTAAGTATTTGTTTCAAATGTCCCAAGGTTTTCTGGATGGCCTTGGGGTAACATAATAATAACATGAAAAGATTTACAGATAAATCAAACATCTACCCCTGCTGTAGAACATTATTAAAATAATCAGAGTGCTCTGTCCACTTTTTCATAAAATCATAATTAGCAGACTTATAAAATCAGTCTCAAAGTATATTTCTGCCTGAAGCAACAGGCATGTTGGCATCTCATTGGCAGACCAAATGTGCAACTGATTTGTATCTTAGCTAAGCATTGTAGGGAGCTTGGATGGTGCAGACCATGTAACAAGCTAGCTCTCTTCTTCTACCATGGCATTGGTGTTTCCTGCCTCTTGGGCCATATCCTGATACAGTCCTCTCCGCTGTCTACTGTTGGTTCCACACAAAGCATAACAGACTCCATGGAAAGGTGACCTTCCCAAAATGTTTCATTCCTTGTAATAATCATTCTTAATTCTGAAGTTCCTACTCTGGTCCTTTGGTCACACATTGTCCATGTTCTTACCAATATCAGAGAAAAACCATGCTAAGGATTTGCAGGGCCTATTAGGCTGGTTGATTAGGGGGTTTTGAATGAGGTGATTGCCGTATCTTCAGCAAGGAACACACGAGACAGCTGGCTCAAGTAACAACCTTTTAATAAGGGCAGGGAACCGGGCACTGACTGACTTTTAGCGCCGATATTTATACTCCAGCTGGCACGCTGGTAACCAATCAGAAACTTGCCGGTTTCCTGCGGTTGGTGAGGTCCAATCTGCGGCGGCTGGCTTTGACAGCCGGCTTAGCCGCGCCTGCGCTGTTTCCGCAGTTTGACAGCTGACAGCTGTCAAGCCGCTGCGGCTGCGCATAAGCCTTCATAAAGCTGCCGTGAGCTCTGGCTAACTTTACCTCATAACCCTTTTTGTAATGTTCATAACCATAACACAACATTAATACACAGCACCCCTTACCCTTCCCCTGAACTGGTGAGTTGCCCTTTGCAATTTATTTTGTGCCCCATTCATAGTCTCTTAAGTATGCCGGGGGTTTCTTGGCTCTCTCAGAACGGCGGAGGGGTGTTGCTGCGTTAGGTTCCTCTACTCTTGGTTCCGGATATGCGGTTTCTTGCGTGGGGTCTGGTTCCGGGGTTTCGTTGTTGGTCGCGCTTGGGGGTGTTGCGCTGGGGTTGATGTTTATTCCGGGGGTGGTACTAGGTCTTAAAAATGACCAGCTGTCCCTTTTCCCCTATGTTTTGCGGACAGCGCTGTCGTAATTGGTCGATGTGGCGACGCAAGTGGTAGTTGTTGCGTGTCCACAGTGTATGACAATGGTCCAGTTTGTTCTATTATAACAGACTTCGTCTGTTGCTTGAAAACAGTCTGGTTAATTTGTATGAGCCCAGAAATTGGATAGTTTCTCAAAAGATTCAAGTGAGTTTGTGAGGAGGGCGAAGAGAGTTTGTTGTAGACTCCATTCAATGTGTGTGTGTGTGTGTGTGTGTGAGCGCACGCGTGTCAGAGCTAGTCCTTCCAGTTTTCTTGGCAAGATTTCAGAAGTGCCACTGCCTACTTCCTAGGACTGAAAGAGAGAGTGACTGGCTCAAGGTCATCCAGATCTCTTTGTGCCTAAGGCAGCCTGAATTTTTAGTTTTAACCACTGTACCAAATGGGATATTGTTTTTGTCTGTACTTTTTTAAAAAGGCAGATCTTGCAAAACGTCTTCCATAAAACTCACCAAAAGATTACCTTTGCAGTACTAACATGACCAACTAACTTAAAAATTGTGAGGTGAGGAAGATCCACACTTAAAATAAGGAGGGATTTCTTGCTTATCGCAGCTATTAAGTAATGGAACAACCTGCTTCCTACATTCAGGAACCAGAAGTTCTTGTGGAGCTACCATTTCTTTGAGATTGTCTGAGGACTCTTGCCTGGACAGGGAATTGACCTAGAAAACTTCCTTCCAGCTCTAGATACCATGATTCTGTGACTATGGCCATCTGGCTAGCCCAGATCAAAGAAAGGTGAAACTAAATAGCCTGGTATCTATTGTCTTTTAATGGAGTAGGTGTGGCTCTAATGTTATCTGTCAATTCATCCCCATAAAAATTAAACATGAATGGGTACATCCAATATTTATAGGCTATCTCTCAGGGAATGGCAAAATACGAAAAATGAATATTTTCTTTATGGACAGTTCATATAGATCCTCTTTATGATACTGTTTAATAAACATCACAAGTCATGAGGGGTTTTCTTTTGAGGAGAAAACTAGGATAAATTACAGTTTCATTGTGGACAAATGGTCCTTACTCCTACATAACTGAATATTGAATGTCATCTCTGTATTTATGTGTAACAGATGGGGCTCCCTGTGTCACTTAAAGTCCAAGGTTTGTAAGTGGGAGAAAAACTTTTGTTCAGGAAGCATGGCAGGTTGATGAGTTGTGGATTAAAAATGTCCTGGCTGCATCTGTTCCTTGAAGAAAAATGCATTTTATTGTATCCAGCTGGCTGAGCATCTTAATCAGATGTTTCTTATGTTCTTCCTGGCCATTTAATTAAATTTTAAAGAATGAAATCAGAGGGCTTGCAACATTGCTTACCAAGGGAGGAGATGATCTGATTGCCCATGAGGAACTGGTGGGGTGGGGGGGAGGATACTCATTTCTTAAGTTCCCAGGAGGTCCCTGACAAACCACAGCTTTGTTTATCACTTCCTGTACATGAATGAGGCTTCTTGCTGTCTGCCTGCATTGCTACATCTTGCCAATCTCTAGCTGTGTTTTAGAGAAAATATGGTCCTTTAGGGTGATTTGCAGCAGAGTAGCAGGATTTGGGACCTACAGTGGCTCAACCTTATTGTTTTATTTTTTTAAACTATTCCATGCATTGCTTTCCAGAAAGCCACTATCACAGTATACAAGAAAGCAAATGCAACACAGTGCAAATCACATCACTATCCATTCAAAGGTGGCATGCAAGCAGTTGAAAATAAAATTAAAAAAGCCCTTCTGCCTTTATTTATACTATTGAAATAAAAGTAGCTCAGAGTAACTAAAGATATATGTGTGTGTGTATGTTTCACGGTTCAAAAGTTGAACTAAGCCATGGTTTGTATAAATTAACCATGACTTGCTAGAGTCATGTAACTTTCTAAGCTATGACACACATTTTGTCTTAAAGTAGAATGTAAACCTAGCTTGTGAAAAATGTTCAGTTCATTTGGCTATTTATACTGCAGAAGATATAGAACAGGTATCCACTCTGTGATTTTCATGCAGCCAGACATAATTATATTTGTTTGTTTATGGGGCTATTCTAGGTGGCTTGAAACAATAAAAACGATGAAATGAAAAGAGTGTAAACAGAATAGAAGCGAAATAATAGAAAAATAAAATAAACAATAAAAAGAGCACACAAATATGAGTATTCTAGCTTTCAATTTTCTACAGCATGATCAACATGGTAGTTTAGAACCCTGATACTATTGAATCTAGGAGTAAACATATCTATGTACATAGGCATACATGTATAAACATATAGAGATCTGATATGTGTGTGTGTATATATACATACAGTCTATATATGTGTGTGCGTGTGTGTATAAATATGTGTATATGTGTGTGTGTATAGTCTACTGTACACACACATACACACACACACACAGTCTCTATGTATGAATGTATGTATGTATGTATATATATATATATATATGCATTTAAAGTGCAGGAATCAATTAGTAAACTTTTCCAGTGATAGTTGAAAACATTACAGCAATAGCAATAGCACTTAGACTTATGTACTGCTTCATAGTGATTTACAGCACTCTCTAAGCCAGAGTTCCCAAACTTTTCAGCTTTGTGGATTGGGAGGGGAAAGAGGAGGGATGGTTCTGTGCAGCAGCGGGCAAGTGCACACGCAACTCCATTTACCTGAGCAGCAGGCATGCACACCCATCGCTAATGCAGGTGGGGATGCATATTGTACCTGTGCACTCACCTGCCACTTCCATGGCCCAGTTCTGAAAGGCTCAAGGTCTGGTAGTGGGCCATGGTCTGAGGGTTGGGGACTCCTGCTCTAAGCAGTTTACAGAGTCAGCATATTGCCCCCAACAATCTGGGTCCTCATTTTCCCAACTTTGGGAAGATGGAAGGCTGAGTCAACCTTGAGCTGGTCAGGATCAAACTGCTGGCAGTGGGCAGAGTTAGAATACTATATTCTAACCATTGTACCACCATGGCTCTTATCAGCTGAAATTATCTCTTATTATCTGAAATTTCTGTCTCCAGTTCAAGCCATTCATACAGTAACAGAATAAAAGTTGGAAGGGACTACCATTTCAGACAAATGGCTGTCCAATCTCTTTTAAAAGTGATGAAGCGGGGAGAACCCTGAAATATTGTAACACTTAAAATTTGCCACTTAAATCTTAGTTTGTAATAAATTTCTCTTTTCTTTTCTTTCCCATTTAATCAGGACAGGTGTTTTGTAACTTTCACAAGGCCTCTTTAGAGAATTAGGAAACAATTCAGAGGCAGAAGAAAAATGCAGATCCACCCATTAATTTAGCTGAATACTAGTTTACTGATTCAAAATTGTATAATCAGAGAGTTTATACAGCATGAATATTATGTTGGTTCCTTGGACAGAAGATAGAGCTCTAATAAAATAGTTCTTTTAATCAAATGGATGGTCTCCAAAACAGATATAACTAATATATGACAAAAATATATACAATAAAAATTGGTGTGAGTTTTTGGGAGGGCAAATATATAACTAATCTATATAAAAAGGCAGCAAAACTGACACTCATCACACTGTTGATGTTACCTACTTGGTTAGGCAAGCATCTGCAAGCAAACAGCCAAACTCAGAGAATACCAAGAGCTCTGCATGAGAGTATTTAGAGAGTTTTCATTCAACTGTATTAAAAGTGTTAAATTTATCACCAAGCTGGTTACTCAGTTTTCTCAATTTTCTCCAGGGCCACAGACATTAGGTGTAATGGTTAAAGGTTTAGATAAGGCTTACATTATATCGCTAAACCATAAAACATATGGCCACATAATATTCTAAGTCAAAACTCAACAATCCACAGTATGACTGAGAACAATATGGGTGTTTGAAATTCAATCCAGGATGTGTGCATACAAAATCACTAAGTAATCACTAAGGCTACCTTCAAACAATTGGTTGGTTGAGCTCTCCTCCTATCCTGGACCCAGCAGGAAATCATGTCAATGTAAATCTAGCTGTATTCACTCTATACCCCTAGTATCCACTTGGAACAGATATGTATAATGGTCTGCCCAAGGTGCACAGATTCTAAGGGCAAGGGTTGATGGTTTTTCACCTGAAATTCCAGCCTGCCCAATTTCATCTACTATCTTATATGCTTCCTCCAGTTGATATGTATAATGCTGTGGTCAAAGAACCAAGAATAACATGTAGAATTACTTCTGAGTAGTTCTTTTATTGTTGTTTGCCTACAAACAGAATCTTGCCAGACTAAAGCAATATCTGCAATATATACCCTGTGAATTGCTAGAGAGGATCTGACCTTCCTCTCTTCCTTGCCATCTGGGAAAGGACTCTGGACTACAGTCCACCACGTTACTCCATGCAATGCAATTTGATTAGTTGCTAATTAACATTTTGAAACATCTTTTTTTTTAAAAAAAACACCAGGTTAACCAATCAACAGTTTGACCTAGTGACCACTAAGTACCAGCAATGAATTAGAGGTTCCCCATCATCACCAGTAGTAATACCTATTGTTGAAAATCTGGAATTTAGGGATCAGTATGGGGATCTATAAACCATCCTGAGAGCATTAAGCAATGAGAGGACATGTGAAGCTAAGGTTTCTGAGAGTAGTAGCCACTGGGGCAGGGATTTCCTCCCAGGAACACTACAGAAAAATAACAGTTGAGTCTTTTCAATTACATTTCCACTTCCAGGCCCACAATTCTTATGAAGAGTGATTTTAATTCAGAACCAGTTTTGCACAACAGATCAGCTTATCCAGTATGTTATATGAATTCACAACTCAATAAAAAAAAGATCAGTTTTAACTAAAATGGGTTTCAGGGCAATTTTGAATCATGCTTTGTTAATGGGTAAGGGTCCATTAACAGAATGAAGTATTACAGGACTTTCCTGAGAAGTTAATCAGCTGGAGAAAATAGATGGGGCTAGTGGCTGACTAATTCAAATGTGCTTCTGTAAAACCAGCCACAAAGCTAGTAAATCTCATGGATTTGTATCATTTTTTAAAATATTCAAAAGCCCACCCTGTACTTGTTTTGTCAGAATAGCAAAAGAAAATTACTGAGAAATCAGAGAGTTTAAATAGCTGTAATTGAGTTCCAATCTGCATACCAGACTTCCACAAATGCATCCTCTGGTTAATTGGCTGTCAGTGTGTCATAACGCACACAGATAGATGCAACATAAGAACCTGATTAAATACTGTTAACTGTTAGGTTTGCTATTCAAAAACACTAGTAAACAAAAGTATAATTTTTTGTTGATGCTGCACCAGTTACATTTAAAAAAGGAAAATAGCTTTGACTTGAAAGCTAATGCAATAACAAAAATATGGGGAAATGGACAATTTATTCAACTGTGTTATTTAGACTACTGTAATAACATTTTCCCCTAAAACAGGTTATCTCATCTATATTCATTTTGTTTGGATAGAAATATTGATGTTTAAAAGTTTGTTTTTCGTCTCAAGCTCACATACGTATTCATCTCCATATACCCACATGCTTAGCTTTCCTTGTTTTGATTTTTAAACTTTTCCTTCTGTTTGGTAACTTCTTTCTTTGTTACTATCTTCATCATCCTCATTGGACAATATGATTCTGATGTGATGGTGCTTTTTTTCTTTCCAGAGAGTTTATTTTACAAAATGTAACAGAGGAGAAAAAAAAAGTATAACATTTAATAGGCTATATTGAAGTACACTACAAGATTTCTCTTTTCCCCCACAACAAACATCCCAAGGGGTAGGTTGGGCGGAAAAAGAATATCTGGTCCAAAATCACCCAAAGAGCTTTTAAAACTGAATAGAATAGAATAGAATAGAATAGAATAGAATAGAATAGAATAGAATAGAATAGAATAGAATAGAATAGAATAGAATAGAATAGAATAGAATAGAATAGAATAGAATAGAATAGAATAGAATAGAATACTCTATTGGCCAAGGGTGGTTGGACACACAAGGAATTAGTCTCCGATGCATAAGCTCGCAGTGTACATGCAAGCAACAAGTGATAAATCATGATCATAAACAATCTGAAAATACATTCAGCATACATTGTAAAATACAACACTTCATCATAGAACATAAGATGCAGCACTTAGTGATAGTCATAGAATACTAGCTAGGCAAACAACATCAATCATACTAGGATACTAAAAATATAAATTGTAAGATACAAGCAACAAATTTATAGACATAAGAAGATGATAGGTAATAGGAAAGATGAGGAGTGTCAGAATACAGCTTTACTAAGTTGTTTGACAGTGTTGTAGGAATTAGTTGTTAAGCAGGGTGACTGGCATGGGGAAAAAACTGCCTTTATGTCTAGTTGTTCTGGTGTGCAGTGGCCTATTGTGTTGTCTTGAGGGAAGAAGTTGAAATAGTTTATGTCTAGGATGTGAGGGGTCTGTAGATATTTTCACAGCCCTCTTTCTTGCTCGTGCAGTATACAGGTCCTCAATGGAAGGCAGGCTGATAGCAATTGTTTTTTTTTTCTGCAGTTCTAACTATTCGTTGAAGTTAAACTGGACTAGAATCCAAATCTCTTTGTTCTTAGTCTAAACCAGGGGTAGGCAACCTCGGCTCTTTTATGACTCATGGACTTCAACTCTCAGAATTCCTGAGCCAGCCAAGCTGGCTCAGGAATTCTGGGAGTTGAAGTCCATGAGTCATAAAAGAGCCGAGGTTGCCTACGCCTGGTCTAAACCAATGTTTCTCAGCCTTAGAACTTTAAGATGTGTGGAATTCAACTCCCGGATTTCATGCTAGCTGGTGAATTCTTGGAGTTGAAGTCCACACATCTTAGGTTGCTAAGATTGAGAAACACTGGTCTAATATCTTAACAATAACTCCACACTGGCTCTCATCTACACATTGAAAATGAAATATGAAATCTTGAAGGACAGAAAGGCAGACAGAAGGTGAACTGATTGACCTCAACAGAAGCAGTCTGCACTCCCTCTTTGGGAGGGGGGGCAGTCCCATTGTACTTATAAAACTGGCTTTTAGTTTTCTCCAGGACATGATTTCTAGCACAGGTCAAATGCAAAGCACGGAAAGTTGCTGACTGAACAAGTCTACTTTATCTTGCAAATCAATGGTGGCTAGAATGCAGCATTGTAGGCTGACTCTGCTCACTGTAAGGAGTTTGATCCTGATCGGATCAAGGTTGATTCAGACTTCCATCTTTCTGAGGTCAGTAAAAGGAGAACTCAGATTTTTTGGAGGTGGGTGGGGGGCTTAGAGAGTGCTGTAAAGCACTATAAAGTGGTATATAAAGTGCTATTGCTATTCCTATCTGTTTCACTAATTATCTCATTACCCATAAAGAGTAGAGTTCAACTGACCCATACTTCTAATTTTTCATGTACGAAAGAAGAAGCAGAAAAAGTCTTCCAACTTTTTTGAAAAAACCTTCAAGTATGTGCTATTAATACACAGTGCGCTTTTCAAGATTTTGAGTTTTAGAGGGATTAAGGCTAGATTGAGTTTCTTTGTTAATTTGTTAGCTGAACTTTGTCCTTTATATTCCAGTGCCAAGACTGCATCTGTGAGATTGAGGCCTACTGTCTGGTTCAGATAATACATGTTATTTTGTGGTAGGGATTGTTGGTTTCTATGTGATATTTTTTTCACATAATTTGAGCAGTCAGTAAATCAGCTTGTTGGATTTGGAGTTAGAAAACACAGATTTGAACAGTTTTCTTATAAAAAAGCACAGTGGGTGGTAACATCTTGCCAGTTTCTTGCTGTGATTATTTATTAATCACATGTTTACCTGCCTTTTTAAAAAAAAACAAGTTTAAAATCTTCTACTTCCCAGTGTATCCTCACAAATCCATCAGGTAGGTTAGACTACCTATGTAATTGAATTAAAAAATAATAATTCAGTGGTGAGAAAAGTAAGGTTTTACAGTTAGGCAAGAAAAACCAAATGTACAGGTATAGAATGGTTGGTACCTGGCTCAAAAGCAGTAACTGTGAGAGGTACTCAGAATAACAGAGTTGGAAGGGACCTTAGAGGTCTTCCAGTCCAACCCCATGTCCAGGCAAGATATTCAACTTTTCTTTAAAATGCTGCAGTGTTGGAGCAGTCACAACTTCAGGAGGCAGGTTGTTCCACTGATTAATTCTTCTAACTGTCAGGAAATTTCTCCTTAGTTCTAGGTTGCTTTTCTTCTTGATTAGTTTCCATCCATTGTGGATCTAGAAGTCCTGGTGGACAACTACTTAAGTATGAGTCAGCAGTGTGATACAACTGCCCCAAAAACCCAAAACAATCCTAGCCTGCAGAGATCCCAATGCTTGAAATGACATGTTAGTACTGCTTTATACTGTACTGTTAAGACCACACTTGGAATACTGCACCCAGCTTTGGTCACCACAATACCAAAAAGATTTGAAATTCTAGAAAGAGAGCAGAGAAGAGCAACAAAGATAATTAGGGAACCGGAGGATAAAACATATGATGAGCAGTTGCAGGAACTGAATATGTCTAGTCTGACAAAAAGAACTAAGGGTGACTCCTATAAATGAGGAACAATAAAGAAATTTGCTTGAAAGAATCACAATGTGTCTTTCTTAGTTTTTGGACTCTGACCCATTCTCTCCATTATAACTGATTTTATTTATTTATTGAGAAATTGATCTATCTCACAATAAAAACAGGGGAAAGAGAGACTGATTTCCCTAGCAACATGCCAGAACAGTGCAGGCTAAAAGATAGTGCTATATAAGTCATTTCATTTTTCTTTTTAAAACACCAGAATGTAGGGTGCATTTTCCTATTCACCAGGGTTGCAGGGAGGTGCAGAGGAGGGAGAGAGAGAATGGCCTTGGGGGTCAGGAGGAATACTTACTAAGGCAACAGGTAAAAGGGGCAGAAACATCTCAGACAACTCCCTCCCTTGTTCACACAAAGATAAAGGGAGGGAGTGGTGGAAGCACATTCAGGCTAGTGTGATTCTGTTACCATAGTAACAATTTTAGGATAAAATGTAGTACTCACCTATACTGCATTTGTCTGGTCTACCATGAAAGACAGGAAAAAGGACTTAAATCCTTCAAGGTAGTCTAGACAAAAACACAACAATGAATGCTAACTCTATTTTATTATAAGGTTACATTAGCAGACTCTTGTAAAACTGGAAGTATTTTTCCCCTCTTTTCCTTTTAGTCTTTGGAAAACTAGGAAGGGTTCCTTCTGAAACACTCCCCATGCCCCCTCTCCTTCTGAGAGAGGCTGAGGAATTTTTTACATGCTGGATGGCTGGTCTGCAGGTTTTCCTCCTGTCTTGCAAGGCCATTCCCACATACCATTACAGGAGGATACCAGATTAGGGCAACTCCCAAAAGGTAAATGGTGGCAGCAAGAACTATCAAGCTGCACATCAAGGCTTCAAGATGGCGGACGTGCTTGTCCGAGCTCCGTGAGCTCCGTGAGTCCCAGTTTGGAGGCGTCCTTTTGGAGCCCCTCAGGAGCCTTCGGGCTGCCTGGGATGTGGATTGGGGGACGAGGCAGCTAACCTGCGAGCTCTTTCATCTGTCTGCCTTCGTTTGCCTTCTGCCTTCTGCCGCTTGCCGCTTGTCTTTTTTTTTTTTTTTTTTCGGACCGCCTCTCAGCTGTTCGTCGCCGCCTCCGGCGTTCCCTGCTGTTCCTGCTGTTCCCTGCTGTTCCCTGCTGTGCCGGACCGGTTGGGCTGCTTGCTGCTCTCAGACGGGTTCTGGTTGGCGAGGAGGACGAGGAGGACGCTTGCGGGTGCGTTTGGGGTGGCGGTGATGGCGGTGGCGGCGTGGGCGCTGGCGGCGGCAGTTTCTCGGGCTGCGCTCGGTGCGGCGCTCGGTGGCGGCGTTTTTTGCTTCCCCGGGCCGTTTCGGGCCGCCCTTAACATCTTCGGGCTGCCTCTGGTTGCCGAGAGAGACGCCTGTGGGTCCGACTTGGCAGCAGCGATGGCGGCGATGGCGGCGACGGCGTGGGCGTTGGCGTTGCCGCTGGTAGTGGCGTCTCCTGGGGCCGCATTCGATGGCAGAGATGGCCTGCATCCGGCGACGACGATGGCGGCAGCAATGGACTCGGGCCGTTCTCAACGACCAGCACTAAGCGGTGGCATTCCTGGGGCCTCTTGGCCCGAGTGGCAACACTTGACCTGTTTTTGGGCCACCTTGGCGGCATCAGTGTTTTCAGGCCTATTTGGGCCGCTTGTGGAGGCCAGTGACTGGCTGCGATGTTTCTCGGGCTCTCGGCCCCTCCCGCCAGCGGTGGTGCTTTCATCTTACCCCAGACTGCATCAGGCTGCTTTTAGTGACGCTATCGTCCTCGGGCCGTTTTGGCGGCGGAGAGGGCGACTGAGAGTTATCCTAGCGGCGATGATGCTTCCTGCGCTGCCTCGGACCGCTTGTGTTGGCAACGGCGTCTTTGGACCGCTTCAATGGAGCAACAGGCGGTCTTTATACCACCTTTGGACCGCTCTAACGGCAGTGACGCTTTTAGACCATTTCGCCCATTTTGGCCCGTCTACTCTTCTGCCTGAATATATAATTTTGTCTGCCTCCCCCTCTCCCCTTTGGATTTGGTCGGTCCTGGGTATCAGCCATGGTGGGAGAGTGGCTGACTTTTACATCTGCAGCCCCATAGAGGTGGGAGCTCTATGGGGCATGCCTACCCAGAGTATATCTTTGACCATCCCCAGGTACAGAGTTGCAACTTGCCGTGAGAGGGCGGGGGTGACCTGTTTACTGGGGCACCCAGCTAAGTGGCAGTGCAGCTGGGTGTGGATCCAGATATTTTCTTTTCCGGCCTTCGACCCTCCTATGGACTTGATCATCTCCAGGACTACCTATTCTGGACTTGCTGGACTAACATGCGACGATATACTAGCACGGACTTGCTCGCCCTCAGGGGTGCCCCCCTCGCCTGGGTGCGACCCGCCTCTTTAAATTCTAACCTCGATGAAGGGCCCGAGTTCTGGGTCTCTGAGAGATGGCTGGGCAGGGGTAGGGGCCGTCAACATAAATGTAACAAGAGGCCCCTGATTTTGTTTTTATCAAAAATTTTTACGGGGTTGGGGAGGGGGGTGGGTGATAGGGGTTGTTTGGCTTTGGGGGGCGGCCAATCAACCATAGTTCAGGCCAGACTTGGGTCTGACCGCGCGGGGGGAGAACGAGGGGTCGTTGTCTCCGGGGCTCATGAGCGGGTCGTGGGATTACCAATTCCCACGACGGGGAATGGCAGCAGGCGGATAGACAGGGGGCCATATCGTTACCGGGAGCGCCGTCTCTGCTATTTGCAAGCGGTGGGGCGCTCCGACCCTCTGCTTCTTTCCCGAGGTTCCGGGAGCGAGGATGTGCAGCCTCCTGAGCTCCGGCTGGTGTACCTGAATGCCAGGTCCGTGGTCAACAAAGCTCCCCTTATTAGGGATTTAGTTGAGGGTGAGCATGCGGACCTGGCTTGCATCACGGAGACTTGGTTGGGCCCAGAGGGTGGGGTCCCTTTGGTTGATCTTTGCCCACCAGGCTTCCAGGTGCTACACCAGCCTCGAGCTCAGGGTAGGGGTGGGGGAGTGGCGGTGATCGTTAGGGAGACCTTATGTCCGCGGGAGACCACCGTTCCTCAGATAGTCGGGTGTGAGTCTCTCTTTATGAGATTTGGCTCTGGGGCGCAGTTGGGCTTGCTGCTCGTGTACATTTCGCCTAGTCGCGTAGCGGCAGCCCTGCCTGAGCTGCTCGATGTCCTCTCAGGGTTGGTGGTTGAGTTCCCCAAACTTATAGTTTTGGGAGACGTCAACCTACCATCCCTGGGAGGTTCATCTGAGCTTGCTCGGGAGTTCATGGCTTCCATGACGGCCATTGACCTGACGCAGGTAATTTCTGAGCCAACTCATGAGGGAGGCCACACCCTTGACCTGATTTTCTTATCTGGACGGTGGTTGGATGATCTTGGTGGGGGCTTTCCATTTACTATGCCCCTGTCATGGACCGATCATCACCTCCTGCGGCTGGTCTTCCATTTTGCCACCCCTCGCCGTGGAGGTATGGAGCCAACTAGATGGTACCGCCCCAGACGCCTAATGGATCCTGAGAGATTCCAAGCGGCGCTGGGGTCTCCACCTGCCTCCATTGCTCACAGCTCGGCGGATGCCTTAGTGGAAGCCTGGGAAAGGGCAGCCACTGAGGCACTCGACCGGGTTGTACCCTTGCGGCCCCTGACCCGGCGCAGATCCCAGCGAGCTCAATGGTTCTCCGCGGAGCTCCGGGACATGAAGCGGCGGAAACGGGGCCTAGAGAGCTGCTGGAGGTCCAGCCGATCTGAACCCGACCGATTGCGGTTAAGAACCTACATTAGGTCTTATCTCGCTGCGATGAGGGAGGCGAGGTGTAATTACTTCTCTACCCTCATCGCGTCCGCAGACAATCGCCCGGCCGCCTTGTTTAGGGTGACTCGCTCCCTTCTTAATCAGGAGGTGAGGGAGGATCCCTTGCAGGGTCGTGCCGAGGAGTTTGGTCAACATCTGTCGGATAAAATCGCTCGGATTCGGACCGGTTTGGACTCCAGCTGGGCAGAGTCTGACGATCAGGACACGGGCGGTCTTGTCAATGTTATCTGGGAGGAGTTCGATTCTGTGACCCCTGATGAAGTGGACAGGATTATGGGGAAGCTGAGTTCCACCACATGCTTATTGGACCCGTGCCCTTCTTGGCTGGTTTACGCAGCTAGGGAGAGGACACGAGGCTGGCTCCAGGCGGTTATATCTGCTTCTTTGAGTGAGGGTTATTTCCCCACCGTCTTGAAGGAGGCGGTGGTGAGACCTCTCCTCAAGAAGCCTGCCTTGGACCCAGCTGTATTGAACAACTTCCGTCCAGTCTCCAACCTTCGCTTTCTTGCGAAGGTTGTTGAGAGTGTGGTGGCGCATCAGCTCCCTCTGGTCCTGGATGAAGCGGATTATCTGGACCCTTACCAATCGGGTTTCAGGCCCGGGCACAGCACGGAGACGGCATTGGTCACTCTGGTGAATGATCTCTGGAGGGCTCGGGATAGGGGGTATTCCTCTGTCCTAGTCCTATTAGACCTCTCGGCGGCTTTTGATACCATCGACCATGGTATCCTGCTGCAGCGTCTCAGGGGATTGGGAGTGGGAGGCACGGTTTTTCAGTGGTTCTCCTCCTATCTCCTGGGACGCTCACAGTCGGTGTTGGCAGGGGGGCAGAGGTCGACCCCTAGGACTCTCGCTTGTGGAGTTCCTCAGGGGTCGGTCCTCTCGCCTCTCCTGTTCAACATCTATATGAAACCGCTGGGTGAGATCATTCGTGGTTTTGGAGTTGGGTGTCATCAATATGCTGATGATACCCAACTTTTTATTTCGACCCCAAACCACCCCAGTGATGCCCTCGCTGTGATGTCCCGTTGCCTGGAGGCGGTTCGGGTCTGGATGGGGAGGAACAGACTTCAACTCAACCCTGACAAGACTGAGTGGCTGTACATTTCGGCTTCCCGAGACACCTGGGATGTTCCACCTCTTTCTATGGGGGGTGAGCTTTTACCCCCTGTGGATAGGGCTCGCAACTTGGGAGTCCTCCTAGATTCACGACTCACTTTGGAGGATCACATAGTGGCCGTGACTAGGGGGGCTTTTGCCCAGGTTCGCCTGGTGCGCCAGTTGTGGCCCTATCTGGATCGGGAGGCCTTGTGTACGGTCACTCATGCGCTCGTGACCTCTCGCCTAGACTACTGTAACGCTCTCTACATGGGACTTCCCTTGAAGACTACTCGGAGGCTCCAACTGGTACAGAATGCGGCCGCGAGAGTTGTCTTGGGAGTTTCCCGGTACTCCCATGTTACACCTTTGCTCCGTGAGCTGCATTGGTTGCCAGTTGTCTTCCGGGTAAGGTTCAAGGTTTTGGTTATGATCTTTAAGTCCCTACATGGCATGGGTCCGCGATACCTCGAGGACCACCTGCTGCCGGCGTCGACTCCCCTCCGCCCTGTGCGCGCCCACAGAGAGGGCCTCCTCAGGGTGCCTCCTGTCAAGGAATGTCGACTGGTGGCCCCCAGGGGGAGGGCCTTCTCTGTGGGTGCTCCGGCGTTATGGAATCAACTGCCGGTCGAGCTCCGGATGGCATCATACCTCCGATCCTTCCGTCGCGGGTTGAAGACCCATTTATTTGAACTAGCGGGTCTGGCCTGATGGGGGTACTTGGGTTTTTTATTGGTTTGTTTTAGTATTCTGGTTTTAACTTGGGCATTAATTTAATTATTTTTTAATGTTTGTATTGGTGTTTATATTTATGCCTGTGAACCGCCCTGAGTCCCTTTGGGAGAAGGGCGGTATAAAAATCTCAATAAATTAAATTAAATTAAATTAAATTAATAAAGCTAGAACAGGGGTCCCCCACCCCCCAGGCCACGGCCCACTGCCAGCCTTAAGGTGTTTGGAACTAGGCTGTGGAAGTGGCGGGTGAGCGGGCGTGTGCATCCCCACTTATGTGAGCAGCTGGCAAGTGTACGCACTTGCACGAATGGAGCTGTGCACGCGTGCCCTTGCCCACCACTCACACAGAAACTTCCCTCTCCTCCTTCCCCTGCTGGTCTGCAAAGCTGGAAAAGTTGGGGAACTCTGAGCTAGAAAATTGAATAGTGTAGACCCAGAAGGCCTTTAGAAGAGGAAGGTTGATACGTCAAAGCTTTCACCCCATGGTTGAGCTGTACAACTAAGGTGTTTAGGAGTGGAATTGGAAGGTGGTGAATTCTCCTTTGCTGAAACAGAAACTGGATTGCAATAATAATAATAATAATAATAATAATAATAATAATAATAATAATAATAATAATAATAATAATAATAATAATAATAATAATAATTTATTTATTTATTTATTAAATTTTTATACTGCCCTTCTCCCGAAGGACTCAGGGCGGTGTACAGGGCAATAAATATCAAAATGTAAATACAAAAGTTAGAAAAGAGTTAAAAAGAATTAAATAATTATGTCCAATATAATACAATACTAAAAGTGTGTTAAAACTAAATCCAACCCCAAACCCATCAGACCAGGCCAGATTGTTCAAATAAATTAATAATAATAATAATAATAATAATAATAATAATAATAATAATAATAATAATAATAATAATAATAATAATAATAATAATAATAATAAGAATAAGAAGAAGAAGAAGAAGAAGAAGAAGAAGAAGAAGAAGAAGAAGAAGAAGAAGAAGAAGAAGAAGAAGAAGAAGAAGAAGAAGAAGAAGAAGAAGAAGAAGTTGGAAGGGACTTGGAGGTCATCTAGTCCAACCCCCTGCTCAGGCAGGAAATCCTATACCATTTCAGACAAGTGGCTGGCCAGTCTCTTCTTAAAAACTTCCAGTGTTGGAGCATTCACCACTTCTGGAGGCAGGTTGTTCCACTGATTAATTGTTCTAACTGTCAGGAAGTTTCTCCTTAGTTCTAGGTTGCTTCTCTCCTTGACTAGTTTCCATCCGTTGCTTCTTGTCCTGCTTTCAGGTACTTTGGAGAATAGCTTGACTCCCTCTTCTTTGTGGCAGCCCCTGAGATATTGGAACACTGCTATTATGTCACCCCTCACCCTTCTCTTCGTTAAACTACACATACCCAATTCCAGCAACCGTTCCCTGTATGTTTTAGCCTCCAGTCCCCCAATCATCTTTGTTGCTCTTCTCTGTACCCTTTCTAGAGTCTCGACATCTTTTTTACATCGTGGTGACCAAAACTGGATGCAGTATTCCAGGTGTGGCCTTACCAAGGCATTGTAAAGTAGTATTAGTACTTCACGCGATCTTGATTCTATCCCTCTGTTAATGCAGCCTAGCACTGTGTTGGCTTTTTTGGCAGCTGCAGCACACTGCTGGCTCATATTGAAGTGATTGTCCATCTATCAAGCTTCTTTCACTAGGCATGGGGAAGATTAGAAGATTTTCAAGGTTCCTTTCAACCCCCCCCCCTTTTCTCACTTTCCCACTTGAAAGTGTTTTCCCACTTTCATTTTTCTTATTAAAATAGGGGTGTTAAATCCCTCAAAGGCTCAAAGCATTTAACAAATACAGCTACTTTTCAAGCTAATGTACCTTTACCAAGCACATTTATGTTAATACATACGTAGCATTCACTGAATTTATATATTGTACAATAAAAGCAGGAGATTCATCAAGGATGCTTGATATACTACATAAATGTAACATAATTTAATGTTACATTTTGCACACAAGCACATACACACATGATGAAGAAATTATAAAGAAACTACAACTTCAGAGAGAAGGCAGGCATGCTGTAATTTGGAGAGCATAATTGAAAATAATTTAAAAATCAGTGATGAAAACTTAAGTTTCTTATATAGCAGCTCGCAAACTCTGGATTGCAATACAGTGAGATTTAAAATTATAAAGTATATTACCTAAATGAGGAGTTAAAATAGGGATAAAGTATTATTTTTTAGAAACACTTATTCAAGCATGCCACCTAGAGTTGTTATTTAGAACTGCATGAAAGTATGTTCTCTATGGTTTAAAACAAATTGCCCCGTTACAGATTTAGGGGGGGGGGGGGGAAATCCACCATGCCTTTTAAGAGCTATATGTTCCAACAACTTGGTCATAGCATGAAGTGAAGAGAGTCTTCTAATTTCCATCATACTCCACTGAGAAAGGTGCACAGATAAATACATGTTTTAGAAAGATCTTCTGAGAAAGAATATATCTAGGAAAGATCCTTACAAATATTGATATTATGGAGGCATCTTCAAGGTAGTTACATATCTTTTATATGTATATTAGGAATAATTGTATTTTAAATGTGTACCATGTACATTTGGCAGGGATAATTGTGTGAACTTAAAAAATATCACACACAAATAATTAATAGAACACAGCAATGCACAATAATGGTTGATAACTACCTATATTTACACTAATGCCATGTCAATAATTTCAGGCACTGTCCCATTTACAACGTTTAAGTAAGAACTGTGAGGTGGTGGTGTACCAGGGTCTTCTAATGAGGAAGACCCTGGCAGAGAGAAGCAGAAGCTGTTGCTTAAGCAAAAAAGGCTGAACCATTTTTTAAGTCCAAAACAGCAAGATAACATTTGGAAGAAGGTGGAGGAGGTACAATATCCACAGACATGCAAAATTATATTATCATAATAACCAACCTCATGGCCATAAAAGTATGGCCATTATCAGAGAGGTCTCTGCTGCCCATCATGTCCTTGGTCAGTCAGAACTTGCACTGTACAGTTGTGAAGTAGATTATCAGAATTCCTTGCAAGCAACTGGTTACACTGGGCAGTTTGGGCATCTCTGGGCCAGTGTCTCACAATTCAGGTAAAACCTAACTTTATCTTCAGCATGAAGTATGTACAGAGTACTGACATGTGCTCAGGATACTTCCTCCCCCCACCTTTTTTTTTAAAAAAAAAATAGCCTATTTTCCCTACACTTTTTCTGATGTGTTATCCTAAATTTATGGTTATGGTTTTTTTTGTTTATTTTTAACGTTAATTTTCTTTTTTCTATGGAAGGGAATTGCTTTTTAAAACAGAATTCCATATTAACCTATGCCTTTGATATGAAAGTAGATTGTTTCTTTCCTGAGTTTGAAAAGTAGCATCATAGATGTTCCTTTTCTGCTTAACATCGTAAGACCCTCTGAATATTTTAGGAATTTTCATAATTTAAAAGAATAATATACATGCAAGAGAATGAGGTAAACTAAAATAGGAGGAGGAAGGAGTATTAGATATATTCTTCACCTTATTTATAAAAAAATAATAAAAAAAATCTCGATAAAAAAATCTGAAAATGTGGGAATAGGATTCTTTGTCATTCAACTGTAGTAAACCTGTAATTTCACTAGATGGCAGTACAGTATCAACACAGCTGAAAGAGTCATGCAGGGTTCTCAGCAGTACCTATATATTCCTTTTTTGTCTGTAAAACCACTATTTACAGGCTCACCACAAAAATTGCCAAGGGGAACGATAACTCAGTTAATAGGTGGAAACTCACAGAAAAATCAACCTGAGGACAAAGTTGAATATTATTTATCATACTGGAATTATATAGAAATTTATAATATTGGATTATTGAGGACTTTTCTCTGAGCCAGTATGACTTTTTTTACATTCTAAAATAGAGTTTCTCAACCTTAGCAACTTTAGGATGGGTGGACTTCAATGCCCAGAATTCCCCAGCCAGCATGCTGACCAGGAAATCCTGGGAGCTGAAGTCCACACATCTTAAAGTTTTAAGGATGAGAAACACTATTCTAAAACTTTAACAAACGGAACACATGCTACTAAGTTGATCATCAGTTCAAAAACACTCAGCCTTAGACTCGTTGTTTGTGCAGCCAATGATACCATTTCAAACCTCTTTCTGGATTTCACAATTTCAGCCTGCAGAGATCATTTCACTTGTTACTAAATTCTTCTCTGGACTCACTGAAAGTGAGATTTCTGGAAAGGAAATTTTTCAGCCAAACTTGGCCATTTTTCTAACATTGGCCACTTTCCTACGGACCTGACTCTTTTTTAGAGAAGATTTTGATTCTATAATACAGGACTGCCTGTTAAACTATATCATCAGCTACGGTTACTGGCTTCAAGATAGCACATCCAGTCAAAGGCTAAAACCTTTTAATGGGGCTGCACACATTGCATCGAGGCAAAAAGTAGCAGGGGCTTAATTGCATAATAACAGAATACAGGTAGTCCTTGACTTATGACCATAATTGAACCCCAAATTTCTGTTGGTAAGTGAGACATTTAAGTGAATTTTGCCCCATTTTAGGGCCTTTCTTACTTTTCTTACTACAGTTGTTAAGTGGATCACTGAATTTTTTAAATTAGTAACACAGTTGTTAAGTGACTCCTGCTTCCCCATTTTGATCACATCACCATGGGGATATTGCAGTGGTCATAAGGTCAAAAACAGTCCTAATTCAGTTTTTTCAGTGTCATTGTAACTTTGAACAGTCACTAAGTAAGTCGAGGACTACTGTAGCAGAAGTAGAAGGGACCTTGGAGGTCTTCTAAGTCCAATCCACTTCTCAAGCAGGAAATCCTACACCATTTCAGACAAATGGTTGTCCAATCTCTTCTTGAAAGCCTCCAGTGCTGGAGCACCCACAACTTCTGAAGGCAATTAGAGTTTCACTGATTAATTATTCTGTCAGGAAAATTGCCTGGTTGCAGGAGCTATTTTAAAGCCAGTCACCATCACTTTGGACATGCCTGCAGCAGTCTCTGTCCTGAAACATCCATAAGCAGATTTACAATCTCATTTGCAGCTTGTGTGAAATGGGACCCATCTAAACTGAGATGTGATTTGGGTCCCAGTTTAAACATTTCATGCTTACTTCCTTAACTAGCCTATCGCTATCATGCCCATGTGTGACTGATGCCTTCATAATTTAGCCTCCCAGTATATGTTAGTTATTTTTCATCCTTCCTGGACTTTGCTTCCATTTACAGAGTTCTTAGACTCATACATTTAATTTTGTCTTTCCCTCTGCCAACATAAAATTGAAGAACAATTGTAATCAGCTAATCTAGCCTAATGATTTATTGGATTTTTTTTTACACTTCTGCTTCCTGACCTTCAAATGAGCAGCAGCAATGACGTACTGATCTCTTTTTTTCTCAGTATAGTAAAGAAGCCACATATAGTAACTGATTTACCATGCCCTTGATCCTGAGGCCATTTACTTTAGCATAGTCCTGTTGACTTTAGTGAGATTATTGTAAGCGAGTTTCCAGTATAACATAGCTAAGGGTTTGTTTTGAAAATATGTCTACTTCATCAACATAGAAGCATAAAAGAAAGTTGAATGCAGCAGACAAATAATCCAGCATTCTGTATTCTACATTGGCCAGAGGTTTGTGGAATGTCCACAGTCTGGTTTTGGGGGCAATAATTGTCATTTCTTTGTTACAATCATAGAGTTGGCAGGGATAAATTGTGCTATTAAGTGTAGCTTGGTGTTTGATGCAGCAATCCAACTTGAATTTTCTAAACAAATGTTTGTTTAGCCTCTTATTGAAGAGAAAACCTATGATCTGTTTAATAGCATTGCTTCTTACTTATCAAATACCACAGGAGGTTATTCAGAAAGATGAAGGTTTAGGCTATTTAGCTAACTTCACTTAGAACTGATTATATATTTATTCATTTTGGTTTCCTGTACCCACTTTCTAACACTACCCCTTTAAAATGCAATCATTTGCAACTTCCTAGTCAACATTTCACGATATTCAGACTCTGAACGGTTACCCTAGAACAGGGGTGTCAAACTCAATTTCATTGAGGGCTGCATCAGCATTGCGGTTGTCCTCAGGGGGCCTGGTAGGTGTGGCCAGGGTGGGCATGGCCTACTGGGTGGGCGTGGCTAGAGTGCGTATGGCCTACTGGGTGGGCGTGGCCAGCTCTACATTGTTCGCATCAAGGGTGCCTATGGGGGCCTGGGCAGGAGTGGGACAGATCTGAGGGTCTCTGGCAGAAGGAGGGTCTCTGGGCCAGGGCCAAGGCAGAGGGGGCCGTTCCCTCACTGTTTCCAAGATGGCTTTGCGGGCCACATGAAACCACTTCACGGGCCGGATCTGGCCCCTGGGCCTTGTGTTTGACATGTCTGCCCTAGAACATGAGACAGAATGTACAGTATCTCATCCACTAGGGCTACTTCTCTGTGATACCAAAAAATCATTGACTGAAGTATCACCTTTACTGCTCTTCAAGTTCAAGCCAGATTTGTCAGAAAAGAGGACAGGGATCAATAAGTCTCTATACTAATTCTCAACCAATCATACATGAAGCAAGTCTTTGCTTTGTAAACAGCACCACAAGGTTTAGATATGGGTCCCAAGAATTCAGAGGAAATGTAATTAGAATCACTGAAAATATAATCGCATGAACTTCATTTTATTTCATCTAGCCTAAATTTTAATTTCAGTTCTAAATTTTATCCTAAAAGCAGATACACTAAGTCCCTACAGAAAAGGAATTGAAGGTATAGGTAGGGCTCCATGTCAATATGCAAATATGGTTGAGGAATGATTCAAAGTAAAGACTTTTCATGCAGAAAGGGAGTCCCTGCTTTGCACATAGAAGCATTCATGGGAAGGGGGTTAAAGTCAGTGGCTATGACAGGTGCAATCAAGTTGCATCCCTTTTTATGTACTGTACATCTGTGGCCCCCAACCTTTTGGGCACCAGGGACTGGTTCCGTAGAGAGAGGTTTTTCTGTGGACTGGAGGGAGCGTGGTTTCATGTGCTGCCTGCATCCCGCTTCACTTGTTTGCGTGGCCCAGTTTCTGGTATGCCATGGCCCGGTGCCAGATTGGGATAAATCTTTAATATTTTGACCTCTCTCTGTAGACACCCTTTCCTGCACATGTAGTCCTCAAACCTCAACAATGTACTTGAGGGTAGGGTTGAAAAAGAAGCAGGCTGCATGCTTCATATTTTCATCTTTGTTTTATTAAAATATAAATATTTTATATTTATTTGAACTATAAGTGTCCCACTCTTTTCAGTAAAAAACAGGCAGTTCTCGACTGCTATGTTTGTATTGTTACACCATGCTCATACAATGTACAAACATATGTTAAACATAAAGGTAAAGGTAAAGGTAAAGTTTCCCCCGCACATGTGTGCTAGTTGTTTCCAATTCTAGGGGCTGGTGCTCATCTCTGTTTCAAAGCTGAAGAGCCAGCGCTTGTCTGAGGATGTCTCCATGGTCATATGGCCAGCATGACTAGATGCCAAAGGCGCACAGAACGCTGTTACCTTCCCACCATAGTGGTCCCTATTTTTCTACTTGCATTTTTACATGCTTTCGAACTGCTAGGTTGGCAGAAGCTGGGATGAGTAACAGGCGCTCACTCTGTTATGTGGCACTCAGGATTCAATCTGCCAAACTGCCGACCTTCTGATCGACAAGCTCAGCGTCCTAACCCACTGAGCCACCGTGTCCCTATGTTAAACATAATATCCAGTAAAGAAAATAACCAGACATCACAGCTAACCAATTTTAAGCTGAATGATATTGATCTTTTCTGGGTAACTGAGGACTTGCTTAAACAGATATGTAGAAATCAAAAAACCATAAACACATGGTAGCCAATGGAATAAATTAGCTTCTAAGATAATGGGACAAATGCTTGTAAACTGTGACCTTGGAATTGGATAGCTAATTTCATTTTCGAGATTGGTTAGTCATCATCCTGATTACACTGGTTGGAAAACATGTTGGATGAGGGCAACTTAGAGGAAGACACACTGGGACAGGCATGCATTAGGTTTTGGGGATGTAGGAGGGATGGTGTGCCTGTTGTCATTGGTATTTCGTCAAAGAATTATTCTCCTAATTGCCTTTTCCAAAGCAGTTTTAGGTAAAGCATACCATGTGAGAGGGCAGCTGGAGGGCTGGAGGTGACAGGACAAATAAGCCAAAGATGTAACCTTTTGTAGTTTCCACTAGTTCATAGCAGACACATAATGTGGTTTTGTAGAATAATATTAGATTTTCTTTGGCTTGCTCTGCCTTTGTAACAAGAAAGAAAAACCAATGATTTCATTATTGTATCTTTTGTTGTGCTTCCAGGCACCATACATTTTACCGAAAACATTCTTATTAAAGCAAAGAGGTGATGAAAGGGGAAAAAAATAAGAAACAGATTGACCTTTGGCAAATTTTACTCGAATTCACTGTTGTTCTCCTTTGGAAAACTTTTCTCCTCGGTTTAGAAGATTTTGTTCTTTTCATTTTAGAAATGCTTTCATTAAGTAATGAAGTTTAAAATTATGTTTAATTTCCACTGATACTTGGCCTAGGGCAGGGGTGAGGAACCCTGGCTCTTTTATGACTTGCGGACTTCAACTCCAGAATTCCTGAGCCGGCATGAATGGCTCAGGAATTCTGGGAGTTGAAGTCCACAAGTGAAGCCATAATTTAGTTAAGATAATGAGTTGCTATTCTGAAACTCAGGTGGTAGTTAGATTTTTATCACAGGAGGAACTTTGGATCTTCCGGGTATTTTTAATCCCATCAGCTTTAGCTGGCACAAGTTCAGTAAAGTCTAGGGAGAATTGCTGGCCATCAGCACAGTAGCCCTTGATTTAAAACTGTAATGGAGCCCAGAATGTCCATTTGGGGTCAGAATGGTCATAGATCGAGGCACTCACATGATCAAGCTGATTTTATCACATTTTTTGCAGTAGTTGTTAAGCGAACACAGCAATTGTTAAATGAACCCTTTGTGCTACATGGGTGTATTTTTGCTAACAACCCGAAGTAAACTTTCCATCAATCAACATTGTAAATCACAGTCATGTGACTGTAAGATGATGCAAATGGTTGCAAATGCAGGCACCTAAAATGCAATGATATGACCATGGGGTGGTTAGCAGCTGTCAGAATGTTGAATCCCGGTCGTAAGAATCTTTTTTGAAATATGCCGTACCTTTGAATGGTTCTAAGTGACTGGTTGTAAGTCAAGTACTATCTGCATCTGGAAAAGCACAGATTTTATAAATTGTACAACAATTTCAACAGATGTACAATGTACCACAAAATAATGCAACAAGCTGAACAAATCAAAATAATAATTGCTCAATGGTTATTAAATAGGACCAGTGAAAAACACGTAAATAAAAACAGATTCCAGATGGTGGAACAAAAGTGTCATCAGTGCAAATGAAATTGAACTTTCTAGTACATAAGAACTATGAAAGAAGAAAAACGAGGTGTGAAGTGATAAGGAATAAGATAAATATAACAGAGGAGCTTTGACTTCTGTGGGTTGCCTGGATGTTTGGTCAAAGCATATTGAACTTGATGAGAAATGTTTTAAGCTGAATCCTCCAAGTTTGTAGATGGAAAATCCAAAAAACTCTAGGCACACACGTAAAAGGAGAATATATTTGGATCTATTTTACTATTTAGTGAAAAATCCTGAAGAATATTAACTCACAGAGTTTATATCATATGAGGGATGGTGCATAATATTTTGTGCTTAAACAGTTCTGGGCATCTTACAGCTGGTTTTGGAGGGTTTTTTTGGTCAGAAATGAAACAGGCATCCTTCACATGTTTTCTTCTGTGTGCAGGACAAAGTTATTTTTCAGGGTGAGCATGGACCTAAATAATATTGTTTCAACTATTCAGAAATTGTTCATGGTATATCAGTGGCAGAGGCCACAGGAAAGCAGGGGTGGGAAGGAAAGGAGGATTGATTTAAGGCTAGAGTCAGGGACATAGTTAATGAAGGGGGAAAGGAAGGAAGGAGCAAAGAAGAAAGATTGGAGATGGGTGGGCTGATTGGATCTACTGTGTTGGGAATTGGAAGACAGAGAATGAGAGATGAAAATCACATCAACCTTGCCTTATTTATGCCATCTTGATTTTATATTATCCAAAACACAGAACAACAAAATCAGATTAGATTTATGTATATTGCCTCATTGCAACTTGCTGAATTGTAGCTGCATTGCAGTGGTTTGCACTTCCAAACTGAGATGGTTTGTTTCAGGTTAGAGTTACTTCTCATGCTCAGTTTATGGAAAACAGAGAAGTTGATTTAGACGTCTTACTACAGGTAGGGATTAAGGGATGGTGATAATCCCACCCTCACTTTTCGGCGCGATCTCAAAACTTTTCTTTTTGAACTAGCTGGCCTGGTCTGATGGGTTGGGGCTGGGTTTTATAATCGGTTTTAACTTTTAATATGTATTAATTTATTACGGGCATTGTAGTTTAATTACTTTTTAATTTTTGTATCCTGGTTTTTATTATGTATTGCCCTGTTCACCGCCCTGAGTCCTTCGGGAGAAGGGCGGTATACAAATTAAATTATTAAATTAAATTAAATTAAATTATATGATTAAGTAGTATAACTAAGACCTGTTGAAATGATTCTCAAAACTGGAATACAAAAGAATTACAGCTCATTTAAAAGGAATAGAAGACAGAGGAAGGGAAGAGGAATTGCACTATATATTAAAATATTTACACCTTCATAGAAAATGAAAGGGATAAACTTGGTGGCAATTTGGGTTTTAAAAAGTAGTGAGAAGAAAAAGCAATAGCATTTTTATTGTCCATTACTAGAAACCAACCAAAGTGCAAATTGTAGGAGCATTGAAAGAGGTATCAAGTAGTGATACAGAACTTTAATTATCCTGATATCTGCTAGGAGACAAAGTCTACCAAGCATAATCCTTTTTAAAAAATCCTAACCTCACACTGCATGGTTGGGGAGAGGGGACAGGGTTGGGAGGGGTTTTGTCTTTTTTTTAAAAAAAAGGTATTGTAAAACTTTTCAATAAAAAAAAATCCTAACGTGACACCGCATAGGGACGCGGTGGCTCAGTAGGTTAGGACACTGAGCTTGCGATCAGAAGGTCGGCAGTTTGGCGGGTCGAATCCTGAGTGCCACGTAACAGAGTGAGTGCCTGTTACTCGTCCCAGCTTCTGCCAACCTAGCAGTTCAAAAGCACATAAAAAATGCAAGTAGAAAAATAGGGACCACTACGGTGGGAAGGTAACAGAGTTCCATGCACTTTTGGCGTCTAGTCATGCTGGCCACATGACCACGGAGATGTCCTCGGACAAGCGCTGGCTCTTCGGCTTTGAAACGGAGATGAGCACCGGCCCCTAGAGTCGAAAACGACTAGCACGCATGTGCGGGGGAAACTTTACCTTTACTTTACCTTTAACTTGACATGCTGACAATTTTTCATCTTCAAAAGATAAAAGAAGATAGAAGGAAATCAGCTATTCTTGACCAGAAGCTAACCAAAAAGACTATTGGAATAGCCAGAGCAAATGCAATACTGGATTTCTTGTAATAATAATAATCACTATTGATTATTATTATCAAGGTGCAGAATTCCAAACACATGTTATACTAAAATGCAGTGAAAACAATTTAGAATGGAATTGGTTAAAATACATTTTTAAAATGAAATTAGAATCAAATATGGCAATTTAAGATGTAGATAGATAAAATACAATAAAATTATATTTCCCTACGTCCCCCACAATCTACACCAATCAGTCTCACATATGCCGATCTCAGCCGAACCATTTTGCTCAGGTACTGTGCTATGTTAAATGTAATTTTCAATTTCTTGTAATTAAGAAAAAGAAAATATCTGCATGTTCCTTAGACATAAGTATCTACAAGTAGGGCAAAGGGACCATAGTGACAAAAGTGCATCACAGTGTTATGATGCAAGCATGGAAGGATGGAACTTGACATGACATCATGACTCATGTCTCATTATTTTGTCATCCAGTAGACAAAAAGAAAGCAGAATTTTGATACATCTCTGAACAATGATATGTTCAGTAAGATTCCATGACAGAACAAATCAATGGAAAAAGGAATCCACAAATGGGCAGAAGTTCCTTTAAAAAAAAACCAAAACATTAAAAGCATAATTGTAAATAATTTGAACAAGGAAACAAAAAAGATGGTAGGAAAAGTAAATCTTTCTGGCTGCCCAAAATGAAAAAAATTAAAAGAACACATATAGAAGTTGGAAAGGCAGCTGGTTCACCAAATTAGTGTACATATACGTAGCCCAGTGCGAGGAGAACTAAAATTCAGGATAACTTGAGCTTTGCAAGGGATTCTATGAACAAGAAAAGTAGCTTTTTCAAAAGCGTTCGGGATAAAAAGAATAAAGAAATGGTAAACCAGTTATGGGATAAAATATTCAAGGTTACATTATAAAAATATTAACAAAGCACATGTCTTAATTTACAACAACATTACAAGAACTGTATGCAATATAATATTAAACTAGGGTCAAAAATAGCTGAAAATGTTTATCATAAATTAGATGGAATATGACCAATAGCTTTAAAGTCTCATCTCTTATGCCATGGTAAAAAAAATGGGTGATTGAAATCTTGGTACACAGAGTGTATCAATGACCCAGTACTGCAAATCAAGTGTAAATTTATATTTCAAATGTTTTATAACAACCTTTTTAGGTACCCCTATGTATTATTCCTGATGCTCTGATAAAAGCAAAATATTGGGAAATTGCTTACCGAAAACTTTATCTGAGGGAATAGTATACATAATATATAAACCGGTGCCATATTATTGGAACAATAAATAACCAATTTTACTATTTACATGGACATTCAAAATTAGTGTAGAATACTGACTGACATAGGATATTCAGTTTTAGTCTTAGAAATAATTTCCATAGAAGTGGATCTGATATATATTAAAGGTAAAGGTAAAGGTTCCCCCGCACATGTGTGCTAGTCATTTCCAACTCTAGGGGCCGGTGCTAATCTCCGTTTCAAAGCCGAAGAGCCAGCGCTTGCCGAGGATGACTCCGTGGTCATGTGGCCGGCATGACTAGATGCCAAAGGCGTACGGAATGTTGTTACCTTCCCACCGTAGTGGTCCCTATTTTTCTACTTGCATTTTTACGTGCTTTCGAACTGCTAGGTTGGCAGAAGCTGGGACGAGTAACAGGCACTCACTCTGTTACACGGCACTTGGGATTCAACCCACCAAACTGCTGACCATCTGATCGACAAGCTCAGCGTCCTAACTCACTGAGCCTCCGCGTCCCTGTCTGATATATATTAAGTCAGTACAAAAACCTTTCACTTTTGAAATGTGTTGAGTATGAAATGTCCTGTTTTCAAGACTGAAACAGATGTTCTAAATCTGAGGTGGGCTCTTCCAAGCATTCTGGAAGTCTTTCAAGCTTATCCAAAGCAGGTGTTTGTAACTCAAAATAGAGCCACAACAGAATGAAGCCAATTCACCTCCAGACTAACAGCATAACAGAGGGAATAATTTATGCTGAATTCAGAGCAACTGCTTGGAGCTCAAAATGAAATGATTTCATTTCAAATTCAAAACATTTGTTGTACCTCTAAATATTATATCAGTTACAAACATTGTCACAGTCAAGGAATTTCCCAGTTTTTCTTTCATCAGGATTAACCTTGCTGAGAGTGAAATAGGTATTCCTCTCCTGGCAGATCCATGGGTGAGGTAAAAGTTAGTAAGATCGAAGTCTGGCTTATGTTTATTTCCCTACTTGAAACCTTCTGACTGACCTGTTGGATCTCTGTGGTGATCTGGGTCTTACATTTTTTTTCCTTATTATAAATATACCCAAAACTCTCATAGCAGCCTGGGGCAATTCATCCAATGTTTGTTTTTCTTTGCAGTGTTTCTTTGGATGATTGTGCGACTGTATAGTCATTTATGCTAGACTTATGCCAGATCATCAGCCACTTACATTATATTAAAAATACAGTGAAAGAATCTCCGTGCTGGAAATCTGCCCTTCAAAATAAACAGAGTGGATTTACTTGGTTCCTTCATCCATAATCTAATGTCCCTGACCATGACTGAGATTCACTGTAACAATTAGAGGGTTCTAATCCCTGGAGCCATCCACAAGACCTTCAGAGCTTCTTTCTCTCCAGTCCATCTATCTAAACCAGTGTTTCTCAATCTTGACAATTTTAAGATGTATGGACTTCTACTTCCAGAGTTCCCCACCTAGCAGGAGGAACTCTGGGAGCTGAAGTCCATGCATCTTCACTTTGCTAATGTCAGCTCTGCAATGAACCTGAATGAAGCCATTTAGCTTGTTTTCAGCTGCCACCAGAATGGGAGCTGGAATTTTTCTGCTAGCTTAAACAATTCTCTGTCCCATGGGAACCAAGATCATTTCTGTTTGTTAGACTGGGAGGCTGAGTTTTCTGTTAGAAAGCCCGCCAAACTAATCTATTGGGAAACGTAGTTGATTGGGAAGTTTAACTTTGTAATAATGCAACTTTTTCGAAGGAACTTTAGTCTTGGTTTCACTTTTGACAGTGCCGATACTTTGTAGCCAATAAACATGTTCTTAAAGGAAACCTCAAGGTTCAGAGTTCTGTTTTAGTTGGTCTCATCTATTGGAACCATGACAGCCAAGACCAGAAAACACTTTTTAAAGATTTTTACTATATATTTTATTATATATTTCTTGAAGTTATTTGGAGATCTGTATTACACTGTATTGTAAACCACCAAGAGTCACTTTGGATGGTGAGACAGGGGGCATATATATTTAATAATAAATAAATAAAAATAAAATAAGTAACTGAAAGGTATTGTGTAAGTTTGCTCCTTACAAAGAGGCTGTTCCCCATATACAACTGACATACCTTTCTGTATAGATTTGGTATCAGACCCTATTCAGATTAGGATAAATCTTTATATAATTCAATTCCGATTGCTTTTTAAAACAATAAAACAATAAATAACAAGAGCACTTGAACTGGCTCTTTGAAAATCTTTCTCCTTCTAACAGATTTGTTAAGGGGAAATAATAACAATTTTCAAGTATAAAGTCTTTAGATAAATATCTGACAAATTTGTTGATTTTAAGAGTCACTTGTTTTTATTTTTCAGTGGTTTTATGAGAAGCTAACTCTTCTTAGTGGAAGTAAATCATTTTTATTTCCAATTGGAGGTCAAGGAGACAGATATTAAATAAACAGTGTAAGTCTATCTGCTCAAATGAAGTTTATCACTGAAAGTATTTTTGAGGATACCAAAAAGAAAACACATAAGGGCAGAAGGGAGGGAAGGAGGTCAATGCAATTCAGAGATTTGAGGAATATATGTCTTGTAACCTTTAACCCAAGCTCCCAAGAACAATTAAATGAAAAATTGATTAAGACCAGCAAGGCCAAAATTTTGTTTTCAAAACAATTATTAGGATGGCAATCCTATTTTTTTATTGAAAGCATGTCCTATTTTAATAAAAGGGAATTCATAACAAAAGGTCTCATTCTTTTTTTGAGAATAATATACTGATGTAGAAACCAGATTCCTGCTTTTCTATAGGTGACAGCATCTGGCCAAATTTGATCAGGCTCAGAAGTATGTGATCTGGTTGCTATTTGGATGGGAGCCCAGTGCAAAATGCAAGACTGTAGATTAGATTGGAAAACAACCTCTGAATGGTTTCCAAGAAAGAAAGCTGCAGATATGCATCTACTCAGACACATAACTAGCAAAAAACCCCCAGCAAAATTGCTTTCAAAATCAGGGAGAGATACCAGTAGCCTTGATATCTAATTGTCTATGGAGATTCTCAGTTAACCAGGTTATGTTTGTCCCAAAGATACTTTTTCAAGAGGCAACTGGACTTACTTTGCTTTTCATTGAAGGAGTTTTGCTTTTCATCCGAGAAACTTCTTTGAACGGTCTTGAAGGATATGAGAGAAAACCACTAACAAGTCAATGATCAGACAAGCACAGTTTGAGGCCATTCCAAGAAGCTAATTTAAATAAAATCCTCAGAGACGCTCTTTCCAATTCACAGCGAGGATGAGGGAAGTACATTCAGACTTGGGACATTCTGTTACAAGAGCTACTATATGGCACTGGTTTCTTAGTCTCATCTACCTTATAGAGCTGATAATACATATGCCTTGAATGTGAACACAGCACTTGCATAAAGTATCATTCCTGCATAAAGTCAGTACAAGAGTAGGATTTTTGTCTTCATCTGCATGTGTGGATACTTTCTCAAATCTGTGGTATTAACATTCCAACAAGATAAACAATTCTTTTTTTCTCTCTCCCAGGGCCAGAATGATAAAATTGAAAACATAATGTGGGTTTTGAAATGCTAAAGAAACATTGAAGGCCATGTAGGAAATTGTATAAAGACGGAGATTGGGGGGAAAATTCACCATTCATTTTAATAGAATTTGTTCACACATTAAAAAGGATGTTCCTTCCTCAGGCATAGCAAATCTCTTTAATATGGTATATTCCATATACGTTGGGATTATAAATTCTATAATTTCCCAAAATCTTGGTATCAACACCTCACGAGGACACTAGGTTGATAAAGGCTGATTTATTTATTCATTTAAATGGATTCAACATTTATGCTAATCAATAGTTCATTTTATCTTTACCTTGTTAGATAAAGCAGAATAGCAGATTCATATCTAATAGTGAAGCAAAAATAGTGGTGTACAAGCCAAAATAAACCTCAGTGGCTTAGTTCATACATCGCACTAGGGGAAAAAAATAAACAAGTCACATTATAGCTTAATAAGATGTCTGAAACAGGTTGTTACAGTTTAAAATTATGTTTTATGATTTAGCAAAAACCCAATCACTTGAGGTGAATGGATAAGAAATATGTGGTTTACTATTTTGGCTATTATGAACAACACAAAACTGTCCCCCAACAATTAGAACTATTAGCAACCATCTGTGGGTGAAGTTTACACATACTGTAGCAAAAAATATTTATTTATTTATTCATTGTGGTCATTTGACAAATAATTAACAATTTTATTTTATGAAAACAAAAACTGGAAATTTAAATAAAAGGGGTAATTTTTGCACTGCTAAGGCAGCTAGGCAAGTCTGATCAGCCACTCCATTTCTCAACTGATGGCTAATAACCCTGTTGAACAGGTAATATGTTGTGGTTTCTATGACACCTATATCACAGGAACAGTGTTGGTTTCATATGGATTTTTCCTATATTGCCCTTCCAGGACGGCTATGGGGAGAACATTAAATCAAGCTCAAGATAAGTCTCTCCTAGATGTATTAAATCAACTAGCTAGTTAGTGCAGGGAATCATACAGGAAAAAGTCATGTCATAGATTGTGGTGTCTGAAATCAATGCACAGGTAAATATGTTGCTTATTGTAGGGAAATTGCACCAGCCTTCTTATTCAAACATTTTCTTGGCAAGTGGGAGGTTTTTTTTACTCCCACTTAACCTCCAATCTCTTTCCCCAATAACTTCTCTCTCAGGAATTCCAAACACATAACTATATAACTATTTTCTTCTCTCCTAACAGCTGTTTAAAGACTATAAATACTAATTCACAATAAAACCTAATCTTCCTGTGCAGCTGTAGCATAAAACATAAAGCTATTCCAAGCAGTGTCCTCAGTAAAATAAAAGGTCGTAACAGCTTTACGTGCAGGATTCAACTGCTATCAAACTGCAGAAACAGTACTGTAAAAGTTCCTTTCGGAAACCAACACTCTAATTTTAAGGCAGCAAAAGGACTATTTCTCCCTTTCATTTAACTTGGTACGCCAGAGACCTGTTCTCCTATAGTTATTTCACTGTCACTGAAAACCAAATTTAGGGAACGTGGCAGGAACATCTACCAACATTGGTTTCTCTCAGTAAACTGAAGCAGGGTCAGCCCTGATAGGTCCTTATATGAAATCACCATCTTAGCCTTCAGATGGGAACATATTAGCTCACCAGAAAATATAAGATATGCAAAGACTGGACTGGAAATTAAGGAAACCATACCCCACTGGAAGAAATAAATGGCTAAATGCTTCAGTTAAGTTGCCAAGAAAACAGTACCAATTGACTTTTGTAGTTACTAGGACTTGAGGGCAATCTTCATCTTTTTATGAACACTAAGATCAGTTTACTCTTTAACCACTAGATAATTCCTAGATTAATTGTGGAACGGAAAATAACCCAGAAAAATTGGCATTAGAATTAATACAGCATGGCTGATTTCTTTGTATGTGTCAGACCTGTCCCACCTTGGGCATTCAGCAAAGAAAGACCCTTGACTCTAGTTATAGTGAAAGGTATACTTTTACTAATGCTAAGTGGTTACAGCATATCAAAGCCAGATCTGGGGATTTCCTGCTAAGTCCCGATAATTTACCTTTCTCCCAAGCACTCTCCCCCCTCCAGTCATCTTGGAGGTGTTCAATAAGGTTCAAATTAGATGTTTTGGTAACAACTCCACATTTTGGTGCCTGTTTGGCTGGGCCTTCTGGATTCCATTCCCAAGCTTGTGTCTTTGAATCTCTTAAGCTCTGTTCTGGGCTGGTGCCTCTGGTCCTCTCATCCTTTCGTTCCCCTCCCTATATCTCCTTGCTCCTACTTCTCCCCTTTTTATGGCAGTATGCCATCAAAGCAAAACAGGATGAAGTGATGCAATGAACCTGACAACATGTTTCATTGATTATAGTTACCTTAAAATGTTTTTATAATTAAAAAAACACAGATTTTTTCTTCTAGATCATTCTTTTGCTCCAAAATGATAAAAAAGGCAATAAATAATGTCAGGGAGCTGCAGGAAGAAAGAGGAGTAAACTAAAATCACTCCTTTGTCTACTCCCTGCAGAGGGAACCTCCTAAGTTCAGCTAACGGAAATGATAGATCTACCTCAAAATCTTCTATTGCATGTTGGGAAAAGGTCATATGTCAAGTGAATAAAAATTATGCCACAAAAATGGAAGCAAATAGGAAGGCTAGCCTGCCTCAGCTCGGTCTTTGGTTTCTGCTTCCATAATTCTCAGTTACATGGAATATGGGAATCGAAGGTCAACATATCTGGACAGAATCCAATTGGGGAAGGCTAAATTAAAAAAATGTCCATTTTATCCTGTGAATCATGGAGTTGTGCTTTTTTGTTAATGTTTCTTAATCCATCATAGATATTTTCTTCTTATCTATTTGGTACACCCAGTGCTGCAATTCAGTGAAGAAGTTAAAGATATCCACTCCATTGCTGAAGAAGCCATTCACTAAATCTACAGGACAAAGGTAACATAAGATTTCTGTATTGCTAAGGCAGCTAGGTATGTCTTCTGATCAGCCATTTCATTATCTAGGCTGGTGTTTCTCAACTTTGGCAACTTTGAAGATGGATGGACTTCAACTCCTAGAATTCCCCAGCCAGCACAGGGAATTCTGGGAGTTAAAGTCCACACATCTTAACATAGCTAAGATTAAAATTGCTGGTCTAGGCAATGAAGGAGCACAAACATATCCTAGAATGTGGAGATTCCTTAGATATTCCTCCCAGAACATGTGTAGCCTTCAAACATACAGCTGTACACACAGAAAGGTTGCCTTAGAGGTATTTCCATAGCTTAGAACAGAAGTGCACAACTTGAAGTTTTAATTCTTCCAATTCTTTGGATATAATCTCAAAATCTCTTGAAATTGCTTCCAGATTTTATGTAGAATGCTGTTAGAGGAAGCCAGTGGCACCATATAAAACTCATTTCCTTTAAAGAAGTAGTTCACCTGCGTAGCCATTTTATTGCTCTTACAAAATCAATAAAAACAATGGGAGGAGAGAACTTTGACAAAGTCAGATATTGCTGAATTCTATTGTAGCATCAATAGATAAAATAAATGAGCTTTATTGCTCTCTCTTTATTGCTCTCTCTAAGCATATGGGCTGCTCAGATCCATAAACGTTTGGAACAACTTACAGCGATACAAAAGTAAAGCGGAGAGAATTATTAAATCAAAACCCCTTTAACAATCAATGTCCACTGAAACAGTCTTGCCCTAGCTGTAACAATGGCCTACAGCAGTGAGGAGACCTAAAGGTCTTTTGGAATATCCAGATCTTGACAATTTCCTGAAAGCCAACGGTGTTGCTCCTGATCTCAGGTGAATCAGTATTACAAAGAAGGACAGCTACAAAAATGCCACACTTTTATGGTCCTTGATGAGTCCTCAAGGATGTGGCTCAAGAAGTGCCCTCCCTACAGATTTTATCAGGGGTCCAAAACCATGGTGAGAATCCATTTTTAATGGATTTTGTTGATGTTTCCTATGCAGAAGATCAAGTTGGCCTTCTGAATTTCACTTCTTGGCTTTATCTATTGGTGACTTCATTCTACTGAACAAAAATATTAATAATGAAAGAGACTCAGAGGCATTTTCCCCCAGAGGCCAATTGTCTGGTCTGACAATAATACTGATTAGCCTAAATGACAGTGAACAGTCACAAAACACATGATAAATGCTTTGAAATGTAGAAGATTTACCGAAGCAAAAAACAAGGGGAACAAAATAATTTCAGCTAGTTTATTGAAATAAAGCTTCAGGGATTAAAGAAGTAGAAAAATAACAAACCCCCAAGTCCAGGCACATGAATCTTGAATCATCTCAGGGTGTTCCTCACAGTTTTGGTTTTAAATCACTGCAGGCAGAAAAAAACTGTTATCATTGTCATTATCCTTTGTGTACTGTATGGTGTTTTAGTGCTCCTATATCTTAGCTTCAAAAACCCAGACAACTAGGGAGAGGATAAAACATGGAATCTATAACAAGGCATCACTGCAAATTCTTTTGACAGCTCTCAATTCCCTTTCAATAGATAATCAGTGTAATATTTTTTTCTTATATTCCATTTCCAATTCAAATTTCTGATCTTGATGGAAGCGAAGAGTCACACAATTGCTCAGATTCACATCATTAGTCATTGCTATTTCCTTACCACAAGGATTGTCTCCCTGATCTTTAAAGTAACAGAGGTTGAACTGTGACTTCTTAGCTAAAATAGAGGTTTGGTGTAGAATAAATCCTAAAGAATTCCTACTAGAAACTTAATGAAAATTTCCAAATCACTTAGCAAAACACTGTGGTCATACATTAGAATCTATTTCTTGGAAATGCTATTCAGAAGGCAATAAAACAATGTTTGGTTCAGCTAAATGGGTTTAGAGTGATGAGTAAGTAAACAAATGGATCATATTCAAAGACCTAGATTCTGTCAAAGACGTTTGCATCCTGGCAAACTTCCAATAAGAAAGTTAACAGTCAGATAGTTTTTTTCTGATATGGTACCTTCAAAATGCATTAGACAAGCACAACCCTCATTATTCCCGTATAATATATACCTGAGTAATGGAAATTATATTTTGGTTCATCCAGATGTCACAAGATCTAATAGAGCCTTTCCCATTGAAGAGTATGGTTGCAATGCATAATCTATAGCAATATACAAGAACACAGAAATAATCTTGGAGAAAATATGCAGATACCATTAATAAAGCATGAAATTAGCCTAGGCAAACAAGAAAGCATGGGAGAGAAATTTAAAACTGTTCTTCCTTGGCTCTACAAAAATGGGAAAGAAGAAGAAACACTCGGGCTTTCAATATTTTGTTATTATAATCTATATCAACAAATAGAGTTCTAATATTTCATTGTGGTTCTCTACTTCCTGACTTAGCCTACACCAAAGAGATGACAAATCAGTTCATCAAGTGCCTTTACAGATACTTCAACTATCCAGACCACAAGATCATCTTACTATGCACTTCAAATACATTTTTAGAATCACTTTACTCATCTTCTCCCAAGCATTTTGGTCAGGGTGGCACAGAGGGACAAAGGGAAAGGGATGAAGGCAAATATACAGGTGAAACTCGAAAAATTAGAATATTGTGCAAAAGTTCATTTATTTCAGTAACGCAACTTAAAAGGGGAAACTAATATATGAGATAGACTCATTACATGCAAAGCAAGATAGTTCAAGCTGTGATTTGTCATAATTGTGATGATTATGGCATACAGCTCATGAAAACCCCAAATCCACAATCTCAGAAAATTAGAATATTACATGCAATCAATAAAACAAGGAGTGTACATAGAACAATATCGGACCTCTGAAAAGTATAATCATGCATATGTACTCAGTACTTGGTTTGGGCCCCTTTTGCAGCAATTACTGCCTCAGTGCGGCGTGGCATGGAAGCTATCAGCCTGTGACACTGCTGAGGTGTTATGGAATAATAATAATAATAATAAGTTGGAAGGGACCTTGGAGGTCATCTAGTCCAACCCCCTGCTCAGGCAGGAAACCTTATACCATTTCAGGCAAATGGCTGTCCAATCTCTTCTTAAAAACCTCCAGTGTTGGAGCATTCACCACCTCTGGAGGCAGGTTGTTCCACTGGTTAATTGTTCTAACTGTCAGGAAGTTTCTCCTTAGTTCTAGGTTGCTTCTCTCCTTGACTAGTTTCCATCCATTGCTTCTTGTCCTGCTTTCAGGTGCTTTGGAGAATAGCTTGACTCCCTCTTCTTTGTGGTAGCCCCTGAGATATTGGAACACTGCTATCATGTCACCCCTCACTCTTCTCTTCATTAAACTACACATACCCAATTCCAGCAACCGTTCCCTATATGTTTTGGCCTCCAGCCCCCTAATCATCTTTGTTGCTCTTCTCTGTACCCTTTCTAGAGTCTCGACATCTTTTTTACATCGTGGTGACCAAAACTGGATGCAGTATTCCAGGTGTGGCCTTACCAAAACATTGTAAAGTGGTATTAGTACTTCACTTGATCTTGATTCTATCCCTCTGTTAATGCAGCCTAGCACTGTGTTGGCTTTTTTGGCAGCTGCAGCACACTGCTGGCTCATATTTAAGTGATTGTCTACTAGGACTCCGAGATCCCTCTCACAGTTACTACTATTGAGCAGGGTACCACCTATACTATACATGTGCATTTGATTTTTCCTGCCTAAATGTAGAACTTTACTTTTTCCACCATTGAATTTCATTTTGGTAGATAGTGCCCAGTGTTCAAGTCGGTCCAGATCTTTCTGTATCTTAAGCCTATCTTCTGGACTATTGGCTATTCCTGCCAGCTTGGTGTCATCTGCAAATTTGATGAGTTCCCCATCTATCCCCTCATCCAAGTCATTAATGAAGATATTGAAGAGCACTGGGCCCAGAACAGAGCCCTGGGGCACCCCACTACACACTTCCTTCCATGTAGATGTAGTTCCATTGAGGACCACATGCTGAGTACGGCCTGTCAGCCAGCTACGAATCCATCTGGTGGTGATGCTGTCTAACCCACATTTTTCTATCTTATCAAGTAGTAGGTTGTGATCTACTTTATCAAATGCCTTACTGAAGTCCAAGTAAATTATATCTATAGCATTCCTCTGGTCCACTAATTTTGTCACTTGGTCAAAGAATGTAATAAGATTTGTCTGGCATGATCTGTTTTTGACCAGGATGCTTCAATAGCGGTCTTCATCTCTTCTGCATTGTTCGGTCTCATGTCTCTCATCTTTCTCTTGGCAATGCCCCATAGATTCTCTATGGGGTTCAGGTCAGGCGAGTTTGCTGGCCAATCAAGCTCAGTAATCCCACAGTCATTGAACCAGGTTTTGGTGCTTTTGGCTGTGTGGGCAGGTGCCAAGTCCTGCTGGAAAATGAAGTCAGCATCCCCATAAAGCTCATCTGTGGAAGGAAGCATGAAGTGCTCCAAAATCTCCTGGTAGATGGCTGCATTGACCCTGGACTTAATGAAGCACAGTGGACCAACACCAGCAGATGACATGGCTCCCCAAATCAACACAGACTGTGGAAACTTCACACTGGACTTCAACAGTGTGTGCCTCTCCATTCTTCCTCCAGACTCTGGGTCCTTGGTTTCCAAATGAGATGCAAAAGTTGCTCTCATCAGAAAAGAGGACTTTGGACCACTGAGCAACAGACCAGGTCTGTTTTTCTTTAGCCCAGGTAAGACCCTTCTGACATTGTTTGTTGTTCAGGAGCGGCTTGACAAGAGGAATATGACATTTGAAGCCTATGTCCAGGATCCGTCTGTGTGTGGTGGCTCTTGATGCACTGACTCCAGCCTCAGTCCACTCCTTGTGAAAGGCCCCAACACTTTTGAATGGCCTTTTCCTGACAATCCTGTCCAGGCTGTGGTCATCCCTGCTGCTTGTGCACCTTTTTCTTCCACACTTTTCCCTTCCACATAACTTTCTATTAATGTGCTTTGATACAGCACTTTGGGAACATCCAACTTCTTTTGCAATTACCTTTTGAGGCTTTCCCTCCTTATGGAGGGTGTCAATGATGGTTTTCTGCACAACTGTCAGGTCAGCAGTCTACCCCATGATTGTGATTCCTACTGAACCAGACTGAGAGACCATTTAAAGGCTCAGGAACCCTTTGCAGGTGTTATGGCTTAATTAGCTGATTAGAGTGGGACACTTTGAGCCTAGAATATTTCACCTTTTCACAATATACTAATTTTCTGAGATTGTGGATTTGGGGTTTTCATGAGCTGTACGCCATAACCATCACAATTATGACAAATAACAGCTTGAACTATCTTGCTTTGCATGTAATGAGTCTATCTCATATATTAGTTTCCCCTTTTAAGTTGCATTACTGAAATAAATGAACTTTTGCACAATATTCTAATTTTTCAAGTTTCACCTGTATATGTGTCCCAGGATAATGTTGCAGGATCCAATCAGGGTCAGTCATTGGGACCAGAGGTTTAGTCTTCTGAGCTTTCTGACTTTTGCTGGAGCCCATCCTCAAGGAACCTCTCTCTCAACAAAATGTGTGGTGGCAGCAGGTTGGCAAAAGCTGAACTATTAACTATGTCTAAGCTTAGGGTGGGAGGAAAAAGAACCAGTCTGGAGAAAATACATACTAAACAGATTTATGGAAACAAGCAAATGTGGAACTATGGAAACAAGCAAACTGAACTGTTTTTATGATCTTTGTTGAACGAGTTATTTCCAAAATGAACATTCAGTACTCTTTCAGAGCAAAGGGTGGGTGAGATTTGTTCCCTGAAGTCATCCTCTATTTATGTTCAAGGAATGGCGGGGAGGGCCTTCCACATAGGCCTTTAGAGGTCCCTATAACATAAGAAATGTTTCTTTTTTTGGTATATGACCAATCAAATACATTCAACATAAATTTTTAAATATAAATTAGAGGTGCACATCTCCAAGCAATCTATTTCATTCCAGTTTTGTATGTTGTAGGGATGAAAGGATTTTTGGTTATTTCATCACTTTTGTAGCCAAATAGTGGTTAACTGACATTCTGCTCCTTGTTCTCAGCATGTTAAGGTCAGCAGAAGTGAAGACAATTACAGATAAACTTTTAACCATTTTTGAGGAATTTGGGAATATCCTGGGCTTTTATCTCCTCCTGCACAGGAAATATGCTATCTGAAAAGGTTAACATTGTGAAGGGAAGGAGAATTTGTGGTTTCCCTGCTGTGGCTTGTGGGTTGGCATGTTGTGGGATTTCAGTTATTTAACAAAGCCTAGTTAAGCCAACAATAGCATAGTACTTTGTGTGAACCTATTTTCTAAATGCCTATAGCTTTTCATCATAGTCTGTGTGACCTTTCTGTATTTCTACAGTTAGTATGGACAGGCTGACCATTAATCATGAAGGAACCAGTAGATCTGTGGCAACAATGCTCCAAACAATTGAGATGAGTAGAGATGTGCAAACATTTTGCATTACAATTTCTAGAATCTCTAATTGTTGGCTAGGTGGACAGAAACTTATGAGACAATAAGAATTGCCTAGTTCTGCCTGTATGGCAGAATTCAAATAGAATGATCAATTTCAAACATTATTAAGCATGGTTTTTCAGGCACCCAGGTGTTTTTTCCCCACACTTCCCCTTTCCTTTGTATTCCTGACTTTGGGAAAAGAATCCAAATCATTTTCTGTTATATCAAGTGGGGAAACCTATTTAAAAACTTTAGCAAATCAGGATGTGCTTCCTGTGTGTTTTCACCAAAGCAAGGCATAAAATAGAGAAAGGAAGCAAGGAGGTCTGCACACCATTAATTCCCAGGCTGATAAACCATCTTATATTGTCTTGTGGTGGTGGTCTTTGAGAAAGCTGTAGAGTTACTTCTTGAGGGTAACTTAATTTGGTTCTCAGCATATTGCAGAGTGTTGGACTAAATCAGAATTTGTCAGTCGTGGCAGCTAAGGAGCACAGAGACTCATGTGGTTAGAACGCAAGCCCACATTCAAAACCCAAGTGCTGCTGCATGACGGGGCGAGCTCCCATCATTTGCTCCAGCTCTTGCTGACCTCACAGTTTGAAAGTGAGTAATCATGAATAGGTACCACTTCTGTGGGCAATTAATAGGGAGATGAAAGGAGCTCCCAATTGGAATCACAAGTGAATCCCTTCAAACTGGAAATGCCTCGGTGCTTCCAATGCAAATGCATGCATACTTGGTAACTTTAAGCTGTGTGAACTTGGCAACTTTAAACTGTATGAGCAGTGATGGCTGGGGAATTCTGGGAGTTGAAGTTCACACAGTTTAAAGTTGCCATGGTGGAGAAGATAATCCTTGTGGTTCCTTCCAATTCCAATTCTGTAACACTATCATTCTTATGTAGAATAGCAAATTTATCAAAGCATCTTGCTTTCTACTGAGCAGCAAAGGCATACAGGCCATCCCTCATTCCATCTTCTCTTTCACAAGCTGGGATACTCTCCATAGCTTCTGTTCTACATGGCTGTAAAGCAGCAAATCCTGACTTTGTTTGAAAATGATTGTCCATTTCATAGCACGTGAAGACTTCTTTATGAGCTTTGGTGTGAGTGGGAAGAGAAAAGCAAAATGGAGTCCATTGATTGTCATGCACCTGCATGGTTTCTATGTTTATCTTGGCCTTATTTGTGAAATAAAAATGGCCACAAAATTTGTTCCATTCCCACCAAGGAGAATGAGCAGGAATTTAAACAGAGGGCCTTCTGTCTCACTGTTCAATAGCTGGCAACCTGTTGCAACATCCCTGTCTATCTAATCCTGTTCAATTATTTGCTCATTAGTTTCAAAAGTTGTGCTATTGGAGATTAGCAGGGTTGAAATGTCAAGTTTTGAAAGGAAAAAAATCAGGAAGTGGTTGTAGGAACTGATGTGGTAATAAATGATAATGAAGCCAAAAATTATCATGGTGTTATAAAGTAACAAGAAATCTTTTGTGTACTTGTGAAATTCCCAACACTTACAATGCGTCATGACCTCATTAGTTCATTTCCTCAAAGGACAGGTATTGATTGTAAAGATTCAATCAGATGACATTTGGCTCAATGCTTTTATTCTGTTTCAGGTTATCTTGTGATTTGGCTGGTTCACAATTTTGGCTTTTCTCTGTACATACCTGTCTTATGCTAGTATGGATATCAAAGAAACAAACTACAAAAGGGTCTAATAAAATTTTAACTTCCAGGTAGTAGTGACAATCATTCACAACTGTTCTAGTAATTAAGAATGAAGTAAAAGTAGTTTACACTATATTACACAGATTTCAGTAGAACATATTTTTTAAAAAACTTTCTGCTGAAACTGGAAAGAAACAATATTGTGATATCTACACCATAAACTATCATTAAGACAAAATCCTACATACTCTTATTTGAGAATAAACCACTTTATACTTCTTTAGATTTAAGTTACCTCATTCATTTTGCGGAGTTTTCATACCACCTTTTCTCAAACAATTCCAGTTTTGAATTAATAATAAGATATTGGCCAGCAATAAGATATTGCAAAGCTTTGTGTTATGTGCCAGTTGCCCAGTTCTTGTACTGGGAAGTTCTGTTCTCAGTCACTCATGCTCTAATCACATCTTGAATGGACTATGATAATGTGCCCTGCATGGGACTACCTTGGGGTTAGGACTATAGGATAAGATAGATAAGATAACCTTTATTGTCATTTTTTTATTGTGGGCACAACAGCACACATTAAAAATGAAATTTAGTTGCCTGCTCTCAAAGTGGAACACATACATGACACACACCTAACCATACTATATACACATATGTATAGACCTACGCCCCTACATATACATAACAAATAAATATTAAATACTGTCCATCTTGAATATATAATGGAAGGAGGAAGCTTGAGAGTTCACAAGGTTAATGCTGTATGGAATGAAAATATGGCTGAATGTGGATGTTCTGCTTCGGATACCATGAAGCCTCCTCCCAGAAGGTAACAGGGAAAACAAGTTGTGAAGAGGATGTGTAGTGTCCCAGATAACCTTACGGACCCTGCCCAAGCAATGCTTCTGTGCTATGTCCTGGATGGAGGGGAGGGAACTGCCAAACATCTTTTTGGCCATCCTCACCACTCTCTGCACCGCCTTCCTGTCTGAAGCAGTGATGCTTCCAAACCAGACTGTGATGCTGTATGACAGGATGCTCTCGATCGTTCCCCTGTAGAAAGTGGTCAGGACAGGGGAAGGAAGATGTGCTTTTCTCATGCGACGCAGAAAATGCAGGCGCTGCTGTGCCTGCTTCCCCAGTTTCTCACTGTTGAGTGACCAAGCCAGCCTACTCATTAGGTGGAGAGCAAAAATCCAGATGACTAGAGGGCAGCAAACTCTAGCTCTTTGCACCCTGCAGAACCCATTTTATATTCAGTAGCTGGGAAACAGCATAGCAAAGTACAGAACTGTGGCAGACATCTGGAGAACTGTAAGAAGATTGTGTTCTTTCTAATTGGCTTTGCCTATAAAGAAGTATTCTAGAGAAAACAGCTTTCTGTTGTATCAAGAAATAAACATAATCTGTTGACTCAGATGTGCATCTTAGTCTATATATTTAGAATTAAGATGAAAGTAAGTGGTCACATCTTTGACATTTCAGTCAGAAACAGGGAAGCTGGATGGTGGAACTAAAACACTCATTTCTGCATGCCTCATTCTAGAGCTGAATTTACATTTAGCTTGAGCTTAGTATAGTCATTGTAGCACGTTATCTTATTTTTTTTCAGTGTGATTTTTTTTTTCTAAATGCTTCCTGTAAAGATGGGAAATTTGATTTCTTGCTGCCAGTAAGCTGAAAAAATTTTCTTTACATGGGGACACATTCAAAAATAGGCTCCCAGCTGATCTGATAAAAGATAGGCCACTGAATAATTCTAAGAGTACATATTTAGAAGTATGACTATTAAAAATATAATTAATTTGTAGAACAGCTGAAAGATAAATAACCATTAAATGGCATTTTTAAATGCCATAGAGGTAGTCCTCGACTTACGAATACAACTGAGCCCAGAATTTAAGTTGCTAAGTGAAAAATGTGTTAAGTAAGTTTTGCCCCATTTTACCACTTTTCTTGCTACATTTGTTAACTGAATCGCTGCAGCTGTTAAATTAGTTACACAGCTGTTAAATGAATCTGGTTTTCCCATTGACTTTGCTTGTTAGAAGGTCATAAAAGGGGATCAACATGACCCCGGGACCCTGCAACTGTCATAAATGTGAGTCAATTGTCAAGCATCCAAATGTAAATCATGTGACTATGGGGATGTTGCAACCATCATAAGTGTGAAAAATGGTCATAAGTCACTTTTTTCAGTCCTTTGTTACTTTGAGCATTCACTAAAATGTAAGTCAAGAACTACCTGTAGGTCTTTGTGGGTATTGTCCACAAGGAACTATTCCCCCAGTTTCCATGTTATATTTTACTACCCTGTTACTTTGTTGTGTATTTGCTGGCTGTGGGCTAAAAAGAAAATATTATCTCTCTCTCTTTCTCTCTCTCCCTCTCTCCTTCTTCTCTTTCTTTCTCTTTCTCTTTCTCTTCCTCTTCCTCTCCATTTCTCTTTCTCCTTGTCTCTCTCTTTCTCTTTCTTTCTCTCCTCCTTCTCTTTCTTTCTCCTTCTCCTTCTCCTTCTCCTTCTCCTTCTCTTCCTCTTCCTCTTCCTTTCTTTCTCTCTTTCTCACTCTCTCTCTCTCTCTCTCAGAAGAAAGCTGCGTTCTGATAACGCCAAAATGAATTGCTTTTCATCTCTCCCTGAGATTTCTTTGGATTTTCATTGCACTCTAGCCCTGGGCTTTTATAGGTGATATTAACACCATTTGTGAGCTCTCTGTAGGGGATGACCAGGCTGAACCTGAGGGCAGAGTCAAGTGCATCATCAGTTTCGAGTTGCCTCACCCCCATAAGAGACCTAAGTCCAGCTCTCCCTTGAAGTCCAAAGACCCTTATGTGGCACCAATTTGCCTCAATCAAATTCTTGTGAAAAGGTAGCATGAAATAAACTCGTACTGCTTTTGAACTCTATCCTGGCTCCTGATTTTCTACATCTGACACTCTCAACATATCAAATAACTCCATAGGTCATTAAACCCAACTGATATTGTCTTTTAAATTAATAACTTGCTGCTTTGCTGCATTGGATATGGTGTCAAGAAAATGAACATGGTATCTGTAAAAGGAAAGGGATGATTTTTTAAAAGATACCTAAAAAGTGAACAGTTGCACCCTAAGCAGACTTGTAATGAAATGTATGAATGACTTTGGGGACAGAGAGCAGGAGATGCTGACTTGGAAACAATCTGACAAGATTGGTAGGAACCCCCAGTCACTTAATGGTCAGAGAAAAAATAGGAAAACCCCATCATTTTCAATCAAGCAGCTAAACATCGAGGTGGGAAGTTAGTGCCTTCAAACTTCAAGATTTGCAGACTTACAAAATTCTGTTAATGTAGCCTTACAGTGAAGTAGAATTAGTTCATCTTGTCATGTTTCCTGACTGGTTTACCTGGGGGAGCCAACATCCACCTTGCGAGTCTGAATGTACAAACTTCCCATCTCTATTTTTAACTACTCGATCCATTGCACCAGGTTGTTCCTAAGTTCCTTTTCTGACCATTAAGCAACTTCAGGCTCCTTCCTCTCTTCTTTGTTTTTAGGCGGCATCTCTTCCTCTTGTTCTCAGATCATTTATACACTCCATTAAAAGAGTTTCTTTTTTAGCCTGTGGTTAAAGGAGCATGGTGGCTTATGTGGTTAGAATGCTGGGTTGACAATCAGCAAGCCCGTGTTTGAGACCCAACTGTTGCTGTGTGATGGGGTGAGCTCCCGTCATTAGCTCCAACTCCTGCCAGTGTAAAAATGAGAGTAGATAAATAGATACCACTCTAAGTGGGCACATTATTGGGGAGATGAAAGAAGCCCCCAACCAAGGTTTCCTCAGGCAGCAGTGAGACCTTGACGTGTCTGACACAAAAGCACAGCAGCAGCCTTTGGTTAGACTTGTGTAGTAGAGACCAACATACTGTTATCTATAACCACATCTCTTTAAAACATATATATATTGTATATATGTTTATATGTATATATATGTATATTGTATATATATATATTGTATATATACTGTATTGACACACTCAAAGACATGCTGCAAGATAGTTTGCCAAGAACAGAAAGATACAGAGAGGTCTATTGAATGCTTGCCATAAACTGGATTAAATTATAATTCTTATTTTTTTTCTTACCCTGTCTTTCATTTCTTTTGTCTACTATATATATTGGTTTTTTTTCATAACTTTGCTTATCCCCCAAATGGAATGACACAATGAGTAGTTATGTATTTCTCCCAAGTAATTATCTAGGAAAGAATTGTGACATATTGCGATCATTGGACAGATCTAAGCACAGAAAGCAGGAAATTAATCTTGTTCCATCAATTAGAAATAACAAAACTGAATAAATACAGAGCTGAAAAATTGCAGACTCAATAGCTTTCCCAGCATGTTTTATATGAGTTGGAAAACTCTTGCAATATTAGTTCTCCATATTTTACAAACAAAATAGTTTCTTAAACCTTCTTGGATCTCAGATATTTTTAAACATACTGATATGTGTTCTTTGCACTTTTAATGACATTCTTAGGAATCTCCTTTTAGATTAGAGCTAATAGAAATGGTCTTTTGAATTTCTCCACTTAATTTATAGATGGAGAAATAGAATAGTTCAGCTCCAATGAAATGAAAAAATCCCTAATAATTTTTCAAGGACAGGATTCGTTAAGTGACAAGAAAGCTACTACTGAAAAAATCCAAGGGAAGGGATTAGGTTTTCTCTTGGGAATTAAAAGTTGCTTGGGAAAACAGAGAGGCTAGAGACTCTCAGAAAAAAAGATTGTCCTATGAAAATTAAGCATGCATCCTTTTAGAATCTTGCATTTAAATAAATGTTCCATGAGAACATTTCTTCTTCCTTGAAGAAGAAAAAAATCTAAAACAGTGACACTGTCATCAAATAGAATGAGAACTGTTAGGGGAAAACAAGTATTTCCCTGACACTAACCTTAGTTGTTTCAAATGGGGCTAGTGGCTGAGAAAGATGATTTGAAATGGATTTGAGGGCTCCTGAAATATTTGAAATTGTAACACCTAGAAGTTACTCAGATCTAATTTCAGCATGTAGATAGATCTGTGCATATAAAAATCTACCTTGCATTGAGTGACATCATTGGGCCATCTGTCCAGGATTAATCTCTATAGCCTCTAAACAAGAGCTTTCTTGTAGCTGTATTTAGAGACTTCAGGCATGATGTATCTGCATGCAAAAGCACTCCACTATAGAGCAATGGGGAAGAATGGGAAGAAAGAGAAAAAATAAAGAGAAACATGATGGTCTTTGCAATGACACTAAGACCATATTGACTCTCTGACTTAGTGTGAACTCCTTGGTGGAAAGCTGGCTAGGTGACTTTGGGTCAGTCACTCACTCTCAGCCTAAACCCCTAAACAGGGTTGTTGTTGTTGTGTGAAAAATAGCAGAAAGAAGGCTTGTTGTTCGCCATCTTGAGTTATTATAGAACACTATATAAGTTCACCACCTTGAATTATTTATAAAAATAATAAAGGCAGGTTGAAAAAAAGTCTAATTTGTCACTAGAAGTATAATGATGATTTGACCTAAAGATTACAAGGCGTAAAATTGCCCCAAATAAAATCATCTTCTTTGAATTGTAATATGTGTGCAACATACACTGAAATTTGATTTGCATCTAACTGACTCTAATCTAATTAAATCTTTAGAACTTCTCCTGTAATGTGAAAACTAACAAACCACGGTTTCTCATTCTCCTTCTTAATATTTTGCCTGAAGAAGAATACAGAAGAATTTACTAGGTGACATTTAAGTTCAGCACTGGGTGACATTTTAGTAGGACTTATTACAAGTATTACTGCAGTTTAAACATGAAGTAGTTCAGCTTTTTAATGTTTTTGTGAGTCATCAAGAGTCACTCATTTCTTCAGTTACATAAAATTAGTACCATGTAGAAAACTTGTAAGAAAGAAGGTCTTACATGGGGGATACTCCTATTTCATGTTTTTTAAAAGTTTTTTTGTTATTATTTAAGTAAAACTCAAGACAAAACATCTACCAGAATTAAAATTCAGTGGAGAAAAAAAGGAAGCGGAAGAAAAAAAATAAACTACACTAAGGAATATATCACCTGATGAAGCTAATAGATGGTAATTATTAAACTCTGGGAGACCCATCACACTTTCAAACTATTGAAAAAGCTTTCCCAAATTTATTTAGCTACTAGAATTGATATTAGAAGGTGAATAGTTGGTCGTATTGAATTTCTCTATACTATTGCATAAAAAGATGAGAAATTGTTTTGGAAATTATCATATAGTTAGCTTAGATCAGAAAAGCTGTTGTCAGTCAACTGGGATTAGAAAATTGTTGGAATCTAATAAACTAGAATTGTTTATATAATTTAGCATTCCAGACTTCCATTAAGTCAACCTAAATAAAGAGCATATTTGAAGCATGTGATTTCATCTGCCCAAACTTTGATATACAAATGGGTCTTTGTACAGAAAATCTCTGTAGAATAGAAATATAAGATCAGGTTAAAGACAGTGTTAAGGAATTTGTTGTGCAGAGGTCTCCTTGTGCTACCAAAGAGTTGCACAGACAAGGAAGGGTACTGAGAGCAGTAAGAGTCACACAGTAAACACAAGAGTACACTGAGTTGTAAAAGCAAAAAGTAGTTTACTTTAAGGTGGTGTAAAAACAAAAATGCACAGTCAAAAATAAACAGTCCAGGTCATACACAGTAGCAACAGTCCAAGTAGCAATCCAAATACAAAGTCTTCTTACCGGTCGAGAGGTCAATACACAGTTCAGGTTTATAACAGTAACAGAGCAAAAACAGTAACAGTAGAGAGCAGTGAATTCAGAGAGAGAAAGAAGCTACGTTACTAGCTCCCTCTTATGGCCATGAGAACACTTACATATCCATTGGCCAATTAACATCTTAAAGACATCATGGTTAATATATTTTCAACCCAACATTGTAGGCTAACACCATATACCTAACAGACAGGATGAGATTCAGTACTGAGGAAGAAGAATGATTGACAGAAGTGCTGCCCTCCAGTTCTTGAGCCAGCAGAAAATAAACTAGGATAAAACTGGCAACCATATTATTTTATTTTATTTATTTTTTATTTTATTAAATTTATATATCGCCCTTTCCCGAAGGACTCAGGGCGGTTTACAGGGTATTTAAAAACCAAACCAATAGAAAATACAAAAGTTAAAAAACAATTTAAAAAGATTAAATTATCCCTAAAAATAAAAACCCCAGTTAAAAATTCTCAGCCTGGGCCGGAGAGCTCAAAGAGCCAGGTCTTCAGGTCCCGGAGGAATGAACGAAGGTCAGGGGCAGTCCTAAGCTCCACGGGCAGCTGGTTCCAGAGGGCAGGCGCACCCACAGAGAAGGCCCTTCCCCTGGGTGTTATCCGCTGACCGTCTTTTATTGGCAGCACACTGAGAAGGCCCTCCCTGTGGGAGCGCACTGGACGAAGGGAGCTTGATGCCGGCAATTAGCAATCCCCATCTTGTTATATCCACAATCTTGGCAAATAGTTCTGACTTTATTTGCAGTACATAAATCAATTTAAAGATTGCCATTGGTGGATCATCCTTTCTTTCCTCATTTCCCACCAAATATTACTAATCACCAGGAAAAAAAAACCCAGCGATTACCTTCCTTAGTGTAGGATGGAAATTTATTTATTTATTTTTTATTTTAATTCCATTTATATCCCGCCCTTCTCCAAAGACTCAGGGCGGCTTACAAGCTTAGCAATGAAATGGTCTTAAGAAGGAGGTAAGTTTTGAGACTTTGCTAGACCATTGGTTATAAAGTTTGTCAAAGATTCTCTCTGGCTTTATGCAAATGGGTTGTCAGGATTTGACAGACAACTCTATGCAAAATACCATTTCAGGTAGTGTTTTCCTTTTATTCAGAAAATTAGATATACAAGCAAGCAAGTCATTCCCCTTTTTTCAGCAAAAAAAAAGGTATACAACTGCAGTTTTGAGCTAGATGATCCTGTAGTCTGATTCTATATAGGGAAGCAGATAATAGCTATTTAATGGCTTGCCACTGTCTCTCCTTACAAAATGTAATTTCTGCTCACTTGGCTTTTTGGCAATAGCTGCGTAGAGAGAGAAAAATATGTCTTTAAGTTTGAGAAGAATCAGATGAAGTTTCCTCAATTTCTGGCTTAGCTGCAGCAGACAAAACTCCTGCCAAAATATAAGAGCTAGGCTTACTGCTCAGATGTTGGATATTTAGAATGTAAAAGTGTAAAGGATTGATGTATTTGGCTGGCTGATGGGGTGGGACACAGGAAAGTCTGACCTTATTTCCCCCAAATGTGTATGATTGACATGTGTTAAATCTATTCCTTCATTTGAGGCTTTATGAAGTGTAGAGTCAGCCAATATACCTCTTAATTTCCTCTCAGGCTTAAAAAGCATCACTCTCTAATGCCCAGAGAGCATCGCTCTCTAACTAATATAGAGAATGTTTAATTTTCTTTACAGTAAAGCTGTAGGAATGGTCCTATTTTCCCTCCATGACAGAAATCTCAAATTATCTGTCACCTACTAAATGATTTGGGCTTAATAACAAAAGTTAAAAGGAACTGTGTCCTTTCCAAAATTTTGACATATGCATAATAAATACAATTTACAGGATGATAGAATTTTCATTGGACTTCCCTCCTTCTAAAAAAACATAGAATTTGATTCATAGAGGCATTTTTTTTCTACAATGAAATTATGTTGAGCTGGGAATTTTTTAAGCTTATGATGTCAACGTGTAGAATTCTGCAACAAGATCACATGTAAGAACAAAACTGATGGGGGAGCATCTTTACACATTCCAATATTAACTATGAGACTAACTATGAGATTGAAAGATAAAAAAGAATCAGAATACTACCAAACCTAGGAGTCATTCCACAAATGGCTAGAGGAAAGAACAAAAGACTAGGACTTGACTATGTATTAGTGCTTTTGAACCCAGACTGCACGCTAGTTGAAAAACTAACATATGTATGTAAGGAAAAAAGAACTAATGAAAGCTTTAAAAAAAACTGATGCGGGAGCAATATGGTACATATATAGTAATATATTTTAACTCAAATACTCTTAGCTTCACTCTCAGTAAAAATAAGGAGTTTATAATACAGCAATTTTTTCACATTTAGGTATCAAACAATCAGTTATACCCCTACTGTCAATGATGAAGACCTCATAAAAAAAAAGAATGCTTTATGATGGACTTGCCACTTTCTCTAGGCCTGGAGAAAATAGTCCACCTGGTGGTTCATGTATTCCTGAGTAGTTAAGAAGAGGAGATATTACCCCCCCATAGATAGGGCTCGCAACTTGGGTGTCCTCCTAGATTCACAGCTCTCCTTGGAAGATCATATAGGAGCTGTGACTAGGGGGGCCTTTGCCCAGGTTCGCCTGGTGCGCCAGTTGCGGACCTATCTGGACCGGGATGCCTTGCGTACAGTCACTCATGCGCTCGTGACTTCTTGTTTAGACTACTGCAATGCTCTCTACATGGGGCTGCCCTTGAGGACTACTCGGAGGCTTCAGCTGGTGCAGAATGCAGCCGCGCGAGTGGTGGGTGGGGTTTCCTGATACTCCCATGTAACACCTCTACTCCGCAAGCTGCATTGGCTTCCGGTTGCCTCCGGGTGAGATTCAAGGTGCTGGTAATGACCTATAAAGCCCTAAATGGCATGGGTCCAGATTACTTACGGGAACACCTGCTGCCGGCATCAACTTCCCTTCGTCCAGTGCGCTCCCACAGAGAGGGCCTCCTCAGGGTGCTGTCGGTCAAAGAGTGTCGACTGGCGACCCCCAGGGGGAGGGCGTTCTCTGTGGGTGCGCCAGACCTTTGGAACCGTTTTACCGGTTGAGCTCCGGATGGCTCCCGACCTTCGCTCCTTCCTCCGTGACCTAAAAACTTACTTATTTGAACAAGCTGGCCTGGTCTGATGGGTGTGGGGTATTGTAATATTAATTTTATTAATTGTTATTGTAATTTGGGGCTACATTATTTAATTCTTTCTTAACTTTTGTACATTGTATTTTTATTGTATTTATTGCCCTGTACACCGCCCTGAGTCCTTCGGGAGAAGGGCGGTATAGAAAGTAAATTATTATTATTATTATTATTATTATTATTATTATTATTATTATTATTATTATTATTATTATTATTATTATTATTATTATTATTTCTGTGGGACTGTGATATCCTCAGAATCTTCATAGCTTTCCACTTTGACACTCTCCCTTTACTTTATTTTTTATTTATTTTATTTTATTTTAATTCCATTTATATCCCGCCCTTCTCCGAAGACTCAGGGCGGCTTACAAGCTAAGCAGTAGCCTTCATTCTATGTATATGCCTGCTTATTAGGGCTTTCATACACACCCCAGCGGCATTATTACAAAGTCAGCTTAATTGCCCCCAACAATCTGGGTCCTCATTTTACCTACCTCAGAAGGATGGAAGGCTGAGTCAACCTTGAGCCTGGTGGGATGCGAACCTGCACTAATTGCAGGCAGCTGGTGTTACTTAAGGAGGCATTAGCCCACTGCTCCACCAAGGCTCATGATGCAATTAGTGCAGGTTTATGATGTCTATAGTATCTTCTCCAACCTGATATGTTGTGGTGATATTATGAACTCTCTAGAGAAGTCATCTTCTAAGTCCAGAAAGGACTCCAGAAAGTCAATCATTGCTGAAAAATGTTTGAATATAGCTTTATATTCTGAAGCTGTAAAAATTCCTAATTTTACAACAAGCCCACACTTCAGCAAGCATTTTATAACTTGGGCCTTCTTCATTCCTACAATGAATTCCTGAATAAGTGTGGTTGCTTTTTGTAACTCTGATAGACAACTATTATTGTAATATGCCCAGGATTCACTTATAGCTAGCTTTCCTTGCCTAATATTAGGATGGCTGCCTTAAACTAAAATAATAATAATAAATAATAATAATAGTTAATAAATAAACTAATAAACTTATTTATTATTTATTTATAATAATAAATAAACTAATAATAAATAAATAAATAATAAATAAATAAATAAACTGTCTTGTGACCATATTAGATGAGATTTCTGGTCTTTGAAAATTAATTAGACGTGTTATATCAGAATAGTATGGATTATAAATCCTAGGATATTCAATCAACATAATCAATAATTATGGTAGCTAAAGCATTTTTAGAACCATTGCTTCAAAACAACTGAGCAAGCCAAGGCTGAGAAGTCTCATATCTAAAAACTTGCAATTATGGTTCCTTTTACCATAGGATGTCACTATTGCTCTGTAAAAAAAAAAACCAGATTAGCCCTGGTGTGTCAGGAATACAGCTTTCTTTAAGAGAAAGTGATTGGAAGTCTGAAAGCTGATTTGATTTCAAATGATGTAGATAAAATGATGTTTCAAGGAACATGCTATACATATTTCAAAATATGAGCTATTGGGTTCCAAATAGCTGCTTTTAGAAGAAACATTAATGTGACATCTTAGTCTCTTTATGTTGTTTTTTCTTTCTAATCTCCTTGCTAGGATTCATTATTGGACGATGACATGAAATTCACAAAATTCAGGTAGCTTTAAAAAATTTAGACAATGGGACAAGGCAATGTGTGCTCTTCATTCTTCTTTTGTGCCCCCCAGGGGGTATAAAAAATCAAGATGATGATTATGACTGCATAATTTGCAGCTCTTTTTAATGTACTTTTTGGCTCTTGTTAATCATTTTTGCTGAAAATCAACAGTGTAATCTTTCATTTATTTGGACATAAACAATAGGAATGTAAACCTTTGCATGAAGGTTTTTTATTAAAAAGAAAAAGAAAGGAACCCCTCCTAAAAATCAGGGGGGGAGAGTGCAAATTCTGCTTTCTTTATGGCAGCACTTCATTCACTGTAGAGTTCAGTAAAAATGTTAATCTTCAATAAGTCTGAAAGAAGGAAAAAAATAGATTTCTGGTCTGGAATGGTGGAAGCATGATGGTAGCCAAGTGTAATGTTGTTGCTTAATTTATTGTTAAATTCAGAGAACATAGTGGTTTAGTTAAGCAGTCAACTAGGATGGGAAAGGGAAGAAATTGAGCAATTAGCTGCATAACATTTCAGTGACTTGCTTTGCAGTATCACCAAAATCACATAAATACACGTTTGTGTGTGTATATATATATTAAATTTGTTTTTTATAGAACTGAATCTACCAAGGACTCAGAGAAGTTTGTAATGCATTGTTAAAAGCATTCACAATATAAATACAGTTAAAACATTTACAATAAGTAAACTAAATCAAAAGAATTAACTCTAGTTAGACAATATTGGAAGAAGGATAGTTTTCCCACTATAGAAGAATGGGTGTTTAAAGTTTCGAATCTTGCAGAAATATCTAAAATTTCTGCTTATTTGAAAGATCATTCATAGGAAAGATATATTTCAGTTTGGAGGAGATGGATAAATTATATTCAGAACAAATATGGGACTAAAAAGTTCCATTTAGCTTATGAGTAGATTTTAGTGGAATATTGTTATTGGTACGTTGTTTGTAGTTATGTTAAAGGGCAGTTAAAGCACATTATGAATTTGGTTAATTGTATATTATGCATAATTTGTATTTAGAATATGATTATTGTAACTATAATCCTGTATTTAGCTCTGGGAAGTGGGGGGGGAGTGGGTGGGTTTGGGGTGGGAGGGATTTGGGGATATATTGTAAAATTTTGTTTTTGTAAAACTCTTTAATAATAAAAAAAAGAATTAACTCTAGTCATAATAATTGATGGAACACTTTGAACCAACCGAACAATACCACAATGTATCCAAAAACAACAACAAAAAACTAATCATGAAAGGCTCTATGGAAAAATTCTGTCTTTGGCAGCATCTAGAACATTATTTGATGGAGAATGAGCCAATATTATTTCTAAGGCTACATCCAACATCTGCAAGACAGTGAATAACTTGGGAATAAGAAACACTGAGCACTCAAACCTCCCAGTTTAAAATCTCTGCTTGTGTCAGTAGCCCATGCAGCATCAAGAAAGAAGGTGCTGTACGCATACATTTTTTAAAAAAATCCCATTTATATCCCGCCCTTCTCCGAAGACTCAGGGCAGCTTACAATCTAAGCACAAATTAAATGTGCTTAGCAATAGCCTTCATTCTATGTATATGCCTGCTTTTTAGGGCTTTTGCCCCCCCCCCCAGCAGCATTATTACAAAGTCAGCTTAATTGCCCCCAACAATCTGGGTCCTCATTTTACCTACCTCGGAAGGATGGAAGGCTGAGTCAACCTTGAGCCTGGTGGGATGCGAACCTGCACTAATTGCAGGCAGCTGGTGTTACTTAATGAGGCATTAGCCCACTGCTCCACCAAGGCTTGAACAGTTACTTGTTCTATATGCTAAGGGACTACGTGAAGCCTGATAAAATTCATACTTTATGCACTTCAGTAACCCTCAATTTATGACCCTAATGGAGCTTGCCCATTACAGTTGTAAATTGTGTGGGTCACAAAGCAGATGATCAAGGGACCGACCTGACTTTTCTGATCTTTTTTTGCAACAGTTGTTAAGTGAAACACCATGTTTAACTGAATTCGTGTTCGTTAAGCAAATGCCACTGTCATTAAATGAATCTATTGTTCGCTATAAGACGTGTTTCCCCCAAACCAAAAGTAAACACAGGTTATTTGGCAAAAATGTTGTAAATTGTGATCACATGCTCGCAGGATGTTGCAAACAGCTGCACCTGAAACGCGGTCGTGTGACCATGGGAGGTGGCAGCTGTCAGAACTTCAGAAAGTACCTTTCGGGGAGTGGGGTTTGTCTGTTCAAATGATTGCTAAGTAACTGGTCCTAAACTGACGACTATCTGCATATACAAATGTGCAGTTATAAAGGAAAGTATAGAAATAAGTTTTTTTTAAATCCAAAAAGAAATGCAGTATATACTGCCATAATGGAAAGTTTGAGATCAAATGATCCATGTGGTCCTGCTATGAAATGCTGATAAGCAATCTTTCATTTCCTGCTCTGATTCTTTAATTTTAAGCTTGGATAGGAAAAACCCTTCAAATAGATAATTTTCTTCTGTCAGCACTGGCAGACATAATACAGGGCAAATGTCCAATTTTTGCTTTATTTGTGCTTCTAGGCCAGGGGTAGGCAACCTTGGCTCTTTTTTGGCTCATAGACTTCAACTCCCAGAATTGGCTCAGGAATTCTGGGAGTTGAAGTCCATGAGCTATAAAAGAGCCAAGGTTGCCTACCTATGTTCTAGGCATGACATGTCGTGACATATCACAACTTTGTTTGCGTTGCCAGCAATGGGGTGGGCGCGGTTTCAGCATGACACATCTGGCCCTCAGGCCCACAGTTTGACACCCCTGTTCTAGGCCAAGCAGAGATGTAAGACTCTTTTAAGACTCATTAGCCCTGCAACTCCATCAGGGTTCACTTAATGACAACATTGAACCTTCTCCCAGGTATCATCATATGTTGTATCTTAAGTCACATGAAATACGGTGCTGAAGCCTGAGCAAACACTAACAGCAAGGAATTGGCTTTTCTTCTATATTTCAACAGAGTAAAGATGGGAAACCACTTTTTTCCCCTAGTACAGGTAGTCCTCGAATTATGACCACAATTGAGCCCAACATTTCTGTTGCTAAGTGAAACATTTGTTAAGTGAATTTGCCCTATTTTTACAACCTTTCTTGTCACAGCTGTTAACTGTTAAGTTAGTAACATGGTTGTTAAGTGAATCTGGCTTCTCCGTTGACTTTGTCAAAAGGTCACAAAAGCTGATCACATGGCTCTGGGACACTGCAATGGTCATAAGTATGAGTCAGCTGCCAATCCCATGAATTTTGATCACATGACCATGGGGCTGCTACAATGGTCGTAAGTTTGAAAAATGAAGAGAGGTCACTTTTTTCAGTGTCATTGTAACTTCAAAAGGTCACTAAATGAACTATTGTAAATGGAGAACTACCGGTTTTTAGATCAATTCGATAAAGTGTTGCCTTCTAAGATGTGCGGCAGTAAGAGAATTTCCAAAAACATAAATATTTTTTCAGTGCTTACAATGTTATCTTTGTGATGCTATTTCACAAATTTTCATGGGATACACAGAAAGAGATCGTCAGATATACTCTCAAGGTCCTATCTTGTATTCCCTCATAAGTGCAAGAAAAGGGATAAGAAGAAAGATATGATTGCTTAAGAAACCCACACCTCAGGGAATCCATAAAGTCCCTCAACTCAGATTTATTATCACCATGTGATTTATCCTCCCGAGAAAGAAAATACAATTTTTCTTTGTGAACATTTCTTTCAACTTAGGTAAATTCTAGTTCAAATAAACACACCAGATTGCTAAATTGCTGCTTTCAAAGTCTTCTCACTGAAGACTGACAGAGAAACTTTACAGAGCTTGTATTCTTAAATTCATCTCACTTCCTAAATAAAGGATTTTGCAAAATTGTACTATGAAATTAGGGGCTATAAAATGGAATGACTTGCCTCCAGAAGTTGTGAATGCTCCAACACTGGAAGTTTTAAAGAAGAGATTGGACATTTTTCTGAAGTGGTATAGGGAACTAATCAAAGAAAGAAGCAACCAGGAATTAAGGAGAAATTTCCTAACAGTGAGAACAATCAACCTGTGGAACAGCTTGCCTTCAGAAGTTGCAGATGTTTCATCACTGGAGGTTTTTAAGAAGAGACTGGATAGTCACTTGTCTGAAATGGTATAGGATTTGCTTCTTGAGCAGGGGGTTGGACTAGAAGACCTTTTCCAATCTGTTGTTGTTGTTATTGTTATTATTATTTCAAAAAAAATTTGTATAATATCTATTGGATATATATCCCACTTTTCATTCAAGAGCTCAAGGTAGCTATAGACAAATAATTTAAAAATTGTACACTTTATAAAAAAACAATCTTTAGAAATATATACAGTAGTTTGTGTTCTAAAATATTTAAGTTCATTTCTGCAAAATTACCATAACTTCATAATAATTAAGAAAACACTCCAGAACTAATATTTGAATGAATATTCTGACACTGGCATCAGCTAGATTAGTCTGAATACAAGCATCTTTCTATATATTCCTATCAATCCATAGCCCAGACTAGAAAACCAATGCCACGTAGATCAGTACTACTTTTGTTGTAAAACTATAGTAACAGAGTCTTACAAGTTGAATATGCTTTCCCTTCCTCCCTTTATCCTTATGTGAATTATGGAGAGGCTTGCCTAAGACATTTACTCACATTGCACATTACTTCTGTAGCCTAGGCTCAAGCCCCTTTTATCAAGGCATTATCTTGGTAGCAACTGGTCCTCATGTCCTTTAAGGCCCCTCCTTCTTCCCTCTATAGTTTGTTTTAGACAAGAAGGAAGAAGGAAGAACTAGTAGGAGGAAAGAAAATGCTACCAAGATGTAAAATCTGGCAGCTACTGGAGGAAGTGATTCTCTCTCATAAAATTTAAAAGGAGATATTCTTATTCCTCAACCTAAATTATTTTTAGGATAGGCAAGATGGAGTAACACTGTGCATTAAAAAGTAAAAGTGTTAAAAACAATCTTTAGCAGAAGGAGGAAAATTCTTCTGATAATATGATTCTACATGAAATACTCCTAGCCATTAGGTTTTGTGACCATGCACATTGGATCAGTCCAGGCTGTTCTAAGAATTGTTATTCCCATGGAAAAAAATGGAACTGGACATAATGGCATGTTTTAAGCTTCAAACTGAATGTTTTTATTCCTTGAGAAAACAACAGTTTTAAAAAGAAGGAGAGAGGGCAAAGACTTCAGTAAGCCTGCAAGTAATTATCATCCCTTGGCAGAACACAAGATGACCCACTACTAAAAAAAATCACTAAAGAAAGTAATAATGCACATGATTCCCATAGTTCTGTTGCCAAAACTTTCAACCCAAGAATCAGAAATAAAATACTGGCAAAATATTCACAATTTAGAGAAGAGAAACTGATTCACCAGCCTCTGAAGATTGTACTTCTGGACTTTAAACCAATGTTGACCTTTATAAACAGTAACTTACAGTTGACAGCTAAAGCAGCAAGTCAGTTAAAAACAACAAAGGGTAGACTTTATAGGACTTTAAAGATAGACAATTATGTTTAGCATGGGATCATTCTGATGGAGTACATCACATTCTCAGATTCATAGTATTACTGAAAGTAAATCTATCTATCTATCTATCTATCTATCTAGGTAGATATGTGTGTTTGTGTGTGTGTGTGTGTGTGTATAAACAAATCTTTGGGTGAAAAAAGACAAAATTAAGGGCTTTAGGTAATAGTTTAAACTCTCTAGATTCTTCAAGTATAAATAAGCAGTTTTGTATAATTAGTCACAATTAATTCACAAATCAATACAAGAAGCTCTATCCTGTATTTATCATGCATTTGAATACTTACCTAATTAAAATATGTTTTTAAATACATTTCTTCTCCCCTATATTTTAAAGGTAATACCACAGAGATTGAGTAGAATAAATTTACATTTTGATCTCTTTATTAAGCCAGCAATCACTGCTCTGCCATTCTGTATTTATTACATCTATATTGTTTCTCCTTTGAATTTTTAATAGTAGTTTTTTGCCAACTTGTGGTGGAATGAGCACTTATGTCGTGCAAAGTATAGTGAAATTAACAATGAAATTGTTTCATTTAATAGTTTTTTGTGCTGTTAAAATGTAATGTCGGGTCCAGTCTTTCTGAAGGGACATCTTTGTCAAATTATTCATGAAATATGAGAAGCATTAGGTAGGCAAAAGCATCTTCCATGAGCCCTTGTGAACAGAGTGAACATTAAATGCCAAAAAGAAGAATTATATAAAAATACTCATACAGTTTTCAGATTCAGTTTTATAGATTTGCTAAAGAGATAAATTTCACAGCTGCAGTTGCCAAGTAATATTTATTTTGCTGATCCTTACAGTGAAAAAAGAAACTACTGTTTTGATAATCTATCTGTTAAGTGAAGATTTGGGAGGTGAGACAAATGAGATTTGAAAGTTAATAATAAAAAAGTGGCAATATTTGTTTAGTTTACTTCCTGAACATTTGTTCAAAGTGGAATGCAGTTATACACCTAGGTTTTCAAATGTTGCAATACAAATTCTCAAATTCCTATCCCTGAGATTTATCTGTTCCTGCCTTGTGCAGCGTAGGGTAGTGGGAGACAGCTTTGAGGAATACAGGGACTGTAAAGCAAACATCAGTTTAACCCTGAAATAGAGGAGATGAAAAAGAAACCAAGATTGCCCCACCTTATTTCTTTTGGATAAAGGAGGAGAAAGAGGGAGGGAGGGAGGGAGGGAGAGAGAGAGAGAGAGAGATTTCAAAAGGATTGCTGAAATGTTATTGTTGCAGAGTTTAATAACAGAATCTTGAAGTTTTACCTTTGAGGTAAACAGACTGAAAATATGATTCTATGAGCTAATTTTACTTAATTATAAGGCTAAATTACCAGAATCTTGCAAGATACAAACTCTTCCCACAAGTTCTTAATTGTGTGATCAATTAGGGCAGGTCCTTCTTAAGTTTCTCCCTCTTTTATCTGATTGTTTCCTATCTCTGTTCCTCATTCCTCCAGGTCATCCACACATTTCATTACATAGAGTTTACATGGCGTTTACGTAACTCTCTTTGCATTCCTCTTTCAAGGCTACCTCTATGCTCCTCTACATATGGCTTGGTGGTCCGGCAATCCCTCTGCCACAACCTATCTTCTAGTGGGCAAATCATATGAAAAAGAGAGAGGTTTCACAAACTATGTTCTCCTTTTGTAAATTTAAAGGGAAATGTGAAATAATGTCTATTGTTGCCTTTAGAGCCTAGTGTGGATAGAAGTTCAAAATTCTTGGGGAAAAAATAATCTCCTCCTGGAGGTTTATTGGAAATCTCTGAATTTCTATGAGTCAGTCAACTGACAAAGGGACTGCATTCGCAATGCTTATAAAAAAATGTGTACAAAATACAATATAACATGAAAAATATTTTTAAATCCTGAAAATTATGTATATGTGTAAAATGTGTACAAATGGACATTACACTGTATTTACAACAAGCAGACCTCGCTAGTTCAATCATGCAAAATTATGATCAACCTGTACATTAAAATAATAGAGTTGGAAGGGACCTTGGAGATCTTCTAGTCCAACTCCCTGCTTGAGCAGGAGATCCTATATCATTTCAGAAAAGTGATTGCTCAGTGTCTTTTTGAAAGCCTTCAGTGATGGAGCACCCACAACTTCTGAAGGCAAACTATTCCATTGATTAATTGCTGTCAATGTTAGGAAATTTCTCCTTAGTTCTAGGTTGCTTCTCTCCTTGGTTAGTTTTTTTTTGTCTTGCCTTTTGGTGCTTTGGAAAATAGTTTGATCTCCTTGTCTTTGTAAGAGCCTCTCAAATATTGGAACACTCCTATCATGTCCCTTCTGGTCCTTCTTTTCATTAGATTAGACAGGCCTAGTTTCTGCAACTGTTCTTGATATGTTTTAACCTCCAGCCCCCTAATCATTCTTATTGCTCTTCTCTGCACTCTTTCCAGAGCCTCAACAAATTTTTTGTGTTATGGAGACCAGAACTGGATGCAGTATTCCAACTGTGGTCTTACTAAGGAGAAGACATCCAAGACAGATGAGATGTGTGATAAGAGAAAAAACAATGCTTGAGAAAGCCTCTTGGCCAAGACCTGCAAAGTCTTGTCTAAAAATTCATTACCTTCAAGGATGGGTAAAACCTGAGAATAATTTATTTCTTAGCAGGGCTCATATATCAATCAAGAATCTTCTGACAATCTCTCCTTCATCACATTTTAATATAAATCAATCTGACATTCAACTGGGGTGCTTTTGTTGTGAACGAGAGCCCTGATTTTCTGTTCTTTCTCCATCTCCTATTCAGCCAGGGCCAAAGAAGTATTTTTTAAAATGCAAAGTTGCCTACTATTAAATCAAAATTTCTTTTCATAGCCCAGAGAATTGCAAAATAGCAATTGCAAAGTGAGCAAATTCATGTCTATCTTTCCTGATCTACCATAATAAAAAGATTGTGATTTGTTGACAAGAAATATGTTAGCACATTGACAAAATCTGGATTTAAATGAAGATGAACTGAGGGGGAAAAAATCTTTTCCCAACTTCCTAAGGCCCATTATGATTTATTTAAGATATTGTGGCACTACCATTACCTGAACCCTATAGTGCAGAATTAGGTTTGTGCCATATGTGGAACTTTTCATTATGTATTGTCCTTTACACATAGGCTGGGTTCATATATCATACTAAGCAATGATAGAGTTATCATGATTACGTTTGTTGTCACTGTATTTTATAAAAATGTTTTATGGTTCAGGATGCTTTGTAAATGCTCATCAAATGTCTTCATCAAACAAATTGTGCCTTAAATATGATACACAAACTTGGTTATATTTTGCTATTGTTATGAGAAGCATGACAACACAACTTATCTTATCCTTGCTGTTCTTCGGAATGAAAGGAGTCCAGGAATGATACAACTGTCTTTGTAAAAGGAAACAGGAAAAGAGGGCTCCATAATTCCCTTCAACTGTAAAACAATTACAACTCTGTGTCACCTTGAACATACAGATAGGCTTATTTTCCTTTGCTGTGTTTTGACTCTGCCTGAATCTATGTTAGCTTTGAATCCTGATTCCTGTCCAATATGATTGATCCTTATCCATTTGCCCCTAGGTTCTTGATCATCCCACAGCTGACCTCTGAGCACCTTGATTGTATTTCTTGACTGTAGTAGCTCTGATTTAAAAAGAGAAAAATCTTTGCAAATAATATAGTATCTTTGTTCATTGGTAGCGTATGATTCATACTGCCAAAAAGAAGGACTCTAGAACTATGCTTGCTATCTTAATATTAGCTATATTCTTCCTCCTCCACTGTATGACTTACAATGCATAACATATGAGCCATAGGTTGCAAGTTGGTCACCCAAGCTGGTTGACTTTGGACCCTATCCAGACACCCTTTGTAAACATCAACTTTTGCAGATCATTGTAATAATGCTTTTACCTCTGCATCAGAGCTGTTTTAGATTTTGATAGTCTGTATCTTCCAGAAAAGGTAATGCATTTTTCCATTTTATAGTATAATATTATGAGAATTATAATATCATTTAGTAATATTTAAACCAGAAGTAGGCAACCTTTTACAACTCCAGAGTAGTGTGTTAAAACTAGGATGGATGGATGGATGGATAGATGGATGGGCATGCAGGTGTGTGTGCATGTATGTGTGTGTGTGCGTGTGTGTGTGTGTATACACTTACACACAAACTAAAAACCAACTTAGCCACAAAAGTCTTGGCAATATCCCCAGGTGACATCCACGTACCTTTGGAGCCAAATGAATAATCAATCATTCAGTCAGTCAATCATTCAGTCAGTCAGTCGATGTCTCTGAACAATTTTCAGATTTTGTTAAAACCAAAAAGAATCTGGTAGCACCTTACAGGATTAACAAAGGTCATTAGAAGGCATACATTTTTGTGAGCCCATCACATCAGTTCCATAGCATCAATTAAGACATTCCATGCATCTGACGAAGTGAACTATAGATTACAAAATAAGTGTTATGCCTTATAATAATAAAGGTGCTATCAGACTCTTAAAAAATTTGACCACCATAGCTTTCCTCTTACAATGAGCATTGCTCATAATTCTGGATATTTTTGAAAAAATTGTATTGGTTTCCTAAGTGTTGAGATGGCGTGATCTCATGAGATTTAAGATATGTGATTGATGTTGAAATTAAACAATGATAAGAAGAAGTTTTCTTCTCTTTTACATCATTTAAACATGTTTTAAAAATATTTTAAGCTGTTTTGCTCTTCTCAGTTCAAATTCAGAGCAAAGGTCAGGTTTGTTTTATCTCTGCAGATGTATTGCTGTGATAAATACCTTTGGAAAGAACTGGTTTTAGTCAAGAGGTATTAGTTAAGAAATATTTCCTATCTTTCAGCTGACTCTTATCCTGAGGCAGTTTTTTTCTTTAAGAACTAGAATTGATAAAAACATTTGTTAAAGCAAACTTTTCTCTACTTAATAGAATCATGGTTCTGAAAAGATAAAATATATTTAAAAAGTCTTGATCCATCTTTACAACTGCAGCCAATTTTTATTGTTCAATAAATCAATACACTAGCAATTTCTTTTTTCAGATGTTACCTGAGCAAACATGTTTGGAATTATTTTCTGTTGCTGCCTCTGTCCTTTGTATAATTGGGGGGGGGGTAGAGAGATGAGGGCTTATGTAATTAAAAATCAAAGCTTGTCTAAACTTGCTAGAAACCTAGTGTGCCATGAAAAGTAAGCTAACGTATTACTGTATGTTTGCACTGATACAAGAAAAATAGGTTCCGGTAAGAGTGTTTTTCAAGGTCACCTTTTTAATCAGTGGGATAGTACTGACCATTAGCTAGGACTGTATTAATAATTAACCAAATCTGGAATTAGATTATGATGGTGATAAAGACCTGGGGATGTGTTGATCTGGGTCTTTCCCAAACATCTATATCAGAAGGATCAGGTAGGACATGACAGGAGGGACAGGCATTTAATCTTTGCCCTGCAACGTCTTCTCTCAGGTTTTCTTCTCCTTCTGAGATGTTTTTCCTCACAAAACCAGCAAGGGGAAAAAATCATACCTAGGGAAAAACAAATGAACCCAGTAATTTAAGATGACATACCTTCTCTTCAACCTATATCTTTTCTTTTAATGTTCCTGTGGATTCCTGGATGATGATGGCCTCACAGGGATCACAGTTATACTTAAGCATGATATAGTCACGTAATTCTATGGTTTCTGACAGAGAATGACCCACTCCACTTCTCCACTCACATAGAGAGCCATTTTTATAGGCAGAAGAATCTTCCTTATGGCAGAAACAATTGTACATCAACTGGACTCAGGGAGAAATAATTGAAAGAGGCATTCCTAAACTGAATGCCTCCTAAACTGACCCAAAGGGTCTTCCTTCTCTTGGCATGTCACTGCAGCTAACTTAATTTGGGGCTGTAGAAAATGTAGGAGTAATTTCCAGATACCGCATACATTTCTATGGGATCCACCAGATGAAGCAGAGATGGCAGCATTAAACAGAACTTGCTAGGGTTCTTCCCTTGGTTAAAACCTGTCCCCAATTTCAATCATTTGTTTATGATACAACAACATCTTCCAAAGAACAAACATTTTTGAAGGTTGCATATAAACCAAAGGACAGTCCTTACAGATTTGTTTGTTTGTTTTTTGAGAATTTTTGAAAAGATCATATCAGGAATATTTACGCAAAATTGAAATACAGTACTTTTAGGAAATAAGTGAGTAAAGAGAATTATAGAACTGGAAGGACATTCAACTATTGATTCAATGCTGGACGCCAATGGGAAACATTCCTAACAGATAACTCTTTAGGTTCTCTTTGAAGAGAAACCCATCAGATCTCTGAATAATCTGTTCAATTTTGAAACTGTTGTTACTGCTATAAATTATTTTATAATATATATTTTCTTAATTTAAAGCCATTATGCTATGCTATGAATCCTTGAATGATACATAAGATGTGATCTGCCAGTTGACATCCTTTAAGCGGTGGTGGGATTCAGCCAGTTCGCACCAGTTTGGCAGAGCCGCTGGCTAATTTTTTGTTGCCCAGGCCCAGAATGGACTTCCGGAAGTTGTATCCACATAGAGAATTGATTGTTCACATATTTGAATCCCACCACTGCCTTTAAGGTATTTGGAGAATGTTTTTATAGCTTCTTTCACCTCTTCTCAAGACTAAACATTTCATTTCCTTCATTTTTTCTTTATAAGTTTTATTTTCTAGTTTATTAATCATCCTCTTTGTTTACTTTATTTAATTGATTTGGATCACTGCACTTCTGATGAACATGAGTCAGGTTTGTTCACAATACTGAAATAATTAAAAATATATGTATAAAAAAATAAAACACAACAGCCAAAAAAGTCACGTCAACAGCAGACATCTATCACATAACTTGGGCTCCAAGCCTGAGTGCAGAACCAGATCTTCAGGACCTTATGGAAAGTCAGTAGTGTTGGGGCCAATCTCTAAAGAGATTATATTTATTTCACAGATTCAGCTTGCCTGAATCTTTCTTAAAATGGGTTGTTCAAATTAGGAGAAGTTGTATGCAAAGGTGGTGCAATTTTTGGAATGTTGTAAATAAACAAATAAATCAGGACTTTGGGAAAAAATATGTTTTTAAAAAACTGGAAGACTAAATGTTACCAAAATGTAGGGATCCCATTAAAGAGCATGAGCTTTATCTGTTATTATTATTATTATGGTTGGTCGTACCATCAGCCAGATATTTAGGCTGCATATGGCATTTTTGTGTACCTGTTGAGACCTGGGACAGGAAGATGTAGTTGTTTGATGATGTTAAAGGTATCATTGCAGGATGCAAGTTCGTTCCAGATAAAGTTGCCTTTTGTAATTGACTGATGGTGATTTTATCAATGCCAATGGTGTTCAAGTGATACTCCAGATTGCACCCAAGGTGCCTGTTACTATTGATGTTATCTTTGCTTTTTTTGCCACAGACATTCTATTTCTATTTGCAGGTCTTTATATTTTGTGATTTTTCTCCAGTTCTTTTTCTTCTATTCTGTTATCTCCAGGTATTGCAGTGTCCGCTATCCAAGCATTATTTTGTCTTTCTTAGGTCTGGTATGTAGTTTGGCAGGTGCTTGTCTATTTGAATTCTAAAGTCACAGAGCACTTTAGCTTCTTAAATTTCTATCACTTTATCTATTTTGTGGTCTCACCAGTTTTTGCTTCCAGGCAAGTGATATTTCCTGCAAATATTTCCATTGTTGCTACTTTATCATGCTGGCTTGTAATCAATCTATGCAATCTTCTTGTAGCAGCTGACTCAGTGGCCCAGTGTTTCTTCAGATTCTTTGCAGAGGTGCCAGTTACTGTCTATTACTGCCTTTTCATTCTGGCTTTATATGCATTTATTCTTAAGCCTTGGTCTTATGCAGCCAGAATTAATCCGTCTGTCTCTTTCTTCAACTTTCTTGCTCTGAATCATTGCATTTTATTGTTATCTGTTTTGCCTGCCAGTTCTTCCATGTACTAGCCATGTAATACATTGCTTTGCCATATCTCTTTTAATTTGGCCTTTCTTACAGGCCAATTTGGTTTCTTTGGTATTTAGGAACCCTTTGTGGTGTCCTAGTTTCAATGCATCTTCTTTACTGTTGTTCAGATATTCTTCCAATACCATTTTTCTTTCTTCAACTGTCTGGTGTGCTTGCAACATCCCTTGGCCACCTATTTTCCATTCCAAGTAGAGTCTGTCAGTGTTGCTGCAGGCATGAAGGAGATGTCTCAATGTCATTATTTTTCTAGTCCTCCTATACAGGGCTTTTGCTTCAACTTAAGTCCAGCCCACTATTTCAGCTGTGTATCTAATGATTCAAATTGCCCATGTGTCAATTTCTTCGATAGTATTTCCTTCACTGAGTGTATTCTCTTCTTTCTTCTAATGTATTCACTACTAACCTTCTTCTTGACTTCAGCTTGATGTTTTCAGCCTGAAGGATTTAACATATTTGCAGTGATTTTCTTCATCAGACTGTTGGTGTTATTTCCATTGGGCATTTTGATTCTTTCAGTTTTCACTATTTTCTCCTGTTAATGGTAATGACTCTGAGCAGCTTACAAGTTTTTTTTTAAAAAAAAACACCTTTATTCACAGTGATAAAGAAAAAATATACATCAAAAGGTGAAGTAGGAGAACAATGGCTTGATGGGATTCTTTTAGATCAAAAGTCTGGTGTTAATGTGCACATCCATGTATTTATTATAGTTTGATGCAGCAAATCCAGCAATGAATGCAGTCTAGAAATAAAGCATTGCTTTACCCTGGGTTATACAGCAATACCCTGGGTTATACCCTTGCTTTACCCTGGGTTATACCCTGGGTTATACAGCAATGATGAGCATGAATCAAGCTCTGGCAGATCAGTCTGCACTACCATGTTTTCTATACATACTTTTGCAACTGTAACTGTAACTTACAGTTGCAAAAGTTGAATCATAAAAAAACTAGATAGAAGGAGAATTAACTTGTTCAAGCTGTGGTTCTGGAGAAGTCAATATCACATTCTTTGGACAGCAAAGGTGCAAAAGAAGCAAATCCTGGGGTGTAAAATAGCAGACACATTGCTGGGGGGGGGGAAATCACAAAATTCCATCTTACTTATTTCAGCCATGTTATACAATCAAATTCACTGAAAAGACAGTTATGCTTGGAATGGTCAGGGTAAAAGGAAATGAAGCTACCAAAACAGTGAGTAGACACCAGCTAGAGCATTAAACAGCTGAAGGAAGTTGTATAAGATCAGAAAATGTGGAGAGAGCTGTTCCATAGAATCACCCAGAGTCTGACATGATTGAACATATCCTCCTCCTCCTCCTCCTCCTCCACCACCTCTTTCCAGTCAATTACCTCAATTTTCTTTCTGATGAATTATGAACATATGAAATCCATATTCCCAACTTATGATCTAAGGACCATTAGTATCAGAAAAAGACATGTAGATTATTTTTAATTTGGAGTTCCTAGGAATCATCTGGAATAGTTTCTCATGTTATGGTATTTGTAGATACTGCATTGCTGATCCCTGATTCATAAGGTGATCCTCACACACTTTCAGTGATGATATAATGACCTGCCTTAAATGAAAAGGTCAATGTCTGCTGCATTAAAGAAAATAGGAACTGTGACTTTTCAAAGTATTACTTGAAGGGGAAAAAGTATATATAACTAAAAAAAAATCTATAAAAGTTAGCTATTTTTCTCACTTCTTCATATGAAACAAGTATAAATACATGGCCTAGCTATTTTGCATTAACTACAGCTTCAAACAGGAAAGAGTTGTTAATTGGTTAGTTTTTATACTTTCAGCAAAATATGAAAAATTTAAGCAACAGACAAGAACACCGGGAGCCAAGGGGTATAAACAAAGCCAAGATGCCCTATTATTTTTCAAGTTTATGCAAACATATTTTTATATTCAGCAGACTAGAGAGATGTCTCACAGGTAAACAGAATTTTTGGCTATTTGTGCAAATGGAACAAGCCATGGCTGATGTAATTATACTTTCCCCAAAAGCGGGGACAAATTATGCTCTTTTCTTTACTTGGCCTGGCTTTTTACAATTTCTGAATTCCATTTTAATTAGGAGATTTATTCCAAATATTAATTAATTCTGATATTGCAATATGTATGGTGTCCTGAAATATTTAGCTTTTTAAGCTTTCTTTTACTCTCTCATCCTTCCTTTTTTTTCCTTCCTTCATTCTCCAACTATTTTATCAATCTATATTCTATGTAAGGAGATATGTAGTTCATTCATTCATTCATTCATTCATTCATTCATTCATTCATTCATTCACATCTGGGTAAAATATTTTAAAACAAATTGGAACTGAACTAAAATTTACTATTTTTAAAAAGTTTTGTTTAGATCTTTGAGGTACTCCAAAGAAGCACAACTGTGTATATTCTATCTTTGTTTTTAAGCAGTGCTTTTTTTGTAAAAGAAAAAGGTGCCGGAACTCACACACGTCATACAACTTGCCTTGCTTACCCTACAAGGTTCCATCCAAAAAAGGTGCCGGAACTCCGTTCTGAGCGTTCTATGAGAAAAAAAGCCCTGGTTGTAAGATTGCATTAACAGAATCTTGCAAGACTGAAAGTATTTTTCCTCTCCTTTTTATTTTAGGGAGTATCATTTTTGAATGCTTCCTTTTGCTTCCTTTCCTTCTGTGGACTGAGATATCTTTTACATGCTGGTTGTCCAGTCCACTGGTCTTCCTCTTGTCTCTCAAGGTCATTCCCACATACCATTACAATACCTCCAACTTATTCTGCTTTTTCTCGCTTTTCTTGGGGGGAAAAGTCATTTTGCTGCATTGTTTCCAATTTTCACCAGAATTCTAAGATGAAATCCAGAGCCCTATGAAAGAAACGTTTTTCAGCTTGATAACCCCGTAGGTGTTATTATCTTGTGCAGCAGAACCACAAAGAAAAGTCTTAAGATGAACTACAATAGTGCTGCTACCATCTTGATTATTTCCATACCAAAGAAACTATAGGAGAATTTCTCTTCCCCTTCCTGGAGAAACTTTTGGTAAAATGTCTCTTTTGGGCCATTTTCTCTGGTCACAAAAGTACAAATTTTAGGAAGTTGCTTATATAAAAATCTAGAATAATTTCAAATCCAGCCTTCTGCTCATTCTAATACTTGAAGAATTAGCAGGCATGATATCCACATGATAAATCATCTTCTTTTGTTTGCTTCAGACTGTTGCAAAATTGCAACACCAAATCATCTCTTTTCTGGCATGCTATTTTGCCGTAGGAACAAAATTAAACATTTTGCAATATTCTGCTCAAGTACCGCAATCAGCCTGTTGAGACCTGCCTAGGTAGCATTTCTGAGGTATATCATTAGAGGTCAAGAAACCCAATGTCATAAAAATAAAGACTATGTTGATGTATTACATATGGCCATGAGTACATCTATTAATAATGTCATTATCAGGTGCAGGAACTTTGCTGTGATAGCTCATCATATCTCTGCTAGCATAATAGCACTGTTACATCTTTGTATTGTAACAAAGAAACAGATTAGGATTAAAGTACAAAAAAAATGAGAACCAGCTTGGTGCAGTGATTAAGGCGGCAGGCCTGAAACCAAGAGACTGTAAGTTCTCGTTCTGCTGGGTGACCTTAGGCCACCTTAGGCTACTTTCTCTCAGCTTTAGGAAGGAGACAATGGCAAACCATTTCTGAAAAATCTGCCAAGAAAACTGCAGGGACTTGCCCAGGTAGTCTCTGAGAATTGGACATGATTGGACTGAAGAAAAAAAAGACAGAAAAAATGGAAACGGACAAATCTCTCACAAGTTCAATATGATTATGATAAAATGGAAACTGAGTCTGAAGCTAGAGAAATGCTAAGAAGAGCGGCGTCAACTTATTTTCCAAAGCACCAGAAGGCAAGACAAGAAACAATGGATGGAAACTAATCAAGGAGATAAGCAACCTGGAATTAAGGAGAAACTTCTTAACAGTGAGGACAATTAACCAGTGGAACAGCTTGCCTTCAAAAGTTGTAGGGGCTTCATCAATGGATGCTTTAAAGAAAAGACTGGACAGGCACATGTCTGAAATGATATAAGGTTTTCTGCTTGAGTAGGAGTGTGGACTAGAAGTCCTCCAAGGTCCCTTCCAGCTCTATTCTGATTGAATCCTATGGACAAAAAATAAAATAGGATGCACAGGTTATGGAGTGATCACTGCTTGAAGAGAGAAAGCATTTGGAATGATTCTCACGCTGGCCTTCAGTCATGTGGCATATACAAGTCACCAGTAAAAAAAAAAGGCTGATGTAATTTTAGACTGCATGAATAGAAGTCCCTAGCAGCCAAAAAAAAACAACCCTGTAGTTTCACTTCATTCTGTTCTGGCCAATAGGGCTGTGCAACATTTTGAATTCAAATTAAAATGTACTTTGCTTGGGGAAAGAGATGAAATATTATAAATGAGATGATTTGTTATACATCGACATCACTTGTATTTCCATAAAATGTAGTGACCCAAATACACAACTGGGGCATTTGCTGAGGATGTCACCATGAGAAATTCCATTTAGTTGTGATCTTATTTTGCTTCGGACATCACTACCTGTGGTCTCCCTTGCAAGTACGAACCATGTCTGACCCTTAGCTTGTGAACCAGAAAAAGTGCACCAGATATTGCCAGCAGTTAAGACATATTAGAAATAGGTTAATTGAAGGGGGGGGGAACAGTTTCAAGAATGGCAAGAATATTTCCATATGCATTACAAGGCAGTTAGGCTTTGAACTCCTTGGTGTTTCAGGACTACACACAAGGACCACCCAGATTTTTTCTATTGCAGGCTGAACTTCAGAAATGGAGGATCATTGTGGAGCATTCTCCAGTCCTTGATTACAGCTGCATCAATGAGAGGGTTTGGCTGGGATGGAGCATTGAGTGTCCCTTGTTTTATTTCTAATGCTGTTGCAATCAGAAAAAGTGTGCCCCAATCTAAGCAGTTGAGAACCATGGAGCAGCAGAAGGTAGGATTTCCCTGTATGAGAGTCAGAAGGGAGGGTGGGAAAACAATAAAAAGGGAGAGTGAACATAAACATCAACTCAGAGAGCAATTTTGGTGTAGTGGCATTGGACTAAGAACTCGTGGACTGCGATTCTAGTCCCACATTAGGTACAAAGTCAATGGGTGACCTTGGGCCAGTCCGCCTCTTTCACTCCTAAGAAGCAGGCAATAGCAAACTACTCCTGAAATATTGCCAAGACAACTGTAAAGACTTGTCCAGGCAGTCACCAGGAGTCAAAACTTATTTGAAAGCAGAAAAAAAAGACAGAGAAGGTCAAGCACAATCAAGGGACATCAAGTTAATCATTTGGCAATTTGTCTTATAAATGGCATCTCAGACCAGATGACAAGAAATTTCAAATTTTTCAAAGAGATTCTGCCTTAATAAAGTCATTATAAATGAGGACTGGAAATTCTCTACTTTCTTTGCCTAGCTGTGTTCAGAAATGAGTCCAGGTAAGGAGCACTAGCTCCCTATTTTGTTTTTATGGACAGTCTTGATCCAGGTGAGAGTTTCTTCTCATCCTAATAAAAGGAGCAACAGTAATCAAAACAGGACAAAGATGGAAATATCCCTCTTAACAAATGAGAGGAAATACTTTGTTGCCCTAAAATTGCATATATAAAGATGTCTCATTTGAAATTAGAATACTTGCTGGAATCCTTTTGTTGTAACTTTCTTTTAATGAAAAGAAGTTGGAATCTCATTCCTTGGATTAAGTGTTTATAGCCCAATGACAAGAGGAATGTCTGATAATCCATAAGGAAAAAAGATATAAATCATGACTCCAGATCTCCTGCATGCAGCAGAGAGGGAGCAAAGTTTACCTATCTCAATACCATCCACTAGATCTAGCTTTTATTTTATTTTATTTTATTTATTTTATTGTATTTATATACCGCCCTTTCCCGAAGGACTCAGGGCGGTTTACAGGGTGATTAAAAACAAAAAATACAAAAGTTAAAAACAATTAAAAAATTATATCAATCCCTGAACAAATAAAAACCCCAATTAAAATTAAAATTAAGATTCTCAGCCTGGGCCAGAGAGCTCGAAGAGCCAGGTCTTTTGATACATCATCATCATCGGAAGGGACTTTGGAGGTCTTCTAGTCTAACCCCCTGCTCAAGCAGGAGACCCTATACTATTTCAGGAAAATGAATCTCCGGTCTGTTCTTAAAAGCCTCCAGTGATGGAGCACCACAACTTTGGAAGGCAAGCTGTTCCACTGATTGATTGTTCTCAATGTCAGGAAATTTGTCCTTGGTTCTAGGGTGCTTCTTTCCTTGATTAGTATCCATACATTGTTTCTTGTTCTGCCATCTGATGCTCTAGAAAATAAGCTGACCCCTTTCTTCTTTGTGGCAACCCCTCAAATATTAGAACACTGACCTGGTGATAGATGCTGAATCTAGTTCTGTAGAATAAACAATTTTCATGCCAATGGAGATGGTGGCAGTGATGTTTTTTGTGCATAGTTGCTTGACCCATCATTTATTTTATTTTATTTTTTATTTTTATTTTAATTCCATTTATATCCCGCCCTTCTCCGAAGACTCAGGGTGGCTTACAAGCTTAGCAGTAGCCTTCATTCTATGTATATGCCTGCTTATTAGGGCTTTCACCCCCCCCCCAAGTGGCATTATTACAAAGTCAGCTTAATTGCCCCCAACAATCTGGGTCCTCATTTTACCTACCTCGGAAGGATGGAAGGCTGAGTCAACCTTAAGCCTGGTGGGACTCGAACCTGCACTAATTGCAGGCAGCTGGTGTTACTTAAGGAGGCATTAGCCCACTGCTCCACCAAGGCTCTTTATATTCTATTGCTTGAATTCCATGCAGTATTGATAATTATCCATAATTTTGTGCAATGGAAAGTTTATTCCCCATTCTTCTCGTAATAATGCATCTCATTCTTCCTTCACTCAGTCTCATGTTCTCTGAATTTGCAGTACAGTACTTCAAACCATGATTGTTTATCTCTTCCATTGCCAGTGACAGTAGCAGCTGGTGCTACTCAATCTCTTCAGCAATTACAAAGGATGAATCACAGGCATGAGTCGGCAGTTCTCCACTGCTTAGCAGGGATCTGTGGGCCAAGGTCTGGCATTAGCTCCACTACTTCCTGCTGCTGAGTATCAAGGCAATCTTTGAACCTTCAATGAACTTGAGAAATGTAGATTTCAGGAAATCACTCAGTAGAAGAGTAAGAGGAATATTTTAAAAAGACTAAGAGGAATATTAAAAAAAAGAAAAATGCATTTACTAATTTATAAGAAGTAAGTATAAAAACAAATACATCCAATCCAAAGGACACAATTTCAGACATGCACATAAATCATAATTTGTTTCAAAGTGTTTAATTTAGCACATCACCTTAACACTGTTTCCTTTTATAAGCTCAAAAGGGGGGTTCCTGGGGGAAACAACTGAATAAGGTATCATTATTATGAACATAGCACAAGTTGTTTCTAGCTGCAGAAACAACATAATGGATAATACAGAGACTGCCATAAGTAGAAAAGGGGAAGGAGATTAATATTCACATTCCCTTCCTTCTCTCTCTCTTCTTGGCAATCCAAAGATGTCAGATTTGGAAAAGGGATGGAGAAAACCCAATAAATGCACAAATTGGTTTATTATTTCTGCACACACATCACTAAGGCTAATAGGTGCCCTAGGTATATTCAACTGTATAGCAGGTAATCACCTCTGATAATGGATATGAGTGAATATGAGGTAGTGATTATTGTACTGAGCTAAGATTGAGAAGATCACACATTCAAGCAATCATTGACCAGAAGAGTTCCTAAGTGATTTTGGGGGCAGATGTTCCCTATTAACTCAATCTACTACATAGAATTATTGTTTTCACTTCTACTGTGGCAATTTCACATCACTGCAGCTAATTCTCCCCATGCAATCATCAAAGTACTTCTGGGAATTTGTGAAAAGCTATACACACACACACACACACACACACACACACAGAGAGAGAGAGAGAGAGAGAGAGAGAGAGAGAGAGAGAGAGAGAGAGAGAGAGAGAGAGAGAGAGAGAGACTGTCTGGTGAAGGGGCAAACTCTCTATTCACTGTGTATTTGAAGGTGGAATGTTTGATATAAAAATCGCATGTGTAATACAAACAGTTTCTTTTCATATTCACAGAAGGCAAGTCTGGCTGAAACTTTGTGACCAGACCACCAACTGTGCAGATTTGGGATATGATGAGTAAGATGTCTGTTGGAGTCAATCCTTTTCATTCATTCTTGGAAATGTTTCCTGTGGTTTCTGTCCACCATCCAGATTTAAAAACATCTTCTACAGCAGATCTGTATTCTGGGTAAGGATCAACCAAATGTACAAGTGGCTTATACTATGCTTCTGAAGCAACACTGAAGTGTGTGCATACTTCCTGGAAAAGAAATATCTGTGCACATAAATAAGAAATTGGTACTTTATTTTTTTCCTTCTCTCTCTCTCTATATATATATATATATTAAGGTTTCTCCAGTGAAACTTAGGCAAGGTTTAACAGGTTGTTGAAACTCCTACCTGCTGCATTCAAACATGGTAAGCTCAACTGGGTTTAATCTAGTTAAAGAGTCACTTGGCAGAGAGAGGGGCTGTATATAAATTTATATATATATATATATATATATATATATATATATATATATATATATATATATATATATATATATATATATATATATATAATAAAAATAAATAAAATGTAGATTATCCTTAGATTTTGAATTTCTTCTCATCTTCTCTTGAATAGTTTTGTTCAAGAAATGCTTAGCCAAGTCAGTTTTCATCAGCCTAATCAGGAAAAACTGCAACTGCTGAAATCTAAGGAAGACATCCCAAGGGAATTTCTCCTACTGAATTGAGAATAAGAAGTGTGAAAGCAAAACCACCAACAGGAATGTCTTCTGGTGCTTCCAGCAACAAAGTCAATTCACAGTCTACTGAAAAAAAATTCAAAAAGAAATTAGCACTTAGCAATAGCACTTAGAATTATATGCAGTTCCAGAGTGCTTTATAGGACTCTCTTAACAGTTGACAGAATCAACATATTGTCCCCAACAATCTGGGTCATCATCTATTGACCTCAGCAGGATAGAAGTCTGACTCAACCTTGAGCTGGTCAGAATCAAATTCCTGGCTGTGGGCAGAGTTAACCTGCAATACTGCATTCTAACCACTGTGCCACCATGGCTCTTAAACGGAATTCTTAAATACCCTGAGAATAAGACATAAAAACATAAACATTTTACTTAACGTTTTCCAACAATGTGTCAGATGCTAGGAGCACTGTCCACATGGCTGGCTCAAGCATCGATACTCACTATTTTGGAAACTGAACATAATTTATCCTTCCATATGATATTATTGGAATAGCATAGGAAGGAAACTTAGAAAGAAAGGAGGCACATCTTGTGAGAAAGAAAATGTCCTTATCTGCACTATGCTTATTTTAAAATAATGTTTACCAAGAACACATTATTAGTACATGGAAAGCCTCTCTCAATTCCCCTTCCTTCAATGACTCTAAGAAGACATGGGAAAATCCAACCTACACCAGTAATTTACTGGGATATTACTGGAAAAGCTCATGACCAAGATTCAACCTATTGTATATTGGTCAAGAAACAGTGGTACCACAACCACAACAACTTTATTGATTAGCCCTTGGGCCATATCAAAGTGCAAAGTTCCAGCAACAAACCGTCACCAAAACTTGATAAAAGCAATACAATTTAAGATGAAATAGTAATAAAATACAATCTAAAATGAAATTGTAATAATGTACAATAATTTAAGATATAGATAAAATATGATAACATTATATTTCAGAGTCACCCTTGCAATCTACCCCAATCAGTCAGAAACAGTGGCAAAATTTCTCAGATTTCCTTGGTCTAGTTTTTAAAAAAATGAAATGAGAGTGAAACCATAACTTCTCCTATTGGTTGACTTTCTTTTCCATTCACATTCCTATAACTTGTTCTTAGTTTGAAATGATTTCACTTATTCTGAGCAAGTGGCTTTGGATATTTTGCTATCATCCTATTTGTTTCAGTGACACTTTAGTATTTACCAATATAACTAACTCAGACAGTGAAGTTGTTTGCTTACCTGTGAATGGCCTAATTTTCAAAGTTGGCAAAAGAATATTTTGTTAAAAAAATTTAAAGTCATATACAAAACTAGGCAAAGTGTTTAGATGGGGAATAAACCACCCTGCAACATTCAATGAACTTGGCATGGACTCAACTTAGGTTGATTGGCTACCTTTCCAGGCCTATAGTTCAGAGGACTAGGAGGTGACCTCACCCCTTAATGTCCTTGTTTTTCTCCAAATGGTATTTATAAATGGCAAGGTTAACAAACATCTGGTAAAAGGAGGACCTGTCTTCCTTTTTGTCTTCATGTCTTCCATCCAGCAGCCAAAGCCAGGTATTATGAAGCTTTTTGAGTAAGTTTTTTTTTTTAAAAAAATCAGTCTGTTATCACTGCAGTAATTGTTCAAATTTAAATGCATGATGATCTTGTAAATGGTCTTTTCCCCCCTTTCTTTCTTTCTCTTGTTCCTTTCACACATTCAACAGCCTAGATTTATTTTACTTATTTTCTGGTTCAGCAATTGGCTTCAATCCAGCCCCTTCAAATCTGTGATCACTTGAGTCTGTAGATCACATGACCCATCATGCTTTTCTATGGTGAAATTTGAAAAGTTTATAAGTCATCAATTCTATATTCTAGGGTATGTCTTTGAAAATAAAAATTTGTTGGAACAATATTGCTCTTAAAAACAAATGTTTCCAAATCTGGGAAAAGTAATTTCATACACACGTAAACCTAAGTACTTTTTTGTTTTAGCTTTTCACTATAAATTTTTCATGCATGCCTAGAAACCTAAAACACGTATCCTCCTTTTCCCCCAATTTGTCCTCCTTTCCAATTTCCTTGGAAAATCCTTTTGTCTGTTTGGGGGATGTAATAACACCGGCAAGGCAAACTCAAGGCATAAGAGGAAATATTTTAATGTAAAAATCTACCTCTCTCCCTTTTTCAATTGCAGGGAAGAATGGGATACAGTGATTGAAGGGGAGACCACAAAGTGAGAGCCAACGCTATGGAGTAACGTTTTCATTGTAAATAAAATCATTTTTTGCTTTTGTCACTATGGTAAGAGGAACTTAGGTTCAAGCTGCCATATTTGTATTGCAAAAATAAAGATAACACTAGATGGCAGTGAAGGGATTCAGCACATTAATGCTTTGATTCTATCTTCTTATCCAGATTTTTGCTGTGGTAGCTCCATGGGAGATAGGGAAGAAAAAAACGCAAGAGTTAGGTTAGCAAAAAAGGAGATTTTAAGGGAATTAAATCAACTATCAGTTTTAAAGAGTTTTTTTTTTCCTCACAGGGACAGGAAAATGTGATTTTTGCTATGGAATTTTTGTTTATTTGTTTTTGCCCTTGGAGAGAGACCAAGTGCTGGAGGAAGCAAGTAATTTGATGTAAATAAATAAACTGTTATGTTTGGTCAGCAAAGAAATCATTGGACATTAATTTAATTGTACCTCAAAACAAATTGAGTAATAGGAGCTTCCGATGATGCATCAGAGAACAACATGCCTACAGCTTTTTGTATTAGCTGAAGTTCTTGAGTAACACACAAATGCAACCCTATGTAGAAGATATTGCATAATTCACTGCTTTAAAGTCATTGTCTTGGAAGCTGATGGAAAGTGCTTCTGGTCACATTATTCAGCTGTGGGATCAGAAAAGGCTAGTTCTGGAAGTGCATGCTATTCTTTCAGAAAGACTGTGTTCCCATATAGACAATTAGAATTATGAACCATCCTTGCCCCAACAGATATCTGGATTGAGCTTTAGTTTCTCTCATCCAATCCAGAGAGAGTATAGAGAGGTTAGGAAAACAATGGGGTAGAAATTACCCATAAACAATAGAGACAGACAGACAGACAGACAGACAGACAGACAGACAGACAGACAGACAGATAGATAGATAGATAGATAGATAGATAGATAGATAGATAGATAGAACCTTACACAGACAGTGGTCCTTCCATGATAATGTGATCATTGTCAGTGGTGTTCTTCCATGGAAGTCTATTGTAGATAAAACAAAAACAATCAAGTATGTGATCAGCAGCATATGTTGCCTCATCATAAATAATAATAATAATAATAATAATAATAATAATAATAATAATAATAATATCATCAAACATCCACATCTGCCTATCCCAGGTCCTTGGTAAGGACTTGATAGGTAGACAAAAATGCCAAATCCAGTCTGAACATCTGGCTGACTGTGCGATGAATAATAATAATAATAATAATAATAATAATAATAATAATAATAATAATAATAATAATAATAATAATACTGATGATGATGATGATGATGATGATGATGATGATGATGATGATGATGGAAGGGACCTTTCTCCTTCTGAAATTCAAGAAGCACCTACTATAAAAACTTACAGGTGTCTACTGATAACTCTTCAGATGAATATTTTTTTTCCTTCTCCAAGCTCTAATGTATATTTGTGGTTGCTTACTGTGTTAATGTGTTCTTTACTACATATTCTATTGTGGAGCTGTTGCAAACTGTTATGAGGGTCATAGGAAATATGATAAAAATAACGATGATGATGATGATGATGATAGATGAGGAATGAATTCATGAGAACTCTATTTTTCTGTATGTTAGAAGAATCGAGGCTATGTGGCTGGCATGAATTCAGGCAGCGGATTAAAGGTTGTTTCTGCTATTTACTCATATAACTGGAGTAGAGTTTTTACTTCTGGGTTTATCAGCTCCATCCTCCCACTGTGAAACCGTTCATTTATTTGGTTTATCTGACAAATGATGGAACTGTGCACATTTGGTATATTTATCCTATTACTTGAGTGCTATATACGCATCCTCTGTCTACAGGGAGAACAGAAGTACTTGGGGCTTCCTTAGAAGAACCTGTACTTTTCCCATGGTTTAGTGTTTCATACTTTAAGACTCACAAAGAATTGTTGGTGCGAAGAAGAAATCTGCAATTTGTGATAAATTATGTTTCAGAAAAGGGCTAATTAGGATGAACATAAAAAAAAAGCTGGAACCGCTTGCCTTCAGGAGTTGTGGGTGCTTCATCAATGGAGGTTTTTAAGAGAAGACTGGACAGCCACTTCTCTGAAATGGTACAGGGTCTCCTACTTGAGCAGGAGAATGGACTAGAAGACCTCCAGGGTCCCTTCCAGCTCTATTCTGATTCTGAATATCTTCGATTCATGTGCGAGAGAAAGATTTTTAATGGGTTCCATTTTTTCAGACCCCTCCATGTGGCCATTTGCACTCCAAAGCATAAGTTTCCTACCAATTTGGTCCATCTCTGTTTATTTTAGCATTTTGAATAACATGCGTACTTGAGAACTCACCTGGAGTTCAACCTGTGTCCATACTGCCGGATGCTGAGGATAATTTCCCCAGGAAAACATCAAAAGAAGTTACAAGAAGAGATCCTGAAGACTGCCCAGATTTTAGAGGTTGGGAAAATGGGGCCAAAGGAGCAGGAAGAAACTGACAAGAAATCTGTAGTGAATTACTTTTCCTTTTCTTTGGAAATAACAATTAACTACATCTTGCTTCCAGATGTATGCAATTGATCTTGATCTATTTGATTATCCTCTTTGGGTTTATCCATTTTACAGCTTATGAGAACTGGGGACAGAGCAAGATGGAACAGTTAAGTCCAATTTATATGTACTTGCAAGTAAATGCCAAATCAGTCAATGCCAAGAAATTCTCCAAGGAAGAGTTGAGATGCTTGGGATTTTGTGGATGTTAACCACAAAATGTTGCTGGTATCTAACAAATTGTATACTTCAATAAGTAGCAGAATCTCATAAATCTTGGTTGATCTCAGAGGCTAAATATGGTTGGTCTTGCTATTTGGATCAAGAATTCAGGGTTGTAGATTGGACTGAACTGAGAAATTGAGGAACGAAAACAACTTAGAGGTAGACAATAGCAATCAGGTTTGTATCACATTAAGAAAAATACATAGATACATCCATGTGAAACACTAGACTTGTCTGACTCAAAGGTGGCTTTATTTTACTTAATGAGCAGTATGGAGATTATCATATTTTGTCATTCTTATAGCAGAGATGCTTTGATTTCCTTTATTGCATTGGGAGTCATTCATGAAACATTATGGATTTGGAGGTTCTTGCTAAATAGCAGAAAGCTCAAAGACGATCTCCATAGGTCAAATGCTCTTCAAATGCCTGAAGTATTATCGCTAGTAGTTAAGACACCAAGCTACAAACTGGAAAGTGAGTTCTAATTCTAGGCATGTAAGCTATCTGCATTACTTTGGGCAAGCAATGTTCTCTCAGCCCAACTCACAGGGTTGCTGTTGTAGGTAAAACAGGAGGAGCAAGGAGTAATAGGTAGGCTTCCTACTATTATATTTTAAGAACTTCAACCAAACTTAAAACCACTTTGGGGTTGCTGATATCTGACCACTTCAATCTGGAATCAGGAGTGTGATATGAGAGGATCAGATCCAGTGGGCTTGTTACAAACGAGATTTTGCAATAACTGTGTGATTCCATGTATTATGTTCTTCACAAGACCTTTAAATTATGAGCACTGCTTATCAGTGGATCTTTTTTATAGGAACATTTTTCCTCCCCCTCTTTTAATCTCTTCAGTCATAACTGGCTTACAAACAAAAGAAAATAGCTTACAAAACAAAACACATTTCTTATGTGTTAAAATTCAGGGAACTTTAGTCCCTGGAGAAGTTGGATGTTAACAACTCGACCATCAAAGCAATAAATCTTTCTTGATGATAGAGCTCCATTCTTATAGACTATCTCTGTATTGACATCATTTTATGACTTGCTATATAACAAAAGAGGAAATTACACATACAACTTCTTTTTATTTCTTAAATAGCCTCCATAACATAGCCAATACTGATGGAAAACATTGCTAAAACATCTGAATTGTTCTCTGTGGGTAGACTAGAAAGGACTTGGATCAGATCTATTAGAACTTTTATATCATGCATAATCCTGGTTTGAAAAACAAAATATCTGCCCATGGCAACTCTGTTTTCATTTTAAAAACTATGCAATGTATGTTAATTTCAGTAAAGTAGGAAGCAAAATGTTTAGATAGTGAAATAGCTAAGGATGCATAGACATGAAGGCAATTGCCTTGTCTACTGTATTGGAAGAGACATGATGGTACTGCACCATGTAAAATAAATTGTTTGGATGCTTAAACAGTTTTCAGATAACACTTGAGTGCAGGTAGCCATTCTTATAAGGATGACAGAGTCGTCTTAGTTTTTTTTATCTTTGAAGATTCTCAAAGATTTAATTAGGAATCACTTTATAGGTATCTATGAAAAACTATAGATGTCCTAAAATATTTGAAAGACCTTTGATAAATGTTCCTTTTGTTCAGGATTCAGGCTAGAGTAGATTTAATTCATAATTTAAAATATATCTTGGTTTGGAACTATGCGAAAGCTGTTCCCACAACACTGATTCAGCTCGTTACAAATGTCTTGTTTGGATATATCTCTTATGACCTTGCTAGATAGACAAGATGTATTTTGGAAAAGACCATAATATCAGCATAATATCAGCAAATAGCCCAAGCCTGCAAAGATGGAGTGAGGAAAGCTAAGGCTCAAAATGAACTAAGGTTTGCAACAAAAGTCAAAAATAATAAAAAAGCTTCTTTCAACATGTAAAAAAAACAAGAAAAAAGTTAAGGAAATGATTGGTCCACTAGTGGGAGAAAGTGACAAGAAGGTGACAAGCAACAGGGAGAAAGCAGAACTACTCAACTCATTTGTTGCATCTGTATTTACACAAATGGAAAAAACAGTCCAACCTATCAAAAACAGTATGTACTACACCCCAAGGTTCTGAAAGAACTGGCAGATGTGATCTCAGAACCACTGAACTATATCTTTCAAAGATCCTTGAGCACTGGGGAACTACCAGAGGACTGGAAAAGAGCTGATGTAGTTCCCATCTTCAAAAAAGGGGAAAAATGGATCCAGGAAACTATAGACCTATCAGCCTGTCCTCAATACCTGGGAAGATCTTGGAAAAGATAATCAAGCAATGAATCAGCAAATACCTAGAGGCAAACAAAGTCATTACCAAAAGCCAACATGGGTTTGTCAAAACAGATCATGCCAGACAAATCTTATTGCATTCTTTGACCAGGTGACAAAATTAGTGGGCCAGAGGAATGCTGTTGACATAATTTACTTGGACTTCAGTAAAGCATCTGATAAAGTAGACCACAACCTACTACTTGGTAAGGTAGAAAAAATGTGGATTAGACAGCATCACCACTAGATAGATTCATAGCTGGCTGACCAGCCTTACTCAGCGTGTGGTCCTCAATGGAACAGCATCTACATGGAGGGAAGTGTGTAGTGGGTGCCCCAGGGCTCTTCAACATCTTCATCAATGATTTGGATGAGATGACAGATGGGGAACTCATCAAATTTGCAGATGACACTAAGCTGGCAGGAATAGCCAACAATCCAGAAGATAGGCTTAAGGTACAGAAGGATCTTGACAGACTTGAACATTGGGCGCTATTTAATAAAATGAAATTCAATGGTGAAAAAAGTAAGGTTCTACATTTAGGCAAGAAAAACCAAATGTATAGGTATAGTACAGGGCAGGGGTAGGCAACCTTGGCTCTTTTATGACTCGTGGACTTCAACTCCCAGAATTCCTGAGCCAGTCATGCTGAGGGGAAAGGGAGAGGTTTCCAAGCTGAGCCATAGCTGGCTCAGGAATTCTGGGAGTTGAAGTCCACGAGTCATAAAAGAGCCAAGGTTGCCTACCCCTGGTATAGGGGGTATCTTGCTCAACAGTAGCAACTGTGAAAGGGATCTTGGAGTCCTAGTGGACAATCACTTAAATATGAGCCAGCGTGTGCTGCAGCTGCCAAAAAAGTGCTAGGCTGCATTAACAGAGATAAAGTCAAGATCACATGAAGTGTTAATACCACTATAAAATGCTTTGGTAAGGCCATTCTTGGAATACTGCATCCAGTTTTGGTCACCATGATGTAACAAAGATTTTGAGACTCTGTAAAGGGTACAGAGAAGAGCAACAAAGATGATTATGGGACTGGAGGCTAAAATATATAAGGAAAGGTTTCTGGAATTGGGAATGTCTAGTCTAATGAAGAGAAGGATGAGAGAGGACATGATGGCAGTGTTCCAATATCTCAGGGACTGCCACAAAGAGGGAGTCAAGATATTTTCCAAAGCACCTGAAGGCAGGACAAGAAGCAACAGATGGAAACTAACCAAGAGAGAAGCAACCTAGAACTAAGGAGATATTTTCTGACAGAACAATTAATCAGTGGAACTACCTGCTTCCAGAAGCTGTGAATTTATTTATTTATTTATTAATGGGATTTATATCCCGCCCTATCTCCCAAGGGACTCAGGGTGGGTAACAACAACACAACTTAAAGGTCTCTGTACAGTAAATTAAAAAATAAAATTTGAAATAAATTAAAATAAATTAAAGAATAAAGTTAGAATTGTAAATATAATTAAAATCCCTGTCAGTCTAGGTCAGCCAGGTGGAAAAGGAGTGTTTTGAATGCTCCAACACTGGAAATTTTTAAGAAGAGACTGGACAGACATTTCTCTGAAATGCTATAAGTTTTCCTGCCTGAGGAGGGTGTTGGACTAGATGACCTTTTAGGTCCCTTCCAACTTTATTGTATTGTATTGTACTGTATTGTATTGTATTGTATTGTATTGTATTGTATTGTATTGTATTGTATTGTATTGTATTGCATTGCATTGCATTGCATTGCATTGCATTGCATAACAATAATAATAAAATGAAATAATAATAAAATAAAATAATCTTTCAGTGTCCTTGGGAGATATCGAAACTGAGTGGAAAAGGACATTAGTCCTGAATTATCAGGACATTGATTGATCCTAGTTCTAATCTCTATACCATCTGGGAATTTCCTATTTTAAGTATATATCAATATATCTTAAGTATATTGGTGAGATCATCATAATTAACTAGTACATTTGTGAATTAAATTAATCAATGAAAAACATACTTCTGATCCCTTCAGACAGTGAAAGGTCCATGAAGAACGAGTCTAATGAAGAATTAGATGCTTGGTGGCTGTGAAATTAAGTAATTTTCAGGAATATTAATCTCAGATTAATTTTGAATTTTGTGGAGAGTATATTTGTGAAAGACAAAATAGTATAAGATAAAGAAATTTACTGATTCTTGAATCATCAGGAAAATATGTGGTCTGTATTCCTTATTAATCCTCTTATTAAATACTGATGAAAGCAGAAAGGCTAATCTTTATTATCTTAGTCTGACATGCTATATTCCCCTCTTGGAGGAAAAAAACACAGGGTTAGATGGCCCTTCAATATTATATATTGCATGTCATATGGCTTTGTCAGGGTCATATTGGTTTGTTATATCTAGCTTTCTTAGTGCTCTTTCACAGTTGTCATCATTAAATTATATTTATGTGCTTAGACATAAAATCCCAATTTCGACCACTGTTCATAAGTGTTATTATCCCAAGGAAAGCATGAGAAAGTAAATATCTCCAGTAAAAATCCTATCTTGGTTCAACAGGTGGCAACACTTAGCTAACTTTGGAAGTTAAGTGGAGTCTAGCCTCTTTGGAATTTACATGGGAGACAATCAGGGAATACAATATGATTTTTTAAAATAACATTTTAGAAAAAGGTAATGACAAACTGGTATTCTTGCTGTGAAACTGTATGGTTATATTTAGGGAGTCACCAAGAGTCATACTTGATTCAAGGGTGACTATTTAACATTTGGGAATGAGGTGAGAAGTTTAAACAACCAAAAACAATCAATGAGATAGTGAATGAATATGTGTGAAGGCAAAGATTTTTTGCAAGGATAGGGAAGTAAGGAGATATATAGTGAATGGTGCTGGTTTTGCTATGTTATCTTTTCTTTGTTCATACCTTGCCTTTCATTTCTCTGTGTTACTAATTGGTAGATAAACATTATATTATATTGTGTGTATACAGTATAGGCATATATAATTATTATGTATAATGATGGTTACTGGACCTCAGAAGGCAATAGTATCATGGATATGTAGATTTGTAAATATGAAAAACGTTCAGGCCAGTTTTACTGAAAAGTTTCACTGCCTCTTTTGTGCTTGGTACTTTATCCCTTTCAGGTACGTACAAATATTTAATTAAAAAATAGAGATAATGAAAAGGAGATGAGAAGACAGGACCAAAGCTGAGGTTACTCCTCAGAGATGTTAGTAATTCTTTTTCATCTATGTTGATAAATGCAGAAATAGCCTAATAAAAGTCTGTATTAATCCCTGTATTATTTTGGGAAACTGACTATAAAAATAACCATGTATTCCACCTCTGAAAATAGCACCAAGTCTTTTGATTTTTCTCCTCCAGAACTTGCCTCCAGAAGTTGTGGGTGTTCCAACATTGGAGGTTTTTAAGAAAAGATTGGACAAACACTTGTCTGAAATAGGGTTTCCTGCCTGAACAGAGGATTGGACTAGAACAGGGGTGTCAAACTCAATTTCATTGAGGGCTGCATCACCATTGCGGTTGCCCTCAGGGGGCCTGGTGGGTATGGCCAGGGTGGGCGTGGCCTACTGGGTGGGCGTGGCTAGAGTACGTATGGCCTACTGGGTGGGCGTGGCCAGCTCTACATTGTTCGCATCAAGGGTGCCTATGGGGGCCTGGGCAGGAGTGGGACAGATCTGAGGGTCTCTGGCAGAAGGAGGGTCTCTGGGCCAGGGGCAAGGCAGAGAGGGCCGTTCCCTCACTGTTTCCAAGATGGCTTTGCGGGCCACATGAAACCACTTCACGGGCCGGATCTGGCCCCCGGGCCTTGTGTTTGACATGTCTGGACTAGAAGATCTCCAAGGTCCCTTCCAACTCTGTTAATCAGTTATTCATTTTATGCAACCTATTCTAATAGATGCAATGGCATTGTATTAACAACATTTGCAGTTTATTTATTCTTCTCTTCTTCACTTCCCCAAGCAACTGTTTAATTTATTCAGGTGTAAGAATTACTGGTTTTTTTTCTGGCTTAAGAAGGACTTTATCCAGTACTCAATTTGCATGAAGAAAATGGATGTTCTTAAGCCATGAGCTTGTTTTTTCTGTCAAGATAATAACAAGTAATAATAAATTCTCCATTTCCAGTTCCTGTCTGAAATCAGTGATCTGTAAGACCATTGTGCTTACATTCAGAAGAAAACCTTAGTTCTTTGTGGTTGATATTTGTTCTTTTATGTCTCCTGAAAAAGGCCAGTCATTTGGGTCATTCACTTGTATATGATTCAATGTTTGGACAGCACTGAAGCAGGGAAACAAGGAAGTTTTATTCAATGAAAAAGTAATTTGTTTGTGCTTGGATATATCATTTATTGGTTGGCCAACTAAAAATGGTTTCTATATGCCCAACAGGCAAATTGAAGAAAAGCATCAGTGAGGCAATGACCACAGTTGCTACACTTAAACTAATATCTCAAGAAATGCAAACATGGACGTGTGCATAACCATTACTTAGGAATAGAATTGAATTGCAAAGAATCTGTCAATATCATCCGAGTGATGTGCAGTTGCTAACTCTTCCAAGCCATCTTCAACACATCTTATTTAAATGTCCGAGCTTCCATTCTTCAGCTTAGTTTTCTACTGAATATGCATGCAAGAAATGCTGTTGGCTTTCCAACACTTGGGGCATGAAATGATTTTGGAGAACACTTGGGGTATTCATTATGACAGGGCTTTTTAACCTTTTCACACATTGTACCACTTTTAGGGTATGGCAACATCCGAGTAACACCAGTCGCTTAGCAAGGTGTCAAAAACTTGATGACCAAAAAAAAGAAAAGGAAAAAGTGATGAAGTACAGGTAGTCCTCAACTTACAACAGTTTGCTTAGTGACTGTTCAAAGTTACAATCGCTCTGAAAAAAGTGCCCCCCAAGCCACAGCTGAGCAAGACACCTGCCTGCCTGGCCGGCGGTGCTTTTCCTCCTGTCCGAAGTTTTCATTGTTGTGAGCATTCCTGTGGAGGATTGGCAGCGGCGGTGGGGTGGGGCTATGTTTGGTTTTGTTCCCCCTATCTGCTGGGTGGTTGCAGCAGGTTTTGGTCACTTCACATGACCCTGGGACACTGACTGTCATAAATATGAATCAGTTGCCAAGCATCTGAATGTAAATCACAAGACCCTGGAGATGCTGCAATATTCCAGCTGATCAGTGCTTCTTCTGGGCTCAGAAGCACCAGGATCAGTGCCAAGCTCCAGCTGGAGCCTGGTGCTGATCCTGGAGCTTCCGCTAAGCCCTGACAGCCCTGCAGCTCCAGCCATCTCTCACTCAGGCTTGTGCGGTGCTGCCACCGGTTCAGCTCATTCCCCTCCCCTGCTACCACTGTTCTACGATGGTCGCATACCACCTGCCAGGTGCCAATGTACCACAGGTGGTACCCATACCACTGATTGAAAAGCCCTGCATTATGAGACTGAATTTGTGTGGCTTGCATGGGAAGGATAGTTAAGGCTGTTTTTCTATTTCTGTTTAATTTTTTGACTGCAGATGTTTTATTTTATTGCATTGGAAGTATAATAAGCTGCCAAGAGTTGATTATAGTGGATATAATGCATCCATCCATCTATCCATCCATCAATCAATCCTTGGCCTGCTGAGATAGATAATCCCTTAAGAAATCACTTGCAAAAGTTGAAATTTTCTCAGCTTTCTCCCTCCCTATTTTCACAACCCATTTGTGAGTTAGTTTGATAGTATCTTCCACCAGGGTGATTTGGCTCCATGGTTGAGTACAGTTTGGGTTCACAGAGTAGGTTCCCCTATAATCTTGGGGGGAAAAAACCATTATTTTAATATAACATTTTAAACTTTAAAACGATGAAAATTCTACCGCTTTTGAAGTAACAGAATTTGAATCAAGAAAAGGGGCAGAGGAGAGGGTTCATTTCCTACCATCTCTTTAAAGGCAAGATCTAAGTTTCTTGGAAATTAATTTCCTGCTTGGAAAAATATCATTAATTTCCAGCCGACTACCTTCCTGAGAAATTAAAGAAAATGTGGTTTCAGGGTTGAAGGTTCTGGAATAACATGTAAAGCATAGCTTTGTAAAACAGCAGTGTTGGAAATAGTTGCTTATTATCTTTATTTGGTTCCTTCAAATAGTACCTGTCTCATCTTGCAGCCTTAGTATTACGTTATTCATCATCATACTGCAAGCCAAAAGAGGAAATCAATTTCACCACATTAAATTATTTTTGTACTCAGAGCTACTTTTAAGCACTGACAAGTCTCTGGATGTCATAAACATTTGGCCCACCATGATTATTCCCTTGGGGAAGCATTAAAATAATACCTATTTAAAGTTTTTTTTAATGTACATGCAGATTTAAAAATAATTTTCAGAAGCAGTTTCAAATCTGTCCTTGTAGTGCTCATAATAAAAAATATTTATTGAATTTGTATTACTCCACCACTGACATATGGGCTATACTATTGTATATATTAAAAGCAGTTTTCTCCTTAAATGAATTATTTCTCTGATTATATTTTTTCAGGTGTGAAGATTAATTTTGACTTTCATGAAAGAAGTCGAGTATTTTTCTAGTTCATTTTAACATATCCAATTTTCCTTTTAGACATCATTCATAGGAGTTCTAACCCTGAATTCTTCGATCTTAATAGAAATCTGAAGAGTGAACAACCAATGTTCTGGCAAGTTGTAGTTTCTTTTAGGAGTTAGCTTGTAGGGCCTCAGTGAGTAACTTGTAAATGGCTTGTGATGGGTGTCCTTTAGGAGGAACTCAAGAAAATAAATAGAGAACATTGTTGAAAGGGACCTTGGAAGTCTCCTAATCCAGCCCCCTGCCTATGGCAAAGAGACCCTATGGAATTCCATACAAATGGCTGTTCAATCAGTTTTTGAAAACCTCCAGTGATGGAATACCCACAACTTCCAGAGGCAAGGCTTCTCACTGATTAATTGTTCTTACTGTCGGTAAATTTCTCCTTAGTTCTAAATTGGATCTCTCTTTAATGATCTTCTTGTCCTGTCCTCAGGTGCTTTGGAGAACAAAATGATTCCCTCGTCTCTGTGACAGCCCCTGAAGTATTGGAAGACTGCTATCATATCACTCCTAGTCCTTCAATGGACTAAACCTAGATGGTATGTTGGTATGATAGTTGTGACCATATGATAACATTCCTTTTTAAAAAACAAACATACAAACATGCATTGTATATATGAGAATCACTAAAAAAGGAACAGGGCATCAATTATGCAATTGAAGCTGCTGTCTTGATATTTTGGCATGGATGCCTGTGGGGCTGGGGGTGCAAATCAATATCACAGCTTCACAATATGCCTTATGTTTTTCTAGAATGGGAGATTCTTAAATGTTACACCTTTGTTTTGTTTTGTTTTTCCCCCCAAACAAATCAATGTGGAATTCAAAAGAAAAATAATGACAAAAGCAAAAAAAAAAAATTGAAAGATAAAAAAAGTGGGAAGGAATGTGCTTACCATAGAAAGAGAGGGAGAAGGATTAGCTTAAGAGAAAGAAAAATATTTTAAACATACATATTGTACAGCCAAATGTATTAATGAAGATATTAATACATTAATAAAAGATGACCAGATTTGAATATCTTCCTTCTTTCTAGCAAAGTGTTTCAAAGCTCTTTTGTGAAGTCCTTTGTTGTTGTTGTTTTCACCCAAAGCAACTTGCTATATTTTAAAATACTGCTGAGACAATTAAAGATGAGGTTCTCCAACATATTTTAATAATAAACTTGGCAGCGTGTAGTAGGAACAGATTTAAGCAGGTACTCATTCCAAAAAGAAAATGTACTATATTTATTTTAACTATATTTTATGATTAAAAACACTTTTGTAAATACATACACCCTAAGAAAATGAAGATGAAATACCTACTTAACATCAGCGTTCATGTATATTAAAATAACTTGCAATTTAAATTGGAAGTGCAATAAAAGTGTCTTTTGAATAAACAGAAGATAATAAAATGGACTTGACATAGCCTGATCAGTTCTGCTTTGACTCTCTTTGGCTGTGGTTTAGCTACAAAGGCATTCAAGGTTTCAACTCCTTTTTGTTCAACTAATCAGAGCTTTATTTCAATCAGGATTTAAGACTTGGCTGATTTCGCTGTCAAAAATGTATTTTTCTGGTGGGAATATGAGAAAAGGTCCTGTTGGAAACATCGCCTACGTTTTATATAAGCAGAAATTCCATCATTAGTTGGTGCAGTCATAAAGCAACTCATCACATGACTGAATGATGAATTTCACCATAGTCATCAAATGACATAGTCATTAAATGAATCACATAGTTGTTAAGTGAATACAGCTTCCCCAGTTGACTTTGCTTGTCAGAAGCTAGCTGGGAAGATCACAAATTGTGATCAATGAGTACATTTAATGACCACGATATTTGTTTTGTGATTGTGGTGTTTGTTTTGTGACTGTGACATTCCTTAACAACCATGACAAAAAGGTTGCAAAATCCACAGCACAGTCAGAAGACCACCCTCTTTATGACTATCACGACTTATGACCAAAATTGCTGCTCAATTATGGTCATAAATTAAGGGTTACCTATAAATCAAAATAAGGTCAGAATAAAAAACTTGTCACAAGAAACAAAGACAACTGGAGATCAGGACTCCCAAAAGTTGGGAACAACATCTCATTAAAATAAAATAATTTTAACCTGTTCTGGAATTGCAGAAAGAAGATGGCATGTGTTTCTGGGGAAGAGGAGGTATTCCACAAAGAGGGGGATCTTCCTGCCATTTCACCCACAGCTCTGTTAATGAATCAGACCAGCCAGACAGATTAAATTCCAACAAAGCCCTGCCTGAGGTATCTTGGCATTCTGCTATTTAGAGCTGTAAAGGTGATGAACAGCATTTTTAACTGGGCCCATTTTAACTCGGCATTTTTAATTGGTAACAAATATAACAATCTACATCTGTACAAAATATAAACAAAATATGGATTTATTGGCATGTTTGAATTGTGGCCTGTATTGTAAAAAAAAATTCTTCTCAGGCTTGGTAAGCATGAATTGGTTCTATTTAAAAACAAGTCCATGCAATGAAATTTTCCACTTTTTATCTCCCTCTGAAACCAGTCTCGGAGGGAGGAAAAGAGGGAAACATTTTTCAGAGAGTTTGAATCATTCAAAAGTTCCCCATGAATTTTTCTACTATGAGAGTGGAAGCTCACTTACTTATCCCCACCCACCCACCACCCACCTCCTGATTAAGAATTCTGTACATGGATGTCTAGTTTAATGAAGAGAAGGACGAGGGGTGATATAATAGCAGTGTTCCAATATCTCAGGGGCTGCCACAAAGAAGAGGGAGTCAAGCTATTCTCCAAAGCACCCAAAGGCAGGACAGGAAGCAATGGATGGAAACTAATCAAGGAGAGAAGCAACCTAGAACTAAGGAGAAACTACCTGACAGTTAGAACAATTAATCAGTGGAACAACCTGCCTCCAGAAGCTGTGAATGGTCCAACACTGGAAGTTTTTTAAGACTGGACAGCCATTTATCTGAAATGGTATAGGGTTTCCTGCCTGAGCAGGAGGTTGGACTAAATGACCTCCAAGGTCCCTTCCATCTTCTTCTTCTTCTTCTTCCTCCTCCTCCTCCTCCTCCTCCTCTTCTTCTTCTTCTTCTTCTTCTTCTTCTTCTTCTTCTTCTTCTTCTTCTTCTTCTTCTTCTTCTTCTTCTTCTTCTTCTCCTTCTCCTTCTCCTTCTCCTTCTCCTTCTCCTTCTCCTTCTCCTTATTATTATTATTATTATTATTATTATTATTATTATTATTATTATTATTATTATTATTATTACTATTACTATTACTATTACTATTACTATTACTATTACTATTACTATCACTTCGCGGCCCTCATTGCGTCCGCAGATAATCGCCCGGCCACCCTGTTCAGGGTAACTCATTCCCTCCTTAATCAGGAGGTGAGGGAGGAGCCCTTACAGGGGCGGGCTGAGGAGTTCAGCCAGCATCTGGAGGACAAAATTGCTCAGATTCAGACCGGTTTGGACTCTGACTGGGCAGAGTCTGACGGGGAGGAATCGAGCGGTCTTGAGAGTAGTATTATCTGGACTGAGTTTGATCCTGTGACTCCCGAGGAGGTGGACAGGATTATGGGGAGGCTGAGGTCTACCACCTGTTTATTGGACCTGTGCCCCTCCTGGCTGGTTTATTCAGCTCGAGAGGAGACACGAGGCTGGTTCCAGGCAGTGATATCTGCCTCTTTGAGTGAGGGTGTCTTTCCTGCCGCCTTGAAGGAGACGGTGATGAGACCCCTTCTCAAGAAGGCTGCCCTGGACCCAGCCATTTTGAACAACTATTGTCTGGTCTCCAACCTCAGCTTTTTGGTGAAGGTTGTTGAGAGTGTGGTAGCGCATCAGCTTCCTCTGTTCCTGGAGGAAACTGATTATCTTGACCCGTACCAATCAGGTTTCAGGCCCGGGTACAGCACGGAGACGGCATTGGTCGCACTGGTGAATGATCTTTGGCAGGCTCGGGACAGGGGTTGTTCCTTCTGTCCTAGTCCTTTTAGATCTCTCTGCGGCTTTTGATACCATCGACCATGGTATCCTGCTGCGACGTCTCAGGGGGTTGCGAGTGGGGGGCACTGTTTTACGGTGGTTCTCCTCCTACCTCCTGGGCCGTTTGCAGTCGGTGTTGATGGGAGGGCAGAGGTCCACCCCGAGGCCTCTCGTTTGTGGAGTTCCTCAGAGGTCGGTCCTCTCTCCCCTCCTGTTCAACATCTATATGAAGCCGCTGGGTGAGATCATTCGTGGTCTAACACTGATAATATTACCTAGTTTGGATAATGAAACATCTGCAAGAAAACAACCAAGCTCAGAGAACACCAAGGAACCCTCATAACTCCATTGTTGCAGTCTTGAAATAGTTCCTGCTTTCCATCACTCCTCTCATCTGCTAGTTAAGTCCAATATTTTAAGAAATAGTTCACCGTTCAACATCAGTTCCTGCATTCATGTCTCTGTCCATCAACCTTCAAAAATACCAGTCATAACTGCATTTTCAATGCTAAACCAGGAGTTTAAGCCATGGTTTCTACAAGGATTAACACACCTCACATTTAGATGTATTGTGTTGTTTTATTAAATTATTTAATAATAAATTATTAAATAATAAAGTATTATTTAGTAAATCTTGGGTTTCTAATGTTTGCCTGCCCTACCTAATTTTATTTTTTAAAATAGTTTAAAGTTTAAAAAGGAAGGAAGGAAGATGTGATTATGCTGCAAATCAAAATTTTCCAACCTCAAGCATAGTGTAAATTTCAAAAAGGAGCCTACGGCTCTGCTAAAATCTGTAGACATTTCTAGAAACTAAAAATGATAAACCAACAAAGCCATTTTCTGTGAATGTTGGCCAGATAAAAGACTGATGTGATTGAGAGAATCATAGAAGGGTAAAGGAAGTAATGCGGTGCAATCCTATTAGCTTCCTAAAGGTAAGGAATGTTATGATCATCATGTCTACCACGATAACCATTTTGGAAGGTGTCCGCAACTCGATTTCAAGATTTCATATATTTGTGCAAGAGATATCTCCAAAAGAACTAGAGAGTGCTATGCCTACCTACCTTGTTATTCTCTTTTCCAGAGTAAGCAATGTATGTGAAATGTAGAAAAATAAGGAACAATACATCAAAGAAATTAAGACATGAAATAAGGAAAAATAACTTGGTATAGCTTATATCTAGATTAAATTGAACCACCCAGAGTTATGTACATGAGATGTGTGGTCATATAAATTTAATAGATAGATAGATAGATAGATAGATAGATAGATAGATAGATAGATAGATGATGGGTGGATGGATGGATGGGTGAATGGATGGGTGGATGGAAACTAATCAAGGAGAGAAGCAACCAAAAATTAATGAGAAATTTCCTAACAGTGAGAACAGTTAACCAGTGGCATAACGTGCCTTCAGAGGTTGAGGGTGTTCTGTCATTGGAGGGTTTTAAGAAGAGACTGGACAGCCACTTGTCTCAAATGGTGTGGGGTTTCCTGCTTGAGCAGGGGTTTGGACTAGAAGACTTGAAAGGTCCCTCTCTGTTACTCTGTTAAACCAAGACCATTGGTTAAATCTGTGCAAACCACTCTTGTTTCTGTCATTTTCATGTGCCACTCCATATATTGTCCATTATTCTTTAAATTTCTAATCTCTTCTTTTGGAGAATTTCATTAGCACTATTCAGTCACCATATTTTTGATCTGCCCTTTCCTCTCAATTCATTCACTCTTCCTTCATAGATTAGGTTGATCAATGTACTTTTGTGTTGGTTATTCACTTTTGTGTTGGTTATTCACTTTTGTATGTAATCCACATTCATTTAATCACCACTCATCAGCATACATATTTTTGAAGTACTCAATTCCTGCTGCTTTCAATTTACTTTTATGTTTCCCTTGATATAGTCAATCTGGCTCTTTCCTCAGGCATTTGGACCAGAAGGTTTAATGATCACTGCTGGGGTGGCAAGTTGATTAGTTTTATTGCTGCTTTTTGTGGTAAATTGGGAATGATTTTTCTTGACCCCAGACTTTGGTTATGTGGATTATTGGTTGTTTAATGTTATTGTTTTGTGGTTTTAAATTCTTGTTTATTTTCCACAAGCACAGTCATAGCTGTGAGATGGTCCACCATATAAATTGTTTACATAAATAAAATTAAGCGAAGCTGCAAAAAATTATTATAATGGGAACATGGAACACAAGAAGCATGAACATAAGAAAGCTCAGCACAGTGAGATATAAAATGAATTCACTAGTCCTTGACATTTTAGGCAGAATTTGAGAAATATAGCATAAACTGGTACTTAATAAGTTAGCAATGAAGGCCTCAAATGAAATAATATAAATATCTTTATATTCAGATGCTGAGATAAAGTGATCAAAGTAATAAAGTGATCAAAGATCAAAATTCTGCATGCAATGTTTTTGCCTGAGATATTACATGGGAAAGAAAGTTAGACTTTGAAGAAGTAAGCTAGCAAAAGTATTAGTTCTTTTAAACTTTGGTGTTAATGCTATGGATAGCCCAGGAAACAAATGTTCTCAAGGCACAAACAATCAGACTCAAATGATCATACTTTAAACCTTTATGTGAGGATCCAACTTCCTTAAGAAGTCCATAATTCTGGAGAAAAATGGAAAGAAAGAGAAGAAAAGGTTGACTAGCAACAAGATGGATAAACCTGATTATAGTGGTGATGTGTTCATCTGAAAGACTGGAGACAGATATACTGGAGAAGGTCTATCTATGTCGACACTCAGAATCAACACCAAATTGATGGAAAGTAATCAATCAATCAATCATTTATAGCATTCATATTGAATTCTACATTTTAACTATCTTTCTCACTTAAGCTTTTAAAATAGCTCTTCCAGCAATATCTCACAACAATTTCATCCAAGATTATTTTATCACTTCAGCAAAAAACAAACCAGCCATAACATGGGTTAGCATTATATGTAAAACAGGATTGGAGGCAGTGGGGAAATAAAACAAAAGGAATGGCTGCATTTTCCTGAGCTTCTTGGAAGATTTGTTTGACTACTGAAACTCTTTTGTTCTTATCAGCCCAGCTCTTTTCTGTCACCTGCATCCTGAAATGTGTCATTTCACCATTTCACAGGAAGAACAATTCTGAGTCTTATAACACAGAGTGGTCATCTGTCATAAATTACTGAGGACATCCCTGTTTGAAAGCTTAGTCTTTCTGTGTAGGCTTCCATCATGTTCAAAGATGGCCCAAACCAGGGGTCTTCAAACTTGGCCCTTTTATGACTTGTGGACTTCAACTCCCAGAATTCCTCAGTCAGGCACGCTGGAAGCAATGTACTATCATCTACCATCTAAATATTTGATCATATTTCTAGTTTTTATGCTTTTTCAAGATACAACTACAAGATCCAAGAAATATCTAGTCCTTTTTAAAGACAAGACTATACTTTTTTTTTCTATAAGAACACTTTCAATAAAAGTAAATATAAATAGGGCAGATTCCTTCTCTCGATCACATCAGCAGCATTTTTGCTGAAATATCCTGTCATGTCCATAGACTTGCATTATTAGAAGAGGGAAAACACCACTTAAAAAGTTAAATATGGGTGTAATTGACAGAGCCAGCATGATGTAGTGCAGGGGTCTTCAAACATGGCCCTTTTATGACTTGTGGACTTCAACTCCCAGAATTCCTCAGCCAGGCATGCTGGCTGAGGAATACTGGGAGCTGAAGTCCACAAGTCATAAAAGGGCCAAGTTTGAAGACCCCTGGCCCAAACCAAAGGAACAGAATACAGTGTGCTTGGAGTGGCCCATCAACTGTTCTCATAAATTGAACTGGTATACTGTATGGATCACCAATTATAATTTCCCTGTTCAAATAATTCTGCTTCAATGATACTATTTCTAATTTTGTTTTCATGCATGTTTTGTTGTTAGCTGCGAAGTCGTGTCCGACCCATCACGACACTATGGACAATGTTCCTCCAGGCCTTCCTGTCCTCTACCATCTTCTGGAGTCCATTTAAGCTCATGCCTACTGCTTCAGTGACTCCATCCAGCCACCTCATTCTCTGTCGTCCCCTTCTTCTCTTGCCCTCAACCTTTCCCAGCATGAGGCTCTTCTTCAGTGAGTCCTTCCTTCTCATAAGGTGGCCAAAGTATTTGAGTTTCAACTTCAGAATCTGGCCTTCTAAAGAGCAGTCAGGGTTGATCTCCTGTAGGACTGACCGGTTTGATCATCTTGCAGTCCAAGGGACTTGCAGGAGTCTTCTCCAGCAGCACAGTTCAAAGTTCAAAGTGTTTTAATGTATGCAAAAATTATGCCAACCCAGGTTTTCTTTTGTCTTCTTTGCTAGTATTGCATAAAAGAATTTAGTTGTAAGTGCTGAAGACTAAAAGTTAGAGCTTAGGCGGGGCTCATTTAAGGACATCTGCTGTATTTATAACAAATTAGATTAAAACCAGGCATTTCCTGGAAAATAGCAATGCTTCTTTGTCACAGGCCATCACTGATTTCATGCTCCATTTTTTTTCCTGCTTGGCTATAGCCGCCTTCTCCATATTTGGAATCCATCAACATCCATCTCACATTCCACTGTTTCCAAAGGTATTTTGAGGGGTCCTTGGTGCTCAAAGGTTTTTGGCCTACAATTCCCATCCACTCCAGAAAACGTAATTAATGATAACGGTTGATTGAAATTATAGGCCAAGTTATGGATATTGCACCACACTTGGGAAATCTACTTTGATGTTGGTCCAGAGACTGAGCCAGCTTCATTTCCCAAGCTGCCTCATTCTTCCAAATACTGGTGTAGAATTAACATTTCCCCATCTGGCTTCCTGTTTTCTTGGATCTTTATTCGGCTATGCCTGGATCTGTTTGGAAACAATGTTCCCACTTGACCCAACTTTTCCCATTAAAAGTAACAGGCCCTATCTTCTTATCCATGTCCTCAAGGAAATATCCTCTCTCATTTTGCCCTCTGGAAAATGTCCTTTATGGGAATTGCTAAAACATATGCTTAGGATTACCTTGTCTCCCCACATATAAGTCCATACAAATGAATATTGAGGAATCAGATCATGCCATTTCATATACTGCTGGTGTTAAGATATGTGAATATATGTAACTACACACACACACACACAAACACAAATGTATACTTATACATAATAAAGCTGTAAGAAAAGGCAATAGGTTTTAAAAAAAGGTTTATAAAACTGAGTCTTTGCAATTTTCAAAAGAAATGAAAACTGGCTTTATCAAATGTTAAAAGAGGGGATAAAGACAATGTAGCTAGAGGACTGCATAATCATTCAGAGAATATGCACAACACATCTTGTGATGTAATGAAGATTAATTAGAGTATTATGACATCAGCTTACATAAGGGTAAGTCCATGAAAACTGATGCTGTAATAAATGTGTTAGTTCAGGGGTGTCAAACTCGCGACATCACGTGACGTGTTGTGACGTACCACAACTTTTTTTTCCATTAGGGCAATGGGGTGGGTGCGGTTTTGCTATGATGTAAATCCTTTGCTGCTTTTGGTGCAATAGACTAGTGAACAATCACTTAAATATGAGCCAGCAGTGTGCTGCAGCTGCCAAAAAAGCCAACACAGTGCTAGGCTGCATTAACAGAGGGATAGAATCAAGATCACGTGAAGTGTTAATACCACTTTACAATGCCTTGGTAAGGCCACACTTGGAATACTACATCCAGTTTTGGTCACCATGATGTAAAAAAAGATGTTGAGTCTCTATAAAGGGTACAGAGAAGAGCAACAAAGATTATTATGGGACTGGAGGCTAAAACATATAAAGAAAGGTTGCTGGAATTAGGAATGTCCAGTCTAATGAACAGAAGGATGAGAGGGGACATGATAGCAGTGTTCCAATATCTCAGGGGTTGCCACAAAGAAAAGGGAGTCAAGCTATTCTCCAAAACACCTGAAGGCAAGGCAAGAAGTAATGGATGTAAACTCTCACAGTTACTACTATCGAGCAAGGTACCACCTATACTATACCTGTGCATTTGATTTTTCCTGCCTAAATGTAGAACCTTACTTTTTTCACCATTGAATTTCATTTTGTTAGATAGTGCCCAGTGTTCGAGTCTGTCCAGATCCTCCTGTATCTTAAGCCTATCTTCTGGAGTATTGGCTATTCCTGCCAGCTTGGTGTCATCTTCAAATTTGATGAGTTCCCCATCTATCCCCTCATCCAAATCATTGATGAAGATGTTGAAGAGCACTGGGCCCAGAACAGAGCCCTGGGGCACCCCACTACACACTTCCTTCCATGTAGATGCAGTTCCATTGAGGATCACACGCTGAGTACGGCCTGTCAGCCAGCTACGAATCCATCTGGTGGTGATGCTATCTAACCCACATTTTTCTATCTTATCAAGTAGTAGGTTGTGATCTACTTTATCAAATGCCTTACTGAAGTCCAAGTAAATTATATCTACAGCATTCCCCTGGTCCACTAGTTTTGTCACTTGGTCAAAGAATGCAATAAGATTTGTCTGGCATGATCTGTTTTTGACAAACCCATGTTGGCTTTTAGTGATAACTTTGTTCGCATCAAGGTGTTCGCTGATTTGTTGTTTGATTATCTTTTCCAGAATCTTCCCAGTTATTGAGGTCAGGCTGATACTTCTGTAGTTTCCTGGATCTATTTTTTCCCCTTTTTTGAAGATGGGAACTACATCAGCTCTCTTCCAGTCCTCTGGTAGTTCCCCAGTGCTCCAGGATCTTTGAAAAATATAGTTCAGTGGTTCTGAGATCACGTCTGCCAGTTCCTTGAGAACCTTGGGGTGTAATCCATCTGGTCCTGGTGATTTGAACTCGTCTAGGCTGGACAGGTGCTCACTTACCATTTTCTTGCCTATCTTAACTTGCGTTTCTATTCTGTTTTTTATGGCACTGGTTTGGGTAGGTTGGACTGTTTTTTCCCTTTGTGTAAAGACAGATGCAAAAAACAAGTTAAATAGTTCTGCTTTCTCCTTGTTGCTTGTCACCTTCTTGCCACTTTCCCCCACTAATGGACCAATCATTTCCTTAACTTTTTTCTTGTTTCTTATATGTTGAAAGAAGCTTTTTTTGGGTTATTTTTGACTTTGGTCGCAAGCCTTAGTTCATTTTGAGCCTTAGCTTCCCTCACTTCATCTTTGCAGGCACAGGCTGTTTGCTGATATTCTGCCTTAATTATGTCCCCCTCTTTCCACTTCTTATACTTGTCCTTTTTATCTTTCAGTTTATCAGAGAGTTCTTTATGCAGCCATGCTGGTTTCTTTTGAAAGCTGTTATTTTTCTTCTTTGTTGGTATTGTGCTAGACTGGGCCTTTATTATCTCACTTTTCAAAATTTCCCAAGCTTCTTGAGTTGTTTTCCCCTTTAGGATTCTCATCCATGGAATTCTTCCCAAGGTCTCTCTAAGTTTATTGAAATTAGCTCTTTTAAAATCCAAAACTCTAGTTTGGTTGTGTTCTATTGCTTGTGCTTCCATAATGTTGAATTCCAATATTGCATGATCACTTCCCCCCAAGGTTCCTGTGGCTTTGACACTTTCTATCATTTCATCTCCAATATGGCTAATCCCCTAGTTCCCTTCTCTACTTTTTGGGAGAGAAAGTTGTCTGCTAGGTTTGTCAGGAATCTGTTAGATCTTCCACTTGGTGCAGAATTTGTCTCCCAGTTGATATCAGGGTATTTATGATTTCTTTAATAACAAAGCCCCTTGTGACTTCTAAACTAAACAGTTTCAGATATGTTTCCATAACAAAAGAAGAGCAGAAAGATTATTCAAAATAATTTGATCAACGGGAAAACACATTTACCCTTTTCTAATAACACTCAAAATTGTTGAATCATTTAGCACACATTTTTAGAAAGAGTGGTATTAGAAACATCCCAAGTCAATAATTAATAAGAACAATAAGCAGTTCTATTACATATGAATTTTATTATTAATATTAAAGAGAGAAATGGGGCACAGTAGATTATGCTGATATTTATGATAGATTGTATGTTCACCTTGCAAAAAATATATCTTCTGTTCCAATGAGTTAAATAATTAAAACCTAATAATAATAGGTTGGAATTATTAAATGATGTTGTTTTTCAGTGCAGGATCCAGAACAATGTTCTCCAACTCAGCAAATAATATATTGGGATTGTCACACCAAAATTTCCATCCTAACTGAAAAGTTAAAAAGTTGAAGTCTCAAAATATCTGAAGATTTGAGGTTAAGAAAGCTCTTCTGGGGATTAGAGAATGTGATTGCCATCTAATTCACTTGTGCTGATTAACCTTATTGTTACAAATTAATAGTTTGTATAATATAAATCCAGCACGTTCCCAAAACTATGAGAATTCAATCTGCTGCACAGGTGCCTATATTGATTAATAACAGCAGAATCTGTTTTTTTTTCCTTTCGTTTCCTTGACTTTTTTCCCCATTGCTGGCAATGGGGTGCGTGCGGTTTCAGCATGACACATCTGGCCCGCGGCTGGCAGTTTGACACCCCTGCTATAGAGGTTGCCTTCAAATAGAGGGCAATACAGTAGATGGATATCATTATATCATAATACATATATTAACTTGAAATTAATGCAATGGATGAATATTTACTTTGTTATCAAGTGGTCTATATTCAAAGATCAGTCATTATAGAACAAGTGACTAATATGGTACTCTAGGATTCCACATTTCTGAAAGATGTTAGCTGGCAACTTTAAGTGGTTTGCAGAATCAACATATTGCCCCCAGCAATATGGGTCCACATTTTACCGACCTCAGGATGGAAGGCTGAGTCAACCTTGAGTCGGTGAGAATCGAACTGCCAAACTGCTGGCAGCCAGCAGTCAACAGAAGTAGCCGGCAATACTGCACTCTAACCACTGCGCCACCACGGTTCATAAGATAAACCAATAACAAAGTCAAGGAAAAAAATAGAAAGTATCAGTTGTCTTATTTTAAAAAGTCCTACTGACACATTGTTGTGGAATTTATTCATTTGTCCAAAAACTCTTATTTTACTATCCTGTCTGCAACTTGGCATTAACAATTGCTGCAACATAAAAATTGGACAGTGTTGAAAGTAGCAAAAATTGTTTCTTTGTGTCTTAAATATCAAGCTGAAAGCATCCAAAATATGTTTGAGAAAGTTAACCTCCAGTAAATGGAGCTGAAGGAATACTAATGTGAAATGCTGTAAAAGAAATTATTCAGTCATTCAGCCATGTTCTTGGAAGTGTAGCTATCAATTCTGAAAGCTTTATAAAAACAGATGCCTCCACTGTGTTTGCGAAATACGTTTCTATAATTTTTGCTGATTCGTTACTAAGCTTTTAAAAATCAAGATTTTTAAGGAAGGAGTCCTGAAATGCACCTACCCTATCTAACCTAGTAGACAGGCAGATATCCTTAGGGAGAGGTGGTTCCACAAGTTACCTGGACAAGTAACAATGGGTTGAAGACCCATTTATTTGAACTAGCGGGTCTGGCCTGATGGGGGTATATGGGTTTTTATAGGTTTGTTTTATTATTCTTGTTTTAACTTGGGCATTGATTTAATTGTTTTTTAATTTTTGTATTGTCATTTTATATTTATGCCCTGTGAACCGCCCTGAGTCCCTTTGGGAGAAGGGCGGTATAGAAATCTCAATAAATTAAATTAAATTAAATTAAGTGTCATGTAGGCAGTGGTGGGATTCAAATATGTGAACAACCAGTTCTCTGTGTGGATGCTGCTTCCAGAACTCCATTCTGAGCCTGGACAACAAAAAATTAGCTACCAGTTCTGCCAAAGTTGTGTGAACCAGCTGAATCCCGCCACTGCATGTAGGGCTTAAAGGGATAGTTAGCACCCAGACTTGCCTGCAGAAAGCAACTGGAAACCAGTGGAGCTCATGCAGCAGTGTTGTGAAAGGTGGAACACCCAAAAATGCATATGCTGCTGAATTCTGGACCAGTTGCAGCTTCCAGATGTTCTCCAAGGGCAGCCGCATGTAGAGTTAATTGCAGTAATCCAAACAGGAGGTGACTAAGGCACCAATGGCTGTGAGCCAGGCATAATTATATATAAACATATTGAAAACTGAATTAAAAGATTTTAGACAACCATTCTAGCTATTGGAATGGAGATGGAAATAGACACAGTTTGCTCAGTTATCTCAGATGGGAAAGACCTATGGCTGGAACTACAACTGATTTGTATTTCCTAATATTTTGAAATCACTGCTAAGTATACTTTATTCATTAGCAAGGATCTTCCATGACTCAGGTAAAAAATATTGTTTCAGTAAAGTAAGCTATAAAGTGCTTTAGCAACTGTAATGACTTGGGTTCAAGAAAAAAAAATCAGGAGATTATTTCATCTGATCAAAGAAAACAAAGGGCTAGGAGTCCCTAAAATAACTTAGTTGCAAGATTCCTTGAACTGTGTGTTCATCATTTTTGAATTAATAAAAAAAACCAAAACATTTCTCTCTGTTTGTCTGCTAAAACCGCAACTAAAACCGCAACAGTTTTGCATTCCATTCCTCTGTTTCTGAATATCTTAAGCGAGCATTTGCTTTTATCTGTTTTTATACAGTGGCATTAATTTTCTGAAGTGAAGGACTGAAGGCACTTCTTAATATTTGCTCCTTAAGATACTGTCCTGTTAGCACTAGAACCATCGCAGTTAACCTGCCTTGTGGCTTTGGCTTCGCCAATTCTGAATGCCACCTTCCCATGGCATAGGATACATGAGAAACAGCACCAGATCACCTGAAAAATGTGGTGTTAACTTATGTCACACTCCTAAATTTGAGGCCACAGAGGTGAACAGAAAAAATCCCACCATTTATGTAGCAAGTTCAACCATTTCACAATTTGGAAAAAGGAGTATTTGTCAGTCATAGGTTTACAGAAAAGACTTGAATCTCTTCGGCCTTTCTCTAGCAAGCTACTGGTGGTTACTAATGCTGCTTACAGCCAGAGAAACAATTATTCTCCATTATTTTCTATAATTCTCATTCCAGTTCATAAAACAAAAGTTGCTTTAGCATTTTTTCAAATTAGAAGATTGTTTACTGATGTGAAAGCTGGGAAGAAGTTCATTACATACTGCCTGATAATCTCTCTGGCTACCCATGTACCATTAAATTGCAAGAAAAAACATAATAAGAGAAATCTTTGTTTTGAACTTGAATGGAGTTCATTTGTGTTAAATAGAGCCAACGTCACTATTGTACCCACACTTGAGAAATTGTTACAATTTTTTCTCCTTCTGGTAGAAAAATTGGTTACCCAATGTCTTTGCCTGATAATTTAGTAAGTAATTTTGAAAGATCGTTTGAGTCCTGCTCTTAATTATAGTCTACTAACTCTTGAATCACAGGCAGCATTGTTCAAATAACAATGTTCAGAGATCATGGTGGAAAAGATAGCATCCTTTGGCCCTTACTTGTGAATTTCTTGGGTATATTTAGTTGGCAACTTAGGGAATTAATGCAATAGATGAGCATTCTTCTGATTCACAAAGATTCTTTTTGCATTCTTATGTTATAAAAAGGTAATCATAGATGGTCACATATCATAACCTAAAAGCATTCAGATATCAGCATTTCCTCTACACGCCCTAGCATATATTCAAACAGTAAGCCTCTGTGATCTGATCTTCTATTTGCATCTTTATGGGGTGTTCGTCTCTATCTTGCACCTTACTTTTTAAAGTAAATTTATGGTTAGCTTGTCCAGAAAGTGTTGGTGTTAGTTTGATAACAGCTCAAATTATATTGGACAATGGATGTTCAGTTTATGCAAAGCAATATTTGAGAAATATCGACAATGGTTTCTTTGTTTAAGACTGTCATTACTTCAATTGGCACTGGAGGTCTGATATAACATAATCAGAATTTCCTCAATACTGTCCTTGTAGTTATCTTGGTAAATAAAACCTGTAATGCTCTTGAAATAGAAATCTATCATTGCACAATGTAGGAATACAAAGAAGGTCTCTTAGTGTGGGAAACAATTTATTCAAATTACCTGAGTTGCACAACCTGCGAGCTGAATGCCTCATAAAAGCTTTGGTTACAATGTTCAAGGGCCTCTGAAGTCTTATAAAATTGTAATTTTTATGGACACAGTAGACGAAAATCATGAATAAAAGTTATCATATTAACTTTTTTAACTATATAAGTTGAAGTAAATTCAAAATCAATTTTGTGGGGTCGTTGGTGCTCTCTGAGCTTTGCTGGTTTTTTTGCAGACATTTCATTGCCAAACTAGGTAACATCATCAGTGCTTGAAGGGAGAGGAGTTTGCTTTCATTTTATATACTTGTGGCTAGCTCTGTCAGTGTTGGTAGGAGTGGTATTGATGGTTGTTTGATTAGGCCATTATATATTGTTAGCTTATTTGTCCAAGTTGATAATTCTTTGACCGGGGTATTGTTTACTTCTTGATTGTTGGTCTAGTGTTAATCTTGATGTTGATCTCTATTCATCTGGGTGTTGATTGCTAGTGAGGAGATCATTTGGTCTCTTTTTTTCCTTTTTAGCTTTTTGAGTGTCTCTTTTGTATGGTATGTAGATGAGGTTTAGGTCTATGTGCCTGTTGACAGTCAGTTTGTTTAAGTGCCAGGTTTCCAGGAATTCTATACAATTTTTGGACCTAGTCTAGGAGGCTCATAGTTTTCCAGTTAATACTATGGTTAGCCCATCCATGTGTTATGAAATTAAGGCGTTTTTATCATGCCAATTGATAGTTTCAGTTGTTTGGAATCTTCTGGCATGCTTTGCAAAGGCCCAAGATTCGCTTTGACTTGGAAAAAGTTGTACACTTTTGTCAGAGAACATAGAGTGTTATCTCTATTGGAAAGGCATCCTTAAGCAATAAGAATAGAGTTCATAGTAGGTTAATTAAATGTTTTTCAGAGGACCTTTGCTGAGGTCATACTCCAATACTCCTAGTAAAAAATACTTTTTAATATGTATCATATGTTTTTTTTTCTTTCTTAGCAAGAAATTTTTTTTAAAAGAAAGGTGTAAGAGGTGCTTTAAGGTGAGCAAGGCACAAACAACCTTCTTGGATGCCAGGACAACTAACTCTCAGAACAGCTCTCTCAGATACTTCAACAGAAATGCTTCAAATCTGTATGTACTTCTATGGCTACTTGGGGGCAACAAGCCCTTTGACGGTTGATAATAAGGAGGACACTAAGAAATAAAACAGGCAGAAGAAATCTCTACAGGTGTAGAGACATGAGGCAGGGTTGATTACAGATTTATGTAGATCTGTCCTCAGACCCATACTTGGAAATATTTACAATAATATCATTCAGGAGAAAACTAGAAAATAGGTGTTCTTGACTGCTGCTGCTGCTCCTGTTCAATGGTTCCAAAAATTATAAGTAACCATAAGTAATAATGATTTCAAGTGGACCATTAATGTTCTCAGTCAAATTTAGAAGAGGCAAAGAATATAAGAGAATTTAACTATGTTCTTTCTTCCAAAGCTAGGGAGAACTGGAGCTTTGATAGATCACATGATACATATCTGTATTAATTTGGAAATATGCTTGGTAATTTTCAGTGAAAAAATTTCCCTACCCCACTTTTTCTCTGAATTTGCATCTTAATATTTTGCTCCTTCCTTGGGATTATGAGAAGAAAATCAAGATTTGTCCTGACATTTTGATCACTGCGTATTTCAAGTCAGTGCTTCAGGTCCAATCAAAAGAAGATAGAACTTCCATAGCTTTTGCAGCATCCTGAATGGGGAAAGTGGTGCAAAAAATTACTTCAGTCAGATTCTGAATATGAATTTGCTTGTCTTATAATGTTCAGATGCGTAATGAATGAAGTCTAATTTCTCCAAGAAGTTTGCCTCCAACCCAGAATATGAGTCAAGAGACAGTACATGTAATATTTTCATTTGGCTTAGACTGGGTCATTTCTTGAAACATAGACAAAAGTATGTTAATGTTAGGCTCTGGATCACCACCAAACTCTCAGTGAAACATTTTATCATTGATGCTATCAATCCAATTCCACATGTTATTTATGAGCTGGAGATAAGTCTATTATTTAATATTCATTTAAATATTTTACTTGTTAAACTGCTTTATCCTATGCCAAGCTTAGATTATGTTTATAACTTATTTTTTGATCTTTTGATGTTAAATAAAATTGATTGATTATTCTGTTAGGTGTATTTCTTGATAAATGAGGAACATCTTAATCTTAACCAGGCATTGACCAGATTTTGTTGTGACCTGAGAATTTTGAGAGTGACAATCCTACATCTGTTTCATTCTTTCAAGTTGTCTATGTATAGACATGAAAACCCTATCACTGCATTTTTGGAAGTGAAATAACATATTTAATCTGGTTACTTAATTCACCCATTTTCTGAGTTTGCCCAATAAATTGGATCTTACACTAACCAAACAGGTTGGGTTTAAACAACGCATTATGATTTATATGAACATTGCCAACATTTCAGTTCTCAAAACAATAAAATAGTTTGCCTTTGTATTCATCCTAAGTACGAAGAGAAAGTTTAGACAAGAAAAAAAAATGTATACTTGATTGTCCTATATATAAAAAAAATCAGTATAAACTAATCTGTTTTGGAATTCACTAATCCATTGCTAGTCTTAGATGGACCTTTTGCAGAGTTGGTGACTGAGTATAAAGTTAATAAATCAAATGTGACAGCTCTTTTGTAATTTCTTTATTATTTACAACCTCAGGTGCCTAGTTTGCTTTTCTAAGGACCATGTAATGCAAACCCAATGAATGTTTATCAAGTTATGTTCGTTGACGAGTACTTAACAATAAACAAATATTATCAAACTATAATATGCAAAGTGAAGCTTTTTACCTCTTGAAAAACATCAAAGTGTTCATTCCTGGTAACTGCCTGGATGAATCCCTGCCCTTTTGTTGGCAAGGTTTTCAGAAGAGGTTTGCCTCTGCCTCCTTCCTAGGGCTGAGAGAGGGTGACTGGGCCAATTTCATCCAGTTGGCTTTGGGCCAAAGGCAGGACTAGCGTTCATGGTGTCCTGGCTTCTAGCCTGGTATATCTTAATCATTGTACCTTACTATTTCTGATCAGATTATCAAAACATAATAAGAAATATGTAAGTGTATTATATTAACAGCCTTAAAAATCCACTGGCATTCATCCACCTGTTTCTTTGAGTGGCATCTTAAGTTTGGCTGGTCAACTAATCATTCAATTAAGTCCTCACACCTATTTAAAATTATTGCTTTACCAAAATCACACATACCTTTTTGCACTTAACTTTCTTTTTATCAAAAAGTAAAAAAGTAATTGTTTTTTTAAAAAAAATTTATCTGAGGACCCAGATTGTTGGGGGCAATTAAGCTGACTTTGTAATAATGCCGCTTAGGGGGTGTGTGAAAGCCCTAATAAGCAGGCATATACATAGAATGAAGGCTACTGCTAAGCTTGTAAGCCGCCCTGAGTCTTCGGAGAAGGGTGGGATATAAATGGAATTAAAATAAAAAAATTAAAAAAATAAAAATAAAAATATCTCCTGAAGGAGAGGATAGCCATGAAACTTTCTTAAGTGGGAGGAACAGTCCTTGCTCATCCCTTAGTTTTGAAGGGACCAAAAGTTGTGGAGTCTCCCTAGTTTCTCGGAAAGACATCATAAGGATCTCCTCTTTTGGTGTTTTTTTAGATCGAGAAGTGGGGACAGATCAGGAAGCTGCACATCATGGAGATATGCATTGCATTGCATAGCATAGTTTAGCATACCAAAGCAGAATAACAAGGAAACCAAGCCAAACCCTTCCACACCGCAATGTCCAAAGCACCTTTTTAAAAAACCAGCAGAATTCTAAAGCACATAAGAATGAGTGCAAAAATACCCTTGGTTCATAAATTAAAGATAGATTAAAGACAGATTAAAATTATTGAAGTTAATTTATGTTTGAAAACACGCATTCGTTGTTCCTTGATTAATTTTCTGGAATCACTCTTAGCTATTATGAATTTCTGTTTGTCAGAGAGCATCTCATCAATAGGATAGCCTTTTAGTTCAGCATCATTTTGAACCTGCTTGACTGTGAAAGCAGTATTGCAAGCAAACTTTGCCCACAGTCAGGAGTTTGATCCTGACCAATTCAAGGTTGACTCAGCCTTCCATCCTTCCAAAGTCGGTAAAATGAGGACCCAGATTCTTGGGAGCAAGTATGCTGACTCTGTAATCCACTTAGAGAGGGCTGTAAATCACTGTAAAGTGGTATATAAGTACTATTGCTATTGCTATTATCAGGTATGAAGAAGCAAAAGGCTACTCTAGGTCTTTTTGAATTCTCTTAATGTTCATGTTTATATGCAGTTCTCTTAAAATTCTTTTTCAGAAACTGCTCAGCCAGAAACATAGCAGGCTGTTTTCTTTGTATCTGTCAGCAAAAAATCTGCTGCTAAGAACAGTCATAAATTATCAATGGCAACTTTGGGGATATTTTTAGTTGTGAATTATCAGACAGAATAATACTTTGGTTTCTGTCTTATGGGGGCCAGAATAAATCTTGTTAACATGGACAGGATGGTGACCTATGAGAGTTTTTACTCTTCATGCTTCATGTATGTAACATATCTGATAACCAACAGAGATAGGGGGAAAAGAGGAACCAAAATGTAGACTATGCAGTCTGATATTAATAATTGAGATGATTCTTACAGCAGATCAAAAATCAATCCAAATGTAAGTGCTTTGAAAACAATGTCTTAATTACTAGGATTTGTCATTAACAAGTCTTGTCAGATTTATTTATTTAACGTAATTACCTTAACTTAGTAGACTATGGTAATGATTATGGCTATATGATATAACTTAACTTCATCTTTTCATTTTGTGAAGTATCTCATGTCATTCTGGTTGACAAGAATACGCCCTAAAAGAAGATCTATTAGATAGATAGGTGAATAGCTGTATTGAAATCATACTCAAAGTGTTTCAGATAAAACTGGAAGAGATATTATGTGGGGTGATATGGTATTTGCTTCTGTGTTTGTTATTTTTCAATAATTTCCCTAATGGTGTTGATGAAAATTAAAGAGAAGCCACTTACATTTTTGCCCTTTACATCTTGAATTAATTTTCTCAAATTTCTCAGAATAATTATATTGCTAATGTTCATATATTTTTTTCATTATATCAGGAAGGCAGTGGATTGCACATCTGCCAAAATTGGTAACTACTAGTTAATATAATTCTGGGTTTTCAACTACAGCCATAGCTTCTAAGCAATTGCACTATAACAAAACTCCTGCATACTTTATGAAGATCTTTCAGTGTACTCTCTTTGGTTTCTTTTTAGAAAAGCTATCGGAAGAAGTGTGTTGCATACATAAATTAAAATTGAAAATATTTACCAAGCCATGAAGCTTGCTATTCCTCATTGGGATGTAATTTCTTTTTACCATATGAGTTTGATTCTGAATCACAGAACAAAAACTGTCTGGAAGCCAGTGGAAAATTACTATATAAAGAGTTTGCTATTCAGATCTGTTTTTAAAAGTGGAACAACACAGGGCTCATTAATTGGACATAATTGGACATTCTGCAGCCAATACGTGCAATCACAACATCACCTAGGGTAAACATCCAGTCAACAGATCATTAAAAGTATACGTGACTTAGTTAACGGTGCAGAAGAGTTGGGTTCTGTAGAAGAAAAAATATGGATAGTTTTTTTTAAAAAAAATCTGCATCTAGTGGAGGTGGTATCTTTCATCAGGTAATCACACAGAAACCTTATTCAATGTGTTTTATCATGAAGATGATCATCCTGTTGAAGTAACACTAGGAAGAGCAAATTTGACTATTTCCAGATGGTTCCTTGAGGATCAGCAAGTTTTGTTTCATCAGAACAAGTAAGAATCAAAGGGGTCCGGAGTACCTTAGGGAACACCTGCTGCCAGCGTCTACTTCCCTCCGCCCTGTGCGTTCCCACAGAGAGGGCCTCCTCAGGGTGCCACCGATCAGAGAATGTCGATTGGTGGCCTCCAGGGGGAGATCCTTCTCTGTGGGCGCCCCGGAGCTATGGAACCAGTTACCGGTTGAGCTCCGGACAGCGCCCGATCTTCGCTCCTTTCGCCGCGATCTGAAAACATACTTGTTCGAGCAAGCCGTCCTTGCCTGAGGGGGGATTAGTGGGGTCTTTTTACTATTTTTATTGGGGTTTTTACCATGTATTAATTGTATTTTTAATCGGGCATGTATTTAATTATCTTTTAATTTTTGTAAATCTCTATGTTTATTCTTGCCCTGTACACCGCCCTGAGTCCTTCGGGAGAAGGGCGGTATAGAAATATTAATAAATTAAATTAAAATTAAATTAAATGCAGAATTCCATTGTCATTTTTTGTTTGTTTGTTTTCTTCTCTTCAATTGTATCTGATTCTCTGAAACTGCTTGGACAAGTCCCTGGAGTTTTCTTGGCAAGATTTTTCAGAAGTGGTTTCCCATTGCTTCCTCCCAAGAGAAAGTGACTGGCTCAAGGTCACCCAGCTGGCTTTGTGCCTAAGGTGACACTAGAACTCATGGTCTCCCAGTTTCTAACATGATGCAAGCCCAGATCCGCATATGATCAAATAATACTGCTCGTATATAGAAGAATTATGTATCAACAGGCAATTTGAAAGTCTTGAGTGCAAGTAATTTTTTAAAAGGTGGTTTTCTCTTGTATAAAGACATCATAATGGTGGAAAAGTTAAATGGATAAACTGAAAAGAGCAAATGAATAAACAAAAGTAAACACAAAGTAATAAATCAGCAGATGAAAATGGCCCAATCTCAAACATTTTTTGTTTTGTTTTGTGAAATGCTGCGCAGGAAGGCTTTAACAGTCAGAAATATATCCTTATCAAAATTAATGTTAATAGCATAGTTGTAGCAATGCTATTAGCTGCATCTCATCCAATTGACAGCAGACTGCAATAAAATAACATAAAATATAAGCCTTTTAACCATTCTGCTGGTTGTGCTTATTCTTTTTTTTTACTTTCTTTGAAGATCCTACTTCTAACACTAGTGTGGCAGAGATCCAAGTAGACAAGAGACATGGGAATCTTGCTAGGGAGTAACAGAAAGCAAACGTTGGGCTTTCAAGATGCAGAAAATCGATCAAAGTTTATTCTTATCAATCCCTTGAGTATTCAGGATCAGGATTTGAAAACAGAAACAAACTCCTACGCAATCCAAGAAATCAAAGTAACAATCAAAGTAAAGTATCTAACCAAGGTAGTAAATGAATCTGGAAGTAGGAGGTTAAGACTTGTTCATTTGCTCTCTCACCATCAGTCTCATTAAGCCTTCCAGTCTTAGCTATCCTTACTCGTGTAGTCTCCTTCCTTCCTGAAGAAGACTTTCCAGGTTGAGAAACCAATTCTCTTCTTTACTAGGACAATGAGTTGAATTTCCACCAAGCAATGTAAAGAAGGGTAGAGGAAGCAGTTATATGGGCCTGATAAGGATCGTCCAGCAAGTGCTTTTCCTATAAGTTTTTCTTCTCTGTAGGCTTCTCTTGTCATCTTTTACCATCTTTCCTTACCTAGGAAGTATGCCTTTTCTGTGGCAACCCTACAGAATACCTTTCCCCCCTGTGATCCAGCAGGCCCCCACCCATTTAACCTAAGCACCTAAGATCTAGCTTTTCACCCAAGTGCTGGATCAAGTGAGGTTAGCATGGGACAAATTGCAAGGTTTTGGAGGCTGCCTCAGAAAATTCAGATGTGGGACCAGGTCTTTTTTTATTGTTTTGATATACTGCTTTCATTTCCTTTTGGGTATCTATTGTTATATTCTTGGGTTGTGAGCTGCCTAGAGCTTGGTTTCATATGGGTGGTCATAAAACAATTATTCTGTTATAATTTTAATTATATTAAAATTGTATTAACAATTCATACTTACAAAATAGAATTATTTTAAATACAATGTTTATTTAAAACAAAACTAAACTAAATAAAATAACAGGCTAGAAACCAGGAAACTATGAGTTCTGCCTTCCTTAGGCAGGAAAACTGGCTGGGTGGCTTTAGGCTGGTCACTCTCTCTCATCCTAAGTTACCTCACCAGGTTGTTATTGTGGGGGAAAAGGTGTAAGAAGAAGTATTAGCCATGTTCACCTTGAGTTAAAAAAAGAAAATCTGCCATCTCCCTCAACCTTATTCTCCTACTCTTCTGCCATCCTTTCTTCAGAGCAGCTGTTATGCTCAACCAGCATTCAGTGTATGATTATCCATTTTGCCATGGCAACTTTGGACAGCAAGCAAATTAAAAACAAATCCCAAATAACAACTAAAAAAACAACCAAAATATAAAACATTTAATTACCACTGAAATAGGACTGGTTCTATGAAACCAAGAGCACCCCATGGGCTCCATGACCTTCAAGGTTTTTCAAAAGGCTAACGGGGTTACGGTAACCTCATTTCCAAGACCCAAGCAGGTGATATTATGTAATTATTTAATCTCCTGCCAGATCTGATGGGATGAATAGAAACGATCAGGGAGGAATGGTCCCAAAAATAACGAACACTCTTCTTTTCTTACTTCATTCTGCATTAAGAAAGCAGAATAGTCTATGTCTCTTTAGAAGCACTGAGAAACTGCTCATCTATCTTGTTTTCTTTACGTTGCTATGGGATCAGGGGCAAGATGTTCTACTTCCTGCTTTCGCTATTTGCTTTCTATACAAATGGTATATTTTGCCATCATTTTTGACCCACTGAGGTCAAGAGTCCTGGAAACTGGGATGCATGGGCATATCCAAAATACTGAAATATTTCTTGAAATTATATGTGCACATATTCATTTTTCCTCCTTTCATAAGAACCATGTATTCTTCTGATCATTTTAAATACAGAGACATAATGGCACAGTGTGTAGGAATGGCCTTCGGAGACAAGAAGCCTAGACAATGATTTGGATTGGATTGGATTCCAATCATTGGATTTGGGAATCATTGGATTCCCAAAGAGGAGGCTGGCAAATGCATCTCAGGAGGCACCCTCCTTAGTTTTCAGGAGAGTAGAAATGAAGGATGGGAGGGCTACTTTCAGATTTGCAAGATTCTGTTAACTTAGCCTTACAATAATGATAGAGTTTGTGTTCCTGGTTGTGCTTCTTGTCTGGACTATCTCACAAGTCTAATTTTGGATGAAGACTGTGGTGTTGGGATGGGCATCATCAATGTTCCTGATAAAAAAGAATCCTGCTTTATGTATAAAGAGTAATCAGGTGGTATAGAGCACTAATATTTCCCTACTTTTGATAATATCATAATTTTTTAGCCCAAGGTCAAGTGATTAAAAGTCCAATGCTATATGCAAACAAGCTTGTAGTTCACACTCATTCCAAGTGAAACTATTATTTTTATCCTAAGAAGCCAAGTCCTTTCTTTGTTAATGTGATATACACACCAAAAGAACCCCTTATTCTGAGACATGAAGGAAGACAGGATAGTCATTAGTCAGTAAGATAATATTTAGCTTAGATTGTTACCATTAGTACAAAAGATTGTAGTTACAGCCCAACAGCTGGGAAATACGAATTAATGCATGTTTGTTTCACATATACTATGTGGAGAGGATTTCATTTGTTTGCTTTTCTTAATAGACTTTGATTGATAACCTGGTCCTAAAAGCCTGAAACATAAACAGAGAATTATTTTTTTAGATCATCAAATGTTATGCAACATCTGTAACATAAAAAAGATTATGTCACTTGCAGGCACTATAAGGAGCACAAAGGAATCTGTAAGGTGTATACGTAAAATAATGAGATTGTGCTAATAGAAGACTTATTAGTTTTTATTAGCACTAGCAACAGAACTTAAATTTATATAACGCTTCATAGTGCTTTATTCTAAGCAGTTTACAGAGTCAGAATATTGCTCTCAACAATCTGGCTCCTCATTTTGCCAGTCTCGGAAGGATGGAAGGCTGAGTCAACCTTGAGCCGGTCAGGATTGAATTCCTGACTTTGGGCAGAGTCAGCCTGCAATACTGCATTGTAACCATAGCACCACTATGGCTGCATGCAACATATGTGGGGGGTGGGGGGTGGGAAAGCAGATAGCTTTGCTTTGATCACACAGCTACAATCACCATCTTCACTTTTATAACCCCATCCCCTACAGATGTCCCTGTGGAAGTCCTTACTTCTAAGGGGCTCTGTCCATATGAGCTGGTTTTCTTCTGATGACAACCAAATATTGGCACTGCCTTGAAAAATCAATTATAACTAAGCCAACAAATGAGAATAGTTGCCTTTACAATGGGGTGAGCAATCTGAAACCATGGCCACAAACACCTTTGGCTCATTTTCAGCCTAATTTATCACTTAAAGAGATCTGTACTTTCCCTAACAGCTGTCTATGAGGGATAGACAAAGACTGGAAAAAAAGGAGAAGGTTGACATTTTTGTATGAAACACAACCCCAATGGATATGTTCTGTGGCCTTTCACAGGAAAAACAAGTGGCCCTTAATAGGGCATACAAAAATTACTTCCTCCGCTCTGCCCTCCTCATTTCTGGATTTAGAGATACTATTAAATAAGAGATTCTTTCTAGAATCTTGGGCAAAATGTCTGCTAAGATTCTGATAACATTATTTTGTCAAAGATTAAAACATTGTATAAGGCAAAGAAATAAATGTTTTGATTGTAATAGAACAGGAAAAAATCTTCTTAGATGTATATATTACATTTACAGAACTAGCAGAGTGAACATGTCTATTGTTTGATTATTAATACTTTCAAATAGTTATAGTTATAGTTATAGTTTATTTGATTTATATACCGCCCTTCTCCTTGGTAGGGACTCAGGGCGGTTCACAGGGCATATATCAAAAAGAGAATACAAAAATTAAAAAAGGAATTAAACCCATGCCCAATAAAACAGTGGTACAAATTAAAAACAATTAAAAACCCAAATCCCCCATCAGGCCAGACCAGCTAATTCGAACAGGTGCATCTTCAGGCCCCGACGGAAAGTTCGGAGGTCTGGTGCCATCCGGAGCTCCACCGGCAGTTGATTCCATAATGCCGGAGCCCCCACAGAGAAGGCCCTCCCCCTGGGGGCCACCAGTCGACATTCCCTGACTGGCGGCACCCTGAGGAGGCCCTCTCTGTGGGAACGCACAGGGCGGAGGGGAGTCGATGCCGGCAGCAGGTGGTCCCCGAGGTATCCCGGACCCATGCCATGTAGGGCCTTAAAGGTCGTAACCAACACCTTGAACCTCACCCGAAAGACAACTGGTAACCAATGCAGCTCGCGGAGCAAAGGTGTAACATGGGAGTACCGGGAAACTCCCAAGACAACTCTCGCGGCCGCATTCTGCACCAGTTGGAGCCTCCGAGTGGTCTTCAAGGGAAGCCCCATGTAGAGAGCATTACAGTAGTCAAGGCGAGAGGTCACGAGCGCATGAGTGACCGTACACAGGGCATCCCGGTTCAGATAGGGCCGCAACTGGCGCACCAGGCGAACCTGGGCGAAAGCCCCCCTAGTCACGGCCACTATATGCTCTTCCAAAGTAAGCCGTGAATCTAGGAGGACTCCCAAGTTGCGAGCCCTATCCACGGGGGGTAAGAGCTCACCCCCCATAGAAAGAGGTGGAACATTTGGAATGTCCCGGGATGCCGGAATGCACAGCCACTCAGTCTTGTCAGGGTTGAGTTGAAGTCTGTTCCTCCCCATCCAGACCCGAACCGCCTCCAGGCAACGGGACATCACAGCGAGGGCATCACTGGGGTGGTTTGGGGTCGAAAAGAAAAGTTGGGTATCATCGGCATACTGATGATACCCAACTCCAAAACCACGAATGATCTCACCCAGCGGTTTCATATAGATGTTGAACAGGAGAGGCGAGAGAACCGACCCCTGAGGAACTCCACAAACGAGAGACCTAGGGGCCGATCTCTGCCCCCCTGCCAACACCGACTCCGAGCGTCCCAGGAGATAGGAGGAGAACCACTGAAGAACTGTGCCTCCCACTCCCAGTCCCCTGAGACGCCGCAGCAAGATACCATGGTCGATGGTATCGAAAGCCGCTGAGAGGTCTAATAGGACTAGGACAGAGGAATGTCCCCTATCCCGCGCCCTCCAGAGATCATTCACCAGAGCGACCAATGCCGTCTCCGTGCTGTACCCGGGCCTGAAACCCGATTGGTAGGGGTCCAGATAATCCGCTTCATCCAGGACCAGAGGGAGCTGATGCGCCACCACACTCTCAACAACCTTCGCAAGAAAGCGAAGGTTGGAGACTGGACGAAAGTTGTTCAAAACGGCTGGGTCCAGGGCAGGCTTCTTGAGGAGAGGTCTCACCACCGCCTCCTTCAAGACGGTGGGGAAATAACCCTCACTCAGAGAAGCAGATATAACCGCCTGGAGCCAGCCTCGTGTCCTCTCCCTAGCTGCATAAACCAGCCAGGAAGGGCACGGGTCCAACAAACATGTGGAGGAGCTCAGCCTCCTCATAATCCTGTCCACTTCATCAGGGGTCACAGAATCAAACTCTTCCCAGATAACATTGACAAGACCGCCCGTGTCCTGATCGCCCGACTCTGCCCAGCTGGAGTCCAAACCGGTCCGAATCCGAGCGATTTTATCCGACAGATGATGGCTAAATTCCTCGGCACGACCTTGCAAGGGATCCTCCCTCACCTCCTGATTAAGAAGTGAGCGAGTCACCCTAAACAAGGCGGCCGGGCGATTATCTGCGGACGCGATGAGGGTGGAGAAGTAATTACACCTCGCCACCCTCATCGCAGCGAGATAAGACCTAATATAGGTTCTTAACCGCAACCGGTCGGGTTCGGATCGGCTAGACCTCCAGCAGCTCTCTAGGCCCCGTTTCCGGCGCTTCATCTCCCGGAGCTCCGCGGAAAACCATGGAGCTCGCTGGGATCTGTGCCGGGTCAGGGGCCGCAAGGGTACAACCCGGTCAAGTGCCTCAGTGGCTGCCCTTTCCCAGGCTTCCACTAAGGCATCAGCCGAGCTGTGAGCAGTGGAGGCAGGTGGGGACCCCAGCGCCGCTTGTAATCTATCAGGATCCATTAAGCGTCTGGGGCGGTACCATCTAATTGGCTCCGTACCCCCACGGCGGGGGGTGGCAAAGCGGAAGACCAGCCGCAGGAGATGATGATCGGTCCATGACAGGGGCATAATAAATGGAGAGCCCCCACCTAGATCATCCAACCACCGTCTAGATAAAAAAATCAGGTCAAGGGTGTGGCCTCCCTCATGAGTTGGCTCTGAAATTACTTGCGTCAGGTCCATGGCCGCCATGGAAGCCATGAACTCCCGAGCTAGCTCAGATGAACCTCCCAGGGATGGTAGATTGAAGTCTCCCAAAACTATAAGTTTGGGAAACTCAACCACCAAACCTGAGAGGATATCGAGCAGCTCGGGCAGGGCTGCCGCTGTGCGACTAGGCGAAATGTACACCAGCAGCAAGCCCAACTGCGCCCCAGGACCAAATCTCATGAAGAGAGACTCACACCCGACTATCTGAGGAACGGTGGTCTCCCGCGGACATAAGGTCTCCCTAATGGTAACCGCCACTCCCCCACCCCTACCTTGAGCTCGTGGCCGGTGTAGCACCCGGAAACCTGGTGGGCAGAGGTCAACCAGAGGGACCCCACCCTGTAGGCCCAACCAAGTCTCCGTGATGCAAGCCAGGTCCGCATGCTCACCCTCAACTAAATCCCTAACGAGGGGAGCTTTATTAACCACGGACCTGGCATTCAGGTACACCAGCCGGAGCTCAGGAGGCTGCACATCCCCGCTCCCGGGACCTCGGGGAAGAACCAGAGGGTCGGAGCGCCTCACCGCTTGTAAACAGCGGAGACGGCCCTCCCGGTAACGATATGGCCCCCTGTCTCTCCGCCTGCTGCCTTTCCCCGTCGTGGGAATTGGTAGTCCCACGACCCGCTCAAGAGCCCCAGATGTAACCACAACCTGCTCCCCCCGAACGCCGTCAGACCCAGGCCTGGCCTGCAACAAAGTTGTTTGGCTACCCCCCACCGCCAGACAACCACTACCCCCCACCCCCCTCCCCAACCCCCTAAAAAATTTGGCTAAAAAATTAACCAGGGGCCTCTTATTAGGTTTATATCGAGAGCCCCTGGCCTTTCCCGGCCATCTCTCAGGGTCCCAACAATTGGGCCCCTCATCGAGACTAGGGAAAGAAAAGAAGGCGGGACGCACCCAGGAGAGGGGGGCACCCCTGAGGGCGAGTAAGTCCGTATCGGAATATCGATGCATCCAGTCAGCAAGTCCAGAAAGGGCAGTCCAACAATTAAAACCAACAGGAGGATCGAAGGAAAGGAGTGGGACATTTGGGCCATCCACCAACCAACTGCCACTTGGTTGGATGCTCCCAGGGGCATACCACAACCCGTCCTCTCACAACGGGGCGCGAGTCTGCCTCCGGGGATGTTAAATATGGGTATTAAAAAGGAACTACTCATGAATAGAATACATAATAGAATATGTTTAATATTACAAAGCTATTAAACAACATAGATCAAAAGTGGAAACAGTAAAAAGTAACATTAGATATCTGGAGAGCAAACATAGGAAAAACATAACAAAGATTTTCCAGAATTCAATATCATTTAATATATAAACTAAGAAAGAAGATTCAAGAGGGGCGATGATAGGAAGAACTCATTTCCAACTGATGATAATCGATGAGTTGTGGGACCACCAGTGTTATTTCCACCTATAACTGCAGCAGTTTCAGAAGACTGTAAATAAGCTTTCCAATAACATGTATGGAACAGAGGATGTGGAAAGCAAAGTGTAATACAAAAGATGGAGGTACTTGTTTATTTATTTGCTTGTTTGTTTTTATGTAATTTATCCCCACCTTGGTCCAGAGGGATTAGATTGGATTGACCATATTCATCCAGAACATTGGTTTGTGTGAGATTTGTCACTTTTCTCTTAACTAGTCTTCCTTGCAGGGGTGTTGACTAAAAAAGGAAGAATGGCATGTGCAAGCATGACACAGGTAGGGTCAAATTACTTTCCATTATATTATTTATTCATTTATTGTGCTAGCCATTTTGGTGTAGTGGTTAAGGTGCTAGCTTAGAAACCAGGAAATTGGGAGTTCTAATCCTATTTTAGGCCTGAAAGCTGGATGGGTGACTTTGGACCAGTCAATCTCTCTCAGCTCAACTCACCTCACAGGGCTGTTTTTGTGGGGAAAAATAATAGAAGGAAGGACTATTGTGTATGTACTTTATCTCTGAGTTACTCATAAAGTGATCGCACTCATTGTGAAGCACCATGACACTTCTGGGATGAAAGGATTTGCTGGTGACATCACAGTTGCCCAGGGAATGTCCAGTTGGGGTCTCCTTTCATGTCCCCTGGCATGAGCTAAAGCAAAGGATGAGAGCTTACCCCATCCCGTGGCAGCATACGGGTCTCAAACACGGGCTTGCTAACCTCAAACCCTGCATCCTAATCATGTGAGCCACCGTGGTTATTATAAAGTGATAAAAGTGGAACAAAAATCTAATGAATAAATAAAATAAAAATCAAATTTGATTTCTAAACCTGTGAGGAAAAAAGTTGAGGACTGTGATGTTATAATTATATAAGTCTTTTTTTCCTTCCATTCAATCATGTCCAATTCTTGGAGATTATACATATCAACACCCTCATTGTCATCTTATTCCCCATATCTCTTCAGTAAAGAGAATAATGCAACTTGAGGAGGGCAAGTTTCAGACTAATTGCAATTGAGCAAAGACATTCTGACCTGGCTACTTACCAGTAAAAATAACCACCAGAACAAGTAAAACTATCTGGAGATTCCTATCTGGGGTGTACAAATATTTAAATATGGCTGAATATTCTATTGGATTTATAAAACATCTTATATTTGAGAAATGGGAAATGATTCTAAGCCCAACAACTAGTACATCTGAATGAAGACAGTGGGACTTACTGCTATGTAAACCAACATAGGGCTGCACAGCCTAGCTGCTCTCTTATCACTGTTTACTTGGAAAAGTAATCTGAATGGAACTTGACAAAGTTTATTTTTGAGCAGACATGTCTATGATTGCCCAGTAAGTGGAATATTCCACATACTGAGTCTTCAGTAGTAGATTTTGGTATTTTTCCATCCAGCATTCTTGCATGGGGGTAAAAAAAAAGCGTCTAAGATGTTTTCTCGTTAATCATGAATGGAGTAAATTCAGAGAAAGGGGGCAAAGACACTTAAAATTAACTAGAGAAGTTAACTTCTTGCAATCTTAAATAGGGTTTATAACAAATCAGGAGTAGGCAATATAGGAGAATTGGAAGATATTTTAATTGCTGTTATCTCCATCCAGACTCTAAAGGCTAAAACTGCAGTAACATCAGTGTGTACGATGATTCAACCTTATTTACAAGATTGCAAATCAAGTTAAATGTTCTGTTCAATCATGTTTGATTCTCAGAGACCACACACACACACACACACAAAGAGAGAGAGAGATCAATTAATCTATGACATGTTACTTCTTTACCACAAGTTAGAGTGTCAATTGAACTCATTTAAGGAGAAATAAACAACTAGTTGAATTAATTTGTGAGTAGGAAAAGATTGCTTAATTAAACGGGAATCAGTGAATCTAATACTTGATTTTGTCCCCTTCCCCTCTCCCCTTGCCTTTCATATATTTAAGAAATATGCATAAACATTTGCACACATTTCCCTGCCTATTTCTTCTAAAGTAAACATTATGTGCACATTTTTCCTAATGCATGCATTATTCCAAGCTATTAAGCTTCTTGTTTTTTATGTACTCTCTCTCTATATATAAATGTTTGCATACATCTTCCTAATATATGTGACTTTGTATATATTTTTAAATTGCAAAGTAAATTACTTTGAGGCACCTTTCTGCTGTCATAACAAATGAATGTTTTTAGAGATTCCCTATACCACTATAAAGAAAAGACTGAAAGACATTTTAATTTTCTCATCTTTGCTATGTAACATAAGCACACAAAGAATGGATCTTTCAGAAGACAATTTTTGGATAATATCTTCCCCAAAGCCTCTTTCCTGACCAGCCAGTTGCTAATGCTGCATTTTCAATATCTGTCTGATCAGGTTATATTATACTTTCAGTTATTAGCTACTGAATCAGACTTTAGGGTTACTAAATGTTTTTCCTACTTCTTTGATGCAAGGTTCTGTAATTTTTTATCCTTATTTTGTGCAGTTTCAACACAGAGAATTTTTAGTTGGATAATCTCACCTATAATTGACTTTTGTCTCCAAAATGATTAAATATTATATTAAACTGAATGCTAGAGAGTACAGCCTTGGATAAGTTAGTTCTACCCAAATGTTGATGCAAATCTAGGCCTTTTTCTCCTGCCAGCATGGACCTCAGGTCCATGAGGTAGCAGAAAAATATACTGGAATACTTTGCATTGCCTCATTTTTGAGCTTCAGGAAAAAGGTACCCAAAAATTTCACCTGGCGTTTGCACAAATTTGAGGGGAGCCAAATATCAGTTGAAAATTATGATCCATTTATGATCCATCCATGGCTTTGGAGCAGTGCTAACCTTGTATCCAAAACTAAATTGAAATCTGGTTGACAAGCATAAGGGTATGAGCCATATAGGATCATCAGGTAGAGTATGGTAAAGACTACCTGGTAAAGTTGAAAAACTTCTGATTGCTTAAAATAAGAGAAGAAGATGACAGACGGGAAGCACAACATTGGGAATCATAAAGGTATAGTATGCATTCTTGTGCATCATTTAAATGTATGTTGGTTCTTCCTTTGCAGTTGGATCCAAAAATGTTGAGTAACAAAAGCTCACTAACAGATTTTAATTAGGGAAGGGAAGAGCCTTTAGTGTCTAAAGCTATCCTGCCCAATTTATTAGAGCAACTGATGGAGTAAAGTCATCTGGAAACAATGTACTATCATCTACCATCTAAATATTTAATCATATTTCTAGTTTTTATGCTTTTTCAAGATACCACTACAAGATCCAAGAAATACCTAGTCCTTTTTAAAGACAAGACTATACTTTTTTTCTATAAGAACACTTTCAATAAAAGTAAATATAAATAGGGCAGATTCCTTCTCTCAATCACATCAGCAGCATTTTTGCTGAAATATCCTGTCATGTCCATAGACCTGCATTATTAGAAGAGGGAAAACACCATTGAAAAAGTTAAATATGGGTGTAAGTTGACAGAGCCAGGATGATGTAGTGCAGGGGTCTTCAAACTTGGCCCTTTTATGGCTTGTGGACTTCAACTCCCAGAATTCCTCAGCCAGGCATGCTGGCTGAGGAATTCTGGGAGCTGAAGTCCACAAGTCATAAAAGGGCCAAGTTTGAAGACCCCTGATGTAGTGCTTACGACATCAAACTAGAAAATGGAAGACCATGAATTCTAGTCCTGCCTAGGTCCAAAGTCAGCTGGATGACCTTGGGCCAATCACTTTCAGCCCTAGGTAAGAGGCAATGGCAAACCATTTCTGAAAAACCTTGTCAAGAAAACTGCATGGATTTGTCCAAGCAGTTTCCAAGAATTTGATCTAATTGAATGGAAGGAGAAAAGTTAAGCTTGTAAGCTGCCCTGAGTCTTCGGAGAAGGGCGGGATATAAATGGAATTTAAAAAAAAGAAAAAGTTGCCTCTACAGTGGGCTGGGGATGACATGAAGGAAAGGTCATGAAGTCCTTTTCCTGAAGAATGGTTAGCAAGGCAACCTTGTGCTCTGGTTAGAAGGATGCAAGAATGAATCTCTAGAACTTTCTGTGGCCAGATTTATGCTTTTTCACAATACTTATGACAGCAATTTTCAAACCTGTCCGACCAGAAAATAAACTATGTTTCATTGGCTACTATATGTAAGAGATAGGAGTGTTTGTGAGCTGTAATAGTCTTTAAAATTATGTATGTTTAGACGGATGTAAAGACGCTTAGGCAATTCCTTAAGCTGACCTGGACTCTAAACATTTCTCAACATTTTTCAAAGCTATTGCTTTTCTAATTGTTCAGGGTAAGAACCAAGATATTCAAACCAACCTGCCTGCTTCTTCATAATAATTGGTCTGGGGAAGCATCACCTTGTAAGCTATTTCTACTTTATCATTTCTATCAGACTAAATAACATGGTGACCTCTGGAATTAATTTCTTTCTATTTTAGTGTTATGGGGGAGTTGTTCTCGTGGTTTCTTTTCCCACCACAAATAATAAGTTATTTGTTGGAATTCTAATCTCTGAGAGATTTCTGAATAATTTTCCATCACCAAATAGTTGAGATAAGTCTTTAATTAGCTTTCTTTATCCAGAATTTTTAAAAGGGCAAGAATGTCTTGCAATTACTAATCTTAGTCCTGTGAAATGGGCCAATAGTAACTGAAGAGCGAATTAATAAGTATGTGCAAAGCTGTAATTTGATACTTTGTTTGAATGAAGATACCTGTGAAGCACCTTTAAAGCTCCTTTTCAAAGCAACATAGACCCAGACCCCAAAAGAATGAAACAATGCTGCCATATTGCTTCACCTTATTGTTAGGCAATTTCAATCAGCAAGATTATTTTGCTTCCCCCGCAAAAAAATTTGAAATATATTGCTTTATAACACATGCTAGCTGTCTCCAATCAAAGGGTGCTTATTGGAGACAAAGGTGAGAAGAAGATCCTGAGGTAAGCAGGATCATAGATGAGAACAAAGATGTCAAAGGGACACAGAGTAAATCTCTATCCATATACTATATTCATAATACACTGTGAGATGCTGAAGAGTCAATGCAATTGAGGTGACACTTTCAACAATTTTGGAAGGCTTAGGACAGTAAAGCTAGTGGCCATATGGAAGCAACCTTCACTCAGAGCTCTTGAACCCTTACAAGTCTGTTTTTAATCCTTTTTAAGAACTCCTTTTATCTTCAAGTGTAGAGCAGTAACACACAATCCAAAAATGTTCCCCATCTTAAAAATTATCTTCTGTTAGTTCATAGAAATCAACTTCCATTTTTTAAAAAATATTACATTAACTTTCTGATCTTCTCCCTTAGAATCTAAAGATACCAGTGTTCCAATATCTCAGGGGCTGCCAAAAGAAGACGAGAGACAAGCTATTCTCCAAAGCATTTGAAGGCAGAACAAAAAGCAATGGATGAAAACTATAAAGCAGAAAAGCAACCTAGAAATAAGGAGAAATTTCCTGACAGTTAGAACAGTTAATTAGTAGGATAGCTTGCCTTCAGAAATTATGAGTGCTCCATCATTGGAGTTTTTTAGGAAGGGATTGGACAATCACTTGTCTGAAATGGTATAGAGTCTCCTATTTGAGCAAGGTTGGATTAGAAGACCTCCAAGGTTCCTGTCACCATTATTATTCTGTTAATATTTTTTGCATCACATAAATCAAATTATTAATTCTCATGCCTGTTGTTGTTAGATCATCTGCATTGTTGAAAAGGAATAAGCACTAGGTTGTTTTTTTCCTCCCAATTTAATCAAAACCTGGTCAGGCTGAACTTTTGACAAAATGATTAGATTTGTGCAAATCATTCCTTTTCACAGCTTCTGATTTTAAGCCAGAGCAGCAGTCAAACACCTCCTGTTTTTGAAACATTTAAAGTCCATATCAGTTGCCATGAGAATTGTAATTTGTTTGTTATTTCTTTCAGTAGGCATTTGAAAGAAAAATCATGTGAGTGCATAATTTATAATTTGCATCACAAAGTTGCAAATTATACATCAGTCAGTCTCTTAACTAGAACTAAAATTTGGTGCCTGCCAGATGGGGTCCAACAATTCCCATATTTTGGAATCAACCTGGCTTTTAAATTATAACATCTCTACCGCATTGTTGTTGTTGTTGTTGTTGTTAGTTGTGAAGTTGTGTCAGACTCATCATGACCCCATGGACAACATTCCTCCAGGCCTTCCTGCCCTCTACCATCTTCTGGAGTCCATTTAGGCTCAAGCCTACTGCTTCAGTGACTCCATCCAGCCACCTCATCCTCTGTCATCCCCTTCTTCTCTTGCCCTCAACCTTTCCCAGAATTAGGCTCTTTTCCAGTGAGTCCTTCCTTCTCATAAGGTGGCCAAAGTATTTGAGTTTCAACTTCAGGAGCTGGCCTTCTAAAGAGCAGTCAGGGTTGATCTCCTCTAGGACTGACCGGTTTGATTGCCTTGCAGTCCAAGGGACTCGCAGGAGTCTTCTCCAGCACCATAGTTCAAAGGCCTCAATATTTGGCGCTCAGCCTTTCTTATGGTCCAACTTTCACAGCCATACATTGCAACTGGGAAGACCATAGCCTTGACTATATGCACTTTTGTTGGCAGGGTGATGTCTCTGCTTTTAAGTGTGCTGTCTAGGTTTGCCAGGAGCAAGCGTCTTTTAATTTCTTGGCTGAAGTCCACATCTGCGGTGATCTTGGAGCCCAGGAAATAAAATTTGTCACTACCTCAATTTCTTCCCCATCTATTTGCCAGGAATTGAGAGGGCCAGATGCCATGATCTTGGTTTTCTTAATGTTCAGTTTCAACCCAACTTTTGCACTCTCCTTCTCCACTCACAACACGAGGCTCTTTAGTTCTTCTTCACTTTCTGCCATTAGAGTGGTATCATCTGCATATCTTAGGTTGTTGATATTTCTCCCGGCAATCTTAATTCCAACTTTTCTTCAATCTAGCCCTGTCTTTCTCATGATGTGCTCTGCATATAAGTTAAACAGGCAGGGTGACAGTATACAGCCTTGCCAGACTCCTTTCCCAATTTTGAACTAGTCAGTGGTTCAGAACTTGCCACAGTTTGTTGTGATCCACACAATCAAAGGCTTTAGCATAGTCAATGAAGCAGAAGTAGATGTTTTTCTGGAACTCCCTAGCTTTCTCCATGATCCAGCGTATGTTGGCAATTTGATCTCTAGTTCCTCTGCCTCTTCAAAATCCTGCCTGTACTTCTGGTAGTTTTCGATCCACATACTGCTGGAGTTTAGCTTGTAGGATTTTAAGCATAACTTTACTAGCATGTGAAATGAGTGCAATGGTGCGATAGTTTGAACATTCTTTGGCACTACCTTTCTTTGGAATTGGAATGTAAACTGATCTTTTCCAGTCCTGTGGCCACTGTTGAGTTTTCCAAATTTGGAAAAGTGTATTTGCTTTGACCATCATATTCTCTTGACAAAATTCTATCAGCCTGTGCCCTGCTTCATTTTGTACTCCAAGGCCAAACTTGCTTGTTATTCCGGTTATCTTTTGGCTTCCTACTTTAGCATTCCAATCCCCCATGATGATAAGGACATCATTTTTGGTGTTAGTTCCATAAGGCTGTAGGGCTTCATAGAACCGGTTAATTTCATCCTCTTCAGCACTGATTGGTTGGGGCATAGACCTTGACTACTGTGATATTGAATGGTTTGCCTTGGATTCGAACTGAGATCACGCTGTCATTTTGGGGATTGTATCCCAGTATTGCTTTTCCTACTCTTTTATTGACTATGAAGGCTACTCCATTTCTTCTGAGGGATTCTTGCCCACAGTAGTATACCTGATGGTCATCTGAATTAAATTCACCCATTCCTGTCCATTTTAGTTTGCTGATTGCTAAGATGTTGATGTTCAATCTTGTCATCTCTTGTTTGACCATGTCCAGCTTGCCTTGATTCATGGATCTTACATTCCAGGTTCCTATGGAGAAAAAATCTTTACAGCATCGGACTTTCCTTTCACCATCAGATACATCCACAGCTGAGCATCCTTTCAGCTTTGGCCCAGTCGCTTTATTCTTTCTGGCGCTACTAGTACTAGCCCTCTGCTCTTCCCCAGTAGCATATTGAATGCTTTCCGACCTGAGGGGCTCATCTTCCAGCATCATATCTTTTTTTCCCTTTTGGTACTGTCCATGGGGTTTTCATGGCAAAGATACTGGAGTGGGTTGCCATTTCCTTCTCTAGTGAATCACGTTTTGTCAGAACTCTCTGCTATGACCTGTCCATCTTGGGTGGCCCTGCATGGCATAGCTCATAGCTTCATTGAATTACACAAGCCCCTTCGCCACGAGAAGGCAGTAATCCATGAAGGGGCTCTACTGCATTACAAGAGCAGAAAAGCAGGAATGGATGGAATGGGATATTAATTTGGGCAACTATAGGGGCAATATTTTCTCCTGCCCCTTTTTTAGAGGAAGAAGGTTGTTCATGCTTCTCCAATGAGAAAGACTAGAACTTCTCAGCCAGCAAAGGTTACTGTAAGCTGCTCAGAGACCTTCAAACTGAGAGATGCTTGTGAGATGAAAAATGAGGCCAATAGCTTTAAGTTATAGAGTAGATGCCAATAGTTTTAAGTTATAGAATGCAATCCTATAAAGTTATAGCATGTAAATCTCAGTTTTCTACTGGAGTATTTGTTTTTTTTGGTGGTGGTAGTAAGGACAGTTTGAGGGTAAAAGCACCAGTTGGAAAGATTGATGGACATGCCTTCCATTGATGTCTAGTAGCAGAAGATGGCTGCTTACTCAGGATATATTGGGATGAGGGGAGGGTGTTAGACTTGAGCATGGAAGATCCCTGAACTGTTTTCTTGGGAAGATGTCTATGGAGATTCTCAGTCATCCAGGTCATGGTTATCCCAAAAGTGCTTTTCCAAAGGGCAACTGGACGTTTTTGGGTTTCTCCTTAAAAATATTTCATTTTTCATCCAGGAAGCTTTTTCAAATTTGATTTCTTGGAAAGAGTTTTGGTGTTTGCCCCAGCAGTTGCTGAAAATTGATGACTTGGTTTCCTGCCACTATGAAAAAAGCTTTGTGGTTTGATACAAATAAGCTTAATGCATCTTAAAAATAAAGAAAATCTCTCTTTCTTGAAAAAATGTACAAAGCTCACTGAGTTTGCATGAGTCATTCTATCCACTCTAAAACTACTAAATATTAAATAGCTGTAAGGCATCCTTCAATTTGATGCTTCCATGATTACAACTTTAGTTTTATACTGTGGATCGCTTAGTCGGGCAGAAGTTTAGACTAGATTTCACATTTTTATCCTCCTCTTGAGACTTTCCCAGGGACCTGGGTCAGGAAGATGATGCTGTTTGGTCGTGTTACACCAGTACAGGATATAAGCTATTCCAAGTTAATCTACTTTTTGCAGTTGACTGATGGGGGTTCTGTTAATGTCCACATTATTCAAATAATGCTCCAGAAGTTTTGGGGCCACACCCATTGCCTATTATTATTGGTATTATCTTTGCTTTCTTTTGCCATCATTATCTGTAGAAATTTTCAGTCATCCAGGTTCATAGTTGTCTCAAAGGTGCTTTTTCAAAAGGCAACTGGTCTTTGCCACCATTGTTCTACTTCTAGAACTGCAGGTCTTTGTGTTTAGTGATTTTCTCCGGTTCTTTTTCTTCTCTTCTGCTATTTCCAGGTACTGCAAAATCTACTATCTATTTTTTTATCTTTCTCATCAACAGTTAAGTCTGGGGTGTTATTCACCAGTAGCTTGTCTGTTTGAATTCTGAAATCCCATTTCTTTATTGCTTTGTCTATTTTGTGGTCCCACCAGTTCTTACTTGTAGGTAAATTATAATTCTTGCAAATATTTCCATGTACTATAGTTGCTACTTTGCCATGCTATTGTTTGTAATCAGTCTGTGTAATGTTCTTGCAGCAGCTAACCAGATGATCCAATGTTTCTTTAGCTTCTTTGCATTTGATGTCTGTTGCTATCTTCTCAATTCTGGCTTTATATGTCTCGTTCTTCAGTTTTCCTGTTTTCAGCCATTGTCAAATCTTATTGTTATTTGTTTTGCCTGCCAGTAATATTTTGCCTTGCCATCTCTCTTTTCAATTGTCTGGTGTACTTGCAACATCCCATGACCACCTATTTTCTTTAGTAAATAGACTCTGTCAATGTCCTTGCATTGTTGAAGGACATGATTCATTTTCTCAGTAAATTCATGGGGAATTAACTGGTAACATGAATTAATCTGGCTAATAATCATTACTAGTGGGGATGACTGCTGTGTAAGGGAATGAGTCAATTATGTTCTATCAAAAAATATCAGGAAACATGAGAAATGTGCCAAGATAGAATCATCCAAGCTTTGACCATAGTAGTCAAGCTTTGTTGAAAGTTGTAATAATATATGAAAAATACAGTCCTTTAGGGCCATCAGAGACAATGAGGTTCTCTGCACAGTATGGTATGCTTCCTTGATTCTTTTGAAAATTAAAATTAGCATAACAAACTAGAGTTTTTGAGTTTGGTAGATATCCCTGGGTGTGTAAATGTATGAGTGAATTGATTTTTTTTAGTTCAGAGTGTAAATAATAATACTTGTACCCCAGCATATGTCTAAGTCTCTAGAGAAAATGAAGACAAGTAACACAGAAGATGTTTCATCACCCTCAGTTGTTTAATGTGTAAGGTGAGGCCTCTCGTCCAAAAAATACTGTCTAGTAAGTACTCTAGTAATTCAGTTCTAAAGCCATAGCTGCTGTTGCTACTATTAGCAGCTGTCAATAGAGGACCATCAAGAAACCAAAGCCCAACAGCAGTTCATAGAATTTCTTTTTCAAGCCAGATGTGTACACACATCTGGGCACTGCAACCTCAATAGTCCACAATGCAGCAAACAGCTGTGGCAACTGAAAGCAAAAGTGTATTTCAGTTCTGGTCAAACCACAAGCATGTCAGGTCAAGTCCCAAAACTTCATGCACATCCATCCTCTGTAGTCCATATCATGTCATGGTGGCCATACTGTCAGGAACCCCAATCACAATCCCATCATTGCAGTGGCCATAAATCTACGAATGTGTGGTTGTGATTCATTTTTTCACAATGAAAATAGTTCTTTTTAAGGAAAAGGTGAGTTGAAATATTATTGCAAATAAAAATATGGCTTCTTATTTATTTATTTTTTAGTGGCAGTATCTAGGAGGGTTGGACTTTGTTAATATGTGGAAAATCATAACCAGGAAATCAGAGAGCTGCACACTAAAATGGGAACCTGGAAAAAAAATCTTAGTAAAAGTCAGTGGCAAACCATTTCTGTACTGCTGTCCAGAAAGCTAGAAGAATAGTTCATTGCACTCTCCAGGAATCAGTATTAATTGGAAGGATCCAAAGAACACCTATGGTTTCATCAAAATATATAAGATATTTGGAAACAATACAACATCATGAATTTGTCCATACATAGGCCTTTCCTTTTGCTCCTTCAGAGCCTCTTTGCTATCATCTTCTTAAGACTGAGCTGGTCAGAAGACCTTTCAAAATTCTTATCTACCCAGAAAGATGATATAGCCAGGGTATACCCTAGCATACAGTCTATTCAAGCTCTATGTTAACTCTATAGCCAAAATAAGATAGTTTTCCATTCACCAACACTTGCCAGCTTCACTATTTCCATCTTCTCCATGTTAACTGTGCAGTGATCATTCCACATACTCCAATGATCTTTCAAAAGCCATAAAGCCTATAATCCAAACAGTGCTAGTTGCTAGATATTACCTACTAGATATTAGCTTTCACTATCAGCAAAAATCAGTTGAAGTTAATATTGTTTTTCTAGAAGAGTAAATTGAAGTATCGAGAAATTGTTTGGAACTACAGGAAGCAGAAATGAGTCTCTGTTTAAAATGTTGTTTATTGTAATTATTTTCATTGACAATGTACCATAGATGATTTAATTATGCCTTCTTTGCTGGGTACAAGTATGCCTATTTGTGATGATAAGTAGACAGAAAACTGATAGCAATTCCTTTTTTTAATTGTATTGTTTAAAGCACATAGTTATTAACTGTAATGACTTAGGACACTATTCAATAGCTTTATTTAAAAAAAATCAAAGTATATGTTCTCCAGTTGAATGATGTGACTGACATTGTTGACAGAATCTTTGTTCAACACTCAGTGTATTGATTGAGATGATGAAAGAATAAAGAATACATGAATTATCTGGACCTGAATAAACTATCCAACCCATGCTGAGGTATTTTCAATAGATTGCTTTTTTCAAATGTTAACCTGGAAACCTCAAACTATGTTTGAATTAATATGTGCAAGGTTAATCTGACTGGTATGCATGTAGGATTAGTTGCATAAATGAAATGCAGTGCCAAACAAAAAAAGCCAACAATGAAAAGGAAAAAAAATATGTCCCAAATTAAATGAAATGTTAAAACAACTGTCAAAATCATCTTTGTCAATTTTATGTTCTTAATTCACAACTGCTTTCTGTTTTTTGTGAGGAAATTGGATCACTCTGAGAGTATCAGTATATGTATATGTGTGAGTGTTGCAGATAAAGTGGGATTTTCTCAACCATCCAGGTCATGGTTGTCCCAAAAGTGCTGTTCAAAAAGGCAATTGGATTTCCTTGGTTGTTTTTTTTCCCTTGAAAGCATTTCGCTTGTCATTGAAGAGATTTCTTCAGTTCTAGCTGAATGGTGGGGAATGTAAGGATATATATATATTTTACAGTCATCTTGTCATTAGCACTTTGAAGGCCAGTTGTTAGCTCTCTGAGAGTCATTGATAAACTTGGAGGTACCTTCAGGGTCACTTAAATCAGAGTGCAAATGTGCGTGGACCTTCTTGGTACTGCTGAAAAGACTGTGTTGTAGATAGGAGGCAGGGGGACATAGAAGAAGTAGAAACCAAAGCCCTAAACCCATTCACAGGAATTCCACCTACTCACTGGTATAGCTATGCGGATGATACTAGGGTCAAGATTAGAACACAGGAATGGAAGTCTTCACCAGATGCATCAACACTTGGACAGGTATACTAAGTTCACGCAGGAAGATGTTAAGGAAAATAGTCTGGCTTTCCTGAACTGTCAAATTCCCATTAAGGAAGTCAGAAACCTCAACATCAAAGTATTCAGAAAATGGGAATGACACCACCAGCTGAAGGTTTGCCTACCAGCAAAGAGGTAAAAGAAAAAGAACTTAAACATATAAAGGAAGCCCTCAGAACTTGTTGCTATCCCACCTGGGCCTTCATCAAATCCAGGAAAAGGTCCAGCATGACAGAACAACAAATGAAATAACTTTGTATTTCCATATGTTGCAGGAATACCTGAAAAGCTAAAAAGCTCAGAAGGATTTTCAACCAACACAATATATGTGCACACTTTAAACCTAAAAATACATTGTTAGAATCTTGTCCTCCCCAAGGAAAAACACCCAGAGACAAACTGAGCAAAGTGGTATATGTGGTGCAATGCAGTGAGACATACTTTATGCAGATATGTATCTTGGGAAAGCTAAACAACCCCTTCACAAACACATGGCACAAGAGAACAAACCCATTAGGATAAGATTCAGCATCCATCTGCATTTGAAAGACAAAAGTCACTCTTTTGAACATAGAAAATCCATATTCTGAACAGAGAGGACCACTGGTTTGAAAGAGGGGTCAAAGAGGCCTTTTTCAACAGATGGATAGGGATATGATACCATCTACTGTATCGCCTGTCTACAATACAGTCCTTTTAGCAGTCTCATTTGCACTCTGATTCAGGTGACCCTGAGAATACAGATAAACCCCCAATTATCCTCAACAGCTCTCAGAGATCTCAGGGTTAAATTCTGGGTAACATCATCAATGATAGCCTAGCTCTGATGATATTGCTCAGTTTGGGTAATGAAACATCTACAAGAAAACAACAAAGCTCAGAGAGCACCAAGGATATCTTATATGTGTGAATTTGTTAAAAAAAAAAGTCAAGATGTTGGCCACAATTGTATAGAGATTGCCTCTTTTCACATGTAGGAGTATTTTGACGCTTTCCTCTCCCCTCTTTCTCATTGGGTGTCACCAATCTATAGACAGAATTTTATGACCACAGACAGACATATAGTACACTAGCTACCAAGAAAAGACAAGAACTTTAAAACTCCAAGACAAAGTAAGAATTTTCCTTACTGGTTCAATAGTTTAAACACATCAATTGGAACATGAAATTGAACTGCCTTGTAGAAATTTTATAGAATCTAGCTTTTAAGCAAATTCAGTTTCTTTATTCAGGGATCACAGAAAAATATATTTGACATAATTATGAGTTACAGTGTACATGCCAGACAGGCTCATACATTCACAGATGCAGATATTCTCAGATAAATCCACAAGTGCTAGGAATCCTGCCTGAGGCACAATGCCAGCTGTGGGACTTCGGGCTAGTCTCTCTCTCTCTGTCTCTCTGCCCTAGGAAAAAGACAATGGCAAACTACTTCTGGAAATTTTGCCAGGAAAACTGCAGGGTCTAGTTCAAGAAGTCACCAGGAGTCAACACATTGACTTGAAGGCAATAAATCTATCCATCTATTCACAAATAAGGCATGATTCTTGTTAACATATGCAAGATGTATGTAAATAACTCAGCCTCAGGCTCTCCATCTGCTAGAATTAAAGAGTTTATTTGAAGTTTGAACAAAGAATAATTCAACTTTAGAGAAGAGGCAAGAAAGGAAATGGGTCTCCTTGATCCCCTTGCAGTCTCTGTTTTGGAATTCTTGTAAAAGTTGGAAAAGTTGTCTTTTGCTTCCGGAATGCAATTACTTGTATTGAAATAGAGACAATAGCCTGAATTTTGTTCTAGAGCAGAGATGGTGAACTATGGCCCTCCTGGCTTAGGAGTTCTGGGAGTTGAAGTCCACAAGTCATAAAAGGGTCATAGTTCACCACCCGTGTTTTAGAGTATTGACTGGGTTTTTTGTATGCTATGTAAATGTTTTCATTTTTTTTAAAAAAAATCTGTGTACAAATTCAGTAATAGTATGCATTTCAGTCAACAAACCTCAGCATACGAATGTAGAAATAATTCTTTAGATTTTTTTTTACTTAAAATAATAATTTGAATCATATCCAGGTTCTTTATTAAGAACTTTTCCATTTGTTGAGTTCTGCAGGGATTTTTAATCATAATTTTAATCAAATCCTGCTTCAACAGTGAATATTTCCATTTCTCATAGAATACTTAACCTTAAATATAAATATACTTAACCTTAAATATGAACAGTTTATTTTATTTTTTTAAAAAGGGATTTAGTTTATTTCTTGGGAGATTCCTCATTCTTTTAAAGAAGTATTGAATCCTATCAACCAGCATTTCTCAAACTTGGAAATTTAAGATGTGTGAAGTTGAATATGGCTGGTTGGAGAATTCTAGGAATTGAAAAGTTACCAAGTTTGAAAAACATTGCTATGAATGCAAGCTACAGTCATGTATTTCAACATTTGCATTTTTTATTAAATTGCAGACGCATATAAAAAGGGTAAAATATTTGAAAAAAATTTGTTCTGGTATGATCAACGCAACTTAGTACAGTATTTCTCACTTTTAAAGTGGTGATATAAATCTCTTCAACCTAATTTGAGGGGTCTTTTCCTTCAGAGGAAGATCCCCAAAAAGCTTTTCATGGACTTTGCAACTGGTCAGTTTTGCTAATCAAGCAAGTGTCCTCTCCATGGGTGAAGAGGATAAATTGGCAGATTTCTCTTTAAATCTCATCCTTAAATCACTTTAAGGCCCAGTAAAAAAAAGTGCACACAGTATTTGACCTTTTAAGTGGAAAGTGGAAAAATGTATGAAAAGTATTTATTTATTGATCTCTTCAAGTTAGTTTTGACTCCTGGTGACTACCTGGAGAGGTTGCTGCAGTTTTCTTCACAAGGAGATTACTGGCCCAAGAATCACCTATGGTTTTCTGCCTAAATTGGGACTAGAATTCCTGGTCTCCCAGTTTCCAGTTTGATGCCTTATCTACTACATCAAACTAGCTCTCTAAATTTTATGCTTATTATTAAAGTGTATTAAATGTAGGGAAAATAATTATTATTAAAATGTTTTTAGCTCAGCAAGTTAGTTCTAAATGAAAGACCCTCCAGGAAATTTTAAAGACAACAATGGATTAGAATAATGAAAAAAATGGGGAAGAAAGAAATATTAAAGTATTCCCACAGTGCTTCAAACAAAACTATAAAAGATTCCAGGAGGACTTTTTATAATTAAAACAAGGATGTTATTTATTTCTGAAATGATAACTAATTTATCTTTCTTTGAACAATAATGATTGCTAGTGAAAAAACAGTAATATTGCTCCACAATTATCTAATTTCTTCTCAAACACATAAGTGTAGGGAATTGTTGTATATATTCTATAAAACACTTTGGGGCAATACAAAATTTAGTGGGCAGAATCTAATCCCTAATGTTCTGTCCCTTTGAGATGTCAATGCTGCCCTGAAGTGAAAAGTATAAGACATAACATTATCTCTGAAATCCAGTGGCCAGTGGCTAGCCTATTCCATAAAGTCTCTAGTCTTACTGTAGTATCCTTTTAATTGAATTGCTATACAGGGCTGAGGACCAAGAATATTGTCAGTTATTTCTTATGGTGGATATGAATTGGTGGATGGTGAATACCACAGCAATGATTAGTTCGTTTTTGTGGTTGCCAATGTATCCTGTAACTGCTTTCACAGCCAAAACAGGATGACCAGGGCTGTCATCATTTGTCTTTCCTCATTAGAAGGATTTATTTATTTATTTATCTAATTTATATAGCTGTCCATCTCACAAGCAGATTACTGTTGAATGGCACACAATGAAACATATCTTAGAATATGCATCAGCATTCTTCACAACAGGTTGTAGCTTAGACATGCAAGGATTTCTTATCAGATGGTTCGATGTGATAAATGTTTCCATATTTCTGACAAGCTAGAGTGGACAACAGTTAAGTGTTAAAACTAATGTCTTATATTATTTGTAATTGAAATTTGCTGGGAGGGGTAATCTTGACTAATAATCATTGACTGGAAATGATTAAGGTAATGACAAAATAATGTAAGAAAAGCCGTAAGCAACTTCCAAGGAAGAACATATTATATCTTTTCAAAGATATAGAACTGGCTGGAAAACAATGTGTGGTTATAGATATAGGTCAACTTCTTCCAACATTTTGTTTTCCAGATGTGCAAGACTATTACATAAGCTAGGAAGGATGAAGATTCTGGTAGTTGAGATGCTACATATCTGGAAGGCATCATTATCTGGTTTCAGTTATATCATACTATTATCATATTATGACTCCAGATGGAATGAGGTGTATGCCTGCATGAGGACTAGAATGTATATTGTAATAAACATTTGCCTCCAGATGCAGAATTTCATCAGATGTTTACTGATATATCACTGGCTGGGTAAAGGTGATGAATAGACATTATTAAGGTTTTAAGAATAGTTGGAACTTTTTCAAAACTTTAGACAGTAGAGAACAACACTATTAAAAATCCCTACAACTGACTTTGCCATAATCCTTTATTACAGTGTTTCTCAACCTTGGCAACTTCAAAATATATGTGAACTTCAAATCCCAGAATTCTGAGGAATTCTGAGAGTTGATGTCCACCTAAGCTAAAGTGGCCAAGATTGAAAACACTTTCTTAATAGGGTGCAGGGTGATACTGAAGTCAGTTGCAGCTGTTGCATTAGGAATCCTAGTTTAACAAAAATATTTGCAAATTGCATTTACTTATATTACTGTTGTGACTCCAAATAAATTTACCTGCATTTTTCTATTAAAATAATTCCTTTGATTTAGGAGTGACTGGTTAATGTTTGTATATGCCTTTCTCATAATACTGATTCTGAATTTCAGACATGGAATTGACTTGTTACCTTGCCTTTCCAATAATCCTTCTTTTTCAGTTTCTTATGCATTACTTTTTTATAATGTTCTGTACTAGTCTTAGCTCTGACTCAGTCTTAAGGCTGGTTCACTGAAATTGCTTACCACTCACTGACCCTAATTCTAATCTCATAACAGATTAAATGATACAGTATTGACTGACTCATAGCTGTCTGTATGAATTGGATCCAAGGAACATTTTCTCTCAGAAGTTGGTTGGCAATATATTTAATCCGATTAATGAATTAATCAATTGTCTTGGACTCTATAATACATTGACCCATAAACTAACCAAATAGGGTGGATTTATACAAGACAAATAAGTCAAAACCCAAGCCGAGCTTCCATGCTTCCAATACACATAATTAAACTTTTAATTGATCCCAAAAAACGTATTGAACAAAGAATTTTCATATTAAATTCTTAAATATAGAATTAAATCTTAGGTATCCAATCAAGTTCACAACTTATTGTTTAATATCCCCATCATTACTTTTATGAAATTAAAAATGGGAGCTGAAAAGAAGGAAAGCTTAATTAAGCCTGAATTCTAAGTCTTAGAAACATATATCTACCAAATGCCACTCTTATTGCATGTAGAAGAAAGTGAAGAAGAAAGAAAAGAGATTGACGATAATCATATGCAACTATTACTAAAACTGTCAAAGACATATTGCATCAAAACATAAGAGTAACCATACTTGATTAGAATTAAATAGCCCTAATAATCAGAAGATGACTAAACCAGGTGTTCCTTAAATCTCATAAAAATAACATAGTAGGGGCAACCATTTGTTAAACACAATATATTCTGATAAAAGGTATATTTCCTTGTAGATGATTCTGACAGGTGAGAAAAGTTCTCACAATTTCTCACAAGAAACAAAAGGCATCGGAGCATTTCCAAACAACCCCAAAGAATTCAGAATTATCCTCTGATCTTAAGGAACTTTTAACTGATACATATTATGGTGATTCCAATCTCAGCTGAATCTATAGCAATTTAATGGGCAGCACATTCACAATACCTTACATGTTTAGTTGGCATCAAGTAGGAAATCCTTATATTGATGACATCAAAATGTTCTGTTCACTTTCTTCAGATGAACCTTCTGCATAGTCCTCTGACAAATTCCATACATGAAAAGCATATATGTGCAATCTATACTAGGTCTGAAACAAGGAGGAGCATGAACAATTCTACAGGGAATTTAGAAATACAGTATAATAAATGGTTTCCTGTTTGCATAAACAGCAATAGCAATCTAGCAGCTGGCATGTTAATACTTTTCTTATAGTATTTTTATGCATAGAAATATGGTTTACAAAAAATTTTTTCCAATCCTTAATATCCACTTTACTAAAATGAAAGACAACCTTACAACTGTAATATGTAACAAAACTTTTGAGCTTCTTTGTCTTAGTAATTTAATTTCTGCTATTTGCATAATACTGGTTTAGCCCCCAATATTTGTTTTTGAATTTCAAGTCCAGTTTTGGTACTGCATTTATTTATTAAGAATGGCATGTTTGAAAACCTATCCACTCCTTCCTTCCTTCCTTCCTTCCTTCCTTCCTTCCTTCCTTCCTTCCTTCCTTCCTTCCTTCCTTTCTTTCTTTCTTTCTTTCTTTCTTTCTTTCTTTCTTTCTTTCTTTCTTTCTTTCTTTCTTTCTTTCTTTCTTTCCTTTTATATGATTTTCCTATAATGCACATTTGTGCATGTAATTTTCATCAAATAGAACATTGGGAGCACTGCTAGGCTCACCGTTACTATTTTATTGAAATTCAATTGCCATTTTGCTTACCATTTTTCATAATAGAAAGGGGGGGGAATTCATTTATAAGCAGTGGAACACAATTCTAGCTTTAAAATTGGTCCTAATGAAACATTTTTCATAAAGCACAAGATAAGTTAGAATAACCTGCCATACATATTCATCTTTTTCCTCCATCCCCCGAAACTGAAAGAAAAAATTTGTGTCCTCATATTTCTGCAGAAGATGGAAGAAAGTCATTCTGTGGTATTGCTGTGCTAATAGGTATCAAGTGGAAAAAGCTGAACTATTGTTTTATGATAGTAGACTTTAAATGGAGAGATTGAAAATCTTTTGCCTCTGGAAACTAGGATCTTATGAGTTGTCCTACATGTAAGGGGTGTCTTTATTTCTTTAGAGCAGGTAAGATTTTCATATGGTTTGCTTTTTTTTGGATAACTTGAATATCTATAATCTTCTTCATATGAAACAGAATGTCCATACAAGTACAATCTGTAAATATTTAGCTCTTGTGTGCTTAGGAATATATGTGCTATAGAATCAGGATTTATGTCTCTTCATTTTTTATATATTCTTCGGAGACATTTCCTGAGGATGGGTTCCAGCATGAGTCTGAAAGCTTGGAAGATTAAACCTCTGGTCCTGGTGACCAACCCCAATTGGATCCTGCAACATTATTCTAGGAAAGGATATTTGCCTTCATTTGTGACCTTCTTCAATTGCCTGTTCAGACTTCTGCACAACAGTCTTCTGCTGAGGTATATCTCTTTTCTGTGATGGAAGAATACATCAGAAAAAGGAAACAAAAGTTCCTGCCATACTTGACTTTTGATGGTTAAAATCCTATCCGCTTCTGATTGGGCTTTTAGAAGCAGAATGGAATGAGATATATTCATTTGGAAATTACTTTTGATCATCCTGCCATTTAAAATGGCTCTTTGCCTTTTTGTTGGTTTGAATTCGATAGGCCAGAGAAGTTCTGGATTTGCAGTCTCACATCTGGAGGGTGTCAGATCGGGAAAATCTAATCTAAAGCTTTCTCATTCTGAAAAAAACTAATGGACCTTTCTGGTAATTCAGCAATACCATTTTAAAATAATACCTTTTAGCTGGTCATGTTGAAAAGAGCATTGTTAGAAATATACTTAATCTAAAAATCAGTGGGATAACTTTTTGAAGGCCAGTAGCTAGAACAGAGAGTGCAACCTTTATGAGAAAGAGAGAGAAAGTACAGCTTGTGCTTCGCTGGTTGTCAGAAAATCATCGTATCAAACCTGGACATCTCTCAGATGTATTTTTAATCTGAGTTCTACCTTGTCTCTCGTAAAAGCTACTTGTTAATCTTAAAGAAAAAGAAAGTTTTCCATTTGTTTCCTCCCCTGTTTCTCAAAGCTAACTCCCTTCACCCTGCAATCAAAGGTGACCCTCCAAGTGAAACATGCCACAAAATATTGCAACATACACTATTTTTGTTTGTTGTTTCAAATTCGTTCTCCAGGAAATTCCCATTTGTTTTCTTCCATTCTCAAATGCTGATCAGTTTTTTGGGGGGGAAAATGAATATAAACAGTTGCCATAAGGTTATTTTGGACCTGTGTTCCTTGGATTTAAAAAAATGTTTACTTTAAATTTTTGCAAAACTGGGAATTTTTTTCTTTTCCTTTTTTCCTGATATCTCCTTCTTACATGTGACTACATATGTAATGGAAAGGATATGTAAAATCTTCATTAAAATAGTAACAAATCCATTCCTCTTAATATAATCAGGTATCCAACAATATTTGCGTATTTCAGAGCATGCAGTGTGTAGATTTTATCTTAATTATCATTCTCTCTTAGCTTTTTCCTATCTCAGAATTGATATCTGCATAATATCAGTTTTCTGGTAATTTTATAGGTATGTTTTTATTTTAGTTTCATATTGATTGCTGCATTTTCAATTTCTTGAAAATGCTATGTGCAGTAAAATATTCATGGGGATTAGTGTGCTGAAGTTAGAAACAAATAGTTTGAAAACCCTGCACTAGTGCTATTTTTTTCATGCTATTGAAAAATATGGTAACTAATGTGTACTAACTAATGTGTTAGTTGTTGGGGATGTAATTATGGCTGCACTGAGAAGTTTAAATTTTATTGAAGTAATTGGAATTGCAATTGCAGTTTCAGTCAACATAAAACCATAATGAATTTTCTTCTATGTTCAATATGCTATTTTTCAATCTGGTTCTTGTGAATGAAAAGGATCAAAGACAGAAGTGAAACTGAGGGTTCTGGCAAGGGAAGAGAATTGGAAGTCTACCTTTCTATTTTCAATCTCCCTTGTTTTGTTGCATCAGAGTGAAAGAGAATATTGAGCCAATATTCATCCTTGCTGTGTGCAGAAGTGCAGATCAAAGCAAGAAGGAAAATATCCTCTTTGCCTTAGCTAACTTCACCTAATCTTTTTTTTTAGAACTTCTGAGCAAGCTCTCCAAGTTCTAATAATCTTTTAGAACTGTATTATTTATAGAAGATACTTGGAGGTGTAAGATCACTTGGAGATGGGAGATACGTCTAATGTAATCTACTGGATCCCCTGCATGGATTGCCCCTGTGACTATGTAGGACAGATGAGGGAGGAAGCTAACCACCAGATTGCAAGAACACAAGCGAGTGGTCAGACAAGGAGACCCAAAGTCATTGGTAGCCACACATTGCTATGAACAAGGACATACATTTAATTTTTTCAATTACTAAGATTATTGGTCATGCAAATACAAAGATAGCCAGTCCTATGATGGGATTCCACCAGGAAAGTTCAGATTGCAAAGCCCAAAAACCTTCTTGGAAAAATGCATTGACAAACCACTTCTGTATTAATGTTGAGAAAATATTATTTTATTTATTTACTAAATTTATATGCCACCCATCTTACTGGCAAGGTCTCCATGCAGTCACCATGCAAACGTGACTTGAAGACTTTATCTTAACAATTATGGGGGGAAATGTTTAGGATTCTGCCAATGTTAATTCTAGGTTAAAGGGACAATTTGTCTGACTCTGTCATTTAGTGTATGTCATCCAGCTATCCATATTTAAAACAGGACTGGCTTGTAGTTCATAACCAGAAACCTTTCTGTATGATATCAGTAGCTGCTCATTACCTCTACCAAACAAGGAGATGAAGACAGATTCCAGCTGGAAATAATTTACTAACCATGCCAAATATGTAATTCTGTAAATTAAGACTATAGATTAATCAATTCATTGCATCTCTTGGAAAATAACCCTATCCTTCCTACTCTCATCTTCAATAGTTGCTTCTTCAAACTGCAGGAATCAGTTAAAGATTTTATGGGAATCAGGTTGGAGCCAAGAGAGAATGGTTTTGTGTGCGAATTTGGAGTTGCTGTCAGCTAAAATCTGGAAATGTGTTTGACAGCCCTGAACAAACCATCAATTCAAATTCTCTAATCTACTTCAAAAATAATTTACATTATGTAGCAAATTAGCATTCAAATTATTCCAAAAGGAAAAGAAAGGCTGAAATAATTTGGTTAAGAAGAACTTATCTATAATTGTGTCTTTGCTGCAGACTTAGACTTTATTTTCTCAAGGATTATTTCCAAGAGCAGAGCTGAATGTTTTTATCCCATAAATGCCAAACTTTGAAGCGTGGAGTGCTGGAAATACCATTCTGGATTTGGGAAAGAAAAATGCACTGATTTACTCTTAAGGTAGACAAATATGCTACAGCCATGACTGGACCTTGCTTCTGCCATGCTCCATTGTTAAATGTTGAGGTCTTTAGGGCAAACAGATGTGGCAAAGGAGAATTTTGAACAAAAACAGGCTGAGATGAGCTTCACAAAAGCAAGGGAAATAAACAGAAAAATGAGACGAAGGAATGAAGGGAAAAATAAGTGTGATTACTGTATATTAGAATAAGGAGACACCTCTCTAGATGACAAGGCAAAACAATTTTCTGGCTAGATCCTGAAGAGTGGCATTTCCTCCATAGAGGGGGAAAAACACTTCAAACTAGGGTTCTTCATTCAAATATTAGTGTGGTTAGTGACCAATGACATATGACAAAAGAACAAAGAGCAACACAGAGCCACATTCACCAGCAGGGTTAGAAATTCTTGGAATCAACACAATATTTGCCTGCATGAAGCAATGACAGTTGTAAGAAACTGTTCAACTCTTCTCAAAATGATCCAATAATATAAATCAAATAAAACCATCCTGAGAACAGCCAGAATTTCTGTTTACAAGTGGAGTGATGAGTGAAGCAATCAAATTGTTATAGCAAAGGCATCAAAGGAACAGACAGACTAAATTCATTGGGTTCCTCCAAAGCACAAGGACAAGTTCCCTTTATTATAGGCAAGTCGTTATAGCAGGCCAAAAGTAGAGAATTACCATGTGATAGATTAGTTTTATACTGAATAGGTCGTTTGCTGGCATGGAAGGATTTTGGTTTATATTGTGCCAGTATAAATTACTTAGATCTGTATGCAATATTATTTTGTAGGTGTAGACCTTAATAGCCCCTTGAGAAACTGATCTTGATCCAAGAGGCTATGGTGGTCTGGGTTCTAGTTTTCTAAGTGGAGGAATAATTGTAAAATTCTCAGTTTTTTAGCAGAGTGGCAAGAAAAGAAAGGAATGAGAAAATTCTCCACCATTCCAGTTTCCCACTCGAGGGATGCATTTGGAATATTGGACTCTTTGAGTATGTGGACTATTGCTGAGTTTGGAAGTAAAAATAGGAACAGTTCCTTTTTAAGTACATTGGAACTCAATGACAGAGCAGGCGTTTGCAGGCAGAAAGTATCTAAGTTCATCTTCAAATAAGGTTGTAGGAAAATGTTCTCCCTAAAATGTTGGAAAGTGTGTGATCTGGATAAATTGGTGGCTAGCTGAGCCTTCTAAACTGTCTGGCGTACTGTCAATGAAGCCTATTCATTCAGACGTTGTTTAATAACATTGTAACCTATATGGGTTTTTTTCTATTACTATTAAAGTTTGTTTTGATAATGAGTCTTGATAATTGCTTTAAAACTAACTTGTGTTAATATTGTCTGATCTAAGAGGGGAGGGGTGTTATGTATTGGTCCCATTAGTAATACCACTTGGGTTGCTGGAGCAGCTAATGGCTCTCCAGCAACCCAGATTACAAGTCTCCAGTGCTGCTATTGGCTATCCCTAGGTGGCAATGGTTGCTTCAAACCTATTGGCTGCCACCTAGGGGCTAGACTATATATTGCGGCTAGTTGCAGCCATTTCCCCAGTTCTGATTCTGCACAAAATAAACCATGAGTTTTCCTGTACTCATTTACCTCGTCTTCATTCCTGCACAAAAGAACCCGCTACACAACAGTTACTCTAATTCAGGGGTGTCAAACTTGCAATGTCACGTGACATGTCACGTCATATCGCAACTTTTTTTGCTACTGTTGGCAATGGGATGGGCACGGTTTTGCTATGATGCATCCGGCCTGCAGACTGGCAGTTTGACACCCCTGCTCTAATCAATAATAGCTTCCAGAATTACCAACTAGCATTCCTGAGAACTACAATCCAAGTGTTCTGGACAGCATCAAATTGGGGAAAGACCAGCTGATTGGTCAGGATAGGAGCTTGTCATACAAAAAAGAATAGTTCACAATTAAATTGCTTTTATCCAAATGTGATTTACAAACATATTCAGAACGTAAGCTAAACAGTTATTCCCTTTCCTTAACAGCTACATTCTTCCATTGCACATTTGCCTTGATCAGTCTGGAATCTGGACATTGTCATTCCTCACAGCAGCATAAGACTCACATTACTTCTGTGCAAAGCTTCTACGTTAGCAGAGGCTACTGTTTGTATTAAGCACCATTATTGATTTCATGGGGTGAGTATCTATTTAGGTTACTGGAAAATCGATGTTCACACATTCTGCTGTGGCTCTTGGAGGCAAGAGCCAAGAATCTGAGAACTGGCAAAGTTACTTTGTTCAGCTGTCTCAGTCTGACGAGGGTCATTTCCCAGAAACTTTTCCTTTAGACTGGTGTTTTTTCTCAAACCCATCAGACTCATGACTTGGATGCCAGCTTCAATGATGTACTTGGAAAAATGATGTGTTCCATTAAGATGTGTTCCATCAGCATCTTCCTGCAGACCCAGACACAGCCAAGGTATTTTAGAGGATTTCCAAATACTACTTTTATTCATATTTATCTATTTATTATTGCAAATGCATCCAGTCTTTGAGGAGCTGAAGGCAATGGACATAATTCATCCACACACTAACCTTCTAAGGTTGGTTTGCTTAAAAGACTTTGAATGTCCCATGTTCATTTAGTAAGTTTCTACTTATGGCTGAGCTGAGCAAGGATTCTGCCTACAGTATATCTCTCCCATCTAAGCCTAACAAACTAACCACTCCTTCACATTAACCAACTACTAGGCAATCATTATCATATAGTACAGGGGTCTTCAAACTTGACCCTTTTATGATTTGTGAACTTCAACTCCCAGAATTCCTCAGCCAGGCACACTGGCTGAGGAATTCTGGGAGTTGAAGTTCACAAATCATAAAAGGGCCAAGTTTGAAGACCCCTGATATAGGATGTCCAGGGCTTTTTTTCTCATAGAACGCTCAGAACAGAGTTCCGGCACCTTTTTTGGATGGAACCTTGTAGAGTAGGCAAGGCGGGTTATATGACATGTGTGAGTTCCGGCACCTTTTTTTCTTACAAAAAAAGCACTGAGTATGTTACCAGTTCCTCCACAAAAATGATAAAATTGAGTGTACACTAACTTCATTCTCTCTTTTACTCTTCTTTTTCTGAATAGGTTCACACATTCTACTAAGCCATAATGCAGTTTTGCTAAGTTTGAATTTTGGGCAATATATGAACTGAGGTTTTAAAACCATTATTTATGCTCTGGTATAATTTATATCCAGCTTGGCTTATTTTAAGTCTACATTCAACTCATGTGTGATGGGTAAACCCAATTCCTTATGATGATGAACTTTGGAAAAACAGGTTTACCCAAACAGAAAACTGTCCAAACAAAATGTTTCACTTGTGTGGTTTTTGCCATCTTGAATCTATAATGGGAAAGTAAGGATGACACTAAGGCACTCATCTTGTACTGTATCTTCTATTGCATCTAAAGTTATTCAGGTTTCCATAATAGCAATGCTTATTGCATGTAGCAAAAATTTTGTAATCTTAGCCTTTACTTTGTACCTCCAACCTCATTTTTCAGGAGCTTCTGTTTCTGACAGAAACAGAGATCTAGAGTATTTTGTGACTCTAGCAATGCTTCCTCCAAGAATCATAAAATTACAAATTTATTCTTTAGAACTACCTTACAATAACATTGTTCATTATTTCAAAGGACTTTGGGTTTGACAGCCACAAGAGAAACTCACAATAAAGGGAAGAGCAAAAAGTGATTTGTGACTATTCTCCAGAGGCATGTTTCTGAGTCTCAGCTGAATCTGAGGTGGGAGTTTTAACAGTGTTATTCTCATTCCAGATTCCAAAGATAATACAGGCAAACAATTGGCCAGTTTTTATATAGTTGCTGTTATCCTAGAAGGTAAACAACATATTGTTCTGCTGTAATATTCATTCCTGGAAAGCATTTCCTCCATTGGTCTGTGGCACTTAAAATAATAGAAAGCAACAGCATTTGAAAGATGTACTGTGGCTCAAATTTTGGAAGTGTAACATTTTTCTCCTAGTACTGAGGGCTGCACTGGACAGTGGTCTTACAACAAATAAGGCTGCATGCTACCTTTTTGGGTGCAAGATAAATGGAAATGTTCTTTGAAATGTCTTATCTCTTGCTTTGGCCCACATGAACCTCTGTTAAGCACTGCAGAGAAATAGGAGAGACATTTTGGATTAACCTTTACTTTTGTATGCCTGAGGGTTAAATAACAGTCATGGTATTTTAAGATTTCTTTTCAGAAAAATAATCATAAAAAGAAATCAAAATGGCAGCCACAGCCATGCAATTGAAGCCCTACCTCTTTTTTCATTCATTATGATGCACATAACAAAAGACCAGGCTCTGATTGTGGCTATCATCTTGACATTTTCAACCCACCCCATGCAAATATCTCTGGAATACAGCAGCTAGTCTGTACTCTGCCCTTATCATTAACTTAATAACAAAAAGTACATGTCTAAGGTTAAAGTGATCCCACACCTACAGCTGAAATCGACTTCCTGTACTTGCTGTTTTGCAATGGATTTTCAGTGCTCATGTGGGGAGGGAGGGATTATTTTCAAATATAGATTTTATTATCATCTTGACTTAAAGGAGTTGTGTTCTCCTGTAGAAGAAATAAAGGGAAGCAATGCACCATAATCTAAGGCAAACTAAAGAGATGCAGAACCAAACCTGAATGTTTGCCAGAGAAATTGCAGCATGTAGCAAAAACTACCATTCCCAGATAAAGAAAATTCAAGGAATCCTTTCAGTAAAAGGGGGAAAAAATCAACCTATAAATAAGAGCTGGGAAGTTTCAATTGCCCTAATGAGAATGTGCTGATTTAGTTCATCTGGTTTTATTTTCTAGTTCTTAAGAAAAGTGTATTAGTCCAGGCTAAAGTCAATAACAGGCTTAAAGGCTTCTCTTCACTGAAATGGATCTCTCTCTCTCTCTCTCTCTCTCTCTCTCTCTCTCTCTCTCTCTCTCTCTCTCTCTCTCATATCACACACACAATCTCTTTCCACATGGTCTGTAAAAATAACGTATTAATCACAGTGACTGAGAAAGCAATAATAGCCATTCTTGTTGTTCTTTCTGTGTTGTGTATGTAAATAGTTATTAACATGGCAAGTAAGAGATTGCAAACACATTGCAGCTTAGCAAGGTTCAGAGCGGGAAATTAAGGTGCATTCATTGGACGCCACAACCTAGGAGCGGGAAAAGAGACTCCATTGATTGGTTACAGTTCAAAGGCTTTCTCTATAAAAGGGTTGCAACATTTGACAGTTGGGAGTTGACTTTGTGTATTCAATAAACTCGTTCATTGTTAAACCACTCTGAGTCCTCGTCAATTAGAACCAAACAACTGGCGACGAGGGTGGGATTGACAGAAGACCAGAGAATTGGCGGAATTGTCGCGAAAGGCGGCAAATTCAGAGCGAGTCACAGTCAACCGAGCGGCCGCGGCAGAATAAGAAAAAAATTCTCTGAATGGCGCAAATAGGGTCATTGAAGGAATTCGACCCAAACTTCCCCGAAGATTGGGAAGAATACATTGGTCAAGTCGAAGGGTTCCTGTTAGTGAACGGAATCACAGACGACCGTAAAAAAGCGGCGGCATTATTGACGATCTGCGGCACACCGGTCTACAGAGTCGCTGTCAGACTGTGTCAACCGCAACCAGTCTCTAGCGTGCCTTATGCCGACCTCCTCGCTAAATTAAAGGTCCACTTTACACCCCGAAGGTCCGAACTCTTTTGGCGGCGCATCTTCGAAAAGAGGAATCAGAGACCGGGAGAGTCCATAAAAAAATTTGTCGCTGCCGTCAGGGAAGCCGCAGTACGATGTAAATACGATAATTTAGAAATAAGAATTCGGGACAGAGTAGTACTGGGCTTGCGTGATGAACAACTACAAAACAGAATAATCGCCAAACCCACCGGCGATTTGCAGGAAGTGCTCGACGAACTTCTAACTTACGAGTCAACCGGGTATCGCGACCCCCCCCGCAGTAGCATGGCAGCAGCGCCCGAGATCAACCAAGCGGGCTATGTGGACTGCGGGGAGGTGGACCAGCAGTGGGAGGAAGAGATCGCCGAAGTCTCCAGGCGATTTGGAAAGATGGCACCTAGACAACCCAGAAGTGAGGGGCTCGAACCTGGCCGCCGTCAACAACCCGCAACTCCGCAAAGACAACCGACCGGGGCACAACGACCGTGGCGGGACACCGCAACCAGACCGCGCGACAACGATAGCCAGAACCGATGCGGCAGCTGCGGCGGCAACCATCCCCGCGCATCCTGCCGATTCCGTACCGCCAAGTGCAGGGCATGCGGCAAGACCGGCCACATCCAGGCCATCTGCAGAAACCGCGCTCGCGACAACCGTCTGAACGAAGTCGATGTGTGGCCTGAGGGTAAGGTAACCCCTAATGCTAGTGGCAAGGAGACCCCTAAAAACCGGGTTAAAATTCCAATTCGAGGGGAGGTGGCGCGAATCAATAGGAGAAGGCCGGGAAGTGGTCACAATTTTCCGGATGGAAAATTAAAACTCACAGTCCTTCTGCAAGGGGTCCCTTGCAGAATGGAAATTGACTCAGGGGCTTCAGTGTCGATAATTTCCACTGAAACCCTTGAGAGAATTGAACAAATAAGTGGAAAAAGAATTCCACTTAGTCCAACAAATATTCAATTAACGGACTTTCAAAAAAGTCCAATAAAAGTAAAAGGGAAGACCAGCCTTAGTGTAAAATTTAAGGGGTTCAAGGGGCTCTTAGAACTAATAGTTACAGAGGGGAATAGGACTAGCTTAATCGGACTTAATTGGTTCCCTGCCCTGGGAATTTGGATTGGGGGAATAAATTCAGTGATTAAAAATAAGACCCTCGAATCCGTCTGCAATGAATTTGCAGACGTATTCGATGGATCTCTGGGCAAGTACAAAGGGCCCCCCATTAACTTCAACCTAGACCCCTCAGTAAAACCAATCAGGCTTAAGGCCCGAAGGGTACCTTTCGCCTTAAAGGGAAAAATCGAGGCCGAGCTCGACCGGCTTGTAGGCCAAGGAGTATTAGAACCTGTTGAGGGCGGTTTGTGGGAAACGCCGATTGTCACACCCCTCAAACCCAATGGGGATGTGAGAATCTGCGCTGACTACAAAGCCACCCTCAACATTGGAATGAAAAAGCATGCTTACCCGGTCCCGACGGTGAAGCAGGTCCTCGCCACGATCCAGGACGCCGCCATTTTCGCCAAGCTAGACTTGGCGCATGCGTACTTACAGTTGACTGTTTCTAAAGAGGCTGCAGAGGCACAGACAATCGTTACCCACAAGGGGGCGTTCCGAGTTCACAGACTGCAATTTGGAATTGCAGCAGCTCCAGGCATCTTCCAAGAAGTGATGGAGAGGACCTTAAAGGGCATACCTGGAGTATGCCCTTACTTCGATGATGTCCTAATAGCTGGAAAGGATGAAGGAATGTTAGTAGAGCGGCTGGAACAGGTACTGGGTAGATTTAGGAAGGCTGGATTGAAACTAAAGAAGGAAAAGTGTAGCATAGGGGTTAAATCCACTGATTTTTTGGGGTTCAGGATTGACAAAAGTGGAATCCACCCTACCCCTGAAAAAATTAAAGCAATCAAAGGGGCCCCAGAACCAAGGAACAAGGCGGAACTACAGGCCTTCCTTGGCTTGGTAAATTTTTACCACACGTTTGTGCCACATAAGGCTGCCATTGCAGAACCCTTACACAGACTCTTAGATAAGAAGACCCCTTGGCAATGGCAGAACAAGCACAAAGCGAGTTTCCAAACTTTAAAAGACATCCTTTCCAGTAATTCAACTGTAACCCACTTTATAGAAAACAAACCAATCTACCTGGCGTGCGATGCTTCGCCATATGGCGTAGGGGCTGTGATCAGCCACTTAGACAACCAAGGAATACAAAGACCCATTGCATACTACTCCCGCACACTAACCAAGGCAGAGCGGAACTATGCGCAAATAGACAGGGAGGCATTAGCCATAGTGGCAGGAGTTAAAAAGTTCCACGACTATCTGTATGGTAGGAACTTTACTATACTAACGGACCACAAACCCTTGCTGGGACTGTTTACCACAGATAAACAGACTCCCCAAATTATGTCACCCAGGATGCTGAGGTGGTCCATTTTCCTCTCAGCATACTCATTTTCCCTCCAATACAGACCAGGTAAGGACATGGGTCATGCAGACGCTCTTAGCAGATTGCCCCTAAGCACAACAGAGGAGGACCCTGCCCCAGTGGGACAAATAATGTCCCTACAGGACATTCCTGATTTGCCCTTAACTGCAAAAGACATTGCTGAGGCAACCAATAAGGACCTCACCTTAAGGAGAGTAATGGCCTGGGTCATGAGCGGTTGGCCTAACACCAAACCAGACGAAATATACAGTCCATATTTCAGAAGGAAAGATGAACTGTCAGTTCATTTGGGATGCTTACTCTGGGGAACTCGTGTAGTTATTCCAGGAATCCACAAATCAGCTATTCTACTAGAATTGCATGAGGGACATCCTGGAATAGTAAGGATGAAGGCGTTGGCTAGGAGTCACTTGGGGTGGCCAGGACTGGACAACGACATTGAGGAATGTGTTGCCAATTGCCATCTGTGCCAACGTTCCAGGCCTGAACAACAACATATCCGCACACATAAATGGGAACAAGCTAGGAATCCTTGGTCCAGGATTCATATTGACTTTGCTGGACCCTTCCAAGGGTTAACGTTCCTAGTAGTGGTTGACAGCTACTCTAGATGGCTAGAGGTAGTACCGGTCAGTTCAGTAACTTCAGGCAGAACCATACAGGCATTAAGGGGCCTCTTTGCCACTCACGGGTTGCCGGATTTAATTGTGTCTGATAATGGGCCACAATTCACATCTATTGAATTTCAGGATTTCCTCAAGGCCAACTCGATTAAGCACAAGACTTCAGCACCCTTCCACCCCTCCACCAACGGATTGGCTGAAAGAAATGTGAGGACCACGAAGGACGCTTTAAAAAGAATTATTCGAGGTGACTGGCATCAGAGACTGGCAGAGTTCTTGTTGGCTCAGCACACGACCCCATGTTCTGCTACAGGGAAAAGTCCAGCTGAAATGAGGTGGGGCAGGAGATTATCCACCAAATTGGACAGATTGCACCCTGACAGACTGCAAACAAACATTGAATTAGACATTCCTAACAGAACATTTAAAGTGGGGGATTTGATCTGGGCCAGAAACTATGCCCAAGGGGACAAATGGATTCCAGGGGTGGTGACTGAAATCTTAGGTCCCCTGTCGTACACTATTGAGGGGGAAGGGAACAGGATCTGTAAAAGACACGTAGACCAGCTGAGGAAAAGATCTAGTGGTTGTGTGCCAGTTGAGGGGGACCAAAGCATAGTAGGGGGAAACAGTACAGATAACAACAGGCCAGAGAGTGGCGTAGAGGAGGGGCAAAATGATTCATTCCCTCGTACCCAACAACAACAATTCAGTCAAATTGAATGGGAAATACCCCTGCGGAGTAGGCCAGTGACCACTGAATTACAAACACAAACTAATACACAAGACAGCACATCTGTAGCCAGTAACCCAGAGCCCAGGCCCAGCAGTGACAAGCTGCCAAGCAGTCAACCAGGAAGAGGGGTCCCTAGCAGCCAAAGTAACAGATACCCTTCTAGAATACATAGGCCACCAAAATACCTAAAGGATTTTGTAAAGAAATAACATCAACTGGGGGGTAAGGGGTGTTGTGTATGTAAATAGTTATTAACATGGCAAGTAAGAGATTGCAAACACATTGCAGCTTAGCAAGGTTCAGAGCGGGAAATTAAGGTGCATTCATTGGACGCCACAACCTAGGAGCGGGAAAAGAGACTCCATTGATTGGTTACAGTTCAAAGGCTTTCTCTATAAAAGGGTTGCAACATTTGACAGTTGGGAGTTGACTTTGTGTATTCAATAAACTCGTTCATTGTTAAACCACTCTGAGTCCTCGTCAATTAGAACCAAACATTCTGCCTATGGCAGGACTACCTATAAACCTATAAAAATGATGAGTCAGGTGGCTAATTTTCCTTTTACTACATATTGTGGGGCGGGGTGGGGTTAAGTGAAGAAAATCCAGAAGGCAGTGGTTTAGTTTGAAGGGGAAGATCCTCCCAGGTGCAGGCAATATGGAGGGTGCTAGTGAAGACATGAGGAGGCCAAGAGCAGGTGCAGGATAGGGTTGTTGCTGCCAGCTTAATGATTCAGCTCTTGTTTCTCTTCCTGGGAAATAGGCCAATTTCATCACTGATAAACAAGATCAAACCTGTTTTAACAGCAAAAAATGAAATATTCTGTCTTTTTAGCTTTAAATATTACCTGTAAATAATCAATGATGGTAAAGCAAATTATGAAGCTGTTCAGATCATAATAAAACTATGGCAACTGAAGGAAGGATGAGGTATCTGACTGCCAGTGTATGTGATCAAGAACATCTTTCCCTCACAGTGGTGCAGATTCCATGTCCAGCCAGATGACTTGAGTACTGTGGATGTCTGTCAATCTGGCACATTCACAATAATCATAAGCATCCTTCTGCAGCATCTCCTTGATCTGTCTATGGAGTGCTAATGTCCAGATGACTGCAAGGAATATAAATCCTTCCATTCTCCAGTGTTCAGTGAGAACTGAAGAAGCTTCTTGTATGAGAGGCAAAATATCATCAAGGAAAAAACAGAATCCAGTTAAAAAGTACCTTTGAACATTGACCCAGTAATCAATAGAAAGTGAACAAATTGGATAAATAATTAATGGTATTGGGATGAAATCTGTCTTTGGTTTTCCATAAAGGTTTTCTTCCATTTTTAAGAGACTTTTGTTTTCCACCTCTTCTTTTGAATTATTTGAATTTATTTTGATACTGCTAGTAAGTTTACCTTATGGTTGCAAAATAGTTATTTTTCTTCTGCGTGCCTTTTGGTCCCTTCCTTTGCTACAGAAAATGTCCAGCATAAAAAGAACTTACTCATGATTTAATTAAAGAGAAATAAGGAGGCTGAAGACTGCTAGATATGTCATACTATGTTGAAAGGCTCTGAATTTAGACTATAATGTAGGTGGGTTGGTCATGATGACTGCTAGCCATAAGAACTTAGATTGTAACTCCCCTACTCCTATTCCTATCCCCATCTCAGGGACTCACTATAATCATTTCTAGGCCATTAAGTTCACAACTGCAGTCCCCACAATGTCTACCATATGTCTGAAGTACAATGCAGAGTCTCTCTGTGTGTGTTTGTCTCTCCCTCTTTATTTCAAAATCTTGCAAGATATCAAAAGATGATAAACTCTTGAGGGATCTTGTTGTTCTTGCTTCGAATCTTGCAATACTTCTGATGGCAACACCAACAACATCTTGAAATCTGACGACTCAATATGTTGACCCTTTAAAAAAGATTGTATATACATTATTTTTCATTTAAATTTGGAAGTGCAGGGGTACCACATGAGGGAGCATGTGTGCTATTGTTCCCATGGAAGTTTTATTGATGACCCCGCTAGCTTATATGTTTAAATGAAGGTTCCTTGAAAACCTTCCATGATTATGTTGTGGTCCACATAAAGGCAGGAGTTGGCTGGTCTGGTATGTAGGGTTAAAAAGCTGCCATACTCTCATATGGAATGGAATTGTCAATTGCAAGGGGATATAATAGTTTCTCTTCTGCCAACCTAGCAGTTCGAAAGCACGTAAAAATGCAAGTAGAAAAATAGGGACCACTACGGTGGGAAGGTAACAACGTTCCGTGCGCCTTTGGCGTCTAGTCATGCCGGCCACATGACCACGGAGACGTCCTCGGACAAACGCTGGCTCTTCGGCTTTGAAACGGAGATGAGCACCGGCCCCTAGAGTCGGAAACGACTAGCATGCATGTGCGGGGGAACCTTTACCTTTACCTTTTATAATAGTTTCTACACTTGCCAATATCTGCACCCCATCCAGTTGATACTCCTAAGTGCATGTTCTAGATGATCTCTCTAGCAAAACACATGGAAATGTACAGGGAGAGCAAATGAATCTTAACAGTAATAATAAGTCTTTCACAACTAGCTGGAAAAGAAACATTCATGGCAAGCTGAAGAGAACAAAAATCATAAAAGCACCAAGTGACGCCTATAGGAGTTGTGTCAACAACAATGACTTAGTAGTCAACATTGGAAGGCAACTTTATGGCAAGAACTGGATAGGAGCACTCTTATTGCCTCAGCAATGAGGAAGGAAAGAATAAGAAGGGGAAAAGGTTTATTACTACAAACCATACAAGCAGACAGTTTAAGGACCATATTCCACAGGGAAGAATGCAGAAGAGCCAGAAACAAATAGCACGTCCTCACTGTAATTTATCAAGAAAGAAGCATGGCTTTGTTCCTCCAAATAATTTATTGTCAACATGGGAGGGAGGATCATCTTAAATTAGCTGAGAATATGATATAAGTTAAGGTTTTCCTTTTTTTAAACTGTGCAGTCCTCCTTGTGAGAGAAAACAGGACTTGAATTCAGGATACTGTAGTTGTTCAGATAAATATACCATTATGCAAAGGTGCTTTCTTTCAAAAGGAAACTGGACTTTCTTGTTTGCTTGAAGACATTTTGCTTCTCATCCAAGAAGCTTCTTCAATTCTGACTGAATGGTGGAGAATGGGATGGATTTATATAACTTGCAGTCACCTTTCTGAGGCCACTTGGAAGTTTCTCTCTGCCCTCGGGGTCAACTGAATCCTGTTGTCTGCAATTTTGTTCTGGAGATCCATTCATACTTCTCACCATTCGAAGGGTGTTCATCCCAAAGTGCATAGCTAAATGTCTATGGAGCTTCTCAGTCATCCATGTCATGGTTGTCCCAAAGGTGCTTTCTTTCAAAAGGCAACTGGACTTTCTTGTTTGCTTGAAGATGTCTTCAAGCAAACAAGAAAGTCTAGTTGCCTTTTGAAAGAAAGCACTTTGGGGCAACCATGACCTGGATGACTGAGTAGCTCTATAGACACTATTATGCAGTTTTGTTGTAAAGGAAAAGGTATTATGAAGCCCTAGGATAAGATATAGCTCCCAAGGCTTTTTTCAGCCTTTTCAATCATCACAGGTGTCTATGTGGAAAACCAGAAGTCCAGCTCCATTCATCTTTAGGCAGAAACAGGACTGTCTGCAGGCTGTATCAGAAAATCAAGATGGTGGCTGTGTCAGTATAATTGAAAATCTATCTGTTTTCTACATGCAGCTCTTTAGATCATAACTTGCAGACACCACAGTGCCACTTTTGTGTTTATGTGTGTGTGTGTGGGGGGGGGGGGGGTTGCTGAGAAGAAAATGCCTGAAAATTAGGGACATAAAAATAGCAAGCTTTCTCCCAAAATAATCATTCATAAGTATATGATATATGTAAGTGATTTATATCAATTGAACTTGATAATTTGGGTATTTAGTTTTTGTTTGGTATTATAATTAAACAGTTTAATTATCTGTTGGAGCTATGTATATTATTGTTTCATTACACTTGTTTTTATCTATTGTTTTTGATGTATTGTTTTTAGATTGCTTTTTTTAAAAAAAAATCCTAACTAATAGTGATGTCATTAAAAATTTGTGCAAGAGAGAGAGAGAGAGAGATCAGATTTAATCAAAACTGTTAGCCTTAATTCAACTGTAATGAAGGGGAAGGTAGTGGATTAAATATGAAATGTACATTATTTGGTTTGGTGGAGAGGAAAGATTGTAATGTAAACATGGGCATAGTGAAGGTAAATGCATTTATCAAACCTTTGAAATCTGGAATTTTATCTGCCCCACCCCTGGTAGATAAGAAATTTCAGTGCTTCACATTTATTGCTTTCAAGTGTTCAAAGTACTAATGTGACTACCAACTCTCAAATAACTGCATCTGTGTACCGTATTTAAGCAAACATTGTTTATTTTATTTTAGCTTCATGTTTAGTCTAGTTACTACATCCAACACTGCTAAAGGGGTTGGATTAAACTGGAAATAGGCATTATTTGATTTGGTGGAGACACACATTTATAATGCAAACAATGGCATGGGGAAATCCAGGTTATGTATGTTCCAATTCCAGGGGTTTGTGGACGGAATGTATTTCATTATGTGTATTTGCTATGTATTTCAATGACCTATTTTAGAACTTGTATTCCATCTTCCATTGAAAACCAGGAGCAGTTGAACCTAGGAGGTTGCTAAAAGGACATTCAGGAGCCACAGATTAAACCAGGACATTACAACTAATCTATAGGGGATAGGTGAATAATTCCAATAATATCCCAACTGCAGGGAAATTTAGCATTCCTGAATTACCAATTATTTGAAATAGCTGCATTTTATTAATGTACTGTACTCTTGATATATAAGCTTAAAATTATCAGGCATAGATTTTTATTACAAATATAGTTTGCTTATGGGATATGTGAGATTTAAAAACCCAAACTTTTATATTCACAACTCAAAAACAAGTCTGGTTAACAGAAACAAAGATTTATTGAAAAGAAAATTGAAAATAATAAAGAAAGAAAGCATTTGCAAACGCGCCCCCTTAGACCCTTCCCAAGCTGGATTGGGTTAAAAGAGCACCCTGAGCAAGTTTCAAACCAGGCATTTTGTACTCTTTCACGACACACGCCCCCTAAGAAGCTTAAGTCATTCTTGAAGTTGTTTTGCATTTCAAAAAGACTTATTCTGACAACTTCCTTACATCCATCACTATCTTATCTTGTTTACTTGTAATTTTCACTTAGGGATGTTCCTATCATCCTTTTTCTTATCATTTGTGAGTCACTGCCTGGGCAGGAAATAGATAGCCTCACATCTTGGTGTTACATTTGATACAATTCATTGGTGTTACATTTTATACAATTTATAAAAGAATAACCTTTATTTATTTTCCTTTAATTCCATCCTTTTTCTCTTCTACCTGAATTATTCTTTTATACTTTTAGGAATTCATCATTCCCTAAATTTTCTTTAAATTCCTGTGGAAGCAAGTTGTTATATTCTGAGTCTTCTTTCCCCAACCCTTGTTTTTCCTACTTTATTAACACTGTTTCTTTTTTCCCACTCTTTTGTTGTTATTAAAGTCATGTTCTTTTCATATAAGCAATCACCTGTACCTAAAGCATGAAACTAAAATAAAAGGTGTTTGCTTTTATATAGCTAATTTCCCAATATAAAGCACCTACAAAGTTACTTGCACATAAACAAAGATATACATATATATGATTACAAACTTTCGAATTCTGTCAGTGACTTCTTTGACATATTCCTTATATGTAATATTGGACTCCTCAGGGTGCCACCAGTCAAAGAATGTCGGCTGGTGGCCCCCAGGGGGAGGGCCTTCTCTGTGGGCACCCCGGCTTTATGGAATCAGCTGCCGGTTGAGCTCTGGATGGCACCTGACCTTTGCTCCTTCCGACACAGTCTGAAGACCTACCTATTTGAACAAGCCGGCCTGGCCTGATGGGGGATATGCTGGGGTTTTTATTGCGGTTTTTTATTATTCTATTGTTTTAGCTCGGGCTCTTATTTAATTCTTTTTTAATTTTTGTATTCTGTATTTTTATATGTGCCCTGTTCACCGCCCTGAGTCCTTCAGGAGAAGGGCGGTATACAAATATAATAAATGAAATGAAATGAAATGAAATGACTGGGGTCTAATAATACAGTTTAGTGCCACAATGACGAAATAGAGAATCCATTTGGTTGGAAAGTCCTTTTCTTTCCAAGTCAAATTAAAATAACAAGTTATGTTCTCTCAAGCTTCACATTTAAAAATGAAACAATTGTTTGGGCCAGATTAATAAAAAAAATGTCTTTGATACTGAGGGAATCTCAAATGTGGTTTCCAGTTCAGGAAGATCAACTTGAACCCATATTTGTATCTGGTTCAATTGATAGCAAGCTCAAATGATGCTGAAAAATCCATTGGTCTGGTTATCTTGAAGCACACTGGGTTGCAGGAATCCTTTGATTATGCCAGGTTGGGTAGGATGTACAAACATATTTGGCATTTAATGAGTAGGCCTGTCTCCACACTTAGTCCATTTAGCTTGATTATAGTCAATAGCTTTACATGCATCAAAAGAGTTTCTGGCACTTATCCATAAGTCTGGTGTTACAGTATTCTTCCCCAAATATGTATGTTCCTCCATATGTCCAGATTTAAAGTTGTTGGTAAAGCTGCACTGTACTGACAGGAGCATAAGAAGTAACCCTGTTGCCCCTTTGCAAGTGGAATACATAGTCTTGTTATAAAAACACAACTCCCTTTTGCCCATGGTCCTTCCTTCTACCAAAGAAGGTATGAGGGAAACAACAGTAGCAGAAGAAAAATATTGCAATACACAGTCCAGGTTCCAGAAACATGATTTCCAGGGTAGTCCAATCCATTGAGGTTTTTCTCATACTTGGATGGAAACAATTCAACAGGTAAGGCAGGCTGAAATTTCATTTGCAGGCTGTTCAGTGGAGCTTGTCACTGCAGAGGGAATGATGGTACTTTTCATGGACTCACGCCTTGATTCCTTAAATCAGGAGGACTTGGCATGGTTGAGACCATTCAGGACTGGTATTTTTAGGTAACAGTTCTTTTCACCTGAACCCACTCTCCAGGAACAACAATGGCCAGAGACAGAAACAATGGCAGCCTGGGCTTGTACTGAGATAGAAGACAAAACCTATGCCAGATTAAATATTGAGTAATTTTCTACTCTTCCTCATTGACATTCTTGAAAGTAACAAAAGCCTCCCATACATCATTTGAAAGGGGCAAAGACAGCTTTCCAGTTGAGGCCTATATTGAAATGGCCTCAACGCCCAATTTTGTAAAGCTTTTTATTTACTTGTATTTATCACAGATTTATTTAACTAAAATATAAATACAACCGTACCCCCTTTTTTAAAATTTGTAAATATTTTTTTAACAAAAACAAAGATTTAATAGTTGCTTCACAGTTTCTATTGTAGGAATGAGAGAAACTGTGAACGAAGAATGGAATGACAAATATCATATAGATATTTCCACTTTTTCAACACAATTTGAAATTCACATTCTTTATGGCAAAAATCTCAGAAGTTTCTGATAAAGCAAACCAGTCTTTCATTTGTTACACATCCTATGAGGTGTTGAGTGTTCATTGTGTAGTATCACCAGCATTTATCCCTTGCTACCCCCTTTTTGTGCTGCTTCTCTGTTCTAGCTAATTTTTTCCCCCTTCTTTCTGTCTTTTCAACATCCATCATGCAAAATCCTCTCACTTTCTTCTACTTCTACTTTCTTCTACATCCCATGTTTCTCTCTTTCCATATTTCTATAGTACATTCTTGTTGCTTCAGCATTCTAAGGCTTGTGTTAAGGCATACAATTCACACGTTTGGGCTGACCCCGTTAGTGGCAATCCCCTTGTTTCCAACAATTTTAATGTATGCAATTCACAAATCTGTGCAAATCAACTTAAAAACAAGTTTCCTGTTTCTCCCTTCTATTATCCATTCATTCACTGCCCTTCTGCCACTCTGGCCTAACTTCTGTCTTTTCTGCTTCCACAAGTACAGCTTCTATCAACTTTTACATGAGCCAACTGTTTCCCTTAGCTATTAATCAATCCTATATGTTCCCCTTTTCCTTTATTAACAACCTCAGAACCTGCTGTAAGGCATAAAATCCACAGGTTAGTGCTGATTAAGGGAGGGAAATTCTCTCAGCTTCCACTCACATTTTCTTCCCATTTACTATACCACCTTCATTGTGTCTTTTTTTGTCTTTTCTTTTTGTTTTCCCAACTACTTTGCTATGAGCAAGTGGATACCTCCTTTTGGCTTTCTGATTAAAAATTACCCACACTTAACAACAAGACTTCAAAAATGCCACTGGCTGCCTCTTTTCCTAATAGTTGTGCATACAAATCATTAGTCAAAACAACATAGCCATGTTGTTGTTGTTGTTAGCTGCGAAGTCGTGTCCGACCCATCGCGACCCTATGGACAATGTTCCTCCAGGCCTTCCTGTCCTCTACCATCTTCTGAAGTCCATTTAAGCTAACGCCTACTGCTTCAGTGACTCCATCCAGCCACCTCATTCTCTGTCGTCCCCTTCTTCTCTTGCACTCAATCTTTCCCAGCATTAGGCTCTTCTCCAGTGAGTCCTTCCTTCTCATTAGGTGGCCAAAGTATTTGAGTTTTAGCTTCAAGATCTGGCCTTCTAAAGACCAGTCAGGGTTGATCTCCTCTAGGACTGACTGGTTTGATCGCCTTGCAGTCCAAGGGACTCGCAGGAGTCTTCTCCAGCACCATAGCTCAAAGGCCTCAATTCTTTGGTGCTCAGCCTTTCTTATGGTCCAACTTTCACTGCCATACATTGCAACTGGGAAGATTGTGTATGGCTATGTTCTCCTTCATGGATTACTGCCTTGTCGTGGCGAAGGGGCTTGCATAATTCAATGAAGCTATGAGCTATGCCGTGCAGGGCCACCCAAGACGAACAGGTCATAGCAGAGAGTTCTGACAAAACGTGATCCACTGGAGAAGGAAATGGCAACCCACTCCAGTATCTTTGCCATGAAAACCCTATGGACAGTACCAAAAGGGAAAATGATATGACGCTGGAAGATGAGCCCCTCAGGTTGGAAGGCGTCCAATATGCTACTCAGGTATGAATTAAATCATATCCCTGTTGAATATACAGTGGAGGTGACAAATAGATTTAAGGAATTAGATTTGATAGACAGAGTGTCTGAAGAGCTATAGACAGAGGTTTGCAACATTGTACAAGAGGTAGTAACTAAAACCATTCCAAAGAAAAAGAAATGCAAGAAGGCAAAATGGCTTTCTGAGGAAGCTTTGCAAATAGCTGAGGAAAGGAGGGAAGTGAAAGGCAAGGGAGAAAAAGAAAGATACACCCAATTGAATGCAGAATTCCAGAGAATAGCTAGAAGAGATAAGAATGCCTTCTTAGATGAACAGAAAACAATAGAATAGGGAGGACCAGAGATCTCTTCAAGAAAATTACACAGATGAAGGGAACGTTTAATGCAAAAATGGGCATGATAAAGGACCAAAATGGCAGGGACCTAACAGAAGCAGAAGAGATTAAGAAGAGGTGGCAAAATTACACAGAAGAACCATACAAGAATGAGCTTAATGTCCCTGATAACCATGATGAGGTGGTCACTGACCTCGAGCCAGACATCCTAGAATGTGAAGTGAAGTAGGCCTTAGGAAAGCTGAGCAACAATAAAGCTAGTGGAGGTGATAGTATTCCAGCTGAGGTATTCAAAATCTTAAAAGACAATGCAGTCAAAATGCTACACTCAATTTGCCAGCAAATTTGGAAAACTCAACAGTGGCCACAGGATTGGAAAAGATCAATTTACATTCCAATTCCAAAGAAAGGCAGTGCCAAAGAATGTTCAAACTATCGCACCATTGCACTCATTTCACATGCTAGTAAAGTTATGCTTAAAATCCTACAAGCTAGACTCCAGCAGTATGTAGATCGAGAACTACCAGAAGTACAGGCAGGATTTCGAAGAGGCGGAAGAACTAGAGATCAAATTGCCAACATTTGCTGGATCATGGAGAAAGCTAGGCAGTTCCAGAAAAAACATCTACTTCTGCTTCATTGACTATGCTAAAGTATTTGATTGTGTGGATCACAACAAACTGTGGCAAGTTCTTAAAGAGATGGGAGTACCAGACCATCTTATTTGTCTCTTGAGAAACCTATATGCGGGACAAGAAGCAACAGTGAGAACTGGACACGGAATCACTGATTGGTTCAAAATTGGGAAAGGAGTCCGGCAAAGCTGTATACTGTCACCCTGCCTATTTAACGTATATGCAGAGCACATCATGAGAAAGGCAGGGCAAGATGAATCAAAATCTGGAATTAAGATTGCTGGGAGAAATATCAACAACCTAAGATATGCAGATGATACCACTCTAATGGCAGAAAGTGAAGAAGAACTAAAGAGCCTCTTGTTGCGAGTGAAGAAGGAGAGTGCAAAACTTGGGTTGAAACTTAACATTAAGAAAACCAAGATCATGGCATCCGGCCCTCTCAATTCCTGGCAAATAGATGGGGAAGAAATAGAGGTAGTGACAGATTTTATTTTCCTGGGCTCCAAGATCACTGCAGAAGGGGACTGTAGCCAAAAATTTAAAAGACGCTTGCTCCTGGGGAGGAAAGCCATGGCAAATCTAGACAGCACACTAAAAAGCAGAGACATCACCCTGTCAACAAAAGTGCATATAGTCAAGGATATGGTCTTCCTAGTTACAATGTATGGATGTGAAAGTTGGACCATAAGAAAGGCTGAGCACCAAAGAATTGAGGCCTTTGAACTATGGTGCTGTGAGTCCCTTGGACTGCAAGGAGATCAAATCGGTCAGTTCTAGAGGAGATCAACCCTGACTGCTCTTTAGAAGGCCAGATCCTGAGGTTGAAACTCAAATACTTTGGCCACCTAACAAGAAGGAAGGACTCACTGGAAAAGAGCCTAATGCTGGGGAAGATTGAGGGCAAAAGAAGAAGGGGACAACAGAGAATGATCTGGATGGATGGAGTCACTGAAGCAGTAGGCGTGAGCTTAAATGGACTCCAGAAGTTGGTAGAGGACAGGAAGGCCTGGAGGAATGTGTCCATGGGGTCATGATGAGTCGAGCACGACTTCACAACTAACAACAACAGTAGGGCTCTTTAACCATCTCCTATTTTTCTCACCATTACAAGTCCAAGCTTAATGTTCCAAATGTCCAAATATATATATAACAAAACAAAACACACATATCAGTTTGGGGTTTTAGGCCAAAACAGGTCTCCCCTTTTAATTAAAAAGGGGAAAAACATTTATGGTTACTTCCGATTTATCCCACCAACTTCAAAAGACAGTGGGGAAAGACTAAAAGGAATATTGAACCTGGGGTCTTTTGCAGTTGTAAAGGGGGAGGGGAAAAGTAGCAGCCTCCTCTCCTAACCTCTGACAAAGGGAATTGAATAGTCCAAAGAGCTAGATTAAAAGAAAAAGAGAGAGGAAAAACTTGCTTTCAGTTCTTTGAATTTTCTTTTCTTTAGGTTTACAACAACTACAACAATTGCCCATCTTATCTGAGAGTTTCCCTGATTATGGTTCCCTGAGGTTTTTTATTTAATGGCCACTCAAAATTCCAGCACCAGTTCGTTTCCCTTCGGGCTGGCCTTCACTCTCACAAGAGTTTCAGGTCTGCACTCACTCTGGACTCACCAGTGTTCCCAGAACACAGTCCAACACACATACAACTGTTATTGCAGAAATCTCCCACAATCGCTCTCCTGACCACCCAGGTACAATTGTGTTTTTCCCTCCTTCAGGGCAAAGGTTGTTGACTCTTACCTTTTTCCTATTCTTTGATTTTGTAGACCAGACTTGTTAATTTAGTTTGGTTCAGAGCCTGCAATGGGAAGCTAGATCTCAGACAACTCCAGGCAGTTGAAATCAACAGGCACACCCCTGGACTTTACTGAGAACAGCTTCTCCAGAGGTTCTTTCAAGCCCCACATTGGGCGCCAAGATTGTGAGATTTAAAAACCCAAAATTTTATACTCACAACTCAAAGAAAAGTCTGGTTAACAAAAACAAAGATTTATTGAAAAGTAAATTGAAAATAATAAAGAAAGCATTTGCAAATACGGCCCCTTAGACCCTTCCCAAATTGGATTGGGTTCAAGAGCGCCCTGAGCATGTTTCAAAACAGACATTTTATACTCTTTCACGATACACTGCTCTAAGAAGCTTAAGACATTGTTGAAGTTGTTTTGCATTTCAAAAAGACTTATTCTGACAACTTCCTTACATCCGTCACTATCTTATCTTGTTTACTTGTAATTTTCACCTAGGGATGTTCCTATCTTCTTTGAAGCTTTTTAACATTTCAAAAACACTTTGTTGATTACCATTTGTGAGTCACTGCCTGGGCAGGAAATAGATAGCCTCATATCTTGGTGTTACATTTGATACAATTCATTGGCGTTACATTTTATACAATTTATAAAAGAATTACGTTTATTTATTTTCCTTTAGATAGACTGCAAAACGTTTGATGTCTTGATGGAACTAAGGTTTCTGTCACTCCTGCATACTTATAATTTAGCTTTACAAGTCTAAGGTATAACATCTAGTCCTGAGAATGCCTTCCCCACCAGAGTTTCCTTGGGGGTCTATCCTTTAACATTTTCCCACCCAAACCAGTACTCTGCAGCTCTAACCCCCACCTTCCCGAACAAGTACGACTGTCTGTATAAACAAAGGAATCACAGTCGAATCCATTTGGGCAATATAAGATCATATGTGAACAGAACTGAACTCCAGGCTAATTTTGAAGCCAACGTACAGGGAAAAATAATTCCTCACTTCTCTCATCCTTACATGTAACTAAGATGCAGGTCAATTGTACTCTTTCTCAATCTGGTCTGGTGGCTGGGGATATTTTCCCAACTATATCAGGAACCCAAGGAAAAGAAGCTCTAATTTTGGTACAAACTTCAGGGCTATGTCATCAGCATTCCTGGTTTATCAGGTTCATCCAATGCTTTGTTCCCTCAACTGACACTGACCTGGAAGAACTGGGCCAATCTAGGAGATGGGCTTTGTATGTCCTTTGGTGCCTCAGAACTGTTTCTATGTAACTTGGCCCTTACACCGTAATTTTAAAATTTGCTGCCTAATTTTCCATGTTTTCCTTCCTCCCTTTCTCCTCCCTTCCTGCTGTGTCTTTAAAAGAATAATGTGAGGGCAAGGGTCCTGTTATAAGTTACAGATCTTATGTGGATTGCTCTGGTAACAGCTTCAGCAGAGGAAAAGGTACAATGCTAAAAAGCATAATAATTGGAAAACTTTCTTCAGCTACAAGAATGTCTCATACTGGATATCACCACTACCACCCCCAGGTTTCTGGCTAGCTATAAGGAAAACAGGATATTGCACCATTTTGGTTCTTATGTTCCCTTCCTCGGAATTGTTGGTTCCTTTAAATAAAAAAAGTGTTGAAGAAAATAGGTATATTAACATTCACCAAGGCAGCCAAACAGTTTCCCCCATTTCTGGCTAGTCTAGTTTTAGAGTATTTGCTCATAACTATTTGAAAACACTCAATAGGTTTATTCATACTGAAGTATATGTGGCCTTTTTGTTATCTCTTTGAAGCAATGGGGAATTAAAAAAAAAAAAACTAACCACGTCAAGCAATTAATTGACCCTGGCCAAACAATTTCATAATTTTATAGTTTCTATTCCAGCTGTTATCTATGCAAATGATTATCTAGAAGCAGTGTTTTTCTATTTATTTTCTGATCCGCTGCCATTTGAATCGCTCTTTTGAGTATTTTATCAATGTGCATCATTTATTGGCAGCTTTTAAAAGTTTATTGCTGACTTCTTCCAAGTCTCCTTCTGGAAAAAAATGCACCCGTTACTGGCATTTTTTTCTTTTTTCCCATTTATATTTGTAGAATTTAGCAGAATTCCCACCAAATCATAATTGTTGGCACTGAAAAAATTTAAACCCAGCTGTGCAATATTATATCACTTTGTTTTGTATCTTTCTTTGGAGATAAGTATCTATAAATGTTTTGATTGCTCACACATTTCTCAACAAAATTCAATCAATGATTCCTGTAAATATTGGGATGCAACAGTGTCTGCTAAAGGCTGTCTAAGAGGATTTGGTTTTGTTTACTGGAATTACCGAGGATGTAATTTCTTTGTCAACAGCTCCTGGTGACTGGTGACTAGATGAGTCCTTACAGTTTTCTTGATAACATGTTTCAGAAGTGCTTTGCCATTGCTCGTTTACTAGGGCTGAGAGACTGACCCAAGTTCATTGTTTCTGGATTTCTAGACTCATGCTTTAATTGCGATATCACACTGGTTCACTTATTCTGTAGAGTCAACAGGGAAGGAGGAACAGTTTTGTCTTTTCATATCACTTTCGACTCCTTCATCCTACCTTTGCTCCTTTTTCACAACCAATCCCAGGCTATTGAGTTGCAAGAACCAAAGAGTATTTGACCTGCTTTCAACCTGAATGTAAATTGATTCACCTTGTAATTACCATTCCCTGTTATTGGGATCCAGAATTATTATTTTTCTATTTGTATTTGTGTCTATTATTTTCAGTACTGTAGTTGCTGCAGGCAACAAAAACAAACAAGTTAGTAGGCTGGATGAAGAGATAGTGACTCTCAAGAGACACTAAGCGTGCTTCACAGTTGTACAAAGACTTGAACCAAATCTCAATTTGGCACTTCAACATTCATCCTAGCTGGCATAATGCATAATGTAGGCAAGCGTGGAAGAAAGGAGCTGAATGGTACCCATGAAGAAGGCTGGGCAGAATCATATTGTTCATTACTCCAGCATCTACTGGAGCTATTTATTTAAAAAATACTCTGTCTGTCTATTTCTCACTCACTCACTCACTCACTCACTCACTCACTCACTCACTCACTCTATCTATCTATCTATCTATCTATCTATCTATCTATCTATCTATCTATCTATCTATCTATCTGACTAAATTAAATTATTTTAATGCAAGAAAAAAATGTTCTGATTGAGACTGGACAACCATTTGTCTGCAATGGTATAGGGTTTCCTGTCTGAGTAGGGGGTTGGACTAGAAGACCTCCAAGGTTCCTTCCAACTCTATTTATAATAATAATAATAATAATAATAATAATAATAATAATAATAATAATAATAATAATAATAATAATTATTATTATTATTATTATTATTATTATTATTATTATTATTATTATTATTATGTTTTGTTTTTGTTGTTGTTTTTGTTGTTACAAGAAACATGGCCACAAATGAAAATATGGCTGCACAAAAAATGCACTTTTCAAGATATATAAATTCTTAGCACAAGAACTTGCTACAAAATGATCCGTGGCTCATATCGGCTAATGTTCAAGGAGATCCCAAAGCCATTATATAGGATTCACTGAAAGGGGCATAAATGCTCAAGAAAAGCCCCTATAGCTTGAAGCTATGGTATCCAGCAAGCAATTCAGTGGCCCATGTATGGACCCAGTTTCTTCAAAGTGAGCGGAAGAAGATGGGAAAGAATTGAGGCTGTGATCCATAGGAAAGACCCTGACATTGCCAGAATTGTAGTCATATGTTGAATGTGCACTTGGGAGCAAGAGATAGATTAGTGATTACGCTTGAGAATTGACCCCCTGGTTGTGTTGTAGAGTCTTGGGTGCATAAACTAAGCTGTTTTGGGATTTGATGCTAAAGTCCTTTGGTCTATTAGGACTGAATGATTTCAGTACCTACTTTAACTCTGGATGGCCTGGTGTGGCTCAAGAGTTCATAGAGGCCATGTCAAGTGATCTCTGAGGCAACACATGTTGCTGATCACATACTTGATTGTTTTTGTTTTATCTACAATAGAGTTCCATGGAAGAACGCCACTGACAATGATCACATTATCATGGAAGGAAACTGTCTGTGTAAGGTTCTATCTATCTATCTATCTATCTATCTATCTATCTATCTATCTATCTAGCCATTGAGAGGACAACTGCAAAGCCCTTGAGCCTTTAGGAAGTTGTGGAGAAATAAAAGTACATTTTCTTGCCTAAAGCCCAGTCGTCTGCTCCCTATCTTGGGGGGAAAAAAGGCCTTTTATGCAATTCACCCAATAGTTGTTTCTCTGGAAGCTTCACTGAAATGGAATTTCAGTAATTTGAATAAGCAAAGAATCAACAAAGCATGGAGAGCCAAAAAAGCTGGAGTTCTTTGCTATGGGAACAAATCTGAGGAAAACCATCAGATTTCTGACTGCCAGAGATGGAAAGCTAAACAGCTGTTCTTGCAACATTATTCTGTTATTCAATATTCCTTTTTCTAGCGGGTTAGCCTTTCTGTGTTTTATATGAATAGTACGTCCATGTAGGAAACCCGTTTAAAATACTGTTTTTCAAACTTGGCAACTTTAAGATATGTGGACTTCAGTTCCCAGAATTCCCTAGCCAACTAGGGATTGTCTCCTTCCAGTGGCTGTATTCCAAGGATTTGAATGCGGGTCTTCATCACTGACTAAAACTGAGATGCTAGATTTTTAAATTTATTCACAGAATGCATATGCAATGAACCCTGGATCCTCTTTAATCATGGCAACTGATTCATCAACAATTGCAACCCAACACAGGATAGTAGTTTAGATATTAAGTTAGGACCATGGAAATACTGATCCTTCTCACTTTTCTCTCACCAAAGGCTGTCAGCCATTCACTGTCTCTCTGCCTAAGAAGCTTCCAGAGTTGCCATTCCTGGCCCAGAATGTAAGGCCCATTGAGTTCTCACTGAACAGGAAAAACACAGATGCAATAAATACATGAAATGGCTAAACTATATGATGAATGCATGGATGCATCTATTTCATTTTGGAGTTTGTATCCAATTGGATCAATCTGTTTTTTGCCTTTATCATCTGTGTGGTATTATGATGAAAAAAATATGGGACATACAGGTGATTTTTGAGAAATATCTCAAGCTACTTTCCTACAGAAGTGATACTCAATTAGCAACTATTCATTTAGTGATCATTCCAAGTTACAACACCACTGAAAAAGGTGTGTTATGACTGGTCTTTACACTTACAACACACTTGCAACATCCCCGTGGCCACATGATCAAAATTCAGGCACAGGTATTTAAGATGGTTGCAGCATTCCAGAATCATGTGATCATTGTTTGCTACTTTCCCAGCCTGATTCCTCCAAGCAAAAGCTGAATATGCTTAACAACCATGTGATTACTTAACAACTACAGTGATAGTCCCAAAGGTGCTTTTTCAGGAGGCAACTGGAGTTTTTTTGTTTTTCTTGGAAGAAGTTTTGCTTCTCATCCAAGAAGCTTCTTCAGCTCTGACTGGATGGTGGGGAATGGAAAGCTTTATATTCCTTGCAGACAGTGATGTCTGCAAGGAACATAAATCCTTCCATTCCCCATCATCCAGCCAGAGCTGAAGAAGCTTCTTGGATGAGAAGCAAAACATCTTCCAAGAAAAACAAGAAAGTCCAGTTTCCTCCTGGAAAAGCACCTTTGGGTCAACCATGACCTGGATGACTGAGAACCTCAATAGATATTTAACTACAGTGATTCACTTAATAATTGAGGCAAAAAGGTCATAAGATCAGGCATGATTTACTTAACAACTGCCTTGCTTAGCAATAGAAATTCTGATCCTAATTGTGGTCAAAAATCCATGATTACCTAAACACTGTAAGACATCAAAAGTTAACTGATATTGATATAGCAAGATTTGGATCTATGTTTTAAGTGCTAGGAATGATTGAATGAAGTCCATTGAACACAGAAAAAACATGGCAGCTTTCTTGGAACATCTATAGAATATATGATATAAACACAACTGGGATTGTTAATTCTCTCCTCTAGCTCTTTGCTCAGTTACTGAGACATTCCCTTAAAAAAAAATCATTTCTTATCTGTGCCAGGTCTATTGCTGACCAACATCCTTGTTCTCAAATGAATAATGCACAAATTATAGCCCTGAAATGTTATAATACCAGTGACATTAGTTATAATTTAAATGGTTTTCCTGCAGCTGTTGTAGAAATACAAGCATTTGAAACTGTTGCTCAGATAATTTTGTAAAGCGGTTAAATAAAGCATTAACTTGGGGCAGTGGCAAAAATAATCCATTTAGTTTAATGCTATATACCTCCTTTAGAACCAAAAATCAAATCATTTTTGCTTGAAAGTATTGCATAAGGATGAAAAGCTTATAATTTATTTTAATTACTTTCATGGAGTTGTAATTAAATAAAGGTAAAAGAGGAGGACCTGAGGCTCTGGACTCAATTAAAATGAATGACCACTAGATGGCAACAAGAAAATATTTAAAAATAATGTCTCTTTGTCACCATCTGCTGGTAATTCACATTTTGCACCCAAGATATGGTTCCACTAATTCAGTTAAAATTCCCAGCAGCCCTCATTAGTGGAAGGTCACAAATTGCTAGTAAGATTACATATGAAGCTGCCTTTTATGATATATCACAATGACATAATTAGCAAATGTACCTCAGTATTACCTACACCCAAACTTTCCCCATCCTAATGACGTTGAGATATACTGGATTATGTCTCCTGTGTCCTATATCATTCTTTCTTCCTTACCTTATGTCTGTCTGTCATATGAATGGCTTGGTATAAATTTCCCACTGATCTACATAACACATTCATGTTTCCTAGTAGGGGAAAAAAGCCTCTAAATTTCAGAAACCTAAAGTAAATTTGATGCCTCCTGGCTCCTTTCTCTACATTCATCTCAAATTGCAGAATCACGGGAATCACATTCTGTAGCACAATAAGACTGCCCTAATTAACTGGTAGTAATAAGCATTTCTTCTAGATCAGGGATGTCAAACTCAATTTCATTGAGGGCCGCATCAGCATTGCTCTTGCCCTCAGGGGGCCGGGTGGGTATGGCCAGGGTGGGCGTGGCCTACTGGGTGGGCATGGCTAGAGTGCGTATGGCCTACTGGGTGGGCATGGCCAGCTCTACATCGTTTGCATCAAGGGTGCCTATGGGGGCCTGGGCAGGAGTGAGATAGATCTGAGGGTCCCTGGCAGAAGGAGGGTCTCTGGGCCAGGGCCATGGCAGTGGGGGCTGTTCCCTCACTGTTTCCAGGATGGCTTTGTGGGCCACATGAAACCATTTTGCAGGCCAGATCCGGGCCCCGGGCCTTGTGTTTGACATGTCTGTTCTAGATTTTCCAGCGTACAGTGGCACTGAACATAGATTCCAACTTGCTTGGAATCTCAGCTTTTCTTATGAAAGAGGATTGGGAATCTAAGCCATATGGCTAGAAAGTAGCCCTTTTACTATGGAAAGAATGCAAATAGATGCCCCTACATCAGTGGTGGGATTCAAATAAGTGAACAACCGGTTCTCTGGGTGGATGCCACTTCCAGAAGTCCATTCTGGGCTTGGGCAATAAAAAAATAGCTACCGGTAGCATTTGAATAAGTATTGATGTGATATTTATATTGCTTGTAGTTATTTTATAAGAGTTAAAGTGCGATAGATTTAATAGTTTATTGATGTTTGCATAAGGTAGACTATGATTGTTTGTATTTTTATACCCTGTATTGAGCTCTGGGAAGTCGGGGAGGGGGGAGGGGGAAGGGAGGGAGGTGTTGGGGAGGGTTGGGGAGAGGGGAGGGGGTTGGGAGGGGTTTTGTTTTGTTAAAAAAATGTATTGTAAAACTTTTCAATAAAAAAAATAGCTACCGGTTCTGCCCTAAATCATTCTTAGTTCTCCATAGTCTTAGTTTTATACTAATCTTTGTAAATGTATTATTAGTGTGAGATTTTATTTGGGATGATCTGCTATTGGTCTATAATTATAATACTGAAAATATTATAATACACTTTTTTTCATAATTGGAAGGCATATCGTAAAAGCTATTTAATTTCCCATAATATTGAAGAAGAGAAATGTATTATTAGTGTGAGATTTTATTTGGGATGATCTGCTATTGGTCTCTAATTATAATGCTGAAAATAGCAAACCCCAAGGTGTGAGTATTCTTGTTTAAAGTTAATTGCACAGGTGTAATACAGTGCTGGATGAATGAGTAAGACTGAATAGTTTCTGGCTCGAAGAAAGGAAATTGAACAACAGATACTCATGTGATAAATTGAAAAGCATTTATGTCCTGAAATATTAATGGCTTTAATGTTGCTGTTCAGATGTTTTTTCAGTGTTGCTGTGAATCTCCAGGAAGACTTATTCTAGGAAACGGTTCAAAATAGATTGCTCTGAAACAGACATAGCATTGAACAATGGTAAGTGAATGTACATTAAAGCAAAGTTGCCAACTTCAAGGCCAAACTAGATTGTGATGATGAGACTAATGAAGTAAGAAATTCATAGGCAACAACAGAAAGACAACAAATTGACTCAGCTCTTTAAACCTCTTCAAATCTTTAAATCTCATTCATAATCTATTATTAAGTAAATCTATTCATTGGGCATTTCATTTTTTTAAAAGCTCAAAAACAGAAAAAATAAAGTCTGTATCCAGTGGACAATATTGAAAGAAGGTGAAAAATAGCAATATTTTGTTGAACCCAGTCTGGTACATTTTTTTTCACAATGGGAAGGCATATCGTAAAAGCTATTTAATTTCCCATTATATTGAAGAAGAGAAATCTAAAATGAAGATGTCATTTGGGATACAACATTGAAACACCATAAGGCTTCTCATGTATTGTTCTGGAAAGCAATATTGCTCTTTTCTAGGATACTGGTGTTGTGCGTGCGTTTTTCTTTGTTTTGTTTTTGCCACAATCATTCAGCATTTTATGCCCTCAGCTATTTTTATGAGGATTTCTCTTTTGTATTTTTTTCTAACCAAAAGATTCTCATATACATACATACATACATACATACATACATACATACATACATACATTTAAAAACCTTAAGGTTTTTGTGGTTTTACTGATAGCCTGTTTCATGATTAATTATGGTAGCTTGTGCATAATTCACATTAAAAAACTTAAGTTTTTCTTTACATGAAGGTTTTTATAGCAATGTTGTTTTAATATTTTATGTTTATAAAATTTATACCCTACTTTTCCATGACAGAATCTAACTGAAAGCAGTTCACAAGACAGCATAATGTAATTAAATGTTGTAAATGTAAAACATTTTTTCCCCAAAAGTTAATACAATAACCCACGATTTGAAACAGAAACCAGCAAAATATGTGTAATATGTTAATAATAGCATAGGTGCCTGGGGAATTCTGTCTGTCTTTTTCCCACAAGTAAATATTGTATATGATGGCATTCCTGCTTTACCAGCAGCAGATGTTAAAAAGCAGCAATATTTCAAATTTGAAAACATGAATCTCCTATCAGAGGAAAAAATAATCATACTCTAAGACATTAAAAATAATCTTGCATAGAGTTTTGGCTGGGGACAGATGGTTTAAACCAGACATGTCAAACACAAGGCCCGGGGGCCAGATCCGGCCCGCGAAGTGGTTTCATGCGGCCCACAAAGCCATCCTGGAAACAGTGAGGGAACGGCCCCCGCTGCGTTGGCCCTGGGCCAGAGACCCTCCTCCTGCCAGAGACCCTCAGATCTGCCCAGGCCCCCATAGGCACCCTTGATGCCAACGATGTAGAGCTGGCCATGCTCACCCAGTAGGCCATACGCACTCTAGCCACGCCCACCCAGGCCACACCCACATGGCCCCCTGAGGGCATCCGCAATGCTGATGCGGCCCTCAATCAAATTGAGTTTGACACCCCTGAAACCCTGGCAGCTATCCCATTTTAATCGGGAATTGATGTTTTAATTGGAGTTTTATTAGGATGTGATCCTAATTATGTAGGTTTTTTGTGGCTGTGGCTTGAGGGTGATTACTTAGAAGAAAGCAGTTAATACAGTTTTCTTCTATTTTCTGTTGCAGAGATGTTCATGGAACTATTGTCATCATGAAAGTTACCTCATTATTAGTCAGTAGCCAATACCATTTTAGGCTTATTTTCTGATTATAATCTTATATTAACTTAGCCATTTTGTGATTCATTCAAATCTTGTGATCTTTAGCCAGCATTATCACACTGTCACATTGCATCAGTCATTTTGTTTATGACCAAACACTTATTTCCAGATAATTTAGGGAAGTGTAACTTTACTCTAACTTGCAGCAGACACTAAGAATAAGTATAGAAGTAATTTTACACTGTGATGCATTTTAAAGGAAGAACATCATAAAAGTTTATAGCTGATTCACCTGTCTACAAATACATTTTATGTCTCTATTTTTTCAGACTTATTAGATTTTTTCGCCATTCTTTGTTCTGTGTTTAGGGAAAATACATACAAAAGAAGCAGAATTTTTGTTTAATGAAAAATATCTCAGAATGCAAAAGAAATTTAATGTGAATGTAATCTTTCTCAGTCTTGGCAAATTTAAAATGTGTAGACTTCAATTCCCAAAATTCCCCAGTCAGTCATGTATTTTGTATTTTTTATATGTGCCCTGTTCACCGCCCTGGGTCCTTCGGGAGAAGGGCGGTATACAAATATAATAAAATAAATAAATAAATAAATAAATAAATAAATAAATAAAAATAAATAAATAAATAAATAAATAAATAAAAAATAAATAAATAAATAAATAAATAAATGCCAGCTAGGAAATTCTGAGGATTACAATCCATACAACTCAAAGTTGTCAAGGTTGGGAAACACTGTGGATAGATTCATAAGTACCATCAAAATGGACTTTATTAACAACATAGACTGCAACATTGGTTGGAGTCTCTCATCCTTCCTTTATTATTTGAAAAGAAAGCATCTGTATATAAAAAAAACCATTTATTTATGACAGATGCTTCCAAAGTGTAGTATCTCCTTTCCAACCACTCACTGCTCATTATCTATCCCTTTGGTGTTTCCAGTGTGCATTTGATCTTTCTCCCACTTAATCAAATTGTGGACAGTTCCTTCTTCTGGCCTACCTCTCTGCTTAGCCTCTCTTTCCCATCCATCTACTTGGCACAACCATTTCTAATGCACTTTTGGCATTCTTCCATTTCTCTCAGGCACATTCCCTTCTAAGAACTAGTCTGTCCTTCGTGCTTGCCCCAGAACAAGATCAGTTTGCCTACTATCCTCAGCCCATCTCTAGCCATCTGGGAAGGTAAACTCTGCCTAAGGTTTCTCGTTCTGTATTACTTTCTTCTTTTCACCAGCCCTCCAAAAAGATGCAGTTGGCCCTTGTTTTCCTGACATGGATTGGAGGACAAAAAAAGCAGATGGCTCCACTAATCAGGAGGCTCATTAAGTGTCCGAGCAGGCAAGACCAATGGGTCCAGGGAGAAAACCTTCCCATCACTATGGCCAAATTGGAAGAAGGGAAGGAAATCCACAAATATGGTTTATGCACAACAGACAAGTGTAATTTACAAGAGACTCTTTTTCATGGTACTTGAAAAGCTCTGTAAAGCAGGGAAAACTGAGAAGAAAATGGATACATACCTTTTATCCTCTTTTTTTATAAAAACTAAAAGTTTCCAGAATATTGCTCTATTAATATGAGCAGAATATTGCTCTATTAATATGAACAGTAAAAGCTGTAAACCAGTGAGACATTTTCCTCCTGCAGATTCCAATGCTCTTTTGCAAAATTTCTAAGTATTTCTAGACAATCCTGCATTAGCAAGAACTATTGTTTACAAGTCTTATGTAGCTTCACTTACCATCAAGACTCAGTAGAAACAGGAAGTTTCATAGACACTATCACTGTTAATATCCCTGTCCTCTGGGTAATATTGTATACTACTAATCTAAGTAATGTACCAACTTGGTAAATGTACCAAACCACATAGGTAAATGGAGGGATGGGGATACCAACATACATTTCACAGTCAAAACTGTGTAATAAATTTGGACATAACTGAGAAGCAGAACTCCAATTATTTAATGGCAGATTGATGGCTTGTACTCAGCTATTTATAAAACAAAGATCTATGATTGTATGGTTAATTATTATCTTAACAGAGGGCAATGTAAGATGATGTGGATGAGTTTCGATATAAACATGCATACATTATAATTAAAACAGCAATAAAATACATATTATTGTAGTAGAAATATTAAAAGACAGCCTTGAGGAGGACAACCCTTTGTACAAAATATCCAACAAAGAGTCATTCAATACTCAATGAGTAGTCCTTAATGGTACTACATCTACATGGAGGGAAATAAGCAGTGGGGTACCACAAGGTTCTGTCTTAGGCCCAGTACTTTTCAATATCTTCATTAATGGGGAACTCATCAAATTTGCAGATAATAGTCAATACCCCAGAAGACAAGCTCAGGATACAAAAAGATCTTGACAAAGTTGAACAATGGTCTCTATCCAACAAAATGTATTTTAATGTGGAGAAAAGCAAAGTTTTACATTTAGGCAGGAAAAATCAAAGGTATAAATACAGATTTGGTGAGACCTGGCTCAAAAACAGTAACTGTGAGAGGGACCTAGGAGTACTAGTGGATGATCACTTGAATATGAGCCAGCAGTGTGCAGCAGCAGCCAAAAAAAGGCTGGGTTGTAAAAACAGAGGCATAGAATCAAGATCACGCAAAGTATATACTGCTTTATAAAACCCTAGTAAGACCACAGCTGGAATAGTACTGCAACCAATTTTGGTTACCATATTACAAAAAAGATGTTGAGACTTTGGAAAAAGTTCAGAGAAGAGCAATTAAAATGATCAAAGGCATAGAGGCTAAAACATATGAAGAACGGCTGTAGGACTTGGGTTTGGCTAAAGAAAAGAAGAAATAGAGGTGACATGATAGCAGTATTCCAGTATTTGGGGGGCTCCACAAAGAAGAGGGGGTCAGATTTTTGTCCCAAGAACTAGAGGGCAGGACAAGAAACAATGATTGGAAACTGATCAAGGAGAGAAGCAGCCTGGAATTAAGGAGAAAGTTCTTAACCATGAGGACAATTAACCAGTGGAACAGCTTGCCTTCAGAAAACATGGGTGCTCCATCACTGGAGGTTTTAAGAAGAGATTAGACAATCACTTGTCTGAAATGATATAGGTTCTCCTGCAGGGGGCTGGACTAGAACACCTCTAAGGTCTGTTCCAGCTCTATTCTATTTATTTATTTAGTTTGCCAATTGACAGAGAATTATTTTCAACTCTTTATGATTTTACAAAGCAAAATAAGAGTCAACAGAAATAGAGGCAAGAGGTAACTGCATTTGTCATTCTTTCCCTTGTCCACATGGAAGAAAAACTCTGTGTATCATTTTCTCTATTACCATCCTCAAAAATTCTGTGAAGCAATAAACTTACTGCTCACCAAAATTAAAATTTTGCTGTTTTCTAGGTGGTACCACAATGAGAAGACACATCAAGTCTACACATTTTTCTTAATTGTATAATGAAGAAGGAAGCCTATTTTAGTGCTGTAAAATGCTTTTCATAAAAGATGTGTGTGTTTTTCTATATATTTAGCCTGGTTCTGAAAATGTGAGGATTTTTTGCCTTTATAACAACAAATTTCTCCATTCTGGCTCAGTATTTTTATTAAATTTTAATTTCCTCTTCTTAGATTTCTCTCCCAGAAAGCAAAAACACTGTTTGTCCAAAAAACATGATCAGGAGGGACCATTTCCCCAATTAATACTGTCTTCCTCCATGCTGACACTTTAGTTCTGATGTCACTATTAAGACACTAATAAATACAATCCTTAATAGTCAGTCAAGGAAATAACCAAGCAATTTCCTATGTTTGACTTCCATTTGGCTCTATTTAAAACATACGCATGGCCTGATACCATACTGGTCTCTGCAAGTTTGGCATGGAACACAGCTTTTCATTTCTTTTATTTATCACTCTGTTTCTGTGCACAAATGAAGGCAAGAGAGAATTGTACAACAGAGCAGCTGATTTCCTATGCTTGGGAGATTCTTATGACTGGCCACAATATTTGAGCTTTCACTTAACCCATTCCCAATTCCACCATTCTAACCTGAGAAGGTGATGACCGAACTTGTCTACCCTCTTCTCTCCATCTCTCTCTCTCTCTCCATCTCTTTCTGTCTCTCTCTCCATCTCTCTCTGTTTCTCTGTCTGTGTGTGTGTATGTGTGCGTGTGTGTGTGTGTGTGTGTGTGTGTGTGTATGTGTGTGTATGTGTGTGGACACAAGGGGGGAAAGGAGAAGTCAGAAGAGATGCTTTGACATCTCCAGTGCATAGATTACAAGTTGCTGTTTTGTGAAGATTGTATGTACCTATTATTAATAAAGAACTCGTGCCTGAACCTGCTTCTTCCTTTGCTTCCTCCCTCCCTCTTTTTCCCTTGGCATTATATGTTGTCCTCTGTATGAGTTTTGTCAAAAAAAATATCTATCAAGTGGTTGTATTATCACTAAGAAGGCTTCTGTGATATGAAAATGCACTGAAAAACAAAAAGATAAAATATATTTTGAGTGTAACTCTGTTGAGCAACATAATTTATTGTAACTGAATATATGCAAGCACTCTTGGTGCTTTTTTTTGGAAAAATACTACTAATAAAGACCAAACGAAGAACAAAAAAATAACATTTGCCTTCAAGCAAGAACTGATGGGACCACAAAACAGACAAAGTTGTAGAAAATGAAAAAGTTAAAGGGCTTTGACATTATAGAATTCAAACAGACAAGCACCTGGTGCACAACACCTCAGACTTAACAATTGTTGGTAAGATAATTTTCTGGATAGTGGATGTTGCAGTACCTGAAGACAGTACCTGAAAGACAGCAGAATAGAATAGAAAGAACTGCAAAAATTCCCAAAACACAAACACTTGGAAATAGTAACAAAACTACTGTGACAAATGAAAACAAAGATAATACCAATAATAATAGGCACATTGTGTGTAATCCCGAAACATCTGGAGCACTACTCAAACACCATGTACAAAATCACTCTCAGTCAATTAATAGTTCTCTGGGAAAGTCTCAGTAGGTGGATCAAATTGCCAAATACCAAATGATATAATTGGGTCCCAAAAAATTAGCACAAAAATAAAGAAAAAAATTCCCAAGCAAGAAAATGAAGAAAGGAAGGAAGGAAGGAAGGAAGGAAGGAAGGAAGGAAGGAAGGAAGGAAGGAAGGAAGGAAGGAAGGAAGGAAGGAAGAAAGAAAGGAGGGAGGGAGGGAGGGAGGGAGGGAGGGAGGGAGGGAGGAAGGAATTTAATTTAGCTTACTGGCAAAAGACAGGAGTGCTCTCAGTGAGTAACTGGCAATTACTGACAAACAACAAGCCAATTGGGCTGGCTGGCCTGTTTTTTTGCTAGCAAGCAAAAAGGAAAGTGTACCCTCATGGCATTTCAGCATGTAGTGACATCACTACACGAACCCCACCTACAATGGCTTCATAACTCACATATGAGTCTGGATTATATTTGCAGCAGAATGTGAGAACAAGACAATTGGCTCCTAAAATTTAGAATGGGCTATGATGTGTAGCTGGTTCTTAGCAGGCAATAAGCAAGACGGAAGGTTGCAAACAGGAACATGCATTAATGGAGTCAAGTAGAACAGAACTGAAATAGTGGCTGCTGTGCAGCTACTTACACGGTTGGCCACTAGGTGGCGGCCAATAGGTTTAAAGGAACCCATTCCCGCCCCAAATCTACCAATGATCTTCTTGGAGACAAGAAGTCTGGCTTAGTCAGTAACCGTTACACAGACACACCATTGAGCAACCTTTAAGCAGCATTTAAACAGACAAGTGAATCACTACAAGTGAAAATCCCAATACATTACAGGCTATGCTTCAGTTTGTTACATCCCAAGTAGAAAACTACAGGAAGTATAGCAGAAAAGTAGTTAGGCCAGCACTTCTCAACTTTATGTCTCAATTTTCTACTTCCAGACATTATTTACTCAACTTTACATATGCATACCCACACATAGATATACACAGTTCAAAATTGTAAACTGCTTTCTGCCTGAAATTTTGCAGATCAGAGCACATGAACTTCAAAACACAGAACAAAGATGAGGGAAAAAATGGATGCTAAAAATTCCCTTTTTTATTTTGCTTTCTTTGATATAAAAGGAATAAATTGTATGAACTAAGTAGAGGACCTATGTCAAAATTCTTAAGATGTCCAATGGTTATCAATTTATCATATTTGGTCTGAAGAGAATACCAACAGCTTACTGCTCCTAAAAACAATAAATATTATATTGAATGTGAATACCGGTATATGAAAGTGAATTGAAATCAGCAGAATGTAAAAGCCTCTGTGTGTTTGAGTCGTATTGTTTTCACAGCACACTTCAATTTGCCCAGGATCATCAGTAGATTAAACTAATCATTTAAAAAATGGAATTTGTATTCGTTCCTCTAAAGGCTGATACTGGCTAATGGTAAACTTTAATAAAACTTAACTAAACATTCATCTTCTCTAAGTAGTCTGGTAGAGATTTTTACTGAAGTGGCATATAGTACCTTTCAAAATGAGCTTTTTGAAAGAAAAAAAAAGTTACATAAATGTGCACACTTGAAAAAAAAATTACAAACCAAACTGGCAACTGATGAAATAATAGATCTATGGATAAGCAGAAACAGGCACATGTCAGACATAGATATGTGTTTGATTTAATTTCTGAGGACGGATATGATGGATAATGAAGAACATTTAACTATGCCTTAAAGCTCAGCCATGTCCTTTTGATGTAAAGAATGAATTGTTACAGCATAACGGTTAACATTCAGGGTATATGGAGTGAGTGGGCAGGCAGGAGGAGGTTATATAGCTTTTGTTTCAGTCAAAAAAATTCATAAGCTCAAGCACTGGAAGTTTTTAAAAAGTATAGGGTTTCTGAAATAGTTTAGGGTTTCCTGCCTGAGCAGGGGGTTGGACTAGAAGACCTCCAAGGTCCCTTCCAACTCTGTTATTCTGTCATTTAAATAAATAAATGATAGCCTGTTGTATGTTCTTTGGATCATAATGCACCTTCTGGATGAGTCACTATGTACTGTGACTAATAATAGATTTTATGAGTTTGTAATAATCATAATCATGAAGAAGTAGCATTTTATTGCACAAATTATAGTTTAACTTCCAGAGTGTATTCAGTTCATTCTTACATATGTTGACTCTTCAAACAATCTTGTAGGTGGAAAAATTACCGAAAGAAAAATCTATTTGGCCTCCTGCGATACCATCCCATAGATTAAAGTGCATGGAATTTGAATGTGTATGATGCATCTGGTCTCTATAGGAAATAGCAGAAAAACAATTCAAATAAAAAAGGTAATTATTAATGTGAACCCTTAACTATCATAGGCAACCAAAGATGTTCTCCTGATCTTCACAAACATGGAACATTAAATCATTCCCCATGAAAATGTTTCTTAAATATAAAACCTAAAGAATCATTTCCAAACTCCAAAAATCTACAGTATCTTACCAGAGGATACACCTTAATTAATGTATAATTACTATATATATTCCTATCCAAGGGTCAGGATTGTTGTTCTAAGCCAGGGTTTCTCAACCTTGGCAATTTGAAAAAGATGTGCAGATTTCAGTATGCTGGCTGGGGAATTCTGAGAGAAGGAGCCCACATATCTGCAAGTCGCCAAAGTTGAAAAACACTGTTCTAAGCCAACAAAATGTTATTAACTGAACAATGCCAGTAATTATTAAAATCTACTGGGTTCTCCCACTCTTTGAGGGACATTGGTGGTTTAGAAACATGAAAAATAAACAAACAAATAAATAAATAAATAAATAAATATATTTATATTTATTTAGATATACTTTAAACAGTTACTTTTTATTGCTTATTATGATCTTTTAGCAATAAACTGTTTTTTATCCATCCCGGTGTTCAAAGATTTTATACTTTAAGTAAATATGCCTTGGATTCATATTTTGAAAATTATTAAGAATAAATAAATAAATATCCCATTTCACTAAAACTACTGTCTATCCTGTATTTGTGTCAATGTCTAATTTTGGTTCTTCACTGTTGTTTTATCTGATCTATTTTTTTTGCCATATGCAACTTTGTTTTGATGTTTTTAGTAGATGTTTGGGACTGAATAAAAGGAAAATTTCAAAACCTTATTACTAAGCAAGCCAATTCTATATTTCGCTTCTCCTGAATAAAAATCTAATTGAAGAGGCTTGGCAAAGCCTTTCTATTCAGATTTAATATCAAATCTCTGATCTATACTATAATACAATGTTGTTCAGGAAAACATACACAATGCACATATTTGGTTCTTATAATTTTTGTACATTTAATACAAAACCTCATTTTGTACATGCAAGAATTTATTTATTTATTAATTCAATTTGTATACCGCCCTATTCCCGAAGGATTCAGGGCGGTTTACAGGGCAAAATTTAAAAACAATACAGTATAAAATTAAGTTAAAATTAAATTAAATTAAATTAAATATGGCCCCAAGGATTAAAATGCCAATTTAAAATCATTAAAACCCCTCAGTCCAGGCCTGATAGCTCAAAGAGCCAGGTTTTTAGGTCCCGGTGAAACGAACGAAGGTCAGGGGCAATCCGGAGTTCCATTGGAAATTGGTTCCATAGGGCAGGCGCGCCCACAGAGAACGCCCTCCCCCTGGGGATCGCCAGCCGACAATCCTTGACCGGCGGTACCCTGAGGAGGCCCTCCCTGTGGGAGTGCACAGGACGATGGGAAATTGACGCTGGCAGTAGGTGCTCTGTCAGATAATCTGGGCCCATGCCATTTAGGGCTTTATAGGTCATCACCAACACCTTGAATCTCACCCGGAGGGCAACTGGAAGCCAATGCAGCTCGCGGAGAAGAGGTGTTACATGGGAGTATTGGGAAACTCCCATCACAACTCACACGGCTGCATTCTGCACTAGCTGAAGCCTCCGTGTGGTCCTCAAGGGCAGCCCCATGTAAAGAGCATTGCAGTAGTCTAGCCGGGAGGTCACAAGCGCATGGGTGACTGTGCGTAGGGCATCTCAATCCAAATAGGGCCGCAACTGGCGCACCAGGTGAACCTGAGCAAAAGCCCCCCTGGTCACGGCTCCTATATGATCTTCCAAACTGAGCCGTGAATCTAGGAGGACGCCCAAGTTGCGAGCCCTATCAAATGAATGTTAGTATATTATGTTCCTTCCAAGTTTTCCACAAATAGAACAACTCATACATATTGTGAATCTGAGTTCTTCAGATAATTCATCCCTTGAAGCTCCTCTGAGCAGCGTTTTGCTTCTTGCTTTGTTCTCAGGGCTAATGCTTGTCAGAAAGTGGTATTAATATTGAAGAAACGTAAGGTAATGCCACCCAGCGGCAAGTTATGCAGATTGACAAATCTATAGCAGCTGACTGTCATTCTTTCATATGTTCAAACATGCCTTTCACTTTGTAAGTTATTTCTGGAATACATTTTGTTCCTGTACTCATTTGTTTATTCAGCTTCTTCTTAAAATTGTTCTTATCTGTTCAAACTATGTGAAATGCCATCATCATAAGTTTTGAGAATAAATAAAATTATCTGGTCTTTGGTCATAATCTGTAGTAGCACAAAAGTTCTAAGTTGTCACAAAACCTTAGCTGTTGTTCTTCCACATCAGAAAAGCTGTGATGTATCTCCCTTGTACTTCTTGATAAATCAGGTCACTTGGAAGAAATCCAGGGTGTAATCTAGATGAAAGCTATTTCCTCAATTAAGCTTCAGTTCCTTTGCATTTTGCTTGTTGTTGTTAGCTGCGAAGTCGTGTCCGACCCATCGCGACCCTATGCATTTTGCATTTTGCTATAACTTGTCTATTACTAAGTCCAAATCGAACACTGATACTTAAAAGAACATTTGCAGGTTTTTAATGCAAGTTATTAATGGAGACCTTTTAAACTCAGGACAAAAAAATGGCATGTGAAGTTACATTTAGCTAAAGGCTATTAAGGGCAGGATCAACTCCTGGGGAAAAACATTTATAGTTATTTGTCTATATCTGGTACAGCATTTTCTCTCGTTCTTCAAATCTCAGTTGCACAATAAATCATGACTGGTAGCAGTTAAAAGATTTATTTTACACACTATATCCAAGTCTAGATCTCCAAAATCACGTTGAAAGAATGTGCATGTGAGATGGGAATGGAAGGATCAAAAATGGAAGAAACAATTGGGGGGGTTGCCCACATCTGATTTTTTTTTAAAAAAAAGAACTCTCCATCCTGTTTATGATGGAATAAGAAAAAAATTATTTTATGGAATGAACAAAATGAGTTGTTCCACATGTTCCATTTCCCTGCTGAAACTCCTGAAAGATACTGTTCCAGAGGTTGTGGGCAGGTTCCAGAAGTAAATCCTCCAACCACTTCCCATTCATGGCGTTCAGGACAGGATGTCTAGATAAAGCCATTCACAGGAATGTTCTGGAAAGAGGTCTGGCATGATCTGCAAACTGTTCTAGAATTCTACAGAATGTTCTGTTCTCGGATTGATGAATTTACACACAGTTACTGAATAAAATCATGGTCCATGGGTACCAGGCCAATTCAATAGTGCCGTTGTTTAGGACACTGAGCTTGTCGATCAGAAGGTCGGCAGTTTGGTGGATCAAATCCCAAGTGCCGCGTAGCAGAGTGAGCGCCTGTTACTCGTCCCAGCTTCTGCCCACCTAGCAGTTCGAAAGCATGTAAAAATGCAAGTAGAAAAATAGGGACCACTACGGTGAGAAGGTAACAGCGTTCCGTGCTAGTCATGCCGGCCACATGACCACGGAGACGTCCTCGGACAAGCGCTGGCTCTTCAGCTTTGAAACGGAGATGAGCACCGGCCCCTAGAGTCGGAAACGACTAGCACGCATGTGCAGGGGAACCTTTACCTTTACCTTTACCTCTATTCAAACTCTAACATTTTCTTGTCAAAAGTGACACTGAGGGGGCTCTCAGTTACTGCTCTTTTCAGAAAACCCAACACTATGAAACTAATGTAGTGATGACTACTCCTGTGGCTTAGATTTGATAGTGAATGAATGTCTGATGATGAATCAGTTTAAGTTAGAGATGTCTGAAGACCTATTTTATTGTAGTGGTTAAAGTATTGGACTAGGATTGCAAAAAGGCAAATTCTGACCCTGAAGTGCCATTTTATTATAGTGATTAAATTATTGGACTAGGAGTACAGTTCTTACCCTGTAACCTACTCAGTTTGGCCAGTTATGCTCTCTATGCCTAACCTACTTCATACAATTGTTGTTACTCAAGAAGTTCTCCCCTCTAGATGCTGCCATTGACCACCATAGACCTGGGAATGCACATAGTCTCTTTTTATGGTGCAAACCCAATTTTTAACCCAAGTATAGCATAGTATTCCTTCTTCATTGACACATGCACTTACATACAAAGCTCTTTATTTGATGACACAACTTATATCTGTTTCGTAGCAACATATAACAATAAGTCCAAGGACTATGATAATACTCTTTAAGCACCTATTCACCATTGTCTCATAATGCAGGACAGAAAACAATGAATATGTGTTAACAATCAATTACATAAGTTGACTTAAGACCACAACTGAAACCAGCATTTCTGTTGCTAAGTGATACAGATAATGAGTTTTTCCCCAATTTATGACCTTTCTTGCCACAGTTGTTAAGGGAATCACTGCAGTTGTTAAGTTAGTAAGATGATTGCTAAGTGTATCTGACCTTTCCATTGACTTTGCTTGTCAGAAGGTTACAAAAGGGGGTCATATGACCCTGGGACACTGCAACTGTCATAAATATGAATCAGATGCCAAGTATCCAATTTCTGATCACATGACCACGGGGAGACTGTAGTGGCCATAAGTGTGAAAAACGGTCATAATTCAGTGCCGTTGTAAGTACAGTCACTAAATGAATCATTGTAAGCCGAGGATTACCTGTATGTTTCCACTGAATATTAGGAGAAAGATACCTTTCTAACAGTTAAGAGCAGTTCAATAAAGGAAACCAATTGTCTAGGTAGGTGGTCATATGAGGAGAGCAAAGGCGAGACAATGTCTCTCAGGGATGTTTTTCTTTGGATTTGTACCTAAACATTCCCTTCCAACTCCATATTTCTGATTTTAGTAGAACTGATTGAGACAGAAAGAGATTTCCACCTTTTGTCAACTAACGCTGGGAGGTTTTGGAAATGGGAAGAGAATTACATAACCATTGCTTGCTGAGCATGAATCAGTGGATCACTCACTGGGCAGTCAAAAGTCAATCTCTGCAATTTGAGGTAGACAAGATCAGGAAACATACTCCACACAAAGAGCAGAACTATATTTTATTGAGACAGACCACAACAGTAGAATCTTACAAGTCTGACTGTGCTTCTCTCCTCCCTCATGTAACCCAGGGAATTATAGAGAGCTTTCTGGTTTCTTTTTTCCCAGGATTTAAGGAATGTTTTCGCCCTGTTTACATCACAGTTTCTGAATATTTGCTTCAAAGCCATCTTTCTGTCCCTCTACAGTTGATAAACATGGGCATTCTTCTCCTCTTTGGCAGGGTAACAAATATAATTTTCTCTATTAAAATGCATTACTACGGTACTTGCTGCAATAATGAAGAAAAAAAGAAGGGCTAATTTGTGGAGGTTTCTTTCAGATAACAACTGTGGTATATCTCTTCCCTTGTTGAGATTAATTTATCATATACATTTAGATAAAAGACCAAACTAGGTTTTGGATATCACTGATTTTTTAAAAAAAGAAATTGCTGTGTCATTGTGAATGCAACATTAAAGAATGACATAATGTTGGGACTTTACATCCCAATTATAACTGGCTGTGTAAACCTTGCTCTAATTTAAATAATACATGTAGTCATGATTTCACAACTACTTATGTTTATTAGACACACAGACAGACATACTATCGATTCTTTTTTAGCTATAGACTTTTTGTTGTTGTTAGCTGCGAAGTCGTGTCCAACCCATCGCAACCCTATGGACAACGTTCCTCCAGGCCTTCCTGTCCTCTACCATCTTCTGGAGTCCATTTAAGCTCACACCTACTGCTTCAGTGACTCCATCCAGCCACCTCATTCTCTGTCGTCCCGTTCTTCTCTTGCCCTCAATCTTTCCCAGCATTAGGTTCTTCTCCAGTGAGTCCTTCCTTCTCATTAGGTGGCCAAAGTATTTGAGTTTTAGCTGCAAGATCTGGCCTTCTAAACAGCAGTCAGGGTTGATCTCCTCTAGGACTGACCGGTTTGATTGCCTTGCAGTCCAAGGGACTCGCAGGAGTCTTCTCCAGCACCATAGTTCAAAGGTCTCAATTCTTTGGCACTCAGCCTTTTTTATGGTCCAACTTTCACTGCCATACATTGCAACTGGGAAGACCATAGCCTTGACTATACGCACTTTTGTTGGCAGGGTGATGTCTCTGCTTTTTAGTGTGCTGTCTAGATTTGCCATGGCTTTCCTCCCCAGGAGCAAGCGTCTTTTAATTTCTTGGCTACAGTCCCCATCTGCAGTGATCTTGGAGCCCAGGAAAATAAAATCTGTCACTACCTCCATTTCTTCCCCATCTATTTGCCAGGAATTGAGAGGGCCGGATGCCATGATCTTGGTTTTCTTAATGTTCAGTTTCAACCCAAGTTTTGCACTCTCCTTCTTCACCTGCAGCAAGAGGCTCTTTAGTTCTTCTTCACTTTCTGCCATTAGAGTGGTATCATCTGCATATAGCTATAGACTTACACAGTGCTTTTTTTGTAAAAGAAAAAGGTGCCGGAACTCACACATGTCATACAACCCGCCTTGCCTACCCTACAAGGTTCCATCCAAAAAAGGTGCCGGAACTCCGTTCTGAGCGTTCTATGAGAAAAAAAGCCCTGGACTTACAAGTAGTCAAAAAGACCACTCCAACTGGTAAAAACAAAAATTTCAGCCAGCTACAATAACACTAAAATGGCAAGATGCGCAGTGGTATCATGATGAAATGCTGTCCATCTATACTTGTGCCGCAACATTTGACATGGATATTTAAGTTGTGATATTTTGGCATGATGCCTATTTCATGGCATGTTCCCATCCTGCCATCCATGGACACCCAGTAATTGTTGTATTCATATAAATTCTTCATATGGCTCTTGAACAAGACCATTTTCTGAATTTACAGCACACACATTGAACCATAAACTAAAAGGGTTGGGTGCATCAACCTGCTAAACTACAAAAAGTTTGTCCAAGGTTAATATTTGCAAAACTTACTGTGTTTTACAGAAGCATCAGTTAGACTGTTTGAATAATAATAATAATAATAATAATAATAATAATAATAATAATAATGATGATGATGATGATGATGATGATGATGATGATGATGATGATAATTTGGAAGGGATCTTGGAGGAAACTTTGTACCATTTCTTGTGAGACATTTATAAGCTAAGGAAAATAGGTCAAGAAAATCCTGGTGATGTTACCTAGTCTGGTAATGGAATGGTCAGAAAGTAAATTGAAACAAGCTTGGAGAGCAAACCACTGCCAAAATAAATGTTTTTTCTCCAGGAGGATCTGTCTCCAACCTGATCCTTCAGATCTTCTAACAATCCTCACCTGGCTTGATTCCCATTTAATCTAATCAAGCTTCTGTTCTATGTATTTGGCCAGAGAGTTTAAAAAAATGACATCTGTGACTATGCAGTTGAAGCCCTGTCCCTTTTTTTTTAATTTTTACACGTGACAGATATAAAAAAACATTACAGCTTCAATCACATAATCCTGGATGCCATCTTGCCTTTTGACACATAGGCACCTCTGAGTTTGGAAGTCATGTATGTATGTATGTACATGTGCACATGCATTGTAGGGATGTCTCAATTTGTTGATTGGCTATAGCAGGTAATAAACTACAGCTGTGAGCAAATAATAATAATAATAGCTCAGTGCAAGGGTAAACCATTCGTGCAAGGACAGTGATCCCTTTTCTCCAGCTGATTAGTTGGTGTGGGTAAGAAGAAAAAAAAAGCACAGATCTGTTGCTAGAGGATTTCATTTCATTCCACGGAGTGAAATAAACTCCATAAACTCCCATATTAAGTATCGTGAGTTGACAACAACTAACCCAGACCTTGGGAGAGAGAGAGAGAGAGGGAAACCCTCCTGATTAGGAATGCATGCATGGCACAATGTAAGAGTACAAGTGGAAGAAAAAAAAACATGACATTGACTAACTAAGAGAGGGAATACAATCAGGCCATATTGCTAAAATAAAAGAGATTTTTTTTTCCAGCAGACTCAAATTTTCAAAATGTTTGAGGTGACTGTCCAAGCTGTACTATATATGGTGAAAGTATGTAGATGGGAAAGTAAGATCCTTAGGGATAAGTGTTCTTTTCTGTAAATGTGGGGAAAGCTAGAAAATGAACAGAGACAAACATGATGTTCAATCAAAAATCACAGAAAGTTCCTGATGCTCATTATTCAAGGAGGCTGAGGAAAATAGGGGAGGACTTGTTGAATGTTACTATTTGGCTATATCAGACATATCCACAAATCTCATGATAAAAGGTATAATAACTCAGCTAAACTAAACCTTTTTTTATGATGAGGATAGTTTGCCAACAGCAAAAAAAATGCATAGGGTGAAGACTCCCCTAAGATCACTCTCAATTTCAACAAAGTAGACTTAGGACTAATTCTCAGTGGTAAGGCAGAATGAAAATTTCACTGATTTCATTTTGTATAAGAACTTATCATAATTTCTAAACTTCTAGTTTAGAAGCTACCTATTTTCACATGTGGTGGACTTGTAGAAATATAAAAGCTTTTTGGATCAAAATTTGGTGGAACATTCAAAAGATTTTTAAGAGAAAGATAAAGTTTTCTCCGCAATTGTTTTTATTGGGTATTGTGGTAGATTGTGATGTTAAAGAAACTAACTTGATGTTGAACATGATAACAGCAGCACGGTTACTGGTGGGACAATATTGGAAGAAGGATAGTTTGCCCACTATAGAAGAATGGTGTTTAAAGTTTCGAATCTTGCAGAAATGTCTAAGATTTCTGCTTATTTGAAAGATCATTCACAGGAAAGATATATTTCAGTTTGGAGGAGATGGATAAATTATATTCAGAACAAATATGGGACTAAAAAGTTCCATTTAGCTTATGAGTAGATTTTAGTGGGATATTGTTATTGGTACTTTGTTTGTAGTTATGTTAAAGGGGAGTTAAAGCACATTATGAATTTGGTTAATTGTATATTATGCATAATTCTTATTTAGAATATGATTATTGTAACTATAATCCTGTATTTAGCTCTGGGAAGTGGGGGGGAAGTGGGTGGGTTTGGGGTGGGAGGGATTTGGGGATATATTGTAAAATTTTGTTTTTTGTAAAACTCTTTAATAAAAAAAAAGAACTTATCATAATTTGTAAATTTTATTCATGGACCCAAGCAAGAAGCACTTGAAATTCAAAGTATCTGAACGTGAAAGAAAGCAACATTGGGAGATGGCACCATCCTAGAGAAAGCTGTGAACACTTTGTTCTGAAAATCTGCATTTGAATCTTTGTAAATTCAACCAGGTTTGAGATGTTGAATAATGCTGACCAACACACTTTTCTTTAGACACCACGGTCCATTATATTGTAGTCTGCTCTATAAAAAGAAATAGTTACATCTATTAAAAATTTCCTCAGGGAAAAAAAATTGATTTCCCCTGTTTGTTTTGTTTTTGTTTTGTTTTTTTTTTGATAAAAATGTACTCTGATAAAAAAAGCCAGTCAGAATTTTTTAACTGATAGGGTATGCAACATACTTCCCCTGCCTGACCAGGCTGATATAATGGAATGAAGCTGGCTTCATAAGTAGCCCGGCCCATCTTCCAGAAATTGATGGTGCAATCAAGGTTTCACCTGTTTATAATGCTGCTTTGGGGGGGGGGTGTGAAAGCCCTAATAAGCAGGCATATACATAGAATGAAGGCTATTGCTAAGCACATTGGTTTGTGCTTAAATTGTAAGCCGCCCTGAGTCTTCGGAGAAGGGCGGGATATAAATGGGATTAAAATAAAAAATAAATAAATAAAATTATTCTGTACAGTGTAGCCTTTTTAATCATACCTAACGAAAACCCTGGATTCCAGGTTGACATGCAGGAGCCAGATGTCTCTGCATAATGAGAGACAACAGAAGAAAGGCAACAATGGAGCTCCCTACCCTTTTAAAAACTCACCTGAGAATGAGATTAGGAATCAACAGCTGTGCTGGTGGTAATAGCTATGCCATTCCCTCTTGCATTTCTGCAAGTTAATGACCTCATCCAAGGAGAAGGAAGGAGCTGGCCCTTTATTAGGAGCTTGTGTGATAGTAGTGTGATGGAAGAGAAGATACTGGTGAAAAGTTATGGAGTATGATGCCAGATGAAAGAACAATTGGAACAAGGATGAATTTTTTAAAAGAGACAAGAGTAAAGGAAAAAGTCAAGAGAAAAGCTGAAGATTCAAACAATTTTGAATGGAGCAGCAGCTATTACCATCATCACCAGCAGCAGTCAGAATGAATAGGTTAGAGAAAACCCAAATGAGGCACTGGCAGTAAGCGGCAGGGTTGGGTTGGCAACATTGGTGGAAACCAAGAAGGTACTTGGCAAACTTTGGTTTTGATTAACACGTGAAAACCCCTGGCAGGATCTTCCATAGTTAGTACTTGGCTAGAGGGTGCCAGAAATTTCCTAAAACTAAAGACCAGCTTCGAAAGTTGAAAAAATGTCCCAAATGAAGTCAAACTACTATATATGTATTCCTAGTAAAACATCATAGACACTATCATTGGAAGTCAAGCCAACTCAAAGGAAAGGAGATTTTATGGTTGGTCATTGCTATTTTTGTCTACCTATTGAGATCTTCCCAAGTACCTGGGATAGGCAGCTGTTGTTGTTTTATGGTGTTATCACTGCAGGATGTAAACTGCTCCAAGTAAATCTGCCTTTTGAAATTGATTTTGTTAATGGCAGTGTTCAAGTGGTGCACCAGATGTTTAGGGATTCCACCCAAGGTGTCAACTTGGTACCTATTGGTAGTATTTTTGTTGCATTTGTTCTACTTCTATTTGCAAGTCTTTGTATTTTGTGATTTTCTCCAATTCTTTTTTTTCCATTCTGCTGTCTCCAGGTACTGCAGTATCCACTATCTAGACTTTTTGTCTTTCTTATTCGCAATTGTTAAGTTTTGTATGTTATGTGGCAGGTGCCTGTCTGTCTGAATTCTTGCACTTATTGTCACTGCTTAATTGTTATTTGAGCTATTCAATAAATCTATGCATATACATGTCCAGGACAGGACAGGACAGGAGGATCTAAGCTTGGCATAAAGTGTTATTTCCTCTCCTGTCCACTTTTGACAGGTTCATCACTGGGGATTAAACTTGACTTGTAGGAGATTTTACCTTTTGTAATAATATATCACATTTATGGTTAAAAAAATATCTCCCCATTCAAAAGTGCTCTAGGAATGCCCAAACACTTAAAAGAGCCAAAACCTTGATACTGAGAGTTTCCTATGATGTACCAGAAAATTAGTCTAATTAAACTAAAATTAGTTTAATTAGTTTAATCTATCCATGTCAGTAAATATAACAGATGACGCTAAGGAATCTTCATACAGTAGGCTTCAGCAGGTGGGATGGAAGTAGAAATATAGATGAGTAGACAACGAAAGACCTCTTTGTAAAGCAGCCAACCATTAAATCAATAGACCTCTAGGTGTGGAGTATAGAATAACAAATCACACTCCACAATATGCATCATCAGCTTATAGATGGTTACATTTTGTATGTTTATGTGGCATACATATAAGCATTCTTTATTTTGTAATACATTATTATTTTCTCCTTAATATCAGTATGTTCTTATAAAATGGGTGGAATATGATTCTGTTTATGAAAACTTGATGGGGTGAAATAAATATTTCATATATACATATTTACCCAGGCCTTGACTTAATATTTCAAGTTGCAATAAAATTAGTGGAAGGTCTATCAAAAAAAAGAAATAATGACAAACTATGACTCAACTGAAATATTAGTCATAGGACGCCAACAAAAGAGCAGCCAAGTAATTAAACGTGGCATTTGAAGGGAAAGTTGAGATCAGGAACACACTATTATAGTGAAATACAATAGATGACTAAGTCCCAAGTCCTTGGGTTACACCGATTTTATTACATTTCAGTAAATGCAGGAAGAATGAATTTTGGTACTCAGTTTCATTGTTTACCTTAACTTTTAAAGGATTGGGCTATCTTGACATACAAATATCTTCATGTGCTAAAAAGAATTTTGCTAGCAAGAAAATTCAGAACCTCAGAGAGATTGAATCCAAAAACAAAAATGGATTAAATCATGTACTTTTTAAGACCTGATAGTTCTTATTTATGACAAACAATATCAAAGAAGTAAAATAATGTGGATTAATAAATGAACCACAGAACCCCCCCTCTATCTATCTATCTATCTATCTATCTATCTATCTATCTATCTATCTATCTATCTATCTATCTATCATCTCTAATGCCAGCTCCAACATGTAGAATAAAGATCTATCTTGCCTAATGTTATCTCCTGCAAATGGCTGCTGATCTTAGATAAAACTCTTCATTTCACTATTATTTTTAAACTAGGTATGCTGCACAGAGAATATGGGATCATCTGCAGGCAAAACATGGACTTTATTTATTATGAAATTTATTAGAGCTGCTTAATATCAATGAACGTATAACTAGCCTATAACCCTTAGGCAGGATTAAATAATTTTCTAGCCCCTAAAACCCTTTCTCTTAGTCTTCAGAAGCTCCACTTGACTATAATTGTTGAAAATAATAGCATAGCTGTAACCATCTGGAGGCAGGAAACGCACAAAAAAATGTAGTATAAGCCTCAGAATAAGCTTATCAGTTCTTTTAGAGAAAAGATACCCTGAGATTCTCCCACAAACCCAAGCAAACAGCAACAAAGTCTTGTTTTGTATTTGTATGACGCAATCAACCTACTTTATCTCATCCCACCTACTTTATCTCATGCCCATCTTATAAATGTGAGAGTAGAGCATGGGTACTGTAAATGAAACTTGCCCGCTTCCTCCAATAACATACTGTAAACCAGGATTTTCAGTGAATTATTATTTTTGAATTATTTATTAAATAAAATAATAATAAAAATAAATTTTCAGTGAATGAACTCAAAGTGAGAAGATATCAACAAATTCGACTGAAATTTGCAAGACCATTCAGTATGATTTAGCATAGCCTTCTTGTCTACCTTATTAAAATGTAATTGTTTTGTTTCCAGCATTATCCAACCTTTTTTTTAAAAAAAAATATCCATATTAAAATAATTTTTAAAAGCCTCTGTTCTAATATCTGCTGCTCACAATCTCTTTTGGATAATAGTTATATTTTCATAGAAGCTGTTTGGTGATAGTTTAACCCAGACCTTTAAAAGCCAAGTATTGATTTCATTAATTGCTCATGGAACAGGCAAAATCAATATTAAATGAATACTGCTTCACTTTAAAATTGGATATGTGTTTGTTCATTTTATGGAGCAGCTCCAGTGAGGAACCTCTTGATAGAAGCAGGCAGGAAGTGTCTACACCCATAGCAATGATAAAGCCAGAAGGGAAGGAGGAGATGTTTTATGTAAATATAAGTGATAAGATATGCAGAAGAGGATGGCCTTGAATCAACTGGAGAACCAGTGGAGGAAACTAACAATGCTACCCAATTGTTGTGTGCTCCTTTTTAGTAATGTCATCTCCTTTTTCTTAGTCTGCAAGGCATTGCCATCACCACCCCTAAGAAATAGCATTGTACAAGCTGTGCAGTGATTTTCTGATGTGACAGTAGCTCTGGAAGTAGACCATCACCACCTTACATTGATTTGAGTCTTAATTCACTGCAGCTTGTTCCCACTTCAGAACCAGGAAAGACAGCAGGTGGGGTTGGCATTGACATAGACATACAGTATATACTGATCCTTCTTTTCTCTATAGATTGGGAAACTGACTGGAGTTCACCCATTGGTAGACACTCAAGCCCACTTTTATCCCACTTCTAGGCAGCCAGAGTTTTTCTCTACAGCAGTGTTTTTCAGACCTGACAACTTTAAGTTGGTGAATTCTAGCTGGAGAATTCTGTGAGTTGAAATCCACACATTTTAAAATTGCCAATTTTGAAAAACACTTCTAGAGGAACACTGATCAGATAGTCTCGACGTGAGATTGGAATTTGTTTCCAAAGCATGCCTGTGAAAAGATTCACACTACAATTTTCACAAGAGGGAGACAGATTGATTGGTAAAACTTTCGTTATTGGAGAACTGTTTTTGCCATTCTCATCAATTATCAGTTTGGTCAATTTGGCTTTTCAATGTTGGTCACCCATTGTGGCCAAGATACAATCCCTCCTTCCTGGAAAAGAAAATTAAGGTGTACCAGGATGCTAATCCTCAGATACTGGATTATGTTACCGACTTCTAGAGACACGTTACTGTTCCAGCAGTTCTTAGCATCTGGAGTGTCTCAGTATAAAATATACATGGTTCTGATTCAAACTGTGATTGTATATCAAAGACTAACAGTAAAATCATAACATACAGTATAATACCAGAGACATCACCCTGTCAACAAAAGTGCGTATAGTCAAGGCTATGGTCTTCCCAGTTGCAATGTATGGCAGTGAAAGTTGGACCATAAGAAAGGCTGAGCGCCAAAGAATTGAGGCCTTTGAACTGTGGTGCTGGAGAAGACTCCTGCGAGTCCCTTGGACTGCAAGGCAATCAAACCGGTCAGTCCTAGAGGAGATCAATCCCGACTGCTCTTTAGAAGGCCAGATCCTGAAGCTAAAACTCAAATACTTTGGCCACCTAATGAGAAGGAAGGACTCACTGGAGAAGAGCCTCATGCTGGGAAAGGTTGAGGGCAAGAGAAGAAGGGGACGACAGAGAATGAGGTGGCTGGATGGAGTCACTGAAGCAGTAGGTGTGAGCTTAGATGGACTCCAGAAGATGGTAGAGGACAGGAAGGCCTGGAGGAATGTTGTCCATAGGGTCGCGATGAGTCGGACACGACTTCGCAACTAACAACAACATAGGAAGGTAGTCCTTCTGTCTTGAATGAAGCATATGATAGCAAGAGAGGGTTCAGCTAAAACACTTAAGTGACTTTGGGTCGGTTCCTTCTCTCAGCTTAACCAACCTAACAAAGAGGTTAATATAGCAAATACAATATGCAATGTTCCAAGCTCCTGGAAAAAAGGCAGAGTTTAATATAAATCAAAGAATAAATTTAGTGACTGAGTTTCTTCTTCTTTTTCCCCTTCTTCCTCCTCCCTGCCTCCCAGCCTTTTTTTGTCTCTGGAGCTATGAATTTTATCCTCTTTTATCTATGTTATTTTATTCAAGAAAAGGTTAAAATACAAAAATCCAAAGAATACAAACAAGGACAAGAAAAAAAGAAAAAAATGCAAAAAAAACAAGACATAAAAAATGTATATCAAAACCCCCAACACATATACACATATTACCTCCCCTAATTGAATATTGATAAATTACTACAATATTGGTTCCCACCCCTTGAGAAACAGATATGACATATGAGGGCCTCCTTAGGGTTCCGCCGGTTAGAGATTGCCGGCGGGTGATTCCCAGGGGGAGGGCGTTCTCTGTGAGTGCGCCTGCCCTTTGGAATGAACTGCCGATGGAGCTTCGGACTGCCACCGACCTTCGCTCTTTTCGCCGGGACTTAAAAACCTGGTTGTTCGAACTGTCTGGCCTGGACTGAGGGATTTTAAATTTTAAACTATTTATTAAATTATATTAAATTAATTTTAAATTTTAAATTTTATTGTTATTAGGAATTGTGGGCTTTACTAATTTAATTCTATTTTATTCTTTTTGAACTGTTTTAATTGCCCTGTGAACCGCCCTGAGTCCTTCGGGAATAGGGCGGTATATAAATTCAACAAATAAATAAATAAATAAATAAATAAATAAATAAATAAATAAATAAATAAATAAATAAATAAATAAATAAATTTAAAATTGTATACCTAGAAGTAGATACCATTTTCCTATTAATAAAACTGCAATCTGTCCTGAAAATCTATTTTTATTACAGAGTGAAACAGTAATGGCCTACATTAATAAATAAAAATATTATTTGTTAGGTACTAATACTTCAGTAAACATTACTTTTTCTATTATTTCTTGAATGTATTAACTTTTTCACTGTGGGGAAAAAAAATCCAGGTCTCTTTTCTGCATTTTCAGAAGCTGCAAAAAAATCTTTAAAAATCTTTAGATCATCCCTGAGTTGTGTATTTTGTGACAGCTTATTTCTGAAATGTTTCCAAGTTCTTTGATTTACCCACTTGCAGAACATGACAAAACTCCAAAACCAGACAATCTGATTCCTGTTTTAAATCACCTTAATGTTTTAGTGTTGCAGGATGAAATAACCCAGGTTCCCTTGGTTTCGAAGGGCAAAAACATTTTATTGCAGAGTCAAGGGCTAATTTTTAAAATTCATGATTTAGAATCCCCAGGAGGGGAAATTTTAATCTGTTAAAAATCACTGGGTGAAATAATAATAATAATAATAATAATAATAATAATAATAATAATAATAATAATAATAATAATAATAAAGTTGGAAGGGACCTTGGAGGTCATCTAGTCCAACCCCCTACTCAGGCAGGAAACCTTATACCATTTCAGGCAAATGGCTGTCCAGTCTCTTCTTAAAAACCTCCAGTGTTGGAGCATTCACCACCTCTGGAGGCAGGTTGTTCCACTGGTTAATTGTTCTAACTGTCAGGAAGTTGCTCCTTAGTTCTAGGTTGCTTCTCTCCTAGACTAGTTTCCATCCATTGCTTCTTGTCCTGCCTTCAGGTGCTTTGGAGAATAGCTTGACTCCCTCTTCTTTGTGGCAGCCCCTGAGATATTGGAACACTGCTATCATGTCACCCCTCACCCTTCTCTTCGTTAAACTACACATACCCAATTCCAGCAACCGTTCCCTATATGTTTTAGCCTCCAGCCCCCTAATCATCTTTGTTGCTGTTCTCTGTACCCTTTCTAGAGTCTCGACATCTTTTTTACATTGTGGTGACCAAAACTGGATGCAGTATTCCAGGTGTGGCCTTACCAAAGCATTGTAAAGTGGTATTAGTACTTCACATGATCTTGATTCTATCCCTCTGTTAATGCAGCCTAGCACTGTGTTGGCTTTTTTGGCAGCTGCAGCACACTGCTGGCTCATATTGAAGTGATTGTCTACTAAGACTCTGAGATCCCTCTCACAGTTACTACTATTGAGCAAGGTACCACCTATACTATACCTATGCATTTGATTTTTCCTGCCTAAATGTAGAACCTTACTTTTTTCAGCATTGAATTTCATTTTGTTAGATAGTGCCCAGTGTTCGAGTCTGTCCAGATCCTTCTGTATCTTAAGCCTATCTTCTGGAGTATTGGCTATTCCTGCCAGCTTGGTGTCGTCTGCAAATTTGATGAGTTCCCCATCTATCCCCTCATCCAAATTATTAATGAAGATATTGAAGAGCACTGGGCCCAGAACAGAGCCCTGGGGCACCCCACTACACACTTCCTTCCATGTAGATTCGGTTCCATTGAGGACCACACGCTGAGTACGGCCTGTCAGCCAGCTACGAATCCATCTGGTGGTAATGCTATCTAACCCACATTTTTCTATCTTATCAAGTAGTAGGTTGTGATCTACTTTATCAAATGCCTTACTGAAGTCCAAGTAAATTATATCTACAGCATTCCTCTGGTCTACTAGTTTTGTCACTTGGTCAAAGAATGTAATAAGATTTGTCTGGCATGATCTGTTTTTGACAAACCCATGTTCACTTTTAGTGATGACTTTGTTTGCATCAAGGTGTTCGCTGATTTGTTGTTTGATTATCTTTTCCAGAATCTTCCCAGGTATTGAGGTCAGGCTGATAGGTCTGTAGTTTCCTGGACCTAATTTTTTCACTTTTTTGAAGATGGGAACTACATCAGCTCTCTTCCAGTCCTCTGGTAGTTCCCCAGTGCTCCAGGATCTGTGAAAAATATAGTTCAGTGGTTCTGAGATCACGTCTGCCAGTTCCTTGAGAACCTTGGGGTGTAATCTGTTGTGTCTGTAGATAGTTGCAAACATGTAAATAGCAGGTTGCAAAAGAAGGTTCTTGAAGCGGGAGATTCTGGTGCAACTATTGGTTAAAGTTGCAAAGAAGCGGGAAAATAGCGATTGATGATTGGTTACAGTTTAAACAGTTCTAGTATAAAAGCTTGAAACATTTGACAGTTGTCAGTTGACTTATGTGTATTGAATAAACTCTTTTCATTGTGAACCACTCTGAGTCATTGTCTACCTGAACCAAACAACTGGCGACGAGGGTGGGATTGACGGCAGACCAGAGTAGGTTCGGCGGAACAGCTGCGCATAGGCGGCAAATTTGAAAAGAAGTCACAGTCAACCACAAGCGGCCGCGGCGGAATCAACAATCCTCCGAATGGCGCAAATCGGGTCCTTGAAAGAATTCGACCCAAGCTTCCCAGAGGACTGGGAAGAATATGTTGGACAGGTCGAAGGGTTCCTGCTTGTTAACGGGATAACGGACGCCCGAAAAAAGGCGGCAGCTTTACTGACCATATGCGGCACACCAGTATATCAGATCGCTGTAGGACTTTGTCAACCACAGCCGGTCTCAAGTGTTCCGTATGCCGATCTGTTAGCTAAACTAAAAGTACATTTCACGCCAAGGAGATCCGAACTCTTTTGGCGTCGTATTTTCGAAAAAAGAAATCAGAGACCGGGCGAATCGATTCAAAAATTTGTTGCTGCAGTCAGAGAAGCCGCAGTACGATGCAAGTATGACAACTTGGAAATCAGAATCCGGGACCGAGTGGTACTTGGCTTGCGAGATGAGCATCTACAAAATAGAATCATCGCCAAGCCCACCGGCAATTTGCAAGAAGTACTGGACGAACTATTAACTTATGAATCCACCGGGTATCGCGACCCCCCCCGTAATAGCATGGCTGCGTCTGCCGAAATTAATCAAGAAGGCCTTGTGGACTGCGGGGAGGTGGACCAGCAATGGGAAGATGACATCGCCGAAGTCACCAGACGGTTTGGAAAAATGGCGGCAAAACCATCCCGAAGCGACGGGCCTGAACCGAACTGCCGATTCCAAACCTCAACACCACAACGACAAGTAACCGTGACCCAACGACAATGGAGAGACACCGCAACGAGGCCGCGCGACAACGACAACCAATGTGGCAGCTGCGGGGGCAATCATCCCCGTGCAACTTGCAGATTTCGTACCGCCAGATGCAGATTGTGCGGGAAGACCGGCCACATTTAAGCCATTTGCAGGGGCCGTGCACGCGACAATCGCCTACATGAAGTCGACGTTTGGCCCGAAGGTAAGGTAACCCCTTACTACAGTGGCAAAGAGACCCCTAGACCGAGGGCTAAATTTCCGAACCGTGGGGAGGTGGCGCAAGTCAATCATAGTAGAAAGGGAAAAATTAATAATTTTCTGGAAGGAAAATTAAAAATTATAGTCCAATTGCAAGGGGTTCCTTGCAAAATGGAAATAGATTCTGGGGCCTCAGTGTCCATAATATCTAGTGAAACTTTAAAAAAGATTGAACAAATAAGTGGCAGAAAAATTCCACTTAGTTCAACCAAAATCCAATTGACCGACTTCCAAAAAACCCCAATAAAAATTAAAGGGAAAATTACCCTTAGTGTTAAATATAAGGGGTTTAAGGGAGCTTTAGATTTAATAGTTACTGAAGGCCATAGGACTAGTTTAATAGGCCTTAACTGGTTTCCTGCCCTGGGCATTTGGATAGGGGGAATAAACACAATTATTAAAAATAAGACCCTCGAATCAGTCTGCGATGAATTCGCAGACGTATTCGATGGGTCTTTAGGTAAATATAAAGGGCCCCCAATTAATTTTAATTTAGATCCGTCGGTTAAACCCATCCGGCTTAAGGCCCGAAGGGTGCCTTTCGCCCTTAAGCAAAAAATCGAGGCCGAGCTCGATAAGCTTGTAGGCCAAGGCGTCCTAGAACCAGTCGAGGGTGGTTTGTGGGAAACGCCGATCGTCACACCCCTTAAACCTAATGGGGATGTGAGGATCTGCGCTGACTACAAAGCCACCCTGAACCTGGGAATGAAAAAACACGCTTACCCGGTCCCGACGGTGAAGCAGGTCCTCGCCACGATACAGGACGGCGCCATATTTGCCAAGTTAGACTTGGCGCAGGCGTACTTGCAATTAACTGTTTCTGAAGAGGCTGCTGAAGCTCAAACTATAGTTACCCACAAGGGGGCGTTCCGAGTCCACAGACTGCAATTTGGTATTGCAGCAGCTCCAGGCATCTTCCAAGAGGTGATGGAGAGGACCTTAAAGGGCATACCTGGTGTATGCCCTTATTTTGATGATGTTCTGATTGCTGGAAGAAATGAAGAAATATTAGCAGAGCGTCTGGAACAGGTATTGGAAAGGTTTAGGAGGGCTGGACTTAAATTAAAAAAGGAAAAATGTTGTATTGGGGTTAAGTCCACTGAATTTCTAGGATTTAGGATAGACAAAAATGGAATTCATCCTACCCCTGATAAAATCAAGGCAATTAAATTGGCACCAGAACAAAAAAACAAGGCTGAATTACAAGCCTTCCTTGGATTAGTTAATTTTTACCACACATTCGTGCCACACAAAGCTGCCATAGCAGAACCTCTTCATAGACTTTTAGATAAAAAAACCCCGTGGCAGTGGCTTGACAAACATAGAGTTAGTTTCCAAACATTAAAAAATATTCTTTCTAGCCAATCAACAGTAACCCATTTTATTGAGAATAAACCAATTTATTTAGCTTGAGATGCTTCACCTTATGGTGTGGGGGCTGTTATCAGCCACTTGGACAGTCATGGTGTTCAAAAGCCAATCGCATATTATTCCAGGACGCTTACTAAAGCAGAGAGGAATTATGCACAGATCGATAGGGAAGCATTAGCAATCGTGGCAGGAGTAAAAAAGTTCCATGATTACCTTTATGGTAGGAACTTTACCATACTCACTGACCATAAACCATTATTGGGACTGTTTACCACTGATAAACAGACACCCCAAATAATGTCACCCAGAATGCTGAGGTGGTCAATTTTCCTCTCAGCATATTCATTTTCCCTTCAACACAGACCAGGCAAGGAAATGGGACATGCAGACGCCCTTAGCAGACTGCCATTAAACAACACTGAGGAAGACCCTGCTCCTGTGGGACAAATTATGTCTTTACAGGACATTCCCTTTAACTGCTAAAGATATAGCTGAGGCAATAAAGACCATATCCTAAAAAGAATTATGGCCTGGGTCCTTAGTGGGTGGCCAAGTACTAACCCGGATGCCAAGTACATTCCATATTTTAGAAGGAAAGATGAACTATCATCCCATTTGGGATGTGTTCTGTGGGGAAACCGTGTTGTCATTCCTGAAATCCACAGACCTACAATTTTATTAGAACTACATGAGGGTCACCCTGGAATAGTACGTATGAAGGCATTGGCTAGAAGTCACTTATGGTGGCCAGGACTTGACAAGGACATTGAAGAATGTGTTTCTAATTGTTATTTGTGTCAGCGTTCTAGACCTGAGCTGCAACACACACGTACTCATAAGTGGGAGTTGGCCAGGAATCCTTGGTCTAGGATTCATATTGATTTTGCTGGACCTTTCCAAGGGTTAACCTTTCTAGTAGTAGTGGACAGTTTCTCTAGATGGCTAGAGGTAGTACCCGTCAGTTCAATGACTTCAGGTAAAACAATACAAGTCTTAAGGGGCCTCTTTGCCACTCATGGGTTACCTGATGTAATTGTGTCAGATAATGGGCCCCAATTCACCTCTGTTGAATTCCAGGATTTCCTCAGGGCCAACTTGATTAGACACACGACATCAGCACCCTTCCACCCGTCCACCAACGGCTTGGCTGAACGCAACGTGAGAACCACCAAGGACGCATTAAAGAGAATCATCCGTGGCGATTGGCACCAAAGACTGGCAGAATTCTTGCTGACCCAACATACGACCCCTTGCACGGCTACCGGGAAAAGCCCAGCGGAAATGAGGTGGGGGAAAAGATTAACCACCAAACTGGACAGGTTACATCCTGACAGACTACCATCAAGTGCTGAACCGGACATTCCAAACAGATCATTCAAAATTGGGGACCTAGTCTGGGCCAGGAATTATACACAAGGGGACAAATGGGTCCCAGGGGTGGTCACTGAGATAATGGGACCTTTGTCTTACACTATTGAGGGGGAAGGGAATAGGGTTAGCAAAAGACATATAGATCAGCTAAGGAAGAGAACTATTGGTAGCATGCCAGTTGATGGGGATCAAAGTATACACGGGGGGAACATTGCATCATGGCTTATTGATAACAACCTGCCAGTTAGTGGGGAAGCAGAAATTCAAACCAGTCCGTCCACAGCTAACCAACAACAACACAGTCAAATTGACTGGGAGCTGCCCCCTTTGAGCAGGCCTGCATTAGCTGAACATCAACATCAAACACAACAACAACCACAACTTGTTAGCAGAGAAGCACCTGAGCCAATTAGTCAAGAGTCCAGATCCACCAGTGTAAGCCAGCCAAGCAGACAATCTGATAGAGATGACTTAGGTATCCAAAGCAATAGATATCCATCAAGGGTCCATAGGCCACCCAAATACTTAAGAGACTATGTCAATAAATAACAACAACTGGGGGGTAAGGGGTGTTGTGTCTGTAGATAGTTGCAAACATGTAAATAGCAGGTTGCAAAAGAAGGTTCTTGAAGCGGGAGATTCTGGTGCAACTATTGGTTAAAGTTGCAAAGAAGCGGGAAAATAGCGATTGATGATTGGTTACAGTTTAAACAGTTCTAGTATAAAAGCTTGAAACATTTGACAGTTGTCAGTTGACTTATGTGTATTGAATAAACTCTTTTCATTGTGAACCACTCTGAGTCATTGTCTACCTGAACCAAACATAATCCATCTGGTCCTGGTGATTTGAAGTCGTCTAGGCTGGACAGGTGCTCACTTACCATTTTCTTGCCTATCTTAACTTGCGTTTCTATTCTGTTTTTTATGGCACTGGTTTGAGTAGGTTGGACTGTTTTTTCCCTTTATGTAAAGACAGATGCAAAAAACGAATTAAATAGTTCTGCTTTCTCCCTATTGCTTGTCACCTTCTTGCCACTTTCCCCCACTAATGGACCAATCATTTCCTTAACTTTTTTTTGTTTTTTATATGTTGAAAGAAGCATTTTTTGTTATTTTTGACTTTGGTCACAAGCCTTAGTTCATTTTGAGCCTTAGCTTTCCTCACTTCATCTTTGCAGGCACGGGCTATTTGCTGATATTCTGACTTAGTTATGTGCCCCTCTTTCCAATTCTTATACTTGTCCTTTTTATCTTTCAATTTATCAGAGAGTTCTTTATGCAGCCATGCTGGTTTCTTTTGAGAGCTGTTATTTTTCTTCTTTGTTGGTATTGTACTAGACTGGGCCTTTATTATCTCACTTTTCAAAATTTCCCAAGCTTCTTGAGTTGTTTTCCCCTTTAGGATTCTCATCCATGGAATTCCTCCCAAGGTCTCTCTAAGTTTATTGAAATTAGCTCTTTCAAAATCCAAAACTCTAGTTTGGTTGTGTTCTATTGCTTGTGCCTCCAGAATGTTGAATTCCAATATTGCATGATCACTTCCCCCCAAGGTTCCTGTGGCTTCGACACCTTCTATCATTTTATCTCTGTTTGTGAGAATTAAATCCAATATGGCTAATCCCCTAGTTCCCTTCTCTACTTTTTGGGAGAGAAAGTTGTCTCCTAGGTTTGACAGGAATCTGTTTGATCTTCCACTTGGTGCAGAGTTTGTCTCCCAGTTGATATCAGGGCAATTAAAGTCCCCCATTACTATTGTGATGTGCTTCTTACATACCTTAGTTAGCTGACTAGCAAAAAGTTCATCTATTTCCTCTGCTTGGTTGGGCGGCCTATAGTATACACCTATGGCAATGTCATTTTTGCCCCTTTTATATTGACCCAAATGCTTTCAAGTTTATTTTATTTTATTTTATTTTATTTTATTTATTTTATTTTATTTTATTTTATTGACTTCTGCAGAGATGAGGCTGGAATTTCAAAATGATATGAGGTGATACATGACAGAATAAAAGAAAATTATTGATTGTATCTTTGATTTTTTTAAAAAAATGCTGCAGCTTATTGCTTTTGTCTTGTTTCAAAAACAAAACAAAACCTGGAGACGATGTAATCTAGTATGTCAGATCTGGAAGCAATAAAAATCAGCACAACTGAACAACTAGCAAGATCCCAGAGGTCTGTCTGGATCACCTAACTCAGGCAACTTGGTCTGTCAACTCTCAAGGGAAATATTGTTTTCCTTCAGGTAGAGTGAGAATGTAAACAGTGGGGTAGGGATGCAAGAGAATAAATGTACACCTTTCTTTCACTGATGAAATGTATTTCCTGTACAACTCAGGTAGATTTACTTCCTTAATAATTCACATAAACTTTGATGGAATGCATCAAATGCATGCTGTTTACACGAAGTAAATTTTCACTAATCCACACATTTCTAGTAGGAATAGAAATTTGCTACATTTTCAATAGGAGCAGAATGGTAAGTTGTATTGCAACAGATTCCACCCATAGCGACAGCAACAGCTGTTAATGAAAACCGTTTTTTTTCCTTCACAGATTATATGATCCATGCATCATCACCACACAAAATGCATGTAAAACAATTGTGCCTGCCTACCTCATGGAAGGAGAGAATCCCAGGAGGTAGGATGAGGTAAGAGCTCCTATCAGCTCCACAAGAAATATGTAAAAGCATTTTCTCTGGAGCAAAAATTGAACTTTAACTCCCACACAAGCCCATGACATCAGAAGGACTCAGGGGGACAGTGATGATCTCAATTCAGAAGTGCTCCTGTGTATAGAATGGATTGCTCTTGAGATGACTATTAATAGACTTTCCTGAATCTATAACTCAAGGTGAAGGTCATACGCTTCTACTTGTTGTTAACATTTCTTTTTACATATTCCATTTTTCAGAAGATCAGATTTTTGCACTAACTATTCTCAAGTTACATTGCTCCTCTTTGAAAGTGCTCACCAGCTTGCTGTTGTGTACATCTTCCCTTTATTTCTCATCAAGGGTAACTAGCTCATTCTTATGCCAGAGTGATGCTAAAAAGAAACGCATTTCCTATCTTTCCCCATTTTTGACTTGATTTCATTTGAAGATCACCAGGAATTAGAGGCGAACATTAAAGAACATGTCCAGTTAGTTCAGAAAAAATTAGGGGAAATGTATGTAACTGAAAACCAGAGCTTGCATCACTGGGATGGTTGACAGTTCTTTAAAAAGTACATGAAAAGAATTGAATTAGTTCACCCTTTTGCCATGAAAAATGTAGATTATTCATAACTACTCATCTCAATTCATTCAGCAGATAATGTGCAACACAGCAGTAAAATAAGAAGCCTCACACTCAGAAGTGCGCAGGATGCATATACCACAGATGGAGAAAAGGGACAAAATGTGCATCACAACATCATTATGAAACCACATTACTTAGCACTTGTACATGAGGCCATCATGCAAGTACAAAATGCAGAATTTGCATCATGACATCATAACACATATTTCACTGTTTTTGTATCATTGCACTCTAAAATGGTCAGTTATATTCTCATTTGTGAAAAATCTTTATTCACAATCACAAACTGTGTAAAATAACAATATACTGAAAATTCTGGGTCAGACTAGGGGCTTACCTAGTTCAGTATTCTGTATCATACATGGTGGGCAATCAAACGAGAAGTTAACAATCAAGAATAAGACAATGGTTCTCTTTCAGCCTTGCATCCCAGCAGCTGATGTATAGGAAGTTACATGTAATTCAAGAGGTAATATATAGCCATTAAGACTAATTCCTTTTAATAGTCTGTCGAGATAACATCCAAATGTTCCATTCATAGATAACTTCGAGGCAGATCTCATCCTAATGTTCTGCTACCTTTCTTACATTAGATGGGAAGCAGCATAATAATTGCAGAATAAAATGGCAGGAAAGATGGGCTCCACAGATCAAAATGGCACATAGTTGTTATGCAATCAGTTCAACTTATTGGGAACTCACCCCAAAAGGAAAGTTATTTTTAAAAAATGGAATCCACTAAAATATAGTGACTTAATTGCTGGTGTTGCTAATACAAACAAATCATGATTCATGTTCTGTATTAAGAATTTCCTCACTGCTCTCTTGAGGGTATAAGTCAGAGGTCATTAGCTTCCTCTTTTGTGTTTTGCTTATTGCGTCAGACTGAAGCATCATTTGATAAGAGCATAAAAAGAAGCCTGCTGACGCAACCAAATCACTTAACTAATCCAGCATTGTATTCCCAAGCAGGGCATTACAGCAGTAGCATCCTGTTCTGTGGATGTCCATGCTTATTCTTTATGTGTTTCTCTGTTTAATGCGGCCTTTTAAACTAACACGTAAAATTACATTTTACTATTTTTAAGAAATTGGAGAATTGAGCTGAAGTTTTCCATTCTCCATTAGCTCAATTAAACTGTAAGAGACACTTTAGAATATCAAATAGCTTGAGTTGCTACTGTGAACAGATTCATAATTGCAGAATATCTCTCTGCTGAGTATCAAACTCATGGAATTGGAAAGCCTAACAAAATGGATTTGCTAAGCATTCTTAAGGTTGCGATTTTAATTAATTAATTTTATTTATTTATTTATTTATTATTTAATTGTCAGCAGCGTTGACAAGGGTGTATTCTTTTATGTAGACTTATTCATAAGTCTCAGCATTTTGGAATATTCAGAATAAATTAAATGTATGCTTGAGTCACAGTGAGCCATACTTTTGTCTGATGAGATGAACCACATTCCCTAAAATGTTGCCAATAGTGGTAACACTCATAACTTAAAAGAAGATATCCAGACTCACTAAGATCATGTTTCATGTTGTATCTTACATTGGTGACAGAGTATTGAGATGTTCACTTGGAATTCTAGTGGGTCACTGTGCAACATATCTGGAAGATACCAAGCAGAGGAAGAGGAATGTTTGTTATAATTTACTGTGCTGCCATTGTTTTATCTAATGCATACTTTTGGGGCCTCCAAATCTTTGGATGGTTGGAAGATGTACTTAAAATTTTGCAGAAGGCAGGGTGCACTGATTGGGACAACGATGCTATGTTGATAGGCTCTGTCTGGACATTCTTGGTTTTTTTCTTAAGTGTTTCAAGGAGTTTCTTATTTTGCAGAACCTCAAGCATTGAGGTGTGTTAATACTGTACTTCCCAACCTTAGCCATTTTAAGATGTGTTGACTTCAGCCACCCTAATATCCCTGCCAGCTTTTTAAAATGCCTAAGGTTGGGAAACACTGGTGCAGTGCGTTAGGATTTTTGATGTAAACCAGTGAGATTTATCATCACCGCAAACCTTGCCTGTTGGAGTGCTTGTGGAACTAGCTGAATGTGAACACACTGAATATGTGTTTCACTCCACTGCTTAAATTTCTTTATGAAGATAGAATCAAGATCACGCAAAGTGTTAATACCACTTTACAATGCCTTGGTAAGGCCACACTTGGAATACTGCATCCAGTTTTGGTCACCACGATGTAAAAAAGATGTTGAGACTCTGGAAAGAGTACAGAGAAGAGCAACAAAGAAGATTAGGGGACTGGAGGCTAGGAATGGTTGCTGGAATTGGGTATGTCTAGTTTAATAAAGAGAAGGATGAGGGGGGACATGATAGCATGTCCCAATATCTCAGGGGTTGCCATAAAGAAGAGGGAGCCAAGCTATTCTCCAAAGCACCTGAAGGCAGGACAAGAAGCAACAAATGGAAACTAGTCAAGGACAGAAGCAACCTAGAACTAAGGAGAAACTTCCTGACAGTTAGAACAATTAAACAGTGGAACAACCTGCCTTCAGAAACAGTGAATGCTCCAACACTCAAAGTTTTTAAGAAGAGACTGGACAGCCAGTCTGCCTGAGCAGGGGGGTTGGACTAGATGACCTCCAAGCTATCTTCCAACATTATTATTATTATTATTATTATTATTATTATTATTATTATTATTATTATTATTATTATTATTATATTGTTGTTGTTGTTGTTGTTGCTGTTGTTGTTGTTGTTGTTATTAGCTTGCCAGGAGTGAGAATTCAAAGCATGAATGAGCCTAAGTTAGTGTTTTTGTTTCTATACTGTTGGCTATAAGTTTTATACCGTTCATTTGTGTCATTGTACAATGGATTTTTGAATTGTGATAACACATTCTCAGAAATATATTTTTTTTAATTGTTGCACATGTTGACAAATCTGCCAGTCCAGAAAGCAAGTGGTCAGATGATGGGATTTTCAGTCTTTATCAAGAGTTTACTTTTTGTTTTTAAAAAATTTCTATTTTTAAGATGGTACAATTTCTCTACAGGCTCTTTGCTAGGTTGTTTGGGGCTGATCGTTTGTTTCTGACTCCTGAGAAATTCAGAAGAAATATGCAAATGGTTATCTGTAGTGAAACATTGCAGGATTAATGTTCTCTAAAGGGTCATAACATCTTTCCCAATTTCACCCCATTCTGGCAAAAAAAAAATAATGAAGCAACCTCAGGCATTTTGTTGTTCTCCCATTAAAACGGATTGACAAGCTTTTTTATTAAATAAAAGTCATTGAGGTAAGGGAAAGACATCTCTAGGGAAATGTCTTTCAGTGAGTTTAAATTGAATCCTGCTGCCTTTGAACATCAGAATTTAATCAGAAAAGGAAGGAAGGAAGGAAGGAAGGAAGGAAGGAAGGAAGGAAGGAAGGAAGGAAGGAAGGAAGGAAGGAAGGAAGGAAGGAGACTTAGATAATTAGAACACCTTAGCCAAAATATTAATGTAATAAAATCAAAGCGGGACCAGCATTTCAAGTAATCTTGTTCATGGAGGAAGTGATTTTTTTTCTTGATGCTATGATTCCCAAAATAAGCCTCATCTACTTTTGTATGTTTTTTCCTTTGGGAAAAAAATGTACCAGCGTTCCTAAGATTTCTCTGAAAATTTGGTGGTATTATTGGGGAACAAGGGGGAGGAGATTACAAAGGAAGGAGGCTTTATAGTTTTATGGGTTCCTGAGCTGCTGCTTATTTCACCCTTAGTTTATTTGCTTGTAGTTTGACCTTAGAATGAAAAAAAAAATCTTCCGAAAGAAGTTACAGGCACTTTGACTCTGCTAGTAGAAAAGTGAAGTACAGTTGTTAAAATAGATGCATAAATTTTCATGTAGTCATCATTGGGCTGGCTAACCTTTTTGTTGGAGTTTGTTCTTTTCTTCTGCTTTTAGCTCTAACCGTTAGCTATTTTGAAAGTCTCTATAAATAAAGAGTTCCCCTTTTGATTGCAGCAATTGGAAGTTCTTTCCTGTAAAAAGTCTGCCAAATCTTCTCCTCTGATTTGAAAAGAGGCAGCAAGGAAGGATGACCATGGGATACAAAGCTGACAAAGTACTCTCAAAATATATCTGCAATTCAGAGAATGCTGAATATTTATTTAATTATATATCTTTGTTGCAAATTCTACTGTTTGCTCCAGTTTGGAGACCTCCAAGCAGATTAGGTTAGGGTTGGAATTTATAATCATAACGTAAAATTCCACAAAGGAGTCAAAACTTAACTATGCAGCACAAAGAACCTTGCAGCTGTTGCTAGTCCTTTGAGAGCCACCCCACCTAACCCAATTTGCCCCCTTTTGCTGTTTGTAATTATTATTCTACAATTTTGAAATGTTTAACTTTAATTTAATTTTTAATTTCTGTTAATTTCTATATGTTGTTTTATTTATTGGTTATAATCTATTGTACATTGACCAGAGCAGATGCTTCAGATGTAGACCTGTATTTCCTTAAGAGCAGAAGTTTTTTACTGGCTAGAATCTGTATGGCACAACTGGAAAAGAGCACAAAGTTATGAAAAGATGTCATGTGTACTTCTGAGACTAGCTGCTATGGATGACCTTCTTGGGGTTCTACATTGTCTAGAACAGACATGTCAAACACAAGGCCCGGGGGCCGGATCTGGCCCGTGAAGTGGTTTCATGTGGCCCACGAAGCCATCCTGGAAACAGTGAGGGAACGGCCCCCACTGCCTTGGCCCTGGCCCAGAGACCCTCCTCCTGCCAGAGACCCCCAGATCTGTCCCACTCCTGCCCAGACCCCCATAGGCACCCTTGATGTGAATGATGTAGAGCTGGCCACACCCACCCAGTAGGCCATACGCACTCTAGCCACGCCCACCCAGTAGGCCACGCCCACCCAGGCCATACCTATCCAGCCCCCTGAGGGCAACCGCAATGCTGATGCAGCCCTCAAATGAGTTTGACACCCCTGGTCTAGAACAACAATCCCCAGGGACCAGTTTCAGAAGAAAATGTGTCTTCCAGGGACAAGGGGGATGGTTTCACACACAACCTAGATCTCACATGTGTGCAGATGAAGCTTCACTTGCTTGCCCGCCACTTGAACATCCCAGACATTGGGGATCCCTGGTCTACAACCTGGAACCTAAAGACATAGGATAGCTGTGAAGTCCCTTAAAAATTGTTTTTTAGACTTTGAGATCAAACCCTACTCCCTACTAGCTCTGATGATGTTACCTAGTTTGGTAATGAAACATCTGCAAGAAATCATCCAAGGTCAGAGAGCACCAAGGACCCATATAATTAATTAATGCATAAACAATGGAGGAGTTCAATGAGAAGAAATTGTTAAGACATTATATATTGTCATTAGCAATTGCAGTTATTCTCCAGGATAGTAACTGTGACATATCACTATTTTTCCTTTGGTCATTTTTCTTTCTTTTTTTTTCCTTTTGTTGCTTTTTCATAGTGGATTTTCACTGATTTTAATGAAAAATTCTCCCTTCCCAGTAGCATGAAGTTTATTTTTATGCTGAGGGAAGAGTAATATTTATTATTGTTGTATGTCACTTTCATATGTATGTGCTGGCCACCTCAAGATAGTCTTTGCACTCAATGTTTAGTTCCTGATCAGCTTGAAATAGAGTAAATTCTTTTGATTACTTCCTGTTTTTTTAAATTTATGTTAATATCTGTTTTTCAGTTCATTACTTGTTGATTTCAACTTTTGTTTAGAATCAAAATGGTGGCTCTATAGGTCTTTTTTCTAGGCTGCTGTCTAGCAAAGTAGCACCATTTGCTAGGCAAACTATTATGAAATTTGTCAGTCCAATAACATTGGCTTCTAATAAGCCATTTAGTTACTCTAACACACTTGCATGTAAATACTAGGGATGACAAGTGACTATAATAGTTTATTCTGGCCTCTGCAAACAGAAATCAATATCTGGGATAAGGATAAATAGATTGAAACAAACAGTAGAAATGTTTGCAGAAATTAGTAAGCAGCTGAAAGTATGAAACTGAAAAATCAAAACAAACCAGAGATGTTTATTTGGGTTATGTGCTGAATGAAAAAATTACCAAGTGACAGAAGTTGGCTGAAATGATAGCCCCTGCTGAACAAGCTAAGCAGGGTCATATTAAGTTAATAATTGGATGGGAGGAAGCAAAACCAGCTTTGTGGAAGCTAAAAAATACAGAAGTATGCAAATGGTAAATTACTTTTGCTTTGTAAACAAGAAATTGCATGGAAATGTTCACGCTCCCCCCAAAAGGCAAATTAAATTTATCTTTCTGCTGAATGTATCTTGCAATTTTCCAAGGATTTGATCTTGGCTGGCTGGGAAGTTCTAAGTGTTGAAGTCCACACATCTTAAAGTTGCTAAGATTGAGAAGTCCCGGTGTAGAGGATTACAGAGATGGCTTTGAAGAAGGAATTCAACAGTTGTTAGGTGAACTATTTAATCCTGGAATATATTTAATCCTGGAAAGGAGGAGGAAATGAGAAAGAAATGCAAGATTGCTTTGCCTTTATTCTCTTTGGTATAAGAGAATATAATCTTTCATTCTTTCAAGAGCATTTTATTATACCTTTAAAAATAGAATTCCAGTGGTTCTTGTGTAATCTATTTCTGGCCTGTCCCGCTTTAAAAGGCAGAAACTGGATTATCTGTTAGGATTCCTCCATCTCATGAGAAAGCATTCAAACAATTTCTCTATTCAGTGTTTGTCAAACTTAGCAACTTTAAACTCAAGAGCTTCAAGACAAGTGGATTTCAATTCCCAGAAATCCACCTGATTTAATGTTGTCACGTTTGAGAATCATTGCTCTACATATTCCCTGAAACTGTATATAAGACTGAACTACAGATCAGACGTAACCTATAGCCAAATATAGAATGATTCCCAGTTATTAGGAATAACTTTCTAATATTCTAATAAGGGGTTAAAAAAACTTTTAAAAACATAAATAGGTCAATAGAAGAATGACCACCAATCTTGGTCTAGTATTGTAGACTAATTCAATAAACCGATTCTAAAACCAGCTTTTTAAACTTGTTTTGCCCCAGCTATATTTCTTTTCCCCCAAATAACATAATGTAATATAAAACAGGAAGAATTGAATTTGTTCAAGTGTTGTGAAAAGATTGATCCAAAATTAAATGTTGATTTAATATCTTGACTTGTTTCAAAGCATTGAGTATGGTTTTGCCAAATATGGATAATTTGAATATTCTGTATTTGTTTGCTTGCTTGCTAAAAATGTCTGAACTAGTATAAATCAGATTTATAATTAAATATATGTTGACTACAGTTAATGCCTGATGTATCTGATTAAGCAAGCACAATATACCATAGGCCAAGTAAGTCTGAATAAACATATGCTATAACAGATCTTCTAAGCTTTAAAAAAGTCATCAAGACTCTTGACTAAGAAAACTAAGCAAGGCCACAGGGCACTGAAAGGAAAGCATACAGAATCTAATAATGCAGAGATATAAGGACAGAAGAGCAAAATATAAGGACAAAAGAGCAAAATAAAACACTGCATAATAACCTAGACCTAATTAAGATTTATATGGCCATTGCTGCAAATTTAATATTGATAGAAGGTAATGAGATAGTTTGCTCTTGTTTACTGAGAATATTTTCTATAGAACACTTCCTTTCAACACTAGTTAAGCAAACCAATCAGCAGAATTTAACGAAGCACTGACACAGGGTTCATCCAACATAAAAATAGGCCAGCAGCAGGTTTAGGGATAATAAGAAATGTTACTTAAAATAGAGAAGCCACTAAGTATTTCTCACAGAAAAGTATTGCAGGAACACATGTTTTGCTATACACAGGTTTATTCCCTTTGTGTGTATTGGAACACAACAAAAAAGGGAGGAAAAAAAGCAAATTGGACATAATGTCAAACAAAACTCCAAAAATGGGCTGGACAAAATTATTGGCGCCCTTTCAAAATTGTGGGTAAACAAGATTGTTTCAAGCATGTGATGCTCCTTTAAACTCACCTGGGGCAAGTAACAGGTGTGGGCAATATAAAAATCACACCTGAAAGCAGATAAAAAGGAGAGAAGTTCACTTAGTCTTTGCATTGTGTGTCTGCTTGTGCCACACTAAGCATGGACAACAGAAAGAGGAGAAGAGATCTGTCTGAGGACTTGAGAACCAAAATTGTGGACAAATATCAACAATCTTAAGGTTACAAGTCCATCTCCAGAGATCTAGATTTGCCTTTGTCCACAGTGCGCAACATTATCAAGAAGTTTGCAACCCATGGCACTGTTGCAAATCTCCCTGGTCGTGGATGGAAGAGAAAAATTGATGAAAGGTTGCAACACAGGATAATCCAGATGGTGGATAAGCAGCCCCAAACAAGTTCCAAAGGAATGCAAGCTGTCCTGCAGGCTCAGGGAGCATCAGTGTCAGTGTGAACTATCTGTCGACATTTAAATGAAATGAAACACTATGGCAGGAGACCCAGGAGGACCCCCACTGCTGACACAGAGACATAAAAAAGCAAGATTACAGTTTGCCAAAATGTACTTGAGTAAGCCAAAATCCTTCTGGGAAAACGTCTTGTGGACAGATGAGACCAAGATAGAGCTTTTGGTAAAGCACATCATTCTACTGTTTACCGAAAATGAAATGAGGCCTACAAAGAAAAGAACACAGTACCTACAGTGAAACATGGTGGAGGTTCCATGAAGTTTTGGGGTTGTTTTGCTGCCTCCGGCACTGGGTGCCTTGAATGTGTGCAAGGCATAATGAAATCTGAGGATTACCAAAGGATTTTGGGTCGCACTGTAGAGCCCAGTGTCAGAAAGCTGGGTTTGCGTCCGAGATCTTGGGTCTTCCAGCAGGACAATGACCCCAAACATATGTCAAAAAGCACCCAGAAATGGATGGCAAGAAAGCGCTGGAGAGTTCTGAAGTGGCCAGCAATGAGTCCAGATCTGAATCCCATTGAAAACCTGTGGAGAGATCTTAAAATTTCTGTTGGGAAAAGGCGCCCTTCCAATAAGAGAGACCTGGAGCAGTTTGCAAAGGAAGAGTGGTCCAAAATTCCAGGTGAGAGGTGTAAGAAGCTTATTGATGGTTATAGGAAGCGACTGATTTCAGTTATTTTTTCCAAAGGGTGTGTAACCAAATATTAAGTTAAGGGTGCCAATAATTTTGTCCGGCCCATTTTTGGAGTTTTGTTTAACATTATGTCCAATTTGCTTTTTTTCCTCCCTTTTTTGTTGTGTTCCAATACACACAAAGGGAATAAACCTGCGTATAGCAAAACATGTGTTCCTGCAATACTTTTCTGTGAGAAATACTTGATTTTCTGGAAAAATTTCTGGGGTGCCAACAATTTTGGCCATGACTGTATATATATTGCTCAAAAAAATAAAGGGTACACTTAAACAACACAATATACTGTATTTAATAGTAGGATGTCTTATCTTGTGTTCCCTTTACTGTTTTGAGCAATATATATATATATATATATATATATATATATATATATATATATATATATATATATATATATATATATGTAGGTCTTGGAGTATTCAGGTCTTTTCCTGTGTAGGATTGAGGGTGTCTTGGCGACGTTTCAACGAGGTCCCACTCGTCATCTTCAGGCTGGTATCTTCGGTTTCGTGCTTGTGCGATACCCGTGAAAATCTACAAAAGCATATATATATATGGATCTTTGGTCATTCGGGTTTTTTCCCCGCGTAGAACTAAAGGTGTAGGCGCAACGTTTCGACGGAATCCCATCCATCATCATCAGGCTGGTGGCTTCAGCTTCCTTCTTCTGGGAGAGAGAGAGAGAGAGAGACAGACAGAGACAGAGACAGAGACAGAGACAGAGACAGAGACAGAGACAGACAGACAGACAGACAGACAGACAGACAGAGACAAAAAGAACCCCATGTGATTCAAATTTAGAATTTGCTAGCACAAAATATGGTACAGGACAGTACTGGCTTTTTTCCTGATTGTTATGATAAAATGTGTTTAGGTAAATAAGTTACCATGACAAACAGCATTGAGCAGATCTAAGTATCTACTACGCATTGTGGTCAAAAGTACATTCTGTGGTCTTCACTGAAAAAGGCATCAATCAAAAAAACAACAACAGTATGACCTAATCCACAGGATCTGCAAACAATGCTAAGAGAGCTGAGGGTTCAACCTTGTGATCCTGGCTGCCAGGATCACCTCACCCCCCTCTCCTCCCCACTGACTCTTGCATAGAAATCAGAATATTGGGCCTTTTTTAAAGGCAGGAAATTAATCAGATAGAAGAGCAGAATTCACAGCATGGTTAATCTATTTGTCGATTAAAAAAATTCAAATTGGCTTATTTACAAATAGGTGCATATGATTGCAGTTTAAATAAATTTATTTAATAAATTGATAAGATTTAGATACTGGCTGACTCCAAATGACTGACTCCAAAGAGATACCTCACATATTAAAGATCATAAAACACCAAAAAAATCATAACAAACAAAAAAAGATCATGAACATCCGAAATAAGAGCACAAGGCTACTCCACCCCACAAAAAACCAAAGCAATAGAATGCCCTGACATACAAAAAAAAATAGAGGCTTAGAAATCATTCTGCAAATGCAAATGACAGCAAAGTAAGGTATTTTAAGAGCATCTTAAAAGTGTCATAGACATATTTCTACAATATTTCATTATTGTGTCTGGAATGAGAATAGAAGATGCCAGTCAGGCATATCCATGTGGAAGGGGGGTGTTTGTCAAAATAAATCCCCAGCCCCCTGTTCTCTCTAACATACTGTATGTTTTTTTTTAGGATTGAGGAGGATTGAGGAGAAACTTTCTCCATAGCATATTTTCTCATTTGCATTTTGCCACACTACAAGCATTTGCTGGCAACTCCTTGATTCTGCTGTGTCTCCATAATGTCATATTTGCTTAGTCCAAATGACCTTCTGGGTAGTGTTTATGGAGTGGGGGAGGGAGAGGCCACACCATGTATGACAGCTTGATCTCCTGCATGAAAGACAAGCAGTAAATCTAACAAATATGTGATCCTTAACTCATTGCTGCATATAGGGAACGGTTGCTTGAATTGGGTATGTGTAGTTTAATGAAGAGAAGAGTGAGGGGTGACATGATAGTAGTGTTCCAATATCTCAGGGGCTGCCACAAAGAAGAGGGAGCCAAGCTATTCTCCAAAGCACCTGAAAGCAGGACAAGAAGCAATGGATGGAAACTAGTCAAGGAGAGAAGCAACCTAGAACTAAGGAGAAACTTCCTGACAGTTAGAACAATTAACCAGTGGAACAACCTGCCTCCAGAGGTGGTGAATGCTCCAACACTGGAGGTTTTTAAGAAGAGACTGGACAGCCATTTGCCTGAAATGGTATAGGGTTTCCTGCCTGAGCAGGGGGTTGGACTAGGTGTGTGTGTGTGTGTGTGTGTGTGTGTGTGAGAGAGAGAGAGAGAGAGAGAGAGAGAGAGAGAGAGAGAGAGAGAGAGAGAGAGAGAGAGAGAGAGCTATTCAGGTCTTCAACTTTCCAGTCAATGGGACCATGAGGAGAAATTATAGATACAACTTCTAGGTATGGAGAAGGTCTTGCGTTGATGTACTAGGAGCATGACACAATGCTGGGATGTGGAGAGCCTCAGAGTACTTCATGTTGATGTACTATTTACACAAATAGTACAAGCATTTCTCCTTCTGCCTGAGAAGTTATTACTTCTGAGTTTCTTAGCTTCAGATTTTCTCCTCATGCCTCCTCTGACGCATATAGGAGCAAAGGGTGCATCTCAAAGAAATGTGCTATGTATCTCAAGGAAACATACAACCACCTCACACTGGCCTACAGACCACATGGAAGGACAAATCCATCCTCAGAAGTATCCAATATTTTTCCTTCCACATACCTATCTTAAAGTTGCTGAGGTTGAGAAACCCTGCTCCAAAGAACAGATTTCCCTTGAAGCCAAAAGGGAAACTCTTTTACAACCACATCTCCATGGCTTACAGTAGTCCTTGACTTAACACCAAAATGGGGGCCAAATTTTCATTGCTAAGCAAGGCAGTTGTTAAATGAAATAACACCTAATTTTACAACCTTTTTTGTCATGGTTGTTAAGTGAATTACTGCAGTTGTAAAGTGAATTATAAGGTCTTTAAGCAAATCCATTTGCTTCCCCCATTTGTGTCATGGTTCTGATAAATGAGACCAACTAAAACAGAACTCTGAGGCTTGGGTTTTCCTCTAAGAACACGTATGTTGGTTACAAAGTATTGGCATGGTCAAAAGTAAAACCAAGACTAAAGTTCCCTCCAAAAAGTTACACTATTACAAAGTTAAACTTCCCACCCCAGTACTATGCAATCAACTACATTTCCCAATAGAATAGTTTGGCGGACTTTCTAACATAAGGATAGTCTAACTGAATAGAAATGACCTTGGTTCCCATGGCACAAAGAATTGTTTAGACTAGCATAAAAACTCCATACCCCTCCCCCATTCTTGTGGCAACCAAAAATGAATAAGATGGCTTCAGCCAGGTTCCTTGCAGAGTTGACACTTTGCTTGTGAGAAGCCAACTGACAAGATTGCAGATGGCTTCACATGCTGCAACCATCATAAATACAAGCCAGTTGCCAAGTGCCTCCCAACTCTGCTTCTTCTGCTTCCACAGTCCTTCCACAGTCCCAAACAGTTTATTTAAACATTAACTCTCTCCCTCAGCTATTCCCCTTTCACTCCCTTTTGCAGCTGACTCTCTCAGAAAATTTTCCCTCCTTTCCACCACAAAAGTCCCTGGAATCTCCCCGCCCTCTGATGCATCTGCTTAGACATTCCAGTGACAGCTACTGAATGATCAGTCATTACTGACTGGCAATCTGGAGAGTCCATCAGAGCAACCATCCCACCCAAGAAGTGAATGTTCACTGAAATAGAATAAAATTAGCCATTCTGCTTTCTCATGTAAAAGATCAAAACAGCAGTACAGTTTACATTGGCAGAAATTCATGCCGAGTGAAATGACTTCCATTTAGACCTAGTAATTCATCCCAATTCTAAAGAATGACTGAACCTGTCATGGAACATGACTGAACATGGAAAGATTTAGCCTAAAATATTCATTATTATTTTTTCAATTGTAAGAGAAAACATTTTAACTAGCAACTGAAACAGCATGCTTGAGACTAAATGGAATACTATGTCTTGGGTGCATTTGTGAGGAAACCATGATGATGAGTAAGAGATGAATGAGACATAAGAAATGTCCTTTTCTGTAATCAATTTGTCTGCAAAAAACAGGAATACAACACCTGGATGTTCTACTTGAAACAAAGATGCATCTCAGTTTATTTGCTATACAAATCTTCTCTGGTTGTGAATACAAACTGGCACATCCGGGAAGAGGAGGCAAAGATTGCTCACAGATAAATTGAATGTGACCTTTCAAGTCACAATGAATGTCCTGAACAAATAGAATAAGTCCACACATTGTTTCATCTGCTGGCCTGAAGTACTCAGCTGGCAAGATAATTCTTTCAAGAGCTGTCTTTTTTTTCTCTGCCAAAAGGAAGGAGAGAATTTACTTGAGTTCCAAGAGGTAAAGCTTGATATTTACCAGCTATACTGACAGTAGACAGAGTCACACAATACTTCCCACCAAGGTGCCTTTTTAACTTCCTAGAATACTCTTGTTCTAGGTTTGTTCTGCAAAACACTTGTAAATGTGTATTGTACAGGTTGTCTGGGCTGCTGCACATTTTTAGAGGGAATCCTTCTTTGTTTGGAGTTCTTTAAACATGCCTGTGACAGCAATAGTGGAATAATGTCCCTTGGAACGTCCAAAGGAAGGTCGGGGTGGGCTGCCATTAAATCTAATGATGGAAAGATTTGAGAACAACCAGACATCAAAAAGCTGCTGGAGATAATTTAACCAACCCTTATTTCAGAAGTAAGCTTGCAATCAATCTCAGAGAGGCATTCTGTATCGCTTTATCAGCTACTTAAACCACAGCCAACTAATCAAAAAGAGCTCTTGTATTCCGTGTATTACAACTGTCACATCCGCCAATGCTGTTTTTGGCTTCTGCACATGCTGAAAGAGGCTTTTTGAGTGATGCAAAGTCCCCTGATGATGCAAATTGTAATTGATTCAAAAAAGACGACTGCTGAAGGAGGTGGCTGAGATCAGGCAAAGTGAAGCAATGTAGGAGTTTTGCTTCATGCTTCAGAGGAATGGCTTACTGGAAGCATGACCAAAGTAAAGCATCCTGTGAAGCATTGCACAGCTCTTTGAGCAGTTTGTTTCAGCCTTAAGCTTCATCTGCCCTGTATTCCAGCGCTCCCCAACTTTTCCAGCTCAGCAGACCAGCGATGGCTGGTGGCTATGGGGGAGAAAGGGAATGGTTTCAGATGTGCATGCACTGCTTGTGCAAATGCAGCTTCGTTCACACACATGCTTACCTGCCGCTTGCACAAATGCAGTTTTGTGCACCCATCTGCCACATACACAGCCCAGTTCCCAACAGGCCATGGCATGATACTCAGCAATGGACCAGGGATTGGGGACCTCTGTTGTACAAAGGAAGGAAGGAAGGAAGGAAGGAAGGAAGGAAGGAAGGAAGGAAGGAAGGAAGGAAGGAGGGAAGGAAGGAAGGAAGGAAGGAAGGAAGGAAGGAAGGAAGGAAGGAAGGAAGGAAGGAATTATTGTTTGTCATTATAGAGTGTTCTGTATTATGATAGATTTAGTTTGCCATGTTCCCCTTTATCCATTTGCTGTTCCTATCCCTCATTTTGGACTCTTAGACTCTTTTTAGATTTTTGTTTTTGTATTTTTCTATGTATAATCTATGTTAACTGGAAGAAGCTTTCAAGAGCAAAGATACAAATATATTATGGAGTGGAAAAAGTGGATTGATTACATCCAGAACAAATATGGGACCAAAAAGTTTCATTTAGCATTTGCATAAGTTTTGATGTGATAATAGTATTGCTTGTAGTCATTTTATATGAGCTAGAGTGTGATAGACTTAATAGCTTATTGTTGTTAGCATATGGTTGTTTATGATTGTTTTTACTTTTATACCTTGTATTTAGCTCTGGGAAGTCGGGGATGGGGAGGGGGGAAGGGGAGGGGGAGGGCTAGGAAGGGTTGGGTAGGGGGTGTGGGGGAGGGGTTGTTAAAGATAAAATGTATTGAAAAACTTTTCAATAAAAAAAGAGCAAAGATACAAATAATGTTTCTAGGATATATATGAAATCTTTTCCATGCATGCCACCTAGCATCTTTTGAATTTATTACAGTATGTGCCATCAAATCAGTATTGATCCTTAGCAACCATATACTGTAAATAGACCTTCTCCAGGATGGTTTGTCCATACTATAACCTTTTAGGTCTTCCAGCAGTGTAACCATTACTTCAGCAATGACGTCCATCCACCCTGATGTTTGGATGGATAGTTTGTTTGGATCCATGTGTTTGTTTCCTTGGCCATATGTGATATTTACAAACATCAAAGTTTAAAAGCATTAATACTGTACTCATTCTATCCTGCTTCTTCAAAATTCAACTTTCACTTCCATGCAGTGCCACAGGAAAAATCCATTTGCCGCAGAATTCTTTGCAGAAATATAACAGCATCTGAATATCTTTTCCAAAGCCTTCATTGCTACACTACCAAGTGTTTACCATGTTTTTCTTGATTGCAGGTTCCTTTACTGTTGATAGTAAATCCTGGAAATCAGAAGGTATTTACTGCTTCAATATCTTCATTATCAGTTATGATTGCCATAGCTGCTATCAGTCATTTATATTTTATCATAATTGATCGATTGATTATATGTTTATCAATGTCAGCCAGATGGGAAGTTGATAAAAATTGATGTATGGGAATGTTGAAAAAATGTGCTATTATTCTCTGCAAAACAAAAAGTTGCTATGAATGCACTGAAGGCAAGATCATGGAACTGTGTTACCTGCCTCTTTGATTTCTCTTCAGCCTTGTGTGCCTAGTAAATATTCATCACAGGTGGAGATAGCAACCAAGTTTTTCTTCTGCTTCCTATTCAAAACATAATCCAAATGACTATGAAAAGCAGGGAGAGGGATGTACATTTGGGTCAATTTGGTTGCATGACTTGCCTTGAAGGAGGAGTGGTCCTGTGCAAAGTTCTTCCAATTCAAGGAGGAAGACATGCTAAGTTGACAAGCTGGAACTCCTGTTTTCTTCTTATTGCTTCTTGCACAAAGTAAGATTGACAAAAACAGGAGAAATCATGTAACTTCCTTCCTGGGTTGAAAGAAGAAGGAGGGGGGAGGGCTCATTTCAGATAGCAATAAACCACCGTCCACGCTCCCTTCCAGCTGAGCCATAGGACTGGAAGCAGAATTGTCTATCCAATTCAATCAGTGCCAGAGATATTAGATATCTTGGTGTAAAATGATGCTGTTCAAGAGAGGAGAGGAGAGGAGATGCTAAGCTTCTCAACTATTTATGATTAAGGTAGCTGTTTGAAAGACAGCATGGAAGTTAAGCACTGAACACACACACACATGCACACATGTGAACACACACGCATGTGTGCCCCTCCCCCCGAGTGTGTAATTTATAATAGTTCAGAAATCAAGGAATACACTGTTAAAAGCTTCAGTTAGCAGCAGTTTCTCCATAATTGTAACGTGGGAACTAAACAAACAGGTAACAGAAGAGAGTCATAGATATAAAATATCAGAAGCCAAATGCCATCAACTTCATTTCTTCCTCTTCTTCACTCAGAGACTGCCAAGATCTCAGAATACATACTTTATTAACTTCTTTCCAGTTGCAGAAATAGAAATAGAAACACTGGGAAGCACAATGCTTTATTTTTTAAAAAATGATTAATTTGGAAATTTTAAAATCATTAGGTAACATTGCTAAAACTTAGATTTTAAGCTTGAAAGAGAGAGGGAGGGAGGGAGGGAGGGAGGGAGGGAGAGAGGGAGGGAGGGAGGGAGGAAGGAAGGAAGGAAGGAAGGAAGGAAGGAAGGAAGGAAGGAAGGAAGGAAGGAAGGAAAGGTTCATTTGTATCTTCTGCAGTCATCTTGCATAAATAATTCTGATGTTTTGATGTACCTATATATATACTGTATGTGTAAAATATACCAAGTCAGTAAAATACTGCAGTTTGAGAATTAGAAATAGGATGAAGCAGTTCCCTAACAGATATTGCAGAAAGGCCAAAAAATTGGGGGGGGGGGAAAGTGTGACTGAATTTTAAGTTACTCAGCATGAAAAGGGAAAATAATCAGAATCCCTAACTATGTAACTAGGTGTCCTCCCTCTCTAATAATACTAGATAATGGCAGAAATCTCAAGGCTGTGGAATACCAAAAATAGAAAAATCACAAAACATCCTGGAAGAAAGCAACAGCAAACTTCTTCTATAGTATTGCCAAACCAAACCAATTATATAGAAGTCACCATAGTTGAGCTCATTTCAATATTTTTCTTTGTTGAGGAAAAAATCTCAACCTGATTGAGACTTTTGCTTCTTGTTTGTCTATGTTCAGTAAATACTTTTATGGAAGGCACCATGATTGAGCCACAGCCAAGCCTTGGGGGAGTTGAATGCTGTTCTCAAGCCTCAAGATATATACTTCTGACTTACAGCTATACTAATATGGGGAAAAGTGCAAAGAGTATAAAATGTATGAGGGCCCAGGCTCAGTAGCACAATGAATTCAGAAGACAGGAAGATACGTTAATAGAAGCCCCATTGGGACATCCAAAAATGGAAACTCTCATACTCCAGTGAGATTGCACACAGTCTTGAGGTCACTCAGGTGATATGGATTTCCCTTGTAGGCAATTTTGTGTTTGTGGAAAGAAAGCCTATGTGTGTCACATAAAATGCATGCTGGCTTCCAAGTGTGCTTAATGTGGACCTAATATAGGTTTCCAATTTACATGCAAGTCCATTGTGCATGCAAAGGGTTGCCTTTTATACATGCCACAAAAGCAAAATTACAGTGGGCAAACAGATCTTCCATAATACACACCAAAAGGGGCATGGAAAGTAGAAAAAAGCCAACTCTTAGATTCAAGGAACCAAAACAACACCATGAGCTGATCAGGAGTCCCCTGCAAATTTTACTCTGCTAATCATTGCTTACTATAGAGGGTGGTGCTCATCTCCATTTCAAGACCATTGAGAGTCAATGCTGTCCAAAGACATTTCCATAGTCATGTAGTCTTTGGTAGAACCGGTAGCTAATTTTTTGTTGCCCAGGCCCAGAATGGACTTCTGGAAGCGGCATTCACACAGAGAACCGGTTGTTCACATATTTGAATCCCACCAGTGACTGTTGCCTTCCCACCGAAGTGGTACCTATTTATCTACTTGCATTTACATGCTTTCAAACTGCTGGGTTGGTAGGAGCTGGGATGAGGACAGATGTTCACCACATCATGTGGCACTTTGGTCACAAACCTAGGCTGCCAGCTTTCCAGCCAATAATCCCAGTGCCTTAAACCATCGCACCAGCCTCAGCTGATCAGAGTAATTTATTTATTGTTGCTTGCCTATTGACAAGAATTTCACCAGACTAACTGCATTCTCTTGAGAACAAGTAAATAAAGGGTTCAAGGATCCTTAGGGAGATCCAGCCCCTGTTGCTTCCTCCATGGGAAGGAATCCAAACTCACCAGTCTCTTTACTCCACTGGAGTAAAACTGGAGATTCCACCATGCCAATAGACAAATCCCTTGCTTTTAGTTTGCTATAATTTTGCTCAAACAGGGGTAAAAATAAATTGGAAAGGCAAGATCTAAGCTTTTAAAAAGGAATGTGGATACATTTGGAGTAGCACCTTCCTTCCGGGATAGTGTATAAATATAGTGGAGATAGACTTGTGGAAAAGAAAGATACAGATAGTCATCTTCCAATGTTTGAAACACAAACATTCAGAAAGTTCTTCCTTCACTGCTTTGGAGGGCAAGAGTACAATCTAAACATGACAACTGGAGGAAAGCTGATATAAACATCCACTAGATGCCAAGATGATATCATGTGCGTCAATAACACCATATAAGTGACACAAATTATGTAACTTTATCAGACATGTCACAAAGCAAATAGTACCATTTATATAATCTGAATGATTTCCAGTGATGTCATTTGCCTCCTTCACTTCCTTCACAGGCTAAACATTAAAACAAACTTCCTATCAGTTGTAACTTTTGAACCCTTGGCCAGAACTGATTGCCAGGGGAGGTGATAAATTTTTCTTTCCTGAAGTATTTAAACATAAACTAGATGCTTATCTGTCGAGTATACAATTTTTCATTGTAAGTTCTTTGTTGGATAGATTCTTCCCTGAGCAAAAAAAATTGTATTAAATGCTAAATACTAAATACAGAGTTAACTCATTTTTGGCAGCTTCATAAATGAAGTTCGACTTTTACATAACTTTCATAAATTAATATTGTTATTGTTATTCATTGGTTGCTTCACAATGAGGAGCAAGTGGAGAACAATTATATTGAATAGTAAAATATCTAAATATATTATGGTATTTACTGCATGTTGAAAAGTTTTTTAATAGACTTTCAAGTTCAGTATGAATGTTCCCTTTTATATTTGCTTAAGATCAACTGCCATATATTTTTAGAAGCATCAGAGCTTATGTTTTATTGGTGACTCTTTAAGTGTTTCTCAGCCTTGGAAACAATAAGATGGGTGGACTTCAACGCCCTAGAATTTCTCCGCTAGCCTGCGGCTGAGCAGTTCTGAAAGTTGAAGTCCTTGTATCTTAAAGTTGCCAAAGTTGAGAAATAGTGCTTCAAAATAGATGATTACTGTGTTTTCACTTCTTCAAGTAGAAATGGGAACACTGTACAACAAAGGTAACGGATTTGCTGGCTTCTTGAAGGAAAAGTGATTTTTCTGACACATTATCTTATTTTATTTATTAAATTTCTACGCTGACTACCTCATCTAACTGACTCTGGCCAGTTTACAACAACCTAATAAAGTCATAATACATATATAAAAGCATAGATTATTGTTTTTTATTCTAAGCAAGAATTCTATTATTTAGAATTTAAAAAACAGATTAAAACTGACAAGTAAAATAAAAATCAAATTAAAAATTCAAGGCAGCAGGAGAGTCCTCAGGCTCCCAGCCATCCCCAGGGCTGCCTAGTGCATTAGGATTAGTTAACTCTCCATTCCACTGTAACCAATATTCTGATCAGAAAAAGGTCCTTATTATTATAGCTTGAAAGAAACTTTTTGTAAAATGATGTATGGTTGATATTTGACCCTAGATAGACTAGCGAAAATGTATAAAGGGACTTCTAACAAGTGTTGGAAATTTAGTCAAAATCAAGGTTGATTTTATCATACTGTATTTAGTGGTCTTGCAAATTTGTGAAAACGTACTGGACAAACATAACAATGACAATGCAAAAATATTTAAGATACAAATATTAATTAAACCTGAAGCTTTTCTTTTAGGTATTATGGACAATTTGGGGTGCTTCACATGCTTTACAGCATCCAGCCAGGATGGATTCTATATGTTAACTAAATAAATTAAATACATTTATTTGGTATTTGGATCACCTTTTTCTCTTTTTTTGTACACAAATATTTTTTTAATTTTTTATTGTTGTCAATGTTGGACATTTTTGTTTTATTTTGTTTGTTTGCTTTTCTGTTTTGTATTTTATCTTTTATAATAAAACAAAATAAATGTGCTTTAAAAAAGAAAGAAAAAGGCCCTACCATACTAAATAAAAACAATCAATATAAATTATAAGATACAAACAACAATGGTATAGTCATAACATGCTAACGGAATAGGTAATAGGAAAGATGAGGAGGATAATAGTAATACAGCCTACTCTGTGGTTTGATATCTTAGGGCAGGAGACATAAAACAGTGTTGTGGGAATTGGGATGAGACCTGTCCAGTATGGTTGAACTTCTGGCATAACTTCCAGAGCACACAAACCCCTCAACCACATCAAGATAGTCCTCACTAGGAGATTTTATCATCATAGGTGGCCATGCAGTCAGATAGATGTTTAGAGTGGATTTGGCATTTTTATCTATCTATTGAGTCCTTTCCAAGTGCTATTATTTAGATTCAATATAGCCACCCACTCCAGTAGACTCTGGGAAGCTCATAAAATATAATAGTACTTAAATTTAAATCAAAACAGAGCTGGAAGGGATCTTGGAGGTGTTCTAGTCCAACCCCCTGCTCAGGAGATCCTATACCAGTTCAAATAGGTGGCTAACCAGTCTTTTCTTAAAAACCTCCAGTGATGAAGCATCCACAACCTCTGAAGGCAAGCTGTTCCATTTATTAATTGTTCTCACTGTTAGGAAGTTTCTCCTTAATTCCAGATTGCTTCTCTCTATTTCTATGGAGTTTCCATCCATTATTTCTTGTCTTGCCTTCTGGTGCTTTGGAAAATAAGTTGACCCCCCCTCTTCTTTGTGGCAGCTCCTCAAATACTGGAATACTGCTATCAGGTCACCCCTAGTCCTTCTTTTCTCTAGACTGGCCATTCCCAGTTCCTGCAATTGTTCTTCGTATGTTTTTTTTCCTTCAGGCCCTTAATCATCTTAGTTGCTCTTCTTTGCACTTTTTCCAAGTTTCAACCTCTTCTTTGCAATGTGGTGACCAAAGCTGGATGCCATATTCCACTTAGAATAGTATAGAATGAGAGAGTTGGATGGGACCATGGAGGTCCAATCCCCTGCTCAGACTTAAAACAATCAAAGTCATAAACAATCATAAACAAATCATAAACAAAATGAGACAGCATGGATTAATTTCTAGTTGACATGAGCTATTGTACTTTCAGTTACTTCTGTCGATTTGTCATCCAGATGATTATCAGCCTGTAATTGCTTTCCTGAATTCTTCTAAGCTCCTTATTGTGTATCACTGTTAGCATCTAGCCATTCTCTTCTATCTTTAATTGTCAATGATTTTTTCAAGCACAAGAGTCTTATTCAGCCTTTATATTGTGCCTTTATATCACGTGTAAAAAATATTTAAACTTTAACTTCATTATTAATGCTTCCAAAGAACAGCCTGGTTTTATTTCTTCTAGTACAGAATTATTTAATTTTTTAAAAAATTTTAATTCCATTTATATCCCGCCCTTCTCCGAAGACTCAGGGCGGCTTACAAGCTTAGCAGTAGCCTTCATTCTATGTATATGCCTGCTTATTAGGGCTTTCACACACACCCTAAGCGGCATTATTACAAAGTCAGCTTAATTGCCCCCAACAATCTGGGTCCTCATTTTACCTACCTCGGAAGGATGGAAGGCTGAGTCAACCTTGAGCCTGGTGGGATGCAAACCTGCACTAATTGCAGGCAGCTGGTGTTACTTAAGGAGCCATTAGCCCACTGCTCCACCAAGGCTCTTGCAGTCCAGGGGATTTTCAATCATTTTCAATCATTTCAATCATTTCCTCTAGCAACAAAATACAGGGACATCATTTTTTTCTTCTTTCAAACCTATTGATGATCCAGCTTTCACAGCCATATATTACAACTGGGGAATCCATAGCTGTGACAATATCTGCCTACTATATATTGTAGTGCAACAAAAAAGTGAGCTAGCTTTATAGCTATAATTAACAACCTTATGAAGTAGACCAGATTTAAAAAATGGGCATGGTGCAGATCTAATCTACCTTTATTAGAACAGCTAAAGGGACAGAATTTTTCAAGTCTCAATGTGCTACTTTCTCCTCTCTTTGTCTTCATGAGAATTGGGGATGCTGACTGAGGCATTTTTTCACATTGTTTTCTTGGCCTGAGCTCAGGTTTCATTTCTCTGATTATTCCTTAGTAGCAAATCTTCCTTCTGCCCCTCAGGGCAATGTTCTTTATCCACTACACTATAACATCAAAGACCTGTTAGAATAACTGTATTCCAGCATTATTCTGGAAGGAAGCAGAATACAAAATAACAGAGTTAGAAGGGACCTTGGAGGTTTTCTAGTTCAGCCCCCTGCTTAAGCAGGAGACCCTATACCATTTTAGACAAATGGCTGTCCAGTCCCTTCTTAAAAACTACCAGTGTTGGAGCACCCACAATGTCTGAAGGCAAGCTGTTCCACTGGTTGATTGTTCATATTGTCGGGAAATTTCTTCTTAGTTCTAGGTTGCTTCTCTCTTTGTTCAGTTTCTATCCATTGCTTCTTGTCTTGCCTTTTGGTGCTTTGGAAAATCGATTGACATCCCCTAGTATAATATGTTTATTGTTAAGTCGTGGGTTCTTTGGCACAGGAATGAAGACGAGGTAACTGAGTACAGGGAAACTCATAGTTTATTTCGTGTAGAAACTGTACTGGCAAATGGCTGCAACTAGCTGCAATATATAGTCTAGCCCCTAGGTGGCAGCCAATAGGTTTGAAACAACCAATGATACCTAGGGATAGCCAATTATAGCGCTGGAGACTTGTAGTCTGGGTTGCTGGAGAGCTGTTAGCTGCTCCAGCAACTCACGTGGTATTACTAATGAGCCCAGTACATAACAACCCTTCCCTCTTAGATCAGACAATATTAATACAAGTTAGTATCAATGCAATTATCAAGACTCATTATCAAAATGAGTCTCTGGCCCCCAACTACAATGACATCCAGGTGCCCAAAAAACCCCTTAAATTTTACCATCAAAGTGTCTTCTCCCTTAACTTTAACTTGAGCATTTTGAAAGTCAGTTAGGATTATATCTGAGGGCCTTAGTTTGGCCCAAATGTTACTGTACCTACACATGAAGTTAAAAGTGTCTTGAGAAATAATTGAGACTGCAGAGCCAGAGTCCAATTCCATCTTATATGGAACTCCTTGTAGCTCTACCAAGAGTCTGAGTTTAGGTTTGAGGTGGCATCGAGCCCCGGTGCGGCACACACTTCTACGGCTTCTGAAAAACCCCACACTAACTGGACGCTGGGGCCCAGTACCTCTCCTAGTCAGTTCTTCCGACTGGTGTTTGGGTGGTCGTTCTCTCTGGCGGGCTCTGCAAACCACAGCGATATGGCCTGTCCTTCTGCAAGCTCTGCACGTGGCTGATCAGAATCTGCAATCAGCATGAAAATGGTTGCCGCCGCACCCCTTACATCTAGGTAAGAAAACTGTCTTTTAAGTGTTCTCTTGCTGCTGGCTGTTGTGGTGTTGTGTGTTGGGTTGCTTTTGGAGTCTGTTGATTTCGGGCTCTTCTTCCTTGGAAGATTCATTGGTGTGTTTGGCATCCTCAAAGTGGACTGTTTCTTTGAACTTTGTCATTTTGGCGGGCTGTACTGCTTGAACTGCGCCCCCAGCGGCTTTGTTGGCCATCATTTCATCTTGTGCCTCAGAAAACATTAAGTCTGATATGGCAAAGAGTCTCTGCTAAACCGTTTGGTCCGTAGGCCATAAACGAGCCGGTCTAGTAGTCGCTGTTCTAAATTTTAAAATTTGCAAAGGTGTGCGGACTGCCTCAGGCCCGCTATGAATTTGGAAGCTGATTCCCTGAGTTGCTGCACTCTCTGGTCAAACTTGAACTGCCAAGCCATTTCAGACATCTTGGGCTGGAAATGTCTGGTTAGCTTCTTTTTGAGGTCTGCGTAGGAGACCGCTTCAATCGGTGTCAGCACGAAAAGGTTTTCAGCCAAGTCAAAGGTTGCTAGCCGCACAGGCAGAGTAGCGTTGCTGCCTTCACTCCTTCTTCCACAATCTGATTTGCCCTGAGGTAGTTCTCTACCTGGGACAAATAGGAAGGCCATTCCTCCAGGTGCTTCACGTCGAATTATCGAAGTTTCCCAACCTTCGGCATTCTTCCTTTGCTGGTTCCTGCGTTCCTTCCGAATCCTGCTTCCAGGGTCAGGGAATGAGTCCACTGGGCATGAGGTCGCTAGGGTAGCTTGCTAGCTGACCTTGATAGTGGGAGGGGAATGCCTTTTCCCTCCGGCATGTGCTGCCTTCCCCTCGTAGACTTCAACTCTTTTTTTTCAGTGAAGCTGGATCCCATCCTCGTCACCAGTGTTAAGTTGCGGGTTCTTTGGCGCAGGAATGAAGACGAGGTAACTGAGTACAGGGAAACTCATAGTTTATTTCATGTAGAAACTGTACTGGCAAATGGCTGCAACTAGCCGCAATATATAGTCTAGCCCCTAGGAGCCGGCAATAGGTTTGAAACAACCATTGCCGCGTAGGGATAGCCAATTATAGCGCTGGAGACTTGTAGTCTGGGTTGCTGGAGAGCCGTTAGCTGCTCCAGCAACCCACGTGGTATTACTAATGAGCCCAGTACATAACATTTATATTATAATATAATATAATTATTATAATAGTAATAGTGCTTAGACTTATATACCACTTCATAGTGCTTTATAGCCCTCTCTAAGTAATTTACAGAGTCAGCATATTGCCCCCAACAATCCGGGTCTTCATTTTACCATCTTCCAAAGGATGGGAGGCTAAGTCAACCTGAGTCAACCTGAGTCAGTGAGAATTGAACTCCTGAATCGAGAAACAAAGCAGCCTGCAGTACTGCATTCTAACCACTGTACCACCAATATAATATTATAATAGATGGAAGCATTTCTGCTCCCACCTTTCTCTGATGATGACCAATAGCTATTATATTTTACAATATGCCTATTTTATTGCAATATGAAATGTTAATATACAGTAAAGTTAAAATGAGAACCAATTAGTCAAACATCTTTAGGCTATGAACATTCTTAATATTGAAGTAATATTTAACAGTTCATTGCTTCTCAGTCTGTTTTTTTGAAAAAAGAAATTAGACTTTGGGGAAGAAACTGTCACACTAATTTTTGATTTTACAATGCAAAACAATATGTTTTGTCTTTTTTGCTCAGCTTCAGCAATGTATCTGACACTTGTGCCATAAAACTGCAAGGTTGGCATGAAATAATAGTAGGACACTACAGTTCAGTTATAATGAAAAATACCATCGCTGCCTCCAGTCCCTGATTGTTCTTTTGTTCCTCGAAAAAGGAAAAACTAAGCAGGAGGCCTTAAATAGAAAAGAAAACATGAAAGGACAGAGATCAAGAAGAGTTGTCAAAAGTGCTTCTGTAATTGTTTGCTTTTTAGGCAGTGATTCAGAGATTTGAACACTTGGATGCCAATTGCTTATGCTGTGGTCAATCTACAGATTGTTATGATTGACAAATTTGCAAACTGGCTATGTACACCAGACAGTTGCATCATGTTGATGATTTAATGGCAACTGATTTTTCCTATATTTACATTCTGTTCAGTGCAATGTATTTGATTTAGGATAAAATCAGCAAATAGTTTTCTGGCATCTTAAGGATTATTTACTGGAGCACAAGCATTCATGCATGGAAAATGTATAGTTATTCCTTGACTTACAGTCACATTTGAGACCAGGATTTTTATCATAAGTCATTGTGATCATAAGTCAAGGCACCCATGTGACCAGACCCGATTTTTCAACTGTTTTTACAGTAGTTGTTAAGTGAATCATGTATTTATTAAGCAAATCCATTCTCCAAAATGAACTTTTTTCCCAGGTTTCCAGCAAAACATGGCAGATCATGGTCATGTGACCACAGGATGATGTAACTGGTTATAAATATGAGCCAGTTGCCTGAAATGCAATCATGTGATTGTGTGCATTGATGTTTTATTATAGACAAAATTGCTTTACACTTTACAAGCCATAAAGCACCCTATCTGAGGTATATATATATATATATATATATATATATATATATATATATATGTAAATTATTCAAATTGCTAATAAAGAATTTTGGGAGGCTGATATGATCATTTCGAACTCTTTATGTTCTCATCAGTCAGTCATACCCTTTATCTGAGATTTGAACCTGGGCTGATTATATATTAGGCAGTTGTTTTAACTTCCTGAGCCACAGGTTCTTTCTCTCTTTTATTAGCTAGGAGGCAAGGCAAATGTGTGTTAAGTATTTGTCAAGGCTTTTTGAATGCACCTTGCTAATTAACTCTTTCATTCCTGTTTTGGCCTGACTCAAAGGCTTATCCACAGGGTATAGTCAACTTATGACAGCTCATTATTTGTGTAAATTATTCAAATTGCTAATAAAGAATTTTGGGAGGCTGATATGATCATTTCGAATTCTTTATGTTCTCATCAGTCAGTCATACCCTTTATCTGAGATTCGAACCTGGGCTGATTATATATTAGGCAGTTGTTTTAACTTCCTGAGCCACAGGTTCTTTCTCTCTTTTATTAGCTTTTATTAGCTATCATATCAGCCTCCCAAAATTCTTTATAATATCATTCCTGTGTTTTTTGATGGCCAGGATTTCCTAGTTAAGAATACCCTAGATAGATTGATCATGTCTAGTCTTTGATTTCCAGAAAATGCATGCTCTGCTATGCAATGATGTGATTTATGCATGTGTGTTGTATGAACCCAGTCATAATTATATTCTGGCATAGGTTCAGTTAATGAAGCAAATTCAGCCTTAAAAAAGACATTCAGCCAGCTACAATGTGATGATTAGATATTAATTACAATACAAACCATTAAAGAAGGATGTTTCCAAGCAAACAGCAAGCATCAACAAAAGGAAGTTATTTCTACCCTTTCCTTATTTTTTTACATTCTCTAATTTCCTCTAAACTAACCTGCCACAAATACTGTAATAATAAAATTTGAAAGCTGTGCTATCACATCACTTATTGATTTGCCAGTTCATGACACAATAACAAATATATTCTCTTTACCAGTGGAAACCTAATCCTGCCTAAGATAATTTCATACATCATAAAGTTAAACTTTCTATTTCCATTTCAGACAGAGGAGAATAGACATGGGTAGGGTCTAGGTTTTAAGAAAAAACACTGATCTAATTAAAAGCTTAAATTTGTATATTAGTAAGAAAAAAATTAAGAGTTGCTACATATTTAACTATATCATAGAGCTTTGCTTTTTATGAGTTGCCTTTTCCATTTATGAAATACTTTTGGTTGCAATTTCTGTAATTGTATCAAGGTAGTTGCACACTATATGTTGACCGCATCACCGCAAATGTACCTGTGTGCACTCTGAGAAGTTCCTTAGTGACCAGACTACACAGGCCACAATGTTATGATTTAATTATGAAAGCATGGAAACATAATAAACAAGAAACTTAGCTCTCAACTGAACAACAAGGAGAAAGGACTACTCCAAAGCATCTCTTTTCATAGCAGGGGATTTCCTGTAAAAAGAAAAAGAAAAAAACCCTCAGACACATTTGGTCCTGTTGATAGCACACTTCAATGTGTTTCATCAAGTGCTGTCTTACGTGTGTGAAATAACCATCTCGGCGCAACCACAACATTTCCCCAAGCTATGTTTGATTTCAAGGTTTCTCGTGATGTGCTGTGAGTCATAAAAAAGAACAACCACAAAGTAATGGTAAAATAACAAGCAAGGTATATCAATATCTGTGTTCCATACCCTACCTTTTGGATCACACAGCACAATGAAAGAATAGTAGAGACCCAGTGAGAGAGATCCAGAGAGATCTTACTATCCAAAGGGTATTAAGTTGAGCAGCCATAAAGAAAAGAGGAAAAGGTGGTTATAGCTTCAGTAACTGCATCAGTGAGGAAATATGAGCAACTTTAGCTAGCATGGCAAAGAAACACTTGCTCAAAATTTCCTCTTGAGCTCAACCACTAACTGCATCCTTTTCCTTTTATCATCTAACTACAATGATTAAATTTGTGTATGATGTCTTACCAAGTTGTGACCATCAGCCTTCTACTGAATAAACCAATTCCTAAATGAAGGATTACATGTCTAAAGAGCTGAAATTTACTGAGATGGCTTATGTGAATCCCATTGTATCTTCTAAAATTCACATGACATTTCTATAAATCAAATTAAGAAAGCATCATCATCCCCTAACTCTAGATGGGAAACCAAAATTGAAGCACACAGTCCTGGTTTACACAGTATGCTGAATCCAGCCAGCTATTAGGAGTCATGGGTAATGCAATGACTCAACAGTTAAGACACTGGAGTTCAAGACCCAAGCATCACGCAACAGGGTGAGGGCCTGCCTTCGCCTAGCTCCTGCCCACCTAGCAGTTTGAAAGCATGCAAATGCGAGTAGATAAATAGGTACCACTTTGGTAGGGAGGAAACAGCTCTCTGCAACATTATGCTGGCCACGTGATCATGGAAACATCATTGGACAGCACTGGCTCACAGCCTTGAATTGGAGATGAGCACCACCCCCTATAGTCAGCAATGACTAACTATAAAATCAACAGGAACTCTTTTCCTTTCTTTTCTTATTAGATACATCATGTACAGGTTAAGAAAACACACCTGAATTGAACACTCCTGGTGACTATATATCATAACACTCAGTAATACACATTATACAAGCCAATCATAAGAGCCAACTGAAATTTAAATAATATAAAGTAATACAGAGGTCCCCAACCTTTTGGGCACCAGGGACCAGTTCCATGAGAAAGATTTTTCCGCAGACTGGAGAGTGCGTGATTTTGTGTCTGCCTGCATTCCACAAATGTGGCTTTGCTTGTTTGTGCAGACTGGTTGCTGGCATGCTGCAGCCCGGTACTGGTCCACAGACTGGAGGTTGGGGACCTGTGAAGTAATAGATTTAAGGTGCTGGTACTTACCTTTAAAGCCCTACATGGCTTAGGCCCGGGATACTTGCAGGACCATCTGCTGCCGGGAACGAATTCCCATCGCCCAGTATGCTCACACAGAAGGCCTCCTCAGGGTACCATCGGCTAGACAATGTCGGCTTGCGACCCCCCAGGGGAAGAGCCTTCTCTGTGGGAGCGCCAGCCCTATGGAACCAGCTCCCCCCTGAGCTTCGGATGGCCCAAGATCTCCAGTCTATTCGCCGCGGCCTCAAAACACTCCTTTTCCACCTGGGTGACCTGGACTGACAGGGATTTTAATTATGTTTACAATTTTAACTCTATTCTTTTAATTTATTTCAATTTTTAATTTTAATTTACTGTACAGAGACCTTTAAGTTTTGTTGTTGTTAGCCGCCCTGAGTCCCTCGGGAGATAGGGCGGGATATAAGTCCCATAAATCAATCAATCAATAAATAAATAAATAAATAAATAAATAAATAGACAGCTTTTCAGCCAGTATCCTGGTGTAATAAGATGGAGGGTTTGTGTCACTGTAAGTTGGGGGTGGGGGCACGAAGGGAGGCTCAGCCAATCTCAATGTATACCTGGTTGTACTTTGACAATAAAGGTTCATTCGTTTAGTCCATCCTATAGATCCAAGTCCTCATCAAATTTTGCATAGTCTATTCTACTGTTTCTTAACCTTGTCTACTTTAAGGTGTGTGCACTTCAATCCTGGCAGGAAATTCTGGAAGTTAAAAGTCCACACATCTTAAAAGTTGAGAAATGTCAGTCTATACTATTAAGTGGCCAGCCAAGCCGCACACAGCAATCGTTTTCTAATGTAACTTGTTACACTCAGAAAAAAGAAGAACCAGGTGGAAGCAGGCCTTTTTGCTTTTCTCTCAGAAGTTATACATTTCTGAGTTTACATTTGCAATAGTACACAGAGGATGTGGTAAAATGGCAAAGCTAGCAACAGGAGGCCACCGACAGTTTCCAAGTATAATTTCCACCTTAGCAGCTTTTCTAACTTTCATAATGCAGCATGAAAAGCAGCTACAGGAATACTGAAGCCGAGTTCCCATCAGGCAGACTAGAGTGGGTGGATGTGTGAGGATGTGTAAGACTTAGAGTTCTTTCTTGGCAACTAATTAGCCTTCTCATTCTGATTTCTCAGACAATGAAATCTAAGTACCAATTAAAGTGTTCTTGCTGGCTAAATATTTGGTGCCATCCAAAGCATTTATTAACTCCTTAAAAGAAATCACTTGCATGCCAATGAGACAGACTGAAGAAGGAGATAGCAAAGAGAGATGCATGATGCGATGAACAATCCAATCTGGACTGCTAAAATCCAGGCAACCACAAGATGTCAAGAAAGAGCTGGAGGTTCCTGTATACCTTGGTTGAAAATGATCTGGCAGCCATTTACCAAGGAAGATGTTGGGTGGGGGGGCAGAAAAGGTTTGAAATAACAAAGGACAAAATCACTCAAAGTGTGGGAGAGTCTCTGCTTTAATTAAATTATTAGAATCCATCAAATCCCTCAATATTGCTGCACTCATATTATTCAGCTGTTTCATGTGTTCCAGGAAGCAAGGAATGTATCCACTTAAGAAATATCCACCCATCGTGCCACAGGAAGGGCAAGAAATCACTATCATGGGAACATATGTTTATCAGAGCAACAAAAACAAAACTTCTGTGTATTTTATTTCTCAATATCTTTGTTTATAATGTGTTTGGCATGATGAATGTGCATCTCCACTTCTCAGATATTGCTTCCATTCCTCATCTGTCCATTTTTCATCCTTGGATATTCTAGCTGGGGTTTAGCATCGACAATATTTGAATAGATACTTCTACTCCACATTTGCAAAACACCAGCCTGCCTGCCTATCCATCCACCTGCCTGCCTGTCTTCCTTAACTTTTAAAAATGTATATTATTCTGCTGCAGAAAACCAAATCTTGTGAAAGTAGGATTCTGACCTTGCTCAGGCAGAACAGAGGCCACAGAGGCAGAAGAGACCTCAGCAATGGAGGCAGCAAATGTTATACCAGTGTTATATATAACCACTTCTGCTTTATCAATTAAGTTGGCTCAATGTCAACCATCTCGGAAAGATATCCCTAGGTAAAGGTTAAGGTTCTCCACATATGCGTGCTAGTCGTTTCCAACTCTAGGGGCCGGTGCTCATCTCCATTTCAAAGCCGAAGAGCCAGTGTTTGTCTGAGGACGTTCTCTGTGGTCGTGTGGCCGGCATGACTAGATGCCATAGGCGCACGGAACGCTGTTACCTTCCCACCACAGTGGTCCCTATTTTTCTACTTGCATTTTTATGTGCTTTTGAACTGCTAGGTTGGCAGAAGCTGGGATAAGTAACAGGCACTCACTCTGCTACACAGCACTCAGGATTCAACCCACCAAACTGCCGATCTTCTGATCGACAAGCTCAGCGTCCTAACCCACTGAACCACCGCGTCCCTCAAGATATCCATACAGAACTATTAGTGATTTTCAATTTAGTGAAATTCAATCAATTAGCAGAGACAAAATGTAATAAATGGATAGCATATTTGGAATAATGAGCAAGAATATTAAGTTGAATGTGGGTCTTTAATTAATTTCCTTTTTATAGATGTCCGAACAATTCCAACTGGCTATTCTCAAAACATCTGATATTTAAAAAGAAGCAAACATTCCAAGTACAACAAAAACAAAGCTCCCAGCAATCCTTGCTGCAAATAATGTATTCTACAGGCTCATCAGGAATCAAGAAAGCTATTAGCAATGACAACTGAGTCACTCAACAAGCAATAAAACCTCCTAAGATTTTCATCTTGAGGTCTCTATGGTCATTTATGTCAACATAAGCTGTGATTGAAGTGAGTAATAGATTTTTCCTAAACTTTGGTTCTGTTTTCAAATAAAGCTGCACAGCAAAGGGAGAGGGAAGATGATTGCCTGTGTTGGGTTTAAGTTCTTTCTACTTGAAGGTCTTATTGTTTCTGTTCTATCCTGCCTACTCTTTGCATCTCCTGGAATAATTAAGACACCTTGGACTCCTGTGACCTAAATGGAGAACAAATTGGAATGATCTTCCATCTGCAGGCAGATAACGTTCCTTGGATACATGTGTTCTAACAGAATACATCAGCAAAAATGTTCTATAACAAGTGCCTGTAAGATTGAATAGAGGAGCTAAGTGTATATTAATCCTCAGGATGCAAGCTGAAGGTTAAATGTTAGGCATAACATTTTACATTGTATGGGGAATCTTCATCGAGACTCCTGGTGGAACATCTGTAAAAGATATGATATTTCAGATCAATTTATTAACATCTTCAAAAATCTCTATCATGACAGCAGTTGCTATGTAAAGACTGATGGAGCCACCAACTTTTTTAACATCAATACTTTTGATAGGCAGGGTTGCATTTTATCACCCTTTCTGTTCCTCCTCACCATAGACTTTGTTATGGGGAAAGCAATTAATGGGCCAAATGCTGGAAATCCCTGGAAGAATCACACCAGGCTCACCGACCTTGATTTTGCTGACAATATTGTTGTCAGAAACTAGCACCTCCTTGCAGGACATGACTATCAACTTAGACACTGAGGCTAGAAAAATTGGACTATGCAGATAACATTGGACTATATGCAGATAACACCAAAGTCATGTTAATTGGGAACCACCCTCCTAACACATTAATCACAACTGGACAACAGCTAACAGAACATGTCTAACAGTTTACATACCTCAGTAGCATCTTATTACAAGATGGGAGCATATATGCAGATGTCAAACACAGCATTGGTAAAGCATCAGCAATACGCCAGAGCTTATGACCTATTTGGTCATCTCTAACAATAGATAAGAAGACCAAGTTACAGCTTTATAAGACAGTTGTACCAACAGTGATCTATGCCAAGGAAACATGGGAAATAATAGCACACAGAGCATAAAAGCTCTGCAGGCTATTGTGACAGAAAGTTGAATGTGTCTAGCTAGCTATTCTTTGTTTATCAAAATATTGATATCCGAAAAATGCTTTCCAGAGGGAAAGTGGAGGCAGAGTATACCATACAAAACATGGTGTCAGATGTTACAAGATGATTTATGGACAGTGGACATCAAATGGGAAGATGCCAAAGATACTGCCATGGGTAGGATTCATTGGTAGAAGCTTGCTGCCCTATGCACTTTGCGCTAAGGGAACTAGTAATGATGATGATGATCTTCTCAAGGAAATCATTGAAACTATGTTAAGAATCATCTGGAGTCTATTAAACTTGATGGATTGTGTATTTGGATATGAATAGGCCTGCTACACACAACAAAGTGTGATTATTGTTAGTGATTAATCCAGCAGGTGAAATCAGCCTGCTTCGAAAGAATTAAAGAGAATGATTAAACAACCACTTTGATAAAGGACTAAACTGCTTTTGAAACAGAAATCTATAAATGCTGGGTATCTAGTTTTCAGTTTGAGCTGGCAGACTATTAATGAATGTACACCATGTTTATTTAGGAACTCACTACCACTCAAGAATTGGTTTCCAAATGAATCATAGCAAGATTAACTAGCCTGACAAGTTCATGGTGAATTCCCTGAATCTTAAAGATAGTTTGGGGTTGCTGAATTTCATTTTTCCATGTTTGGGAAGAAAAATCTTCTTAACTTATTAAAATATTGGTAGCGTCATGGATGAATGAAATAACAGAGTGGCAAATGGTGGTGGCAATTGGCCTGACATTCAGTTAGAAAGGTCTCTATCTCAGTAGAAGAACTTTGTTTCATCTTAATAAAACCTAATCTATGACCAGCCTAAATTGGTTGTGGAGGAGAAAATTGTTCCAACCCTATAGTTATACAAATTTAATATAATATAATTGGACAAAGAGAGAGAGAGGCCTTCCAGGAGAATTATGCACCATCATCTACACTTTTCAAAAAAAAAAATAATACTAGGCAGAATCAGGTGACCATGTTAAACTGCTTTACTTTCATGAGCCAGCAGAAAAGTACATTACCATGCTTTGCAGTGTACTGACAATTGTTATTCTATTCTGTTCTATTCTGTCCTTCCTTCCTTCCTTCCTTCCTTCCTTCCTTCCTTCCTTCCTTCCTTCCTTCCTTCCTTCTTTCCATTTATTTATTAGATTTCTACACTGCCCTAGGTGAGGTGCTTTACAAACAAAAAAATAATAATATATGTTAGCTATATAATAAGCTCATTGATTAGAGCTATCTTTACTATTTCAACATACCCCAAAGTAAATAAAGGGATTGGTGGATTCACCTGGCTATGTTCACTAAACATCTTCTGGTAGGAAAAACAACTTCTAGTTCCTCTCCTTAATATGTGGTGGTTCAGATGAGTACAACTGTAGCTGGCAAGTCACAAGGTATTGTTACAAGATATGGGAAGAAGGCTTAAGGAGGCATCAACAAGACTGCATCCTTTCAAATATTTATCTTCCTGAGATCATACAGCTACCATATGAGTCCATTAAAGTCATAGCTTCTCTAAAGTTTCATCAGCAGAGGCAGCTAGCATGCCTAGGCCCTTTTTCCATTCTAAATTCCAACAGTTGTACCTTCCTAACAAGAAGTTAGGGCTACATGGGGCTGCCCTTGAGGACCACTCGGAGGCTTCAGCTGGTGCAGAATGCGGCCGCGCTAGTTGTGATGGGGGTTTCCCGATACTCCCATGTAACACCTCTACTCCGCGAGCTGCATTGGCTTCCGGTTGCCCTCCGGGTGAGATTCAAGGTGCTGGTGATGACCTATAAAGCCCTGAATGGCGAGGGTCCAGGATATCTGAGGGAACACCTGCTGCCAGCATCAAGCTCCCTTCGTCCAGTGCGCTCCCACAGGGAGGGTCTTCTCAGGGTGCCGCCGATAAAAGACTGTCAGCAGATAACAGAGGGTGCCTGCCCTCTGGAGCCAGCTGCCTGTGGAGCTTAGGACTGTCCCCGACCTCCGCACATTTCGCGGACATGAAAACCTGGCTCTTTGAGCTCTCCGGCCCAGGCTGAGAATTTTTAACTGGGGTTTTTAATTCTAGGGATGATTTAATCTTTTTTAATTTGTTTTTAACTTTTGTATTGGTTGTTTTAAATGCCCTGTAAACCGCCCTGAGTCCTTCAGGAAAGGGCGGTATATAAATTTAATAAAATAAATAAATAAATAAATAAGACTCCAAAGGCTCTTTGAAAAACATCAGTCATGCATTTAGGAAAACAGCTGCCTCTGAAAAAGCCAAGGGTCTGGTCTTTCCTACATCCCGGGCCAAAATGCCCATAGAGACCCAGAGACTGGAAGAGAAGATAGAAACCTAAAGCTGCTTAAAATAATCAATGGGAGATGAGCAGATGGATAATAATAATAATAATAATAATAATAATAATAATAATAATAATAATAATAATAATAATAATAATAATAATAATAATAATTTTATTTATATACCGCCCTTCTCCCGGAGGAGTCAGGGCGGTGAAACAATTCAAGTGGCAGCTAGAACCATTAATTGAAAGCCTTACTTTTTTTATATGGGTTACTTTCATCCAAGTTCCTGTCCATGTCACCAAACACATTATCAGTGAGTTTTCAGCTCTTTACCCATAAACATTCACTGAGTTTGCTGCTTGATAATATCTTTGTTTTCTTACATTTAACCAAATTTTTCATTTTCCATTTTTACTTTCATAATGAGACATTTTAAATCATCTTTTATCTTGGATTAAGTGGGCACACCTGACCCAATTCATATCTGCATATCTGAAATTTTAGTTTTATACGCTCTTCCCCTTATGAATAGGTCAGATACCAAAGGATAATTCCCCTATTTAAAATATTTAAAGGGGAAGTCTTCAGAATTTACCTTCAGCTATTGCTGAATGACGCGGTGGCTCAGTGAGTTAGGACGCTGAGCTTGTCGATCAGAAGGTCGGCAGTTTGGCGGGTCGAATCCTGAGTGCCGCGTAACAGAGTGAGTGCCTGTAACTTGTCCCAGCTTCTGCCAACCTAGCAGTTCGAAAGCACGTAAAAATGCAAGTAGAAAAATAGGGACCACTCCGGTGGGAAGGTAACAGCGTTCCGTGCGCCTTTGGCGTCTAGTCATGCCAGCCACATGACCACGGAGACGTCCTCGGACAAGCGCTGGCTCTTCGGCTTTGAAACGGAGATGAGCACCGGCCCCTAGAGTCGGAAATGACTAGCACCCATGTGCGGGGGAACCTTTACCTTTACCTTATTGCTGTAGAATATACCCTCTAATATTTTGGCAAAGTTATGAAATTTTACTCTGAAGCCACATAAAAATGTGTGCCCTTACATTTTTGTACAATGGTGAAAAAAATAGGCTTAGGAAGTCGACATTTTCTATTACATCCCACTTTAATGTTGTGTGCCATAAAGTTATTTACTGCCTCCTACTTCACTTTTTCTTCTTGTGCATACTCAAGGATAAGATAGACAATAAGGTAGACAAGCTTTATAGATAATAGGTTTTATCATTTTAGCTAATTGTTGTTGTTGTTAGTTGCAAAGTCGTGTCCGACCCATCGCGACCCTATGGACAACGTTCCTCCAGGCCTTCCTGTCCTCTACCATCTTCTGGAGTCCATTTAAGCTCACGCCTACTGCTTCAGTGACTCCATCCAGCCACCTCATTCTCTGTCGTCCCCTTCTTCTAGTGCCCTCAATCTTTCCCAGCATTAGGCTCTTCTCCAGTGAGTCCTTCCTTCTCATTAGGTGGCCAAAGTATTTGAGTTTCAACTTCAGTATCTGACCTTCTAAAGAGCAGTCAGGGTTAATCTCTAGGACTGACCGGTTTGATCGCCTTGCAGTCCAAGGAACTCGCAGGAGTCTTCCCCAGCACCATAGTTCAAGGGCCTCAATTCTTTGGCACTCAGCCTTTCTTATGGTCCAGCTTTCACTGCCATACATTGCAACTGGGAAGACCATAGCCTTGACTATACGCACTTTTGTTGACAGGGTGATATCTCTGCTTTTTAGTGTGCTGTCTAGATTTGCCATGGCTTTCCTCCCAAGGAGCAAGCGTCTTTTAATTTCTTGGCTACAGTCCCCATCTGCAGTGATCTTGGAGCCCAGGAAAATAAAATCTGTCACTACCTCCATTTCTTCCCCATCTATTTGCCAGGAATTGAGAGGGCCAGATGCCATGATCTTGGTTTTCTTAATGTTTAGTTTCAACCTAAGTTTTGCACTCTCCTTCTTCACTCGCAACAAGAGGGTCTTTAGTTCTTCTTCACTTTCTGCCATTAGAGTGGTATCATCTGCATATCTTAAGTTGTTGATGTTTCTTCCGGCAATCTTAATTCCAACTTTTGATTCATCAGCTCAACAGGTTTCATAGGTTTAGTGTCAATAACTTTAATGCAGTCTTCAATTTATCTACTTATAGGCTTTGTCTATATGTACATGGATATTTTGCTGTATTTTCTTTTTGTTTCTTCTATTTTGCATTAGTCATTGACCCATATTGTAATAATGTTCAAATAGTGCTTTCATACTTCAGACGACCCACATTTACAGTTGTTTGAAGCATTCCATGGCCAGGCGACCATATTTTACAATATTTTGCTAAAAGCCAACATTGCTAAAAACCAAAACCAGCCCGTAGTGAACCATTGATTCACTTAAGAACCACAGTGTTTATTTAATGTTCATGGCAGTCACTTTACAACCACTGCAAAAAGGATATAAAATCAGGTGGTTCACATAGGGGACCTGATTTATGATTGACCATCATGTCTTACGACCATAATGGACAGGCCCTATTAGGGTTGTAACTTGAGGACTACCCATATATGGAAAATATTCATCAGTGTCTCACTTCCTGTTAAATTCTGAACTACTGTGTTTCTCTAAATTCTGTAAACTCTTACACAACTTTCTATTCATTATAAAAGTTTCTTAGAAGAACAATCATCTGTCCCACCCATTAGCCTTTGTCAGTTTCGCTTTTTGGCATGTTCTATACAATTAAAGTCCTTGTTGCTATCCATAAAACAAAAGCAAACCTCCTTCTGATATTCTCTGGATTTTCCCATTATCTGTCTTAAGTGGGTTATCTGTCTTATGTTCCTTTGCTTCTTCTGTCCATTTGACTTTTCTCTCTTCTAACTGATTCTATTCTTCTTTATAAAATCCAAACCAAAACTATGTATGGAAAGAAGCCAATATTTCAGTAATTTGCACATTATCTTTGATTTGTCTTCAATTATTTAATTGCTTAGACCAGTCTTGCTTCATATTTGTTAACAAATAGCTGTTAACACTTTAAGTGCCTTTTCTCCTGCACCTTTAAATAGTTCAGTGATTCTTTAATCTGAATTTGCTGTATTACACATTTTAATACCCTGGATTTCTAAACATACTCTCTTTCTGCAAATGCTTTTTTCCATTCTTTTTCCTCTATTAGATATCCTTTACAATTACTCTTGCGTATTGCTACTTTAACTGTAAATATTTCTAGGACTTCTCTGTATTTTTTTAAGCCAGTCATTTCCCCTTTCATGCTATTTTCCCCTGTTAAAATTCAGTACTGAAATATTTTACTTTACTCTTTCTTGCTTAATAATGGATATCAGGATTTAGTAAATATACAAATGTCTTATTTGCTAAACGCAAATGTTTCTATTATCTAAACTGCTTGGATATTTCATTAAGATTGTGTATGCTGCTCAGTTGCAGTTCTATACATACAGAATCGAAGAGGGATTTATTTCTTGAGATTGATTAATCTTTTTTAGTTTCTTTTAACAATCTTTTAAAAAGGTGTTATTATTATGGAGCATTGTACAAATTTTACAGATACATTCCGAATTAAAGCTTTTCCTTGTTGTACCATAAACATTTTTCAACATATTTCTTTTGGGATAAAATTTCAGGCCTCTTTGCTAAACTAGTATTAAACTTTATGAATTAACTACTGGGATGTTTTTCCAGTGAAATATCCTTGGGGCTGGGTAAGATTGCTTCAAATTATTCTCAGTTGTCCTCATTATCATTTATGTAGTTAAATGTGACTTAAGGACTTATTGCTGGTTTGGAACTATGTTTAAATCATAAGAAACTAGAGCTAAAAGACAAAGAGAGGCTGCATTTCTCAGCCTTCTAAGAGAAAACAGTAGAATCTTTCCTGATCTTAATTATATTTATTATGGCCAGGCCCTAGGCTAACCTAACCTAATGCTCCTCAGGAATCCTTCACTAGGTTGAGAAAGATAAGACAGACCTTCATGAATTATAGTCTATTTCATCTGCTGCATGAAGTCTTATTTGAATTATATGCATCTATAATGGCATGACTGAGATGGTGTTAATTGATAAATAGCAATGTAGGGATGGGTGAGTGGATGCAGAAAAAACAGCCATGAAACCTATGTCATAATTAATTGTTAAAGTGCAGCAAGATACCTCACTGGTTTTGCTGGTTGTGGTTAAGGGACATTTCAAAACCATTTTCAGTATGATACGGAGTAAAAAATTGTATCACTGTATATAAAAGTATAAAAGGGATGCAGTGGCTCAGTGGGTTAGGACGCTGAGCTTGTTGATCAGAAGGTCGGCAGTTTGGCGGGTCGAATCCCGAGTACCGCGTAACAGAGTGAGCGCCTGTTACTCATCCCAGCTTCTGCCAACCTAGCAGTTCAAAAGCATGCAAAAAATGCAAGTAGAAAAATAGGGACCACTACGGTGGGAAGGTAACAGCGTTCCGTGCGCCTTTGGCGTCTAGTCATGCCGGCCACATGACCACAGAGATGTTCTCAGACAAGCGCTGGCTCTTAGGCTTCGAAACAGAGATGAGCACCGGCACCTAGAGTCAGAAACGACTAGCACGCATGTGCGGGGGAACCTTTACCTTTACCTTTTATATAAAAGTATACAAACTTTGGTGTCAATAAATGCTTCAACCTAAGTCAGATCATTGGGGGAAAGAGAAATCAGATCATTAAAAAAAAGTCAAGATGGCATTCACAGAGACCATCTTAACATTTTTAAAAGGTATTTTTAAAAAATTACACTTTTTTTACATCCCAGGTAAATACCACTGCCCTAAATGCTGAGGATATTTTTGGCTATTAACTACAGTAATCTGAGTATAGGAGAAACACTTATATGATGCAACAAATTCACAACTGCATATAATTCTGTGGCTTAAACCACAAATTCATAGCTATCAGAATGTTTAAGGTTTGCCTCACAGCAAGGATTATATATTCTAAGCATTAGCTAATTTTGAAATATATTAGATTGTTATTTGAGAAGTCAGCCTACTTTGACCTGGGATGATTTGGTTACAGAAGGCAACAGCTTCCATAAAAAGGATACTTGAGAAAATTCTTGAAGTTTCATCTTTCTCTCTCCTCCTGAACAGCAAAAGTATGAATGCTTTAAAACAAATAAAAGATGCAGCTGAAAAATTCTTCTAATTATTTTACTAACTTTTATTTTTACTTTTATTTTACTTTCATTATTTGTGGTTAGCTAGCCATCTAAATTTTAAATAGGTTCTCTAATGATGGCTGTCCAATGAAGATATTTATTGGATTACAGTACTATATTTCTACTCATTTACTGTTAAATCAATTGGGATATTGCAGATAAGTAAGTTTAATTTACTGTAAATAATCACTCTGAAAATTATCATTTCCTGAGCACTTAATTTCTAAGGACGTTTGGCAGGTCGCATTTATAACCTTGTCATATTGCAACTATGACCTCTTGCCCTCTTGTGTTCAATGACCATCTCAACAAGCAATTATGATTTCCAATTTGTTATAATGGAATTACTGTTATAATGAAATTACTACTGGATTCAGCAGTGGTGGAAGGTGCTTCAGAGGGCATCTTACTAATTAATTATAATACATTAGGATGTTTCAGCCATGGTTAACAACTTCACAACCTTCCATTGCTAAAAGATATCCAAGGATGCATTATGGACCAATCACTTTCATTCATCCCTAGAAAGGAGGCAATGGCAAACTTACTGACAATTGTCCCAAGACAACTGCAGGGATATTCCAAACCATCACCAGGAATCAAAATGGACTTAAAAACAGGAGGAAAAAAGCTTACAGGTTAAATTTCTTGAGTGTCTCATACTCAAAGACACCTTGAGGGGTGAACTGGCTGAATTCAGGATAGGTTGCTCAGCACTAGACCATACTTCAGAGGTGCAGAACCGGGCAGAAAAGTAGTGTACACTCATGGCCCTGGTTCATCTATCTGTGCTCTTGATTCTGTGTTCTTGGTTTTAGCTTCACTAACACATCTAACACATCTACTTTACACTCACTCATCATATGAATCATACAATCTTTATGGTATCACTATCACAATTTTATAGTGTGTGCTGGTGATTTAATCTTAGTCATTTCTTATGGTATATAGATCAGATTCATTGGACAACCATTTTTTCCCCAAAATTCTTGCTTTTTTAAAAAAACTTGATGATATGCTAGGCCTCATCAAACTACATAAAGATAATTTCAGTATGACTCTATCATGTAGGAATCTTGGGAAATATGAAATCGATTTTTAATGACTATAATGTATTTAATCACATCATATTTCTGACACATTGCATGAGTTCGACAGGGTCAAAAGTGTTTTGTTGATGATTTTCATTTGTGCTCAGTGTCTGATACATCTTGCCCGCAGTGTCCAACAATAATCAGCCAGCACTGATGAATTACAATTGCCCCAATACTGTTTTCCCACTGTGATAATGTCTTGGTGAAATCTTTCATCATGTTCGTCACTAACTGCACCTAGATTTTCAGGAAAGAAGTCCAAGTGTGACTGCAGAAATTGAATCTTCAGTGAGTTGTTGCACTTCGTCATCATGTATGCTGTAAAAAAATTGTCAACCAGCTAAATGTAGTTTGGTGCTCTATATTTGCCAAGAAAATTGTCAATGACATCTTTGAGTGCTTTCCACAAGATTTAACTGCTTTTCATTGATGATCTGTGGACCAACAAAAATGCCTTCTTTAATCTTGGCATCAGTTACTCTTAGAAACAGATAGATCAGGATTTTTAAATCAAGGTATGGGAAGAGCTTGATGGGGCTTCAGACAACATTAAGGGCTAAAAAACAAAGTTTACTCAAATGCAGCCATGTTCCTAAGTCTAGAGTTTTATCTCTTGATTAGCAGATTTTTTTTTTAAATTAACAATCTCCTGGGCCTGAAAATGACTGAAACCCCTGCTATGCTCCACCAACTCTTTTTAAAATGATTGCAGCATCCCATAACAGGTTTCTCCAGTTATGTTCATTACCTAAAAGTTATTTTTAGTTGATGCTGTCCTTGAAAGTTCAGGAGAGGAATTCGATCCCCTGATTCAGCAGAGATTACATGCAATTTGGTAACATGTTTATTTTGTGGCACATTTACTCCCTTCCTAATTATTGCTTCCCTCACTTGTAGGTGTTTTCATGAGGACAAGAGCATTAAGATTATCCCACGCTCAAATTTAGTTAATGAAAAACACACAGGAATCTAAAAGGAGCAGGTCCATAAATCTCACTGTCCTGCTAGTTCCACTAAACAAGAAAGAGCTGAACTAAGTTAATGCATCTTGCAGCTGTACCACATTTTATGTAATGGCCCAGAACAAAAACTGGGTTTTGTCTAGCACATGCTGAAAAGTAGCAAAAGAGATGGCTCTTCCTTTGTGGTTTATATCAAAGCTAAATGATCTGAAAGATGCACAGAATAAACAAAGGGAATTGTAAATTAAATAAGCCTGTAAACCAAGACAAAAATAAATTCATGTTTCCTACTTTTATTTAATATTTCCAGGATTTATTAGTGTTGTCTTTTCTTATTGCATATTCTTAATCACAAATTAGGTTACAAACCAACATTTACAATGACTGAAAAAAGAGGTATGAAACACACAAACAGTTTTGAGGCACCATCTGAAACCAGTTAATTGTCCTCACTGTTAGGAAGTTTCTTTACACCACATCTTTGACAGGAGTTGAAAAGGCAAAATGAATAAATAAATCATGCAACATTCATATAGGGGACATACTTAGATAAGCATCCTCATTTGTGAGAATTTGTGGCTCATTCACATTGAAAATTCATGTCCTTCATCTTGATGGGGAAAGATTTTCCATGGAGTTCTGATCACAAAGAAGAGGGAGTCAAGCTATTCTCCAAAGCACCTGAAAGCAGGACAAGAAGCAACGGATGGAAACTAGTCAAGGAGAGAAGCAACCTAGAACTAAGGAGAAACTTCCTGACAGTTAGAACAATTAACCAGTGGAACAACCTGCCTCCAGAGGTGGTGAATGCTCCAACACTGGAGGTTTTTAAGAAGAGAATGGACAGCCATTTGCCTGAAATGGTGTAAGGTTTCCTGCCTGAGCAGGGGGTTGGACTAGATGACCTCCAAGGTCCCTTCTAACTACTTCTTCTTCTTCTTCTTCTTCTTCTTCTTCTTCTTCTTCTTCTTCTTCTTATTATTATTATTATTATTATTATTATTATTATTATTATTATTATTATTATTTCAGATTAAAGCAAAAGGATTGTCCAGAATGAAAGAAAACACAATGTAGCAATCTTATTTTTAGGTTTAGGTTCCAATTAATAATTTGATAATTTAATGTCTCAAAAATGACATTGCTATATAAAAACATCTCTAAGCTTGAAAAATCAAAGATATAAATAAGTACAGATTAGGTGAGACCTCAAAAACAGTAACTGTGAGAGGGACCTAGCAGTCCTAGTGGACAATCACTTGAATATGAGCCAGCAGTGTGCAGCAGCAGCCAAAAAAGCTAATACAATCCTGGGTTCCATAAACAGAGACATAGAATAAAGATCACACAAAGTATTAGTACTGCTTTATAAAACCTTAATAAGGCCACATCTGGAATACTGCAACCAATTTGGTCACCATACTACAAAAAAGATGTTGAGACCTTGTAAAAAGTTCAGAGAAGAGCAACTAAGATGATCCAAGGCCTGGAGACTAAAACATATGAAGAATGGCTGTAGGACTTGGGTTTGACTAGTCTAAAAAGAAGCAGAAATAGAGGTGACATGATCGCAGTATTCCAGTATTTGAGAGGCTGCCACAAAGAAGAAAGAGTCAAATTATTCTTCAAAGCACCAGGGGGCAGGACAAGAAACAATGGCTGGAAACTGATCAAAGAGAGAAGCAACTTGGAACTAAGGAAAAAGTTCTTAACAGTGAGGACAATTAATCAGTGGAACAGCTTGCCTTCAGAAAACATGGGTGCTCCATCACTGGAAGTTTTTAAGAAGAGACTAGACAAGAGAAATGGCATAGGTTCTCCTGTTTGAGTGGGGGGTCTGGACTAGAAGACCTCCAAGGTCCCTTCCAACTCTAGTGTAGTCTAGTCTAGTCTATTCTATTCTAGTCTAGTCTTACAATTTTATACATATTTATCAGTCTTAAAACATTCAATTGAAAATTATTTTGGACATACATACAATAGCAATAGCAAAAGCACTTAGACTTATATAACATTCCACAGTGCTTTATGGCCCTCTCTATGTGGTTTACAGAGTCAACCTAATGCCACCAACAATTTGGGTCCTCATTTTACTGACCTTGGAAGGATGGAAAGTTGAGTTTACCTTGAGCCAGGCAGGATCGAACTCCTGGCAGTGGGAATGCATTCTAACTACTGCTCATGGTACAAATTATACCAATGTTTGTCAGCTTTGACAACTTCAAGAGGTATGGACTTCAATTCGTAGAATTCCTCAGCCAACATCTTCAAGTTGCTAAGGTTGAGAAACACTGAATTACATCATAAGTCTAGTTTTAAATATCTGTTTGTGCCTCAGTCCAGTTACTAAGAGCTTGAATGATGTCTAGCTCATTCTGGCTGGGTTCACTTTAATCCCAAATTAATAATCCCCAATTGTTATGTTCTTAATAATGCATGGATACCAGAGCAAGAAAAGTGGTTGTAGGAAGGGGGGGATTGTAAACTTTTCTTTGTTTCCTTGTGCTTGATTTTTTATTATTGTGGAAAGTTTATTAAAGTTTTAAAGTTTTATTAAATTTTTTTTAGAGTTAACTATAAAGCCCAAAGCCTTTATTGATGGAAATCTGAAAAAGTAAGTTTGTATATATATATTTTTTTCTCAACAAAAGTGCCATTTCAATCATTCAAAAATGGAAAGGGGTAAGAAAAGATAAGTAGCAGCACCAACACCCTGACTGATAAATTAATGAGATGTTATCTCTGCAAAGGCATGGTTACCAATCTTATGTTCACAAGATAAAATGGAAATATGGGGCAAAGTTAGAAGATACTTTACCGAAAGTGTTCATTCTTACTTGCCTGCTTGTCTAGTTCTCATTACTAGTTATGGAGGCCAAATCTTTTTTAAGTTCTAGAAGGGGATTATTTGCAATGAAGAATCAACAGCAGAATCACGATCTGTTCTCACCTACATGTGATCAATAACTGCCAGCTGAAATATATATATATATATATATATATATATATATATATATATACAAATTATTCAAATTGCTAATAAAGAATTTGGGAGGCGGCTAAGATGATCATTTCGAACTCATTTATGTTCTCATCAGTTAGTCATACCCTTTATCTGAGATTCGAACCCGGGCTGATTGTATATCAGGCAGTGTTTTAAAAAGCCTTGACAAATACTTAAACATATATATATATATATGTTTAAAATTTACACAAATATGACCTGTCACCGGTGTGACTACTGCCTGTCGATGGCCTTCAGGTTAGGCTGACACAGGAAATAAAGATTTGTCCCATGTTTGGGGCCTAGCAAGGTAATCTAAAAATAGTTAACAAGCATTTGACATATATCTCCCCTTGCTTCTCAGCTAACAAAGCAAGAGAGATCCTGTGGCTTAGAGGCGAAAACAACTGCCTAATGTGCAATCAGCCCAGGTTCGAATCTCAGAAGGGTATGGCTGACTGATGAAAACTAATAAGTTTGAAATGCATATCAGTCTCCCTTAATTCTTTGTTAGCAATTTAAAATTTACACAAATATGAGCTGTCACCGGTGTGACTACTGCCTGTCGATGGCCTTCAGGTTAGGCTGACACAGGAAATAAAGATTTGTCCCATGTTTGGGGCCTAGCAAGGTAATCTAAAAATAGTTAACAAGCATTTGACATATATCTCCCCTTGCTTCTCAGCTAACAAAGCAAGAGAGATCCTGTGGCTTAGAGGCGAAAACAACTGCCTAATGTGCAATCAGCCCAGGTTCGAATCTCAGAAGGGTATGGCTGACTGATGAAAACTAATAAGTTTGAAATGCATATCAGTCTCCCTTAATTCTTTGTTAGCAATTTAAAATTTACACAAATATGAGCTGTCACCGGTGTGACTACTGCCTGTCGATGGCCTTCAGGTTAGGCTGACACAGGAAATAAAGATTTGTCCCATGTTTGGGGCCTAGCAAGGTAATCTAAAAATAGTTAACAAGCATTTGACATATATCTCCCCTTGCTTCTCAGCTAACAAAGCAAGAGAGATCCTGTGGCTTAGAGGCGAAAACAACTGCCTAATGTGCAATCAGCCCAGGTTCGAATCTCAGAAGGGTATGGCTGACTGATGAAAACTAATAAGTTTGAAATGCATATCAGTCTCCCTTAATTCTTTGTTAGCAATTTAAAATTTACACAAATATGAGCTGTCACCGGTGTGACTACTGCCTGTCGATGGCCTTCAGGTTAGGCTGACACAGGAAATAAAGATTTGTCCCATGTTTGGGGCCTAGCAAGGTAATCTAAAAATAGTTAACAAGCATTTGACATATATATATATATATATATATATATATATATGAATTCTAGAAGAAGTTTATGTTTTATTCATTGTTAATATTATTGTGAACTGTATCACAATAATTGAAAAATGTAGATGACACTATATATTCAGTTTGGATTAGAATTAGAAAAATCTAATCTCTTCTCCCTTTCTTCCTCTTTTAAAAATGTAGTTTGGTCTTAAGGATTTCTGATTTTACACAGTATGAAATTTGTAATTGTTTTTTGGAGTAGTCTATTTTTTGTATTATTATACAAAGCAGGAGAAGTTTACAGTGCATGCCTTCTGGGTTATATTTAGGAAATGGAGTGGTTCACAACACTCTGAGCCAACGGAATACATTGGAACGTTTTTTTCTGAATTTTTTCCCCTATGCTCTAGCCAAATTTGGCCCAGTTTTAAACTCAACTTTCTTTTGCCTAGATCCTCTGACCACATTTGGTCCCATTCTGATTTGTTTCTGAAGACTTATTCTGCTGATAGATGAATAGACAGAATTCCAAAGGCCTTTATGTAATAGCTTTCCATTGAGTTGGAAAAAATAAAATGGAGTAGATTAACTACTTCATCCTGTGTTATGTTTTATTTATTGTTTTTATTTTGCTTTGTTATTTGGCTGATTTTAAATGGAGTTGCATAATTTAGGATGCAATCCAAAATACAATTATTAGGAAAAGAACAGCCTACATAAACATAAACAGGAGAATTGTCTTCATTGGCTTTTGTAAATCAAAGCTAGACATCCTTTAGAGCAAATGCATGTCTAGCTCATTCTGGCTGGGTTCACATGATACGCTTGCTATTCCCAATTGTGTTTTAGCAAGATGTGCCTGAATAAATGAACTTTATTATGGTTCCATGTGTTCCTATTGTGCTTCATTATGTCTTCATGTGATGTGTCAGGCATAAGCAACCAGAAATACTCTTGAATAGGCCCAAGTAGATATTTTACTGTTGATCACATATATTACAAGAATCTCGCCAGAATGTCTGCCTTCCCTTGAGAAATGGCAGATATAGATCTAAGGATTTCACTTCATGTTTCCACCAACTCCAAGCTGGAATGTCTCTTTACTTCCCCTAGAGGAAGTAAATCACCACAGAGGTTCATCATGCAAAAGTGGCTGTTTTCCCTGCATATCTCTCTCTGATTGCTTAGATTTTTTGCCAACAGCTAACCAAATCACTTGGAGAGACGAAAAATGTATTTCAGAAGACAAAGAAAGTTTTTACCTAGTACTATAGAAGTGGCTTTGTCATAAACTCTTCTTGATGGTGCATTTTTGTTGTTGTTAAGTTTGCGTCATTACTCAGGAAGTCTTTTTTTGGCTTTTCAGATGTATTCTGTATTGCTCACACTGTTAAAAATATGTGATAGCATAAGAGAGTTGAAGAGAAGGAGAAGCATTTCAGGAAACAATATATTGCACTTTTCTGTGCCTTTGTGGCTTTATAGAAGATAAAGAGCCCAGAGCTCACTGGAAGATCTGCACAGAAGAGGTAATTGACAAACAGCTCTATAGTGCCTCAAGATTATGATTTTATACAGGCACTGAAGCAACAACAAAATACATGAGGATTACAAGCAGGTTCAAATGCTGCATCACAACTCTATGCAATTATATCAAAAGAGCACTTTTTATCCACTGCTTTGCTTAGAATCAATGTCATGTGAAGACTGAATCACTTGTCATTTGCAAGTTATGAAGTGAGTCTATATCACAGCAATTGTAGGATCAGTGCACTCACTGGTTTAAATGGACAGAAGTATTAGTCTTTTTTAAAGACAGGTCAAATGATCTTTGAAAAGTTGTACATAAAAGGAGCCTACACAATGTTAATGCACCTTCCAAAACAATAATCAGATGTATATGTGTTATGTATGGGGTGTGAGCAGCAGCTCTGGAGTTACCACCAGGTGGAGCTGTGCTGTGGCCGGATTGGCTGAAAGGTTTTCAGCGGGAGATACGGTTGGATGGATTGGCCAGAGTGTCACTGGCTAGGTATATAAGGGGTCCAGGTAACCCCCTTTGTTCAGTATGCGCCTACCACTAATAAAGAACTGACATTCAGGGCTTTTTTTCTCATAGAACGCTCAGAATGGAGTTCCGGCACCTTTTTTGGATGGAACCTTGTAGGGTAAGCAAGGCGGGTTGTATGACATATGAGTTCCGGCACCTTTTTCTTTTACAAAAAAAAGCACTGGTGGTACTCATCTATTCATTCATTGCCATGTGGTCCACAACCCACTACACAATAATGGCGACGAAAGTGGGATTGCTGTTTCGTGCAGAGCTGAATCACTAGCTGAAGTCACTGGCTGACATCACTGGATCGGAGAAAAAGAATTCTTTTCTCGATCCTTGCCGAAACAGCATCCTAGGACCGGTCGAACCATGGAAAAATAACTCAGATCCATGAGTTCGACATTTACTGGCCCGAGCAATGGGAATCGCACCTGGGCCAGGTTGAAGGCTACCTCCTCGTTAACAGAATTACTGAGGATCGCATGAAGGCAGTGGCACTACTGTACATCAGCGGGTCTGCCGTCTATGATGTGGCCGTTGGATTGTTCGCACCCATGCCTATCACAACTGTTCCATACCGTGACCTCATAAGCAAGCTGAACAGGCATTTTATGCCTAAGAGGTCTGAGATGTCTTTGAGATTCCAGTTTGTACAGTGGATCCAGAGGCCGGGCGAGTCAACAACCGACTTCATTGCAGATGTGTGACAAGCCGGTAGTCTTTGCAAGTACCCTGACTTAGAGGACCATCTGCGAGATCGCATCACCTTCAGGCTGAGCGACAAGCAGCTGCGGCAGAAGCTGCTCATGAAGCCGAAAAGGAGCCTGCAAGAGGTCTTGGATGAGGTCCAAGCATATGAGGTGGCCAGCGGCAACGGTCAAACAACCCACTGACCCAGCAGCAGCTCCGGGGGATCAGTGCACCAGGAGAGCACTGCGTATGGCGAGACGGATGACGATGAGGCAGCAGAGATCGACACGGTAGACCAGAGGTTGACACAACAACAATCAACGCGACCGTGGGTAGACCAGGAGGCTTAGCAAAGACCGATAGCATCGCAGAGAACTGCTGGTGGGGCCAGTACTGACACTATTTTGGGAGCCGGAGCAACCAGTCCCAAGTGTGCCAGCTGTGGGTGGAACCACGCAAGAGTGACCTGCAGATTTTGCTCGGCTAAGTGCCAAATCTGTGGGAAAACAGGCCACATCGCTGTGCTCTGCCGGAGCCATCAGAGGAATGAGGACACATCATCAAAAGGTACTGGGACACCCCAAAATGCAACCTCCAATGCCATAGTGAACCTTAAGGCCATTTCCCATTTGGGGGTCCATCGGTTACTCACCCCCAAAATTATGCTAGAAGTCCACTTGCAGGGCATACTCTGTAAGATGGAGTTAGACTCCAGTGCCGCGGTCTCGATAATTTTGGAGGAGACTTTTAAACAAGTGTGCATCCAGAGCAATCGGTGGGCTACTTTAAGACTGACTAACCTAAAACTAACTGACTTCAAGCATGCTCCCATAAAAATCAAGGGGGAGGCCACACTGTTGGTGCGGTTCAGAGGGTTCCGTGGGGACTTGGATGTGTTGGTAGTTGATGGCCTCAGGACTAGCCTAGTGGGGTGGACTGGTTTGGGCCGCTGGGCATAGGCATCTCAGGGATCCATAGTGTCCAGGCCACGAGCCTCGAATCCGTCTGCAAAGTGTTTGCAGATGTATTCAAGGACAAGCTAGGCACATACACAGGGCCACCCATCAAGTTAAAGTTAAACCCCAATGTTATGCCCAGTAGAATCAAACCCCGAAGGGTTCCCTTTGCCCTTAAAAGTAAAATAGAGAGGGAGTTGGACAAGCTAGTGGACCAGGGGGTGTTAGAGCCCGTGGAAGGGGGTGAGTGGAAAACCCCTACAGTTACCCCACTAAAAGCTAATGGGGAGGTGAGGATCTGCGCTGACTACAAATGTACTGTGAACTGGGCCCTCAATTCGCATGCTTACCCGGTCTGGATGGTCAGCCACATCCTCACCTCTCTTCAGGGCGGCGCCATTTTTGCAAAGCTAGATTTGGCGCAAGCGTATCAGCAGCTCCTGGTTGTCCCAGAGACTGCTGACGCGCAGACCATAGTAACACACAGAGGAGCTTTCAGAGTTAACCGTTTGCAGTTCGGTATCTCTTCAGCACCAGTGATCTTTCAAGAAGTGATGGAGAAAACACTGAAGGGCATTCCAGGAGTATGCCCTTACTTTGATGTCCTCATCACTGGAAGCTCTGAGGAGGTATTAGCTGAGAGACTGCAGGCTGTTTTAAACAGATTTCACTCTGCAGGGCTCAAACTCAAGAAAGACAAGTGCAGCATAGTCGTAACATCTACTGAGTTCCTAGGGTTCAGAATAGATGAATCCAAGGTGAGGGCAATAAAAATGGCCCCCACTCCAAAGAACAAGAGGGAATTACAAGCATTCCTGGGGCTCCTAAATTTTTACCATTCATTTCTTTCACACAAAGCTGCAATAGCTGCAATAGCTGAGCCTCTGCACAGGCTCCTAGACAAGCAAGTTGTGTGGAATTGGAATAAGCAGCATAGAGTCAAAACCTATATGCATCGCATGTGATGCATCCCCATACGAAGTGGGTGCTGTACTAATACATCTTGAAGACAATGGAGACCAAGTGCCCATTGCCTATTACTCATGCACATTGTCTAGGGCAGAAAGGAACTATGCTCAAATCGATAAGGAAGCTCTGGCCATAGTGGCCGGGGTCAAGAAATTCCATGACTACCTCTATGGCATGGAATTCACCATATTGACAGATCATAAGCCTCTACTGGGTTTGTTCACAACGGACAAACAGACACCTCAAATTTTATCACCCAGAATGCTTACGTGGTCCATCTTCCTATCTGTATACTCTTGCAAGTTAGTTCACAAGCCTGGTAAAGAGATGGGCCATGCGGACAGGTTAAGCAGGTTGCCCTTAGACAAGGCTGAACCTGATCCAGCACCTGTAGCCCAGATACTGTCCATTCAAGATCTACCAGAGTGCCCCCTGCAGGCAAAAGACATAGCTGCTGAAACAGCAGCAGACAGAGTCCTAAGCAGAGTTCAGTCTTGGGTATTCATGGGGTGGCAAGAAAGGTCTCCAGGAACCGAATTCCAACCTTACTTCAACAGGAGGCATGAGTTGTCGGCACACAAGGGTTGCCTCTTATGGGGAAGTAGGGTCATCATTCCCCAAACACTGAGAAACATGGTCATTAAGTCATTACATGAAGGACATCCAGGAATAGTCAGAATGAAAGCATTAGCAAGGAGTTATCTGTGGTAGCCTGGTCTTGATAAAGCTATTGAGGAACAGGTTAACGGTTGTTATGACTGCCAAAGGTCCAGACCTGAGATGCCCCATGCACCAGTACTCAAGTGGGAAGAGACACACACTCTATGGTCCAGAGTACACATTGATTACGCAGGTCCTTTCCAGGGACAGTTGTTCTTGGTGGTGGTAGACAGCCACTCTAGGTGGTTAGAAGTGATACCAGTCACTAGCATGACCTCGGCCAAAATCATCCAAGTGCTCAGGGGACTCTTTGCCACACATGGCCTTCCAGACATATTAGTCTCAGACAATGGGCCTCAATTCACCTCTGCTGAATTCCAGGCATTCACCAGGGCCAACTTGATTAGGCATGTAACAACGGTGCCCTTCCACCCATCAACCAATGGATTAGCAGAATGCATGGTAAGAATGACCAAGGACGAATTGAGGCACATCATCAATGGCAACTGGCATCAAAGGTTGGCAAAGTTCCTGTTAGCTCAACAAACCACACCCTGCACTACCACGGGCAAGAGCCCAGCGGAACTTTGTTGGGGCCAAAGGCTGATCACCAAATTGGACAGGCTGCACCCTGACAGAGTGGCTGCTGAGACTGAGTGCCCCAGACCCCCTAGAGAATTTCTCAATAACGACTTGGTTTGGGCAAGGAACTATGGTCCGGGGCAATTTTGGATTCCGGGGGTGGTGGTTGACAGAACTGGGCCAGTGTCCTATATTATAGGGTTGGAGGGGAATCGCCAAATCCGGCGTCATGTAGACCAAACCAGGAAGCGGGTTCCAGAAGGGACACAGGGTGACCAAGCTCTGGAACCACAGGTAAAAACTTCTGAACAACATAAGGAACACCAGGAGCAGGGTCAAACAGAACATTGGGACCAGGGCTCAACCATTACCGATGATGATGTGGAAGACCAGCAAGGGCTGAGACGGTCTATCAGGACCCACAGACCACCAACATAGCCTGCAGATTATGAACAATCCTGAACAGGCCAGAGCCAGTCACCGCTCAGGTTGATGTTGTGTTTGTAATGTATTATGCATGTCAATTGTTTTTTTTTATATATGTGTCATCTTTTAAGGGGGAAGGGGTGTTATATATGGGGTGTGAGCAGCAGCTCTGCAGGTACAACCAGGTGGCGCTTTGCTGTGGATGGATTGGCTGAAAGGTTTTCGGCGGGAGATACGGATGGATGGATTGGCCAGAGTGTCACCTGCCTAGGTATATAAGGGGTCCAGGTAACCCCCTTTGTTCAGTACGCGCCTACCACTAATAAAGAGCTGACATGCAGTACTCATCTATTCATTCATTGCCATGCGGTCCACAACCCACTATACAATAATATGGGCAGATGCACCTGGTGTCCCTGGCAACAGAAGCAAAAATTATCAGGGAGGACAGTGTTTAACAGTCCAAGGAAAGAGGACATGCCCATCATAACTTCATATGCCCCATAGGAATTGGGCAGATGCATTATCACCAACATCATCAACAAGGTGTTACATCTCATTCATACAGCAAAGCATGTTGGGAGAAGGGGAAAAGTGCTATTTTAAACAAGAAGAGTTAAATGCATCTTTCTGATGCCTCTTCAATTGGCTGGAGATGACTTGAATGACATCATGAAGATGTCTTCTAAAAAGGCTCCTGGACTATATCCCTATGTCGTGTCTCATGGGGCATGAAGATGAGCCTTCTGAATGTCCTCAAACATTTGTCAGCACAAAGAGTTCCCTTAACTATCTGAAGGTGGGGGAAGACAAGGATGAAAGGGAGCTGCCCTCATCAAAATGGCTCTCACATTCTTGGCATTTTCTTTACGCCTCCTCCAGAAACCTTTGTGAGGAGAAATCGTAAGCCATCCATGTGCAACAACCTGTCACAAACATTCTTTTGCCCAAGAAAGCAATGGCTATGACTGCATTCATAACCCATTATCGGAAGTTGCAGGCATTGGAATTGCTGACTAGAAACTGATCCTTAAAAATGTTGAGCTCAACCAAACACAAATCTCTTGGTTTCAATGGAGGGATAAGCACATGTTTTCACTGTGCTATTAGAACAAATGGATTGTGGTTTCAGTCTGAACAGAGGTTGCTCTTGTTGAACTTATCTTGCTAAAAGACAACAAGTTGGATGCTTTCATGAGGACAAACACTGACTTTTTACTAGAGTTATTCATTTGTCAGTTCTGAGAATTTGCCTGAACCCTTTTCTAATCACGGGTTTAAAGAATAGTTTCTTTGCAGATTTTTTTCTCAGTGCATTATTCAGGTGAATATATCCTCATTCTAGTGAGGATATGACCAATCACTCTTAGGACCAGCAGTAATGCACTAGAATAATAATAGATCTGGGAGTTGCAGGGCAAAATGTACATCCTGGAAGGGAAGCTTCTGGTTTTGGCAGGACAACTCATGTGTGGTTTACTTAAAAGAAAAAAAATGATTCTTAAGGAAAGGAAATAAATGCTACCAATTATACAGCTAGTATAACTTCCAAGAGATGATCAGAGGATATAGTGAAAAAAGTCAAGATGGTGGTCATGCTGAATGATTGAAACTATGCCCAGGTTTGTTTGTGCATCATAGTTTCAGGTACCATCTAGACCAGGGGTGTCCAGCCATGCTGGCTGAGGAATTCCGGGAGTTGAAGTCCACACATCTTAAAGTTACCAAGATTGGACACCCCTAATCTAGACTGTTTTGACCATATCTTGAAGATACCTCTGAACTTTTCCCTTGTTCTAGGAACATTTTGCGAGATAGCTTTATGAGCTCTTCCATTATAACTCCTTACCTCTTATTTGAATTTGGAATTCTGCCAGGAAAGTCCTGCTTACTAAATTCCATTTATCGACTTAGTTTGAATCAATATTCACTTTTCTGATTTTATAAAATCAAATAAAACTGCTTCTCTCTTATCCATTACAGCTATACAGTTATTACATTCGTTTCTCATTTTCAGCATAATTTTCACAGTAAGGAGAATACTTAGTGGACGACTTCATCAAGAAAAGAGTGCTAATTAGTTTCAACCCATATCTTTCAGACTAAAAAAACCCCATCATAAGAAGTTCAGTCCCTGGCATATTCACAGAAGGGTGCCAGAGTACTATTCTTTGTTGAATAGTACTCTGGAAAAAATTAAGCTAAAAGAACCTTCTCACACTGTCCTCGGAGGACAGAAAAATCCCCACTGCCATGTGACTTTGGCATTCATCATAGAAGTTGAGCCTCCATAATAGTCAACATACCATGCAGCTAAAGCCACTAAAACCATTTCTCTTTTATCTTCTTGGTTTTCTAAGATTGCTCAATATTTTGGTGTGGTTGCCTCCAGAATTGTGGTTTGGCTTATGGGAGAGAGGTTTACTGGCTTGGCTTCTTGTAACAATATCACCAGTGTAGCCTGGCATCCCTGTGTCATTATTACAATTAAATGGACTAAAAAAAAATTCTTGATTTCAGTTTTCAGCATTTCCCCTCCCCTCCTTTTTTTTTCTCCTCTGCACATTCACTGCTGCTTGTGAAATCCCTCTGTTCATTAACAGCAAAATCAAAAGACAAGCAATGCATACATACATACACACACACACACACACACAGCCTTTGGTTTATAGATTTGTCCTAATAGATTGTTTCAGTCCTTCAGTCAGCAAAAATGTATCCTGGCATTATTTGTGCTGCCTCAAGAGCTTATACTAGAAGAAATCCTTTCTCACAAAGTACAGTAGAAAACTGATATAGGTCATCCTCAGTACAATCATTAAGCATGTCCAATGTTGTTTGCAGCAGTCATTAAGTGAAGTCCATGGTTGTTAAGCAAAACTGTTTTACCCAATGTGTGCTTTTTGCTGGATACTAAAAGTAGATGCCGGAAATCAGCAAAAAAAAAAAACATTGAAAATCACACTCACATGACTGCAGGACATTAGCAATGGCTGTAAAGGTGAGTCAAAATGTGATCACATGGGGGAGGAGTGCAGGCTGACACTTCAAGATCAAATTGTAAGGACCTTCGCGGAGGTCCATTGTAACCTCAAACACTAGTCACTAAGCAATCGGTTGTTTAGTGAAGATCATGTGTACACATTCTAAGACCAGTTATGTAAGTGGAAGCAACTGGGATATTGGTTGCTTGAGACTGCTGCATCCCTTCTAGTTATAGGCTTCAGCTGCAGCAGAAATTGGACACCTGTTTCCACAGACTCATCTATTCAGATCCTGCCTGTCTGCCTTACATTTTGCAAAGTACTATTCATGCATTCCATGAGCTCCTTGAACGTATGGGTGTAGAACATGGGGTCACCATTTTTTGACAGGAACTTTTTTTCCCCTTTCTGATACTCCTTTTCTCCTGGCCCATAATTTTTCTTTCTCTCAAAAGGAAGCCTTTAGGGAATGCAAAGGGCTTTTGAAATTATGCTATGGGCAACTGGAAATGAGGCCAAGGGCCACCTACAGACCTTGGGCTTGAGCTATAAAGTCTACCTAAACCATATTTCCACATAGTGAAAGTGATTTTGATGACTGTATATCCTGTACTTCTGCTGTATCATCAATTTCTCAATCTTAGAAAGAGGATGCATGATAATTCAATGTTGACTGTTGAGAAATTAAGTCCATTAGCTGACTCCGGGGAAATCTTAAACAAGGAAAAGAAAAAGAAAAAAGTGAACAAGATAAAATTGCTCTTGCAGCAATATACATGATAAGTGTATTGATATTGAAGGTTGCCCCCACCCCAAAAAAGAGGAAGCTGAGAGTATGAGAAACAATATATAGCCAAATGAGACAACCACTTAAATATGAGCCTGCAGTGTGCTGCAACTGCCAAAAAAGCCAATGCAGTCCTAGGCTGCATCTACAGAGGGATAGTATGAAGGACACCTGGAATAGTATCGGATTTCTTGCTTAAGTAGTGGGTTGAACTAGAAGACCTCCAAGAACCCCTTCCAACTCTATTATTCTGTATTCTAGATCTGAAGAAGAGTTAACAATCACACCAGAAAAGTGGAAATATTTGTTTAGCTCACTGGATTTTTGCTGGGAAAGTAAAGCAAAATAGGAATTTGATGTACATGAGCCTGGAACTGCTAAAAAACAGTGGAAGAAAAATCCATGCAATTGGAACCACAAGAAAGGGACTAAAAGAGTCAACAGTCCTAGCAAGCCAACTATGTTAGTTCCCTAAAGTAATCCGTATTACATATATTGGAAGTAATTTCATTTGAGTTTGTTTTTAATTAAGTGACTGAAAGAGATTTTATTTAATAGCTATTTTGTGGCTAGCAATGATATTTTTTAGAAAGATAATTATAACTCTTTATGTTTGTAATTATGAAAATGTTGTCTTTTAGCTAGTGAAGTAAAAAGTTTATATTTACAAGTAATGAAAGAATCTGTACATTGGGCAGGTAAGATGGGACACTCCTGTTCCCCAATTAAGACATTCACAATTCTAGTGAAACACACCACACATCAATGATTTGTTTCTTATCAAATAGAAAAAAAAAGTTAATGTAACATGATAATTTTTATAGAACAAAATATTTTGTTAAAATCATTATGGAAGAAAGATGGTACCAATCCAGGAAAGCATGGCAAAAAATGTATCAGGTCAATTTTGCTCTAAATTGAAGAAGAATGCTTTTGCCAGTAAAGTACAGACCAAGATGGTCACATTTCCATATTAAATTATGAGGAAATGTAAGGTCATGATAAAACACAGGAAAGAAGTATGAAAGAAAAGCTCTCACAATCGCTTTCCTTTGAGAACCTCTAAGAATCTAACCATTTAACATGCAATGTCTAGCACTTCTACCTACATTAAAAAACTATATTGACAAATACAAGATGTGAACAGATGTACCAAATCAAATGTATTTTTCACACACAGAAAAATCGCCAACATTGAAATTGCAAACTTGTATAAACTACCCGCATAATCATGGGACTACAGCATGTTCTCTAATATACAACATCCTGCAGTAATCATGGGTGAGTTTAATAGCCAAAACATATAATGGGGATACAGTGACTAGTGAAGATGGTGAAATGATAGCACAGTGTGTGGACACTGAAAATGTCTGCTTAGTCCATGATGCTAAGTATAAGGGAATGATCTACTCTGCCAGATAAGATAAGATAATCTTTATTGTTATTTTTTTACTGTGGGCACAATGGCACACATCAAAAATGAAATTTAGTTGCCCGCTGTCAAAGTGAAACACATACATGATGCACACCTAAAACATACTATAAACAACATATGTATAGACCCACACCCCTATATATACATAACAATAAAATATTAAACACTGTCCATCTTGAATATATAACGGAAGGAGGAAGCCTGAGAGTTCACAAGATTTATACTGTATGAAATGAAACTATGGTTGAATCTGGATGTTCTGCTATGGATACCACGAAGCCTCCTCCCAGAATGTAACAAGGAAAACAGGTTGTGAAGAGGATGAGTAGTCTCCCAGATAATCTTATGGACCCTGTTCAAACAACACTTCTGTGCTATGTCCTGGATGGGAGGGAGGGAACTGCCAATGATCTTTTCGGCCATTCTCACCACACTTTGCACGTCTTCCTGTCTGAAGCAGTGATCCTTCCAAACTAGACTGTGATGCTGTATGACAGGATGCTGTCAATCATCCCCCTGTAGAAAGTGATCGGAACGGGGGAAGGAAGATGAGCTTTTCTCATGCTACGCAGAAAGTGCAGGCGCTGCTGTGGCCGCTTCACCAGTTTCTCACTGTTGAGCGACCAAGCCAGCCTACTCATTAGCTGCACACCCAGGAATTTGATGCTGGTAACCATCTCCACAGGTGAATCATTAATGCACAGAGAAGTGTGGCTGTGCCTGCCTTTTCTGAAATTGACAATGATCTCATTGGTTTTTCCAGTATTTAAAACTAGATGAAGTTAAGACTATATAACCCTGATTTTTTTTAATTTCCAGGGTTATGCATAATAGACCATTACATTGTAATAAAAGAGGGCTCCCAGATTTCCCCTGAAGCAGCATAGACCTGTGCTCCAGGAATGGGCAACTTCTAACCCAGATTTGTTTAATTTAGTGTCCGATCCAGTGCAATGCCCATTCAGCTTTGATGTTTCAAGGAAAAATTGGGCAGCGCTCAACTGGATCTGAACCAACCACGGCAGGTTCCAATATTGGAAATACAAATGAGAGCTGGTTGATAATACTAACAATGACCGTGGGAACATCCCACAAGCTTTACATCCTATTGCCATGGAATGCCCCCTCAGTAGGTTCCCTGGATCCCTGCAAGAACTACATCATTTTGAGGACACTGCTGTCCTATAGCTAAACAATCTAAATATCCAGCCATAGGTTAGGCATTCTAGTAACTGCTTGTACATAATTTAATTTTATTTATAATTTTATTCATTATTCATAGTGTGCATTTTTAAAATAATTCACTGTTCTGGTGTTTTGCTTTTGTTTTTTGTAAAATGTATACATTAATGCTATATTCTGTTACACCAATGGAAAAAATAAATTACAGAAAGATATTTATAATTTAATATATATTTAATATTTAAAATATTTAATATTTTTAATTAAAGTATTTGTATTCTATTTTGCGACCCAGCAGTAGAACTTCACCATTAGTCAACAATATTTAACAATCTGAAATGTAAGGTTACTGGGCCAGTTGAATAAAAAACTGGCTTGAGATAGCTATAATAGCTAGTTAGCCATTCTCTGTTGAGAACTGTGTTTTGTTTTGCTTGTTCCCATTCCTATTGGCAGAATTCATGGAGCAATATTACAAAAGGGCAAAGCTATGTCCAGCTACCTTCAAATAAGTTATTGGACTGAAAGTGAGAACATGATCTTGAAGTTAATGAAATGCACAGGCTTGAACTTAATTAACTTTGTGTTGAATCACATCCTAGAAACCACTAGCAAATATTTCCCAGAAAACAACACACACAACAATAATGAAATAAATGCTGAACATGTGGATTAGTCCAGCTTTCACTGAAATGATGTGTTCAAGCCAATAAAAAAAATTATATGATTTGGTTGTGTAATGCATGTAAAGGTCAATGTAACTTGAGTTGTGTAACAGTTGCTGGTTTGGAAGTGATTGCTTTCATTCTTTTCCAAATGTATTCTTGAGAATATATGAGAAACAATTCCACAGATTCTAAATGATTGACTTTCCTTCTATAATATCATAAGAAAGCCCTCAGTCATCACAAACAGTAGCATTATCTTTCTTTTAACCTTTAAAAATATATTGATAATTGAGGACTGTTTTATTTTTTGATTGGGAAACAAGGAGAATAACCATCTTCTCCTAAAATGGTGGTATCCACTGCAATTTCTTATCTCTCTTGACCTTTATAATCTGGTCATAGAAGACAAAGCAGAGACATTGGATTTGACAGCAACTGTGGTGCAATGGTTAAAATGCAGTATTGCAGGCTAATTCTGTTGACTGCTAGCAGTTTGATTCTCACCAGTTCAAACTTGATTTCAGCCTTCCATCCTTATGAGGTTGGTAAAATGAAGACCCAGATTGTTGGGGACAATATGCTGACTCTGTAAACCGCTTAGGTTGTGAACTGGTACATAAATCTAAGTTCTATTGCTATTTATATTTTCAGGGTTTTTTTTTAAGTTAGGGGAGATATTAGGGGATCCAATTCTAAGCCATTTCTTGTTCCATATAGCCCAGTGGGCAAGTAAAAACATGAAGAAGGAAAACAAAACCAATGTCTTAAGATACTCTTACTAGTTAACATAATTTTTTGGCTGCCTGCTTTCATAAATTAAGTAGTATTTCTTCAGAGGCAATCTGAGAAACATTAAAGATCAGGGTTGGGGGGAAAGTGCAAATAGTAAAAGGAGAATTCAGAGAAAGGTTAGAGTCGTGTTTAGGGATAATTATTTACACGTGTGTTAATTGACTCACCATGGTGACAATGTTTATATCACACCCAGCACATGTTTTTATGAATGGTTACTTTCTGTAAGCAATCATCTGTCTTCATCTCCTATATTTTATTTCCTTCCAAAATCTATTAAGGCATTCTCTCTTTTCTTCTTGCTCTCCCTTTCTCTTTCTCTCTTGCGCATACATACAACCCTGTCTCAGAAGAATAATTATGTATATACAGAAATGGTCATATATATTTATTATATATTTGCTAGTTTATAAGGCAATAGAAATCTCTATTAATTTTACCATATGGAGGAGAAATGAGCCACTAAAAGGAGAAGAGAAAGGTAAAAAAAAGACATACAGGTAAGGATATTGGCAAATGAATGTCTTCAGAGGGACAATGATAGGGCACTGTATTTTTGAGCCTAATTCTCCTTACATCTCATTTTCTCTTATAAAAGATTCTTCCATATTGCTATCTTCTTTTTTAATGTATTCTATATTCCCAGCGCTGGGGTCCCCACCTGCCTCCTTTGCTCACAACTCGGCAGATGCCTTAGTGGAAGCCTGGGAAAGGGCAGCCACGGAGGCACTTGACCGAGTTGTACCCTTGCGGCCCCTAACACGGTGCAGATCCCAGCGGGCTGCATGGTTTTCCGCAGAGCTCCGGGACATGAAGTGTCGGAGACAGGGCCTAGAGAGCTGTTGGAGATCCAGCCGATCTGAATCCGACTGATTGCGATTAATAACCTGTATTAGGTCTTATCTCGCGATAAGGGCGGCGAGGTCTAATCACTTCATTACCCTTATCGCATCCGCAGATAACCACCCGGCCGCCCTGTTTAGGGTGACCCACTCCCTCCTTAATCAGGAGGTGAGGGAGGAACCCTTGCAGGGTCGTGCCGAGGAGTTTAGTCAACATCTGTTGGACAAAATTGCTCGGATTCGGACCAGTTTGGACTCTGACTGGGCAGAGTCTGACGATCAGGACACGGGTGGTCTTGTCGATGTTATCTGGGAGGAGTTTGATCCTGTGACTCTGGAGGAAGTGGACAGGATTATGGGGAGGTTGAGCTCCACCACATGTTTATTGGACCCATGCCCTTCCTGGCTGGTTTATGCAGCTCGGGAGGGGACACGAGGCTGGCTCCAGGCGGTTATATCTGCATCTTTGAGTGAGGGTAGTTTCCCTGCCGTCTTGAAGGAGGCAGTGGTGAGACCTCTCCTCAAGAAGCCTGCCTTGGACCCAGCTGTGTTAAATAACTTTCGTCCGGTCTCCAACCTTCGCTTTCTTGCAAAGGTTGTTGAGAGTGTGGTGGCGCATCAGCTCCCTCTGGTTCTGGATGAAGCGGATTATCTAGACCCGTACCAATCGGGTTTCAGACCCGGGTACAGCACGGAGACGGCATTGGTCGCTCTGGTGAATGATCTCTGGAGGGCCCGGGACAGAGGATATTCCTCTTTCCTAGTCCTATTAGACCTCTCAGCGGCTTTCGATACCATCGACCATGGTATCCTGCTGTGGCGTCTCAGGGGATTGGGAGTGGGAGGCACGGTTCTTTAGTGGTTCTCCTCCTATCTCCTGGGACGTTCGCAGTCGGTGTTGGCAGGGGGGCAGAGGTCGACCTCGAGGCCTCTCGTTTGTGGAGTTCCTCAGGGGTCGGTCCTCTCGCCTCTCCTGTTCAACATCTACATGAAACCGCTGGGTGAGATCATTCGTGGTTTTGGAGTTGGGTATCATCAGTATGCTGATGATACCCAGCTTTTTATTTCAACCCCAAACCTCGACGTGATGTCCCGTTGCCTGGAAGCGGTTCGGGTCTGGATGGGGAGGAACAGGCTTCAACTCAACCCTGACAAGACTGAGTGGCTGTGCGTACCGGCATCTCGGGATATTCAGAACATTCCATCTCTTTCTATGGGGGGTGAGTTATTACCCCCCGTAGATAGGCCTCGCAACTTGGGAGTCCTCCTAGATTCACAGCTTTCTTTGGAAGACCACATAATAGCTGTGACTAGGGGGGCCTTCGCCCAGGTTCGCCTGGTGCGCCAGTTGCGGCCCTATCTAGACCGGGATGCCCTGCGTACGGTCACTCATGTGCTTGTGACCTCTCATTTAGACTACTGCAATGCTCTCTACATGGGGCTGCCCTTGAGGACCACTCGGAGGCTCCAACTGGTATAGAATGCAGCCGCGAGAGTTGTGTTGGGAGTTTCCCGATACTCCCATGTTACACCTCCGCTCCGTGAGCTGCATTGGCTCCCAGTTGTCTTCCGGGTGAGATTCAAGGTTCTGGTAATGGTTTTCAAAGCCCTACATGGCATGGGTCCGGAGTACCTTAGGGATCACCTGCTGCCAGCGTCAACTTCCCTCCGCCCTGTGCGCTCCCACAGAGAGGGCCTCCTCAGGGTGCCACCGGTCAGAGAATGTCGTCTGGTGGCCCCCAGGGGGAGGTCCTTCTCTGTGGGCGCCCCGGATTTATGGAATCATTTGCCGGTTGAGCTCCGGATGGCGCCCGACCTTCGCTCCTTCCGACGCAATCTGAAGACTTATTTGTTCGAACAAGCCGGCCTGGCCCGATGGGGGATGGGTTTAGGTTTTATTGCTATTTTAAATGTATTTTAATCTACTGTTTTATCTTGGGCATCTTGTTTAATTCCTTTCTTAGTTTTTGTATTCCTGTACTTTTATATGTTTGCCCTGTTCACCACCCTGAGTCCTTCGGGAGAAGGGCGGTATACAAATATTATTATTATTATTATTATTATTATTATTATTATTATTATTATTATTATTATTATTATTATTATTATTATTATTATTATTATTATTATTATTATTATTATTATTAGGAGAGAAAGGGTCTGCTCCTCTGCAACATTTCCTGAAATTTCCCCCTCCTTTTTTCACAGTACAGGTAATCCTTGAGTTATGAATGTAATAGAGTCTGCCAATTTCATTCGTAACCTGAGGATTTATTTGATTGGATCATGTTAAATGTATGTGATTCCCCCTCGCCGCCTGCTTTACCCAATGCACTCACTAATTGAATGCACAGTTTGTTATATGCACATGAGTTATCTCAGGATGGGGAAGACCATGTGGGGCCTAGTGCTGGAATGGGCCACCAAAGGCCTCCACTGACCCACTGAGATACCTCACCCTTGCTTATATCCCATAGTTGCTTCTACCCCATCCTTGCCCACTGGGTCTCCTCAGGCACTGGGCCTGCTTTTCTAGCCTCCTGGATTCTACTTGACCCTCCCCACCCCATTTCCCATCACTTACTTACTTTTCAAAGGCTCCAGACTCCCAGAATAGGCTGACCCTTGTGGCAGAAAAGTGGAAGTCTTTTATTCAGATGCTGGTGAAGCTATAAGTATGTAAGTTCTAAGGAAAACAGTTCTGCCAGTATCCAAATAAAAGACTTCTGCTTTTCTGCCATGTGGGTCAGCCTCTTCTGGGACTCTGGAGGTCTTTGAAAAGTAAGTGATGGGAAATGGGGTGGGGAGGAGCAAGTGGAATCCAGGAGGCTAGCAAAGCAGGCCCAGTGTCTGTGGAGATCCAGTGGGGTTGGATGGGAGGGTGGAAATATGTGGTCAGTCATAAGGGAAAATGATCACTGTGGTGCTGCAACATACATAACTTTAGGACAGGTTCATAAATTCTTTTGAGGGGGGGCATTGTTTTGAATGGTCATTAACTGAACTGTCATAACTTGAGAAATACTCATAGATGGAATTAAATTGCATATATTTCTTCTGAAGTGTAAATTGTTATCATAAGGCAGTGGTGGCAAACCTATGGCACGTGTGCTGGAAGGGGCACTCAAAGCACTCAGTCCTAGGCCTTCAGTCCCACTCATCTGAGCAACCTGCATCAAAATCTACCTGGGCAAGTGGCTTTTTAAGCTGGGTTTTATAAAACCTTTTTGCTTTAGGCAGCCCGTATGCCAAACTTTGCTTGTTTACGCTCACTGCATTTTTCCCCTGGACCTTTAAACCATTTTTAAAAACACAACAAGAGTTGTATCACAGAAAAGCCAAGCCATGGCTGAATGGAATACAACGACCTCCTTGAACTTACCATCTTAATGCACGTCAGAGCAAACCTTTCGCACTAACAATAAGTAAGATGGGTGTTCCCCGTTTTAAGTAACTACCCTATAAAATCCCCACCATTCCCCCCAAAAACATGACCTGCCTGCCTCCTAAGCCAATGCTTAATCAGAAAGTTGCCCAGAGCCCACCCGAGGTGAGTGGCTGAGGTTTTGCCATACCCAGAGCTTTGGGAGTAGATGAGAGCTGCCTTTTAAATGAAGGTGGTGGAGGGGGAAAAATTCTTTGGACTGTAACTTTTCTCATACTCACGTTCCCTCCATTTTTAATCCCATGAAGGTGTTTGGTTATTTTATTAAGCCATTGGTGGTAGCCTTCATAGCGCTGTTAACATCATGGTCTGTTTAATAATTTTACGTGGTTGGCTCCCATTCCCTCACGCTCCCTGTCCCTTCTTCTCAGATACATCTTGGTTCATGTTTATCCTGCCTTTATAAATAACTCAATCCTAATACCCTTTCCTCATCCTATTTTCCCCACAGCAACAACAATACTGTGAGATGAGTTCAGTTGTGAGGGAGGGCCTGACCTAAAGTCGCTCAGAATGACTGCCCTAAAGTTCATGCCTAAAGCGGGACTAGAACTTGCAATCTCTCTGTTTCTAGCCTAGTGCTTAACCAACAACCCAAATTGTCTTTCACGTTGTCGCCTTGTTGCCCCCCTGTTGAAATTTGAGCAATGGAAGTGTTTATTTATTATTCCTCTGAATAAATCAGCTTAAAAGAGAAGAACTCTTGATTATGAGACCATTTTAATCTTTCCATTTAGGATTATTGTAATCCGCGTGGAAGTACTGTAGCACTTACTTTCTTCTGTCCTTAGCAACACTGAAATGGCCAATATTTTTGGTATTTTTATTGTTCTCAGTAGTCACCTCCAGTAAGGTTAAAATGATCTTAATTATGTGTTCAGTGGCATCCTTCCCAAAGTAATGATGGCTATATCATCAGTGAGGAAGAAGCTGGTGTGTGTGCTATATGAGAGGACAGGACAAACATGGCACTCATACTTGGTTTGTCAGGGGGAATTTTGTATTGGCTACTGTCCACAGACACCAACCTATGTTCCTGCTAATGGGAAAATGACAGCTTGTATGGATGATCGAGATCTGCATACCTCCTGTGTATGGGAAATGTGCACTACACATTCTATGACCTGTGTGAAACAATTGAGAACATAGAAGTGATGAAACAGGACAACACAGTTAGTTCTGAAAATGAAATCCTTAAAGTGTGGAATTCTCTGCCAAATAATTTTAAGTCAAAGAAAGCACTTGGAATTGCTTTCCTTACTTTGTTTGGATCATCTTATGCTTGTGAGCAGCTGTTTTCAGCTTTGAATTATATCAAATCTGACACCAGAAACAGACTAACAGGTGACCTGAGAGCTGCATGTGTTGCTCTCAAACTTACAAAGTATGAGCCAAGGTTAGACAAATTATCAGCATGCATACAACAGCAAAAATCACATTAATTGTTCAAAAGCATGCCAAATGTAAACTTTTACCTTTCAATAAAAAGTTGTTTGTATCATTGAAAGCTCTGTTATTGTGTTTTTCTTTTAAGACAAATGATGTTAATGTATGAGTTGTTTTTTTCTAAACTAAAACCTCAGTATTAGGTTAAATTGCTGTGTTGGCACTTTGCGATAAATAAGTGGGTTTGGGGTTGCAGTTTAGACACTTTGTCTCTAAAAGGTTTGCCATCATTGTCATAAAGGATGCTATTTAGACCATGGCCCTGGCACAGTGATAAGAGAAGCTTTAAGAGTTTATCCCACTCTGGCCTTTTCAGGACACCCACCTCCTACTTGCATGTTGGTGACGTGGGGCTTTGTTCTTATTTGGACCAATTGAAGCTTTTCTTCCAATGCATTAGGGTCAATGTGACAGCACCAAAGTCCACTCCCCACCATCACTTCCTTGCTCTTTACTTTTAAACTTATTTAACTTGTTTAAAGCCGCAAACTGCTAAATGGGCAATCAGTAGATTTGCAGTGCTATTCCCAAGGGGGCTGTTAGCCAGCATTTCCAGCCAGGTTGCAAAGTTCCCAGAAATCCCAGCCAGCAGATTGTATCTATCTGAAAAATATCTACAAATCGCTCAACAATGCCAAAGCATTTTATTTTAGGATTTCTGGAACAACTTATAAAAAGACTGATTCATACTCATATTTGAAAAATTAGGAATACATTCAAAAATTTATTTTTTTCAAAGCCATGTATTTATATAAAGATTACAATGGCCATGTGTATGGAATTAGAGAGTTGCTTCACTATGGTCAGAAAACTGATGGCCTCTAATGAAAGCAGGGAAGTCCCATGTGGTCCACTTCTATTTTAGTTCCATGCCATCTGGCTTTAATATTTCCTGCTTTGTTTTATTACATGAGTGTTTGGAGATCAATAGTAATGAAAACATGTTATGTATCTCAGTAGTGCCCAGCCCGCTGGGAGTTTTTCCAAAGTTTTCTTTCTTTTTTTTTGGCCATGTTTTCCCAAAACCAACATGAGATTATCTTTAAATGTTTATTTTCGTCACCTTCTTCTGCATCATCTATAACCCTTGAATGTGGAAAATCTTGCTTGTATCCTTCTTAGGAATTGTTCACACTTTACCAATACAGTCTCATGTTTCTAATTACATGTATTTTGTTTTTTAAAAAATCCCTCAGTTAATATATTAAATATGGCTTGGAGGAAATGATCAGCCAGGTTAGAAAAAGTTGCAAAAGGGGATGTGAAACTACACTGAGAAACATTTAGACACATAGGAAGAAAAGAAAGGCTGCTTTAATGAACAGCAAAGAGATGCTGGGTCCATTTTAGGTCCAAGTATTTCTTCTGCCCTAACATTTAATAGATAGATTGGTAAGGTCAATCTCTATACAAATTTCAAACACTCTATAAAAATCACATAGGTTTTGAAAAAAACAGACAGAAAGATTATTGACACTTTTGAATGCTGATATTGGAGAAGATTCCCGAGAGTGCTATGATAGCCAAGAAAACAAACAAATGGATCTTCAAATAAATCAACTTAAAGTTCTCACTCAAGACACAAATGACCAGGTTTCAATTATCCTACCGTACTTAAGATACTTGATAGAAGGACCTAGATCTCTTTCTAATGCTGGGAAAGATAAGAATGAAAAACAAGAAGAAGATGATCAACAACAAAGTCAATGGGCACAATTACAGTTATAATGGAGGTACTGTTGGAAGTGCTGAAAGACCAGGTTGGAAACAGATCATCCTGGAGAAAAACCTATGTGGTTGCTAAGAGTTAACATTAACTTTATGGCACATAATCACCATCGCCTTGTGAAACTGATCTATAAAGGTAAAGGTAAAGGTTCCCTCACACATGCGTGCTAGTCGTTTCCAACTCTAGGGGCCGGTGCTCATCTCCGTTTCAAAGCTGAAGAGCCAGTGCTTGTCCGAGGACGTCTCCGTGGTCATGTGGCCGGCATGACTAGATGCCAAAGGCGCACGGAACACTGTTGCCTTCCCACCGTAGTGGTCCCTATTTTTCTACTTGCATTTTTACGTGCTTTCGAACTGCTAGGTTGGCAGAAGCTGGGACGAGTAACAGGCACTCACTCTGCTACGCGGCACTCGGGATTTGACCCGCCAAACTGCCGACCTTCAGATCGACAAGCTCAGTGTCCTAACCCACTGAGCCACCGCGTAAAATCAGAATGCAGTCCTCATAGTATGATAGCTTTCTTAGAAACTCTTAGAAACTGGGCCATTTCTAGACATGAGATATGGAATATTAGCCTATTTCTAAGACCTGCCAGAGTACAACTCCCCCCCTTCCCAAAGTTTAGTTGTTACTTGAATGTTAATTTTCATGGGTAATTGCAACTGGAAAGGCTATGTCTAATTCCCACTGAAATCCAGCTTGCAGGACAGCAGGCTGGTTATTATGTATTGTTGGCATTTGTTGAAGATTTGTTTGTCTAGCCAGACTTTCCTTGTTCCTTTCAATGAGCTCATCCACATGGACAGTTTACCCTGTCTCCAGTACAGGCCAGCAAGTAACCTCTTCCTTGCCTTTTGGTTGGATATTTTGCAGAGACAGGCATGCCCTCTCAACTAATTCAGTGCTTGTTGTGGTTTCAGATGCCTTCTAGAACTAATCTTAACCATACAATAGCATAGCAGTTACAATATCTGATTTTGTTTATTTTTTTTTATTTCAAGCAGGAGAAATAATAAAACAGTGCACTAGTAGATTGACTTTAGAAAGCCACTGAAAGCCAGTAGCTCAGGAAAGGCAAATACTAATTAAATTACACACAAAGACATGGTGTGTGTGTGTGTGTGTGTGTGTTCAAACCACCAACATTCTAGATGCAAAGCAAATGCTGTACTGTAATTGCTACATTATTAGCCCTAATGATTGTTCTAGCAGCCATTAGAGACACACACCCCCCAAAAAAATTTTTATTTCAGGCTTAGGTCTGCTTATACATTTTGATGTTTAAACTTTCTATACACATGTTTAATAAAATTAATTCTAAATTAATTTTAAATTAATTTTAAACAATCTATATAAACACACACACATATTAAATATGAAATGGTATAGGGTTTCCTGCCTGAGCTGGGGGTTGGACTAGAAGACCTCCAAGTGCCCTTCCAAGGCTGTTATTCTGTTATTCTGAATATACAGATTTCCACAGGAAGGAAAACTTTCTTGAAACAGAAAGGTGACAAGAGAGTAACGCTCTAGATTAAGGCTTGAATTGGCATCAGTTTAGGGGTGACAAATTTTAGGGGCTGCCAAGATTTCAGAAAAGCACAATAAAAAAGTAAAAAGCAGTAATGATGCACTCTGTAATCCATCATGCCTGCTTGAGGATTAAATATAATTTTGCATTTGCAGGGTGAAAATGTCGAAGAAAGGGTGCAGAGAAGAGCAACAAAGATGATCAGGGGACAGGAAGCTAAAGCATGCATTTGGAGAAAAGCATACAAAAATGCACTGCAATTTTCCTGTGAACTTTAAAAATAAGAACAAACCTTTTTCATCAAACTTATATGCAATGTAATAATAAGATTGAAAGAACAAAACCATGAAATTAACCAACCAGCCAACAATGTTAGTCTTATTTCTTGAAAGTCCCATTGTATTCTTAAATTTCAACATGCAAAATGAAATTATGATTATTATGTGGAGCATTTACCTCGCCCAGGATAATAATAATAATAATAATAATAATAAAGTTGGAAGGGACCTTGGAGGTCATCTAGTCCAACCCCCTGCTCAGGCAGGAAACCTTATACCATTTCAGGCATGCTATGAGACTACTCCATTTTTATTTTGTCAATAATTCTGGAAGGAAGAATACTAATTTGGGACAATAACCAAGACACCTTATTTCACTGTCAGTGCACAATTTATTGAACTCTCAAGCCGAAAATAACTGATGATAACTTTTAACCCTCTTCCACCTAATTCCCACCAGATGTTTTAGGACTACAACTCCTAGAACTCCCAGTCTGCATGTCTCAATACATCTGGAAACTATAAGACCCAGGGAAGCTGTTCCAAGACTTTATGAGTTCTGCTTTCAGGAATTGCATCTATCTTTAATATTTTACTGACTGGGAAGAAAAAAATAGGTTTTCTACACTTTTGCCAAGGAAGAACAAAACACAACAGATCAATGCAAAACAGTTGGGATTTCAATTCCTATCCAGTGGCTCAATTTATATCTCGTAAACACCTTCCAGCAAATCAGCTAAAGAGCTGGCTCCCATTACTAAGTCATAATTTGCCAAGATAAGTTACTGAACAGTAAGGGCTGATGAAATATTTAAGAGCTGAACTGATATCCCCAAAGGCATTTAGTTTCTAAAAAAGTACTTCCAAATTGTAATGAATATTCCTGAGTGAGGTTGCCAAAGGGATAAGTTGAAAAAGACAGAGATTTTAATTGTCACCTTTCTATGTCCGTATGAGGAGCCAGATTATTTTCAGTGCAGAACTGTTGGCCTACAAAGGTCTCAAGGAGCATTGTGATGGCATCACTAGAGTGATGGAACCAGTCTTTTGACGCTTTGTGACATATTTTAAGGAGCCAGACCCATATTAGGGATCTTCTGAGGGTCCTCTGAGGGTTCATGAGAGGGACTAGGTTCCAAGTTGCCTACCTCTGAAATTGTCATTGTTGTTGTTGTTAGCTGCGAAGTCGTGTCCGACCCATCGCGACCCTATGGACAACATTCCTCCAGGCCTTCCTGTCCTCTACCATCTTTTGGAGTCCATTTAAGCTCACGCCTTCTGCTTCAGTGACTCCATCCAGCCACCTCATTCTCTGTCGTCCCCTTCTTTTCTATTGCCCTCAATCTTTCCCAGCATGAGGCTCTTCTCCAGTGAGTCCTTCCTTCTCATTAGGTGGCCAAAGTATTTGAGTTTCAGCTTCAGGATCTGGCCTTCTAAAGAGCAGTCAGGATTGATCTCCTCTAGGACTGACCGGTTTGATCGCCTTGCAGTCCAAGGGACTTGCAGGAGTCTTCTCCAGCACCATAGTTCAAAGGCTTCAATTCTTTGGCGCTCAGCCTTTTTTATGGTCCAGCTTTCACTGCCATACATTGCAACTGGGAAGACCATAGCCTTGACTATACGCACTTTTGTTGACAGGGTGATGTCTCTGCTTTTTAGTGTGCTGTCTAGATTTGCCATGGCTTTCCTCCCCAGGAGCAAGCGTCTTTTAATTTCTTGGCTACAGTCCCCATCTGCAGTGATCTTGGAGCCCAGGAAAATAAAATCTATCACTAGAAATTGTCATTAGGATGTTATAACTAAAACAGGATTGTAAGAAACTAAGGGTGGAGATTAGTACTGTATATTTGAGGACATCTTCAGAGAAGCCACATTTCTTCTAAGGAGCTCCTTATAAGTTTTTGCCACCATTATTCTCACAACAACCATGAGAAGTCAGATAGTTCAGCTGGCGACTTCAGGCTTAGCAGGAACTGGAACTCAGTTTTCCTTGATTCCAATTTGAAATTCTATCCACTTCTCCCCATTGGTTCTCAACCACTTGCATGCAACTTTATTTTGTGCTGTGTGTGAGCCACTTGGAGATATACGTACTTTTGAACCTTACAACAATTCTTTTCAATCTCCTACATAATTTGTTATCTCCACAAGCTTAGCTGTCTCACCTTGGTGCTCAATCTTCTTTAGGGTGATCTGGGTGAGCCTATAAAAGTCCAGTTTATCAGTAAATGGTAAGAAAGGTATACAACCTACATGCTTTGCATTATCTAGTGGTTGGATTTTTGCAGCCCAAATAAGGTAGCCTTACATTTGATACAGGATTATTTATTCCAATTAGCTCCCCTTGTGATATAAAATACCTGGAAGGTTTCAGTGCTTTTATCCTTCTGCTGTTAAGACTGTCTGTTTATTTCTGCTATATTAACTAGGGTTAACAGTAACACTGCGAAATTAAACAGTAGACACTGTAATTCTAATGAATAATGAAATAAAGACCTGATTTTCTGATTTTTAACTAAGAAGAAAATAAAGTACCACAAATGGGAAACCTTTTTCAGGCTCAAAGCCCTCTTGATATAACATCAGCATCATTATCATCATGGAAATCAGTGAACCTTCATCTTTTTAAAACACTGAACATAAATAAAATATGCCAAAGGACAGCTGCAAATCACACTTTTGAATTTCCACTGCAAGTAAGAAAGAAACTCTGGGGATGATATGATTGTTCTTTTTCATTTTTTAAAATTTATTTATGAAATACAGAATAAAAAACAAAGCAAGAATTGCAAAACAGACAGAACACACACACACAAATATAAAGTATACACAGATAGTCTTACGATCACAATGGAACCTAAAATTTCTGTTAAGTGAGACATTTGTTAAGTGAGTTTTGCCCCATTTTTCGACTTCTCTTGCCTCAATTGTTAAGTGAATCACTGCAGTTGATAAATTAGTAACCTGGTTGTTAAGTGAATCTGGCTTCCTCATTGCTTGTCAGAAGGTCACAAAAATTGATCACATGACCTTGGGATCAGTTGCCAAGCATCTGAATTTTGATCACATGATCATGGAGATGCTACAAAGGTTGTAACTATGGAAAATGGTCATAAATCACTTTGTCCAGTGCCATTGTAACTTTGAATGGTCACTAAATGAACTCTTGTAACTTGAGAACTACCTGTATAGCAAACCTATAACCATTCTGGTTGAATTCTGATACCTGTATCTCAAATAAATCTAATAAGTTTCCCCCTTGTGTTGCAGGTCTACAAATAGTTATACATTTCCCATGTATGCGTGCTAAATTGTTATTTTACCTCACAGTCTCTTAACAAATATCCCAAATGCTAGGTTACATTAACAGAGGGATAGAATCAAGATCAAGTGAAGTACTAATACCACTTTAGAATGCCTTGGTAAGGCCACACTTGGAATACTGCATCCAGTTTTGGTCACCACGATGTAAAAAAGATGTCGAGACTCTAGAAAGAGTACAGAGAAGAGCAACAAAGATGATTGGGGGACTGGAGGCTAAAACATATAGGGAACGGTTGCTGGAATTGGGTATGTGTAGTTTAATGAAGAGAAGGACGAGGGGTGACATGATAGCAGTGTTCCAATATCTCAGGGGCTGCCACAAAGAAGAGGGAGTCAAGCTATTCTCCAAAGCACCTGAAAGCAGGACAAGAAGCAATGGATGGAAACTAGTCAAGGAGAGAAGCAACCTAGAACTAAGGAGAAACTTCCTGACAGTTAGAACAATTAACCAGTGGAACAACCTGCCTCCAGAAGTGGTGAATGTTCCAACACTGGAAGTTTTTAAGAAGAGACTGGACAGCCATTTGTCTGAAGTGGTATAGGGTTTCCTGCCTGAGCAGGGGGTTGGACTAGATGACCTCCAAGTTCCCTTCCAACTAATTATTATTATTATTATTATTATTATTATTATTATTATTATTATTATTATTAATAATAATAATAATAATAATAATAATAATAATAATAATAATAATAATAATAATATACATATCTATTGTGTATCAATCAAGTCAGGACCATACAATTGCCATACAATTGTTCAATTTCTGTTTAGATCCTTTGGGGAGGTCCAGATGCGATGTTACACTTCAGAATTTTCTATAATTTGAGAGCAATTACTACCTAGTTGGGTAATGAAATATCTGCAACCAAACAAAGACATTCAGAAGCCCCAAAGACTCTACAGTTCAACCTGAGCTATAGATATTTTCTTCTATTGAAAAAGTCACATGTTCAGAAGTAAAGATTCTGAGCTCAAGAACTGCAAGGAGTTAAGCATTCTGCTGCATAAAAATGCACCTGTTTTATTTTCAAGTCTTGGCTAGCCATATGATGAGGCATGACAAGGTGTCCTAATTATATTGTTGATGCCAAGGAGTACAAAACAGTATCAACAGGCAGAGTGTACGTACTTTTTCTTTGTAGTAGGCTTCAGTCTTCAGATAAGGTCGATGGCATTGCCACAACATCACTCTTTAATTCATATTCAGTTGCCACTTCCGTTTACCTTATCTTGACATGCAGAAGGATAGTGACAGGAAAGAAGATAAAGAGCTGCTATAGCTGTTACAGACATAATCAACAATTAGGACACAGGCAAGGTGCCAAAATCAAGTGCTGAGGCTGAATCAAGACACCAGATAGGAATCCCAATTAGCACATCCACAACTTAAGGTGGGCACAGCCCAGCAGAAATCAAGTCATGCAAGAGGATTTCTCAGAGGACTGCAAAGTCCAGGGTTTTAATGATCCTGTTGGCAGGTCCTACCCACACTCTCTGTTAGCCCTAGGATAAGGCTGGGCTAATTCTTCAACCTATCTGTTGCATTTTGACATGTGTTGTCCTAACTAGAGAGAATGTAGGAACCTGACTGACTCATGGCATTATGACAATGTATGGAGGAGGCAAATTTTTCAGCCCACTTAGTTTCTGTTGTATGGGGACAGCAGACCTGCCATATTGTCTCTTCCCCAAAAAGGAAAGAAATCAGTCCAGAGGTTTTAAGAATTCAAATGCTATATTCAGCCTCTGCATTCATTATTGTACCTTTTTCAATCTGAAGCCAAATGAAAAAAAGACCTCCACCTACCACTTGACTCTAGGGACACAAATGAGGAGGGGAGCATCACATCAACCCAAGAGCCCAGTATTGTCCACCTTCTCATTAAGAACTTAGCCCTTCTCAATTTTAAGATAATAGTTCAAAGTACATCCATCTTAAGACAGTCTGCTTTTAAGGAATCTTTTCTATCAGCTTTAGGGATCTTCACCTTCAAGTCTAATTGCTATTTTATAGAGATATATTATTATATATTAGGATTCAAACTGGGGAGTATGTAATTTTTTTTATTTTTTTGAACCAGAAAAATATCTCAGGCGAATATTATGATGCAAGTAAAGAAATCATGGCTGATATACTTTAGCTCACCAATGGATCCAACAGAAGCTTGTGTATGCCAAGTACTGGGATAAGAGATGACCTGATCTTTATGCAAAAAGAACAGAGAAGCAAATAAAATCAGAAAATATTTTGAGATTTCCAAGACAGCTACAGAGGTTTTTACAAGGACAAACTGTTCAGAATTCTTTCCTTGTTTTTCGGAGGGGAATTTCCCTGTCTGTGTTGTCTCTAAGACAGATTAGAGGTCATCATATAAATCTTGTTCACGCATGTTTGCATCATAATGCAGAGAGCCTTTTCTTAGTTTTATACATGTAGGCACTGAAAGCATTTCACACTTTCTTCCTCAGTATGCGAGAGGAAATTATGAATGTTTTCCTACTTAGCAGAAGGGGAAAAGTAATCAATCAAAGGCAGATCTCTGCAAAGATAAAAAGACCCAACCTGAACCATTATAATGGTGTTCTAGTTACATTTGTACATTAAAATAGGAAGACCTTCTAATCCATAAACATCCTCTCTTTCTCTCTCTCATGGCTGCTTATGTAACCTTGCAAAGTATCAATGTGAATCCACCTCCCTTAGTTTATATCAAATTCCTTCTATCTGAATTTGCAAATGGGGCGATTGAGGCCATCTTATTTTAGAAATGCTTATTCAGAGGGCTATCTTCCTAGTCTTCAACTTTAAAACTATTAATTTCCACCAGATATACAATCTTTCTAGGAATAAGCACGTGACTGCACCAAATTGCATGATCAGGTGGTCATTGGAGGGATGGATTTGTCAAATGAACATAGTTGCTAATGAGTGAGTGATCCCTATCATGCCTCTACTGAAAGAAAATTAAAATAGAAATATGCAATAGGGCGGAGAAGACTCTGATGTACCTTAAGTGCCAGTAGAGAAAGTGGGGATTTTCAAAAAGAAGCCTCCATGAGCTTTATCCATAGTAAAATGAACTCTCCTCATTCTGTTGTAAATTTTGCCATCATTATTATTATTATTTGGCCTCTCTCATCAATACCCCTGTAGCCCTACATCCTAAATCAGAGATATAGATATAGAATTCATATAGAATCAATATAGAATCTACTCTATATTGGCTGGCTGCTACATCTCCCCCATTCCCTTTGCATAAGGAATAATATAACATCTTGGCATTAGAGTGAAAATACAATTATTCCCACAGAGGCTCATTTTTTTTTAATCTGTGAAAATATTCAGCTACCATCGCTTGAATGAGTCAGGGAACTATAAGTACATCTACTTCAAGTAGCATATGTTGCTACGCTATCCCAGAATACATATATGAGTCATTAAAATCACCAAGGATAATTAGACCCTCATTGCTATGGATAAATGCCAGCATTTCTTTCCAATTAGTAAATGGTTAAAATGAACCTGATTGTATTTAACATCTAGAAATGTTGCCTTGATCTCCAGCTGGACTTTCTGGCTTGATGCCAGGACTGTATCACACAGAGTATCATGTCTGGAATTGCACTGTTGACACCCAATGCAATATTTACAGTATTTTCCTTATAAGGTAAAGGTAAAGGTAAAGGTTCCCCCGCACATGCGTGCTAGTCATTTCTGACTCTAGGGGCCAGTGCTCATCTCCGTTTCAAAGCCAAAGAGCCAGCGCTTGTCCGAGGACGTCTCCGTGGTCATGTGGCCGGCATGACTAGACGCCAAAGGCCCATGGAACACTGTTACCTTCCCACTGTAGTGGTCCCTATTTTTCTACTTGCATGTTTACGTGCTTTCGAACTGCTAGGTTGGCAGAAGTTGGGACGAGTAACAGGCGCTCACTCTGTTATGTGGCACTCGGGATTCGATGCACCAAACTGCCGACCTTCTGATCGACAAGCTCAGCGTCCTAACCCACTGAGCCACCCACTGAGCCAGCGCGTCCCTCTATTTTCCTTATACTGGTATTAAAAGGAATTCTTCATCATGTATTCTGTTTGAATATGGCAAAATAATATTCCTGTTTTGTATCTGAGCAAAACCTTAATTTTAAATGTTTTTAATTTGTCTCTGTATGAAGGATATGAACTGACTATCTTTGTGATTTATCCCTAAAGAAAAAGATGATCCATCAGAGAAAAGGATTTGTTATGTATGTGACTCTTAGTTTAAGGTAGTGCTTAGCAAAACAATATATTAATCAATTACAACAGGAACATTTAAATAAGAACTTTCTGATAAGTGATTTGGGGGTAATAAAGGGGAAAAATTGGGAAGCACTTGTTTAGGATGTGAGAAAGTTTGAAAACAAAATTTGTCAACACTGTGAATTTGAGGTTGCAAAATTAACTAAAAATTCATATGCATGGAATGCCAAGCAATGATAGTAAATAATGATTTCCAGAACTTGGAGACAGTGTGAACAATTAAAGAACTGCTCTAAATAACAAACTACATGTATTCTCTTCTATTGGAGCTATTCAATGTGGTCTAGCAGTTAAAAAGACAGTTTAGCAAATCAAATTGAAGTTCTTAGCATATTCCAAATCTTGATTTTAAGCCATTAACATTCTCTTGGCCTAACTTTCCTCAGAGAGCTGTTGTGGGGATTCAGTGCAGGAAGAATATGTTAGGTGGACCACTCTGTCCTTCTTGATAATGATAAATAATTCTTTCCTAAAATTAGAAAGTATTTGGCACAGTATTCATTGCTCTTCTTCTCGAATGCTTAATTGACAGCACTGTAGCAGGCTTATAACAATATGTACTCCAGAGCTTTTTCTCTGCATGTGTCTCTGTGTGTGCTTCTTAATAAATATATTTGACTACACAATCAGGTTGCTAATCTGAGTCAGGTAATAAAAGAAACAATAGGAAGAGCATCCAGAACAAACAATCACTTATTCAACTAAACACTGGACAGCTGAGAATTCCAAGCTAAAATATACAGTGGCTTCAGAGAAAATCTCTTAAATTGCTAATTACGCAGTGTATAAATCACACCATGTTCTCTTCAGGCAAAATGAAATCATATTTATATAATCTTTGTTTTATCTCCTCTTTTAGTGCCAAACAGCAGTTACATGTAATGAGATGGGTTGTACATTCTATGAAAAGGACATTTTAACAGCAATAGGCTGGCTGGTATCATACTATGGAGAAATTGATTGGTGTGATTGCCCTATTTATTTGTAACTGTCTTGTACCATATTGATACAGATATAGTCACACCGCCATATATATTGACCCAAAATTAATGTCATAAAGTTTCTACCTTGTAACCTTGAGAGAAAATTGACTTCTCCATTTAGCAACATATTTTTTAAAATAAACCAGGCTTAATAGGAAATAGTTTTTAAGTTGTACATCATGATTTGTGTAGTAGCATGATTGTTTCCACAACAATTTAAGCCAGACTCCATGATAGCATTATTTATCAAGCCAATCACTGAATGAAGTTTTTTTGCCAAATGAGAAGGTTTAGAATTTGAATGACAGTCCATTATCTTCACAAACTGACAGATAAATCAACAAAACCACAATGCTGATGGTCAGATGGGGCACAAGGACAGAGGCATCCTGACCTCATATTCATATTCGGCAAGTCCCCTGATTATTGCAGTGTTTCAATATGCAACAGGTTCAGATTATTTGCTTAACATCGACCTACAATTGCTAATTATAATTTAGCAACTTGCCTGCCCTAAGAAGGATCAGGTAATACTCACATAACTCATTCTCAGTTAAAGGGAGAACCACTGTTTCACATACTACATTTCAATCATAGTTTGAAAGATGAAACAGATAAGAAAGAGCTACACTCTGGAAGAGTTTCCCCATTCAGAGCAATTGAGAGAAAATATTCTGACTGTTCACAGGAAATGGGTGTATGCAGTGAAACATCCCTTTCTGTTCAGGTCAATAGAGACCTCCACTTTTGCCTCCACAGAAATCACGTTTATATTAGCAGTGCAAACAGAGGGCTCTGGGATTAGAGCAATCCCAATTTTTTGTCCGGTGCTTCATAAATGCCTGGTATTAAAGATTAGTGAAAGGAAAGTTGCATAAGCAGTTGAAAAAGATCAAATGCAAATTACTAGAACTGCTAATCATTTTTTCCCCAGGCCTATCCAATTAGTACAGAGAAAATGAGGCTGCCCATGCTAATGCTAAATCAGGATTGGTTTGCTGAGCGAGCCACAGGGTGGATTCAACATAATGTGTTTGTCTGCTTTGATGTAGCACAAGATATGAATCTAGCTATTCTGTTTTATGCTGTGGCCTTTTCCACACCAGAGTTAAAACATAGCTCATTGTTATGGATAAACCCATCCACACTACAGTATATGAGCAGAGAAATAGGCTGGCAATAGTCCTAGTTAGATCCAGCCAGAACTTGTATGCCAGTTGCAAAAGAGATTTGTTATCAAAGCCCAGAAACTTTGAATTTGCTGCAAAACATGGTTCCTTTCTTGGGATGAAGTCAGATGTCATAATAAGCCCAAAGAAAAGCATATTGGGCCGTGACTGACTGCTATCATTTAATGTATTTCTTTAAAAGCCAGAAACAGGATTTTTGTGGAACCAATACCACTGTTATACCTGCACTTCTTAACTTCATGTTTTTGTTACATACCATGCTTGTTCTACTCAATGTCACCTAATTAGATTTCTGTTTACTTGAAGTGATTAATAGATGTAGTGTACATACATTATTGGAACACAAGCAAAAGGTCACCATCCATTTGAGAGCTGCAGTCCTCTTAGTACTGCTTATTGCAACCCCAAAACAAACATCCTGTGTTCTTGGCTAATGGCTGGTAATGCCAGGTGAGAAACTATGATATGGTAAAATACTGCTGTGCTAAAAAAAAAAGATAACAGGAAGTCCAAAAAATATCTAAGTCATCAGTTAACAAAGAAAGAGTTTTCATCAATGTCTCATAAGCAATAAAAGGAGATGAGTAAAAGCTGCTCTTTCAGAAGTCATGTTAAAGAACAGAAATTCAGCACCTTAAGGAGAAATTCTGGCTTTCTTTCATAGGAGACAAATAACATTTTTTGCATGTTTAGATTGGAATTCTGAGAGATAAAATTCTGGAGGGCTAATGATTGGAGAATGCTGCATAGGTCTCAAACAGCAGAGTCATTTGAACTATGGATTACAAGCTAGGCTTACGACATTTATTACGCTATAAAAGTTTCAGATGCACTTCCCTATTCTAACCAGGGAGCGTAGCACTTTTGCATTACATCAAAAGTGACACCATTTCACATTTTTTTAAAAAATTACAAGTCACATTTTTCTCGACTGTTTTACATTTCATGAAGGGAGAAAAAAATCCAGCACATAGTTTGTAAAAAGCAAGGTATGAAGAACAGCTATTAATGGAAGAAAAGCATGTCTAATTTGAATATTTGTAAGAAAATTTATCTTCCCTGCTGCTGCCAGCAGTAATGTGAAAAGCATGCCTTATCCAGAAAGGATGGGGAAAAATATTTAATCCATCTATTAGAGGCAAAACATGCCAAGAAGAAGCAGATATCAAGTATCCAAGCAAATGGAAAACTTCTTAAGAAAAGCAGGGACTATATATCAAATTACAATATAGCAAAAATTCATAGCCAGTAGCCAGGATAAAATTATAAACAAATATTCCAAATCTAATCTCATAAGCATCTCACAGACTACGCCCTATTTTCTGACTTCCATGCCAGGGGATATACCCACATCTTCCAGACCTCATGAATTGTGGGAAATCACGCATCATGCTAAAGTAATATAGCACATGAATGAACAGAAGATATTGGGAAGTCTAACTATTTACTATAATAGCCACATTTTTTCTTTGTTCACCCACAAATCAACTTATGTTGATTAGATAGCAGAGTGTATTCATTTTCTAAATCTGCATCCATGACTATATTTGAAATATCATTTGACAAATATTAACAGGTTGGATTGACAGTTAAACTCTTATTTTAATTAAGTTGATAAACAGCTGTCATTAACATGCCATTACCAAATCATCATATTGGGAATACGATTTGTAATGTTGTCATACAGAATGGCAGTGATGCCCATTGAGCTAATTATGTAGCTGAAACCCTCTTCTCTATTTAAAGTGTAAAACGTAGGGAGAAGGAGACAATGAATCATGTCAAGTTATCATCTCTGGCAAAAGCATCTAATGAAAATGTTTCTTTGAAAGATTCCCCAGAAAAAAAATTATGCTACTGGAGATAAATCCTAGAATGTTTTGGAAACAATGGAGAACTTTCTGCTGGCTTCTGTGATATTTGGTCGACATTCTTAATGACAATTTCCATTTTTTATGGAAAGCAAATCTTTAAAAGAAAGGACCAATTGTTCCATTTGTGGTGCCATTGAGAATATGTATCAGCAAGTAAAAGCACCCTTCTTGCTTTTATGATAAATTCCTTACACATCTGCAGACCAAGGTCCTAAGGACAACACTGTCCCACCAATAAAGCTGCCAATTTGAATGCCCTTACTGAAGTTACCAAAAGCAAATACTATGGTGTCAGAACTCTAAAATCAAAATCTGTGGCCAGGAATTTCCTGTTTTCCATTTGACCCATCCTGCCTGGTGAAATGCTTAACCCTTTATATCCTCTAGAGAAAGGAAAGAATAAGGGTAAATCAGTTGGAAAGTACAGTAAAGAGACACTGGAAGAAGAATTAGGGACACTTGTAATTCATAAATTTTCAAGACAGACTGAAGAAATTGACTGTGAAATCTTACAGCGGGAAATGTCTAGGTACTGAACAAATGATGAATCAGCATGAATCTCAAAGACGCATTTCTATGCACCTATTAAAGTTCTGTGTCCATATATTGAAATAAGTGCAGCCTAACACCACAGTACTCTCTCTGTATCACTCTCTCATGTTTCTTGGATTTTACGTGAACTTTGGGCTTTTGAAATTATACCCCTTCATCTTTCTGACTTCTTTTCTGGTAAGAAACATATCTCATTTTTAAAACACATTTTCCAAATGTCTTAGTCATGAAGTCTAAAAGGTCATATTCTACAGGATTTCTTTTCCGCTAAAGATGACAAGCTGTCCTCTAAGATAGCAGACGTCAGCTGTGGTTCCGCAGACTACCAATTCTACCTTTTAGTTTGACTTGGGTTTGTGGTTTAACCATTTGATCCCATCCGCCATTTCCTGTGTCCGATGAAAATTATTCTTTCTTGATTAAATTCTAGACCAACAGACCTCTCAATGGTTCAGAGTTATTTTGTGGCTCGGCTACCTCTTGCCTGTTCAAATGCTGTTCCCCATAAATTTGGATTTTAATGTTAACTATATTGAAGTATTTTTTTTTTAAAAAAATCCTTAGTCTTCCTATAGTTTGTTTAAGAAGAATAGATTATAGAGTATTGGCAAGAGGCCAGGATAACCAACTCCTAAAATCTAACAGAGAAAGTTGGCAAGAGCAACGTACAGATTTGATTCAAGTGGATAAATAAAATGTAGTCTAAAAAGTACAAGTCAAATATTTCAAGCATTTTTTTAAAAAAAGTCTTCTATTAACACAACATTGAATCTGATCTTAAATAAATTATAAAGGAATGCCTTTTATACAGGCAGGAAAATTAAACTTAGATGGACAGTGTAAAGCTTTCAGATGATTTTTCAGATGATTTTTTAAAACCCAATTTGTTCTCTCACTTCTTCAGTGATAATGATCAGCTATGCCCTTTATGAGGAAGTGGCCAACAAACCAGAATTTGAAAAGCAAGCCTCTCAAGTCCTGTGCAAGGTTCCTTGTGCTGGCTGAGATAGGATATTTGCACTATATTCCCAGTTATGGAAAAAACAAAAGCAAGACATTACAAAAAAGACCACCAAATGAAAAAAAATGAATGGATGGTTGGAAAATGAATAGTTGGAAAATTTAGAAATTTAGGAGGTTTAGTTGCTCAACCTACAAGTGCTCATTCCAACCCATAGAAAAGGTTAGGTACATCTAATTATTGGGAGAGACAGAAAATTTTCTTATCTCACCAGTGGATCTAAGGTCACTACAGGAAAGCTAAAGGGGTTTAATGGATGGATGGATTAGAAGAAATGAGATGAAGCCTCCAGTTAAAAAAAGACTGTTCCACAACTATCTGTGTAGAGGAAAAACAAAAAAACAAAACCTACAGGTTTACTCCTAGGAAATTTTTCCTGATCTTATGAATGTAGGTTCAGTTCTCCGCTTTATATAATCCTGTCAAACAGAAAGGAACTATTGTTGCCCTTAAATAACCCCCTCCATAATCCTTTCTGACCCAGAGAAAGGCACATTACTCACCTTAATAAAGTAGGATGAAACTGGCAAGGTAGTGAGAACTCAGCCCAGGTAATAGCCCAATGAAACACAAATCTAATAAGGGAATTGCAGCAAAATAATTAAATAATTAGCAAAAGCAATAGCACTTAGATGTATATACTGCTTCATAGTGTTAAGTGTTTGTTAAGTATTTAGAATACCTTGCTAGGCCCCAAACACAGGACAAATCTTATTTCCTGTTTCAGCCTAACCCAAGGCCATCCACAGGCAGTAGTCACAGCAGTGACAGCTCATATTTGTGTAAAGCTTCATAGTGCTTTACAGCACTCTCTAAGCGGTTTACAGAGTCAGCATATTGCTCCCTACAAACATTTTATCAACCTTGGAAGACTGGAAGGCCGAATCAACCTTCAACCTGTCAGGATCGCACTCTGGCAGTGAGCAGAGTCAGCCTGCAATTCTGCATTCCAACCACTGCAGCACCAAGGTTCCTATTCTAAATGGAGTTCTATCATAAATGGAGGACATGTGTCTAATCTCATTAGCGTTCCAATACTCGTTCACATAGAAAAAAATGGGAATTTTCAGTATTGTTGGTTTTTCAGAAAAAGTGTTTGTTCTTAGCAACAAAAAAATAACTCTTTACATAGACAAGAAAAATCCTTTCTGTGGTCTCAAATTATTATCAGTCAATCAGAGCTCTAGAAGGTCCTATGCTATAGTTCATAATCTCTATAAAAGTTTATTGTTTCCCATTCATTTTCTTTTGTAAACTGGAAAACAATGGTCCCTGTTTTAATAAAAAATGATCTTCCTCTTCAAGTTGTGCTCAGTTCTCTGACATCCATAACACCTAGAAGGCAGAGAGTGCTAAAGTCTCTTGTCCAGAAGCAAAAACTTTTTGTTTCCGACATAAAGAAATGGTGCCATCTACATATTTCTGGAAAAACTGGACTGCAGAGTACCTTCATATTTTAGCCCAAACTTTAAAAAATCCCGATAATAGTCCTGAATACATTTATGTATGGATTTGTTTAATGTCTCAGAAGCTTGATTGCTGAGAAGTACATGGCCAATTCTATGCAGTACTGTGCCCATCCCCACAGCCCCAAATGTTTCTGGAGACCAGATAGTTTTAAATGAGATTTTCCCTAGTGTAAAATAGCTGATTGTCCCCCAACATAGTCATGTGGATATTTGTAATTTGGTCATAATTGAGAATGAAAGGAAAATCTTGAAATGTGGGTAAGAAAAATATTTATCAAAGGTCTGACATGTTTAGCTTAATGAATAGTCAGCCCTTTCTCTTTTATCACCAATGTTACAGCCAGGATCTGTTGTATAACCATATTCCCAGTAGCAAAAATGTTGTCTTCATAGCAAGCTGCAGGAGAAGAGAGAAGCAGGTCTCTGAAACATGAAGATTGGAGGAGTAGAAACAAGATAATTTAGAAAGTGATAAATGGGAACCGAAATGAAGAGGGCAATACATCAAAGCAAAGGTTGACAAATAGCAGAAGCTGAAGAAGGTGGCATATAAAAATGATGGAAATAGTTGACTTCAGATTTCCCAACAGAAACACAACTGATTAATTATTATGAAACCTGCATACCATTTTTTGAACAGAATAGAAATATGTATAAAATTTGGAATGTCTAGATTCTTCCAAGGTGATAGTGTCAATCCAGTAGACTTAAGAAGTTCACTATTTCCAACAGTTTTCCTTATTGGGTAACTAATATCATTTAGGAAGTAATTCAAGGTTATTTCCTGCTCAGAAGTAAAACAAGCTAACTCAATTTATTTTAATACTTCAGGTAGGTTGTAGCATCCCATATAACTCTTCCAAGGGTAGTTCACAATATTGTTTAAATAGAAACAGGAGGAAAAAAACACATTCCCATTAAAATTAGTAATTAAATGTATAATAAATCATCGCATTAAAATAAGCACATCTTTTTAGCCTTTCAGATATCCTCCACAAAACGAAATGTTTCAAAATTTGGACAGTTCCATTTAACAATAGGTAATAGTAGTAGAAGTAGTAGTAATAGTAGTAGTAGTATTTAATCAAACTAGGAAGAAGGTAGTCTTTTTTAAAAAAATCCTCTGGATAAAATAGAAAGGGATTAACCTTTCTATCAGATATAGGGATTTAAAAAAAGTACTGCCATCCAGGTCATGGTTATCCCAAAAGTGCTTTTTCAAAAGGCAATTGGACTTTGTTTTTCCTTGAAGATGTTTTGCTTCTCATCCAGGAAGCTTCTTCAGTTCTGACTGAAGGGATTTGTATTTCCTGCAGTCATCTGTCAATAGCACTCTTTCTGAGAATCATTGAGGCCACTTGGACATTTATCTGTGCCCTCAGGATCACCTTAATAGTGTAAATTGGTGTGGAACATTCTTGGAGCTGCTAAAACAGAAGATAGATGGTGTCTTTTGGGAAAAAAAACCTTTGGGACAATACTGCTATAAATTCTGTTAGATATAAATTTGGAAATTTTGCTGCCATGGTGGGATTGAATGAAAACTGGGGATGAAACCCGGGTAGTCAGAATTTCAGTCATAACATCAAAGTTGCCATCTTGACTTTCTTTACCACATTCTGTGGACAACCTTGCATGCATCTTTTCCAGGGAGAAAAAAAATCCATTTTGAGACCAAATAAAGGTTATACTCAGTTTTTAAACTAAGTTGGCCGACAGGCTGTCTTCTACTTTTTTGTACTTTTCCTAAGTCCAATGAGCATACAGCAGTCTTGAAAACTAGTGTCTTGTCTCCAGCAGTTTCTGGAACACAGGATATTGCTAAATCATATGGCAGTTGACTAAATGCAAAAAAAGGCAAGTTATTCTTTTTGAATGAGATTAAAGCTTCTGGACATTTGCCAAGCTTTTTATAAAGTTTTTTTTTCTCCTGAAAAAGGGGGGGGGAAAAGATTCCACAGTGAATTTTGAGTTTAATTTACAGATTTTTTTATGTGAGTCCTTCAAATTAGGCAATAAAATGGAGGAGTCCTATCCTACTCAGTTCATTCCTAATCAGAAGAACTGAAGCAATTTTCAGTTCAGTTGGACTGTAATTTAAGGGAAATTAGAAAACCTGCTTTGGGTCTTACATATCTTCAAGTCTGGCATAATAGAGATAGCAAGGAAGGAATACAAAACCTAAATGTCATCTCTTAAAAATATTCTTATTGAGACCATTTTTACAAAGACATCTTGAATATAATGCTGCATCAGAAACAAGGTTTGATAATATGTATTGCAGCTGCGAGGCATTTATAGATATAGATACAGTTAACAAATATTCAGATATAGATGCAAATATATGGGCATGTGCATATGTATATATATATATATATATATATATATATATATATATATATATATATATATATATGCAAATTATTCAAATTGCTAATAAAGAATTTGGGAGGCTAAGATGATCATTTCGAACTTTTTATGTTCTCATCAGTTAGTCATACCCTTTATCTGAGATTCGAACCCGGGCTGATTATATATCAGGCAGTGTTTTAACCTCCTGAGCCACGGGGTTCTTTCTCTCTTATATTAGCTGGAAGGCAAGGCAAATGTATGTTTTAAGTATTTGTCAAGGCTTTTTTGAATGGACCTTGCTAATTAACTCTTTCATTCCTGTTTTGGCCAGGCTCAGGTCTTATCCACAGGATATAGTCAACTATGACAGCTCATTATTTGTGCAAATTTGCACAAATAATGAGCTGTCATAGTTGACTATATCCTGTGGATAAGCCCTGAGCCGGGCCAAAACAGGAATGAAAGAGTTAATTAGCAAGGTCCATTCAAAAAAGCCTTGACAAATACTTAATATATATATATATATATATATATATATATATATATATATATATATATATATATATATATATATATATATATATATATGTATGTATGTATGTATGTATGTATGTATGTATATGTATATGTATATGTATATGTATATGTATATACATATACATATACATGTTCAGTCTTGCTGTGCCTCTCATATCTGCCAGCCAGCCAGAATTCCTAAGAATCGTGAGGAATGATGCCAAGTTCTTACTATGGAAGATGAGAAAAGACATTAAATATTCCCTAATATAGCAGTTTTATGTGTCATGTCCTTTTACCTCCAGCTATGTATAAGAGCCCGAAGTTACTATCTAGACCTGAACCCCACCCCACCCCCAAAAAAATGTGTAAAGGTAAAAAAAAAAGCTGGATGAGGCTGAGGGAAGGGGTGGAGGCCAACAGATTGAGACATGTTTACTTCAGAATTTCCAATGGATTAAAAACCTTTTTCTCTCTCTCTCCCTCTCTGTTTGTTTTGGAGAGAAACAAAAGTAGGTAAGAACAATGCAGCTGACACATCTAAGATTTCTAATCAAACAAGACGTTGTATAAATAAGCCAGTGTTTAATACATAAACTTTGCCTGATAGTTGATCTCATATTCAACAGCATAGACAGATCTATGCATCCAGGGCTTTTTTTCTCATAGAACACCCAGAACGGAGTTCCGGCACCTTTTTTGGATGGAACCTTGTAGTGTAGGCAAGGCGGGTTGTATGACATGTGTGAGTTCCGGCACCTTTTTCTTTTACAAAAAAAGCACTGGGTCCATCTATACATAGACCTATACACAGACATCCACAATCAAAACCAAGGACTTAGAAAAGTTTTTCTAGGACCATATGAATAGCAATATCCTAGTTGTTGTTAATAATTGTAATAATTTCTATAATAATAAGAATATTGGTGACTACGGTGCTTGAAAAAAAATTGTACTTTAAAAGCAACTAGTAATAATAATAACTGTAATACTAACCCTCAGATGAAGGCAGAGGTCTGAGTTGACAGTACATTATTATTTAACTAGCTAAACAGGCCAATCAAAAGCTATTGATTCTACTTCAAACATGAAGCTGCATTAATATTTTTTGATTATTTGGGCATATCTTTCCATATTTCACCCCTTCCCAAAGCAAGGGGAGAAATGGAAAATAACCATGTTTGTGTTCCAACTTAACTACTTTGTCTAATATAATTCCTGCAACAGCCTTCAGCCCATAAAACAACAAAAGGTCCTTCATGGTCCTCTCAACACCAAAGGCTTACCAGAGCTGATATAATAAACAAGCATGACAATTGGTGTTATCAGGGTAAGCATTCTTCTCCCTCCCCACCCCCATCCTTAATTTGACATTGAAGGTTAAGGTTATAAAATAGATTAAAATGGTGGTTAGAATTTTGGCTTCCTGATTTTTCCAGTCTGACTTCCACAAACTATTAAAACTATATATCAATTGTTTAAGTATTTTGAGCCGTATTGGCATCTGGAAGAATAGCTCACATGGAATAATTCCCAATCTTCTTTTTTTGAGTGGAGATTCTGGAAGTCATCCTTGCTTACTAGGAGTATTGGAATTCTAAATTGGGAGGGTGTTTACTTGAATATAAAGAAAAGATAATGTTCCCCTATTTTCTATTCAAAAACTAAGGATCTTTAAACCAGTAGTCAAATCTTATCTAAATCTATTTTCACAAGGCATAGCATCTCAAGATCGATGCGAATGATAGCTTAACTTCACAGAGTTTGCTCCTCAGATTTCTGAATGTTTGCAGAAGACTTCATTTACACTTCTTCATGTCCAATGTTTCTTCAGGCCAATGATGCAGCAGAATGAGCAAGTAAAATAAGCAACAAATCTGATCTGGAAAATACTGACTGATATTTGAGCTCACTGGATCCAGCATAGCTCATTCATCTTATATTGGGAGCACCTTTGAAAATGAGAATTACCCAGGGCTTTTTTTGTCATAAAACTCTCAGAACGGAGTTCCGGCACCTTTTTTGGATGGAACCTTGTAGGATAGGCAAGGCAGGTTGTATGACATGTGTGAGTTCCGGCACCTTTTTCTTTTACAAAAAAAGCACTGGAATTACCCATCCCAGCAGCATTTATAGCATTAGCTGTTAACAAAAGATTTTAAAAGATACCTGACAAGGAATTAAGTACATTTTTATAAACCACAACCTCATGAGGATCTCAGAGTCGGCTTGTCATTTACCACCAAACCTGTGAAGTGTTTTTTTTCCTGAAATTAGGAGACAGTTTAAGGACATTTTAAGATCTCTAACTCCTCCTCTTATTCAGATTATTCTCTTATACCTTACAAATGAAACTTCCCCAAAAGGCATATCAATTTCAGCCCACCACTACTCAACCAAATGGCTATAAAAAGATTTTGCCCACCCCTTGCCTTATTTGGCATTTTGAAGTTTCAGTTACCATCTGTCAAAATGCAAAGCAGAAAGCTACAAAGTGCTAAGCAGTATATGACTTCCTTTCTAAATATTACTAGTCTCAAATTCATAAAGAAGTCCAGAAAAAAAAACAGAAGACATCTGCAAAATACCAAATGATTCTACTTTACACTAATGAAGTATCTTAGAGCAATATTTTCTTTTTTTTACTCTAAAGTTGATGGTACTTGACTGAACTCAAAAATCTTACAAAAATGTAGGAAGGGTCCAACTTCCAGTTGCTCGTCCAATCAGCTGCGTTGAGATTTCTTTGAAATATGCTATTTTAAAAAATTTACTTCATTATGACCATCAGAGTCATTCTGCAGCTGGGATGAAGCACTGGAATATTAAAATTAATTAAACACCTTGTTCCTTGCTGAGTTGTGAATCCAGACTGGTAATGATGTACTGTATATGTAACCTGACACTATCAATTGCATATATACCTACCATCTACCTGCAACTGCAATCAAGTCCACTATACCTATGTTTAGGTTCCATCCAGATTTCCTGCATTTATCTAAATATAAAATGGATGCCTCTATATTAAGGGCTAAAAATCCAGATGTTCTTTCTTCCAGATATGCACCTCATATGTAAAAAATAACTGGATTAGGTCTGATGGCCAGCAGATCTAAGTATCCATTGAACAGGACAAAATATATTTTTATGGTAGAGAAAAGTATATGATGGCAAGAAGGCCAGAGAACATCAGCAGAAAGTAGAAATCTAAAGTAGGGGTTTAATCTATATTTGACCTTAATTATAGTTATTGCAGAACAGCACCTTTTAAAATAAGGCCATACCTGGAATAGTGTATCCAGTTTTGGTCATCTTACAAAAAAGATGTTGATGTTGAGACATTGGAAAAAGTGCAAAGAAGAGCAACCTAGTTGACTAAGTTGACTAAAACATATGAAGAAAGGTTGCAGGATTTGGGTTTAGCTAGTCTAGAGGAAAAAAAAACTGTGGGGACATGATAGCAATATTCCAGTATTTGAGAGGTTGCCACAAAGAAGGAAGGAGTCAACTAATTTTCCAAAGCACCAGAGGGCAGGTAAAGAAACAATGGATGGAAACTAATCAAGGAGAGAAGCAACCTGAAATTAAGGAGAAACTTCCTGATAGTGAGAACAATTAATCAGTGGAGAGTTTGCCTTCAGAAATCGTGGGTGCTCCATCACTGGAGGATAATAATAATAATAATAATAATAATAATAATAATAATAATAATAATAATAATAATAACAACAACAACAACAACAATAATAATAATAATGAAAGGGACCTTAGAGGTCATCTAGTCCAACCCCCTGCTCAGGCAGGAAACCCTATACCATTTCGGACAAATGGCTGTCCAGTCTCTTCTTAAAAACTTCCAGTGTTGAAGCATTCACAGCTTCTGGAGGCAGGTTGTTCCACTGGTTAATTGTTCTAACTGTCAGGAAGTTTCTCCTTAGTTCTAGGTTGCTTCTCTCTTTGATTAGTTTCCATCCGTTGCTTCTTGTCCTGGATGGAGAATAGCTTGTCCTGGAAAATAGCTTGAGTCCCTCCTCTTTGTGGCAGCCCCTGAGATATTGGAACACTGCAGACAGTCACTTGTCTGAAATGGTATAGGGTCTCCTGCTTGAACAGGGGGTTGGACGAGAAGACCCTTCCAGCTTTATTCTGATTGAAATTGAAATGGTATTCTAAGTCCACTGAAGCCAATGTCCAGTCAGTCAGTCAGTCAGTCAGTCTTAGCACAGGAGGCAAACATCTAAATTTTATGTTCAGAAGAGCCCTATATTGTACCCTGTCTTCTCCTCTGGTAAAATTACCCTGCCTTAGAATAAATAAGTTCACCCTTTTGTTTTTCTTTTCACATGCCAGCTACTGTAAAGCTTAAAAAAATTGGCTAAGCCAGGCAGCTGCAGGGTATTTGCAACCAAGTGAATGATTACCAAATATGGACAAAGCAACCCACCCCTTTTTAGCAAGGAAGAACTTCAGTCATGGTTGGCTTTGCATGGGGAACATGAAGCAGAACATTTCTATCAAAGGAAGTCAAGGCTTCACACCTAGTCCAGAAGCAATTTCAGGCATGCCATTTAACTGCCAGTGGAAGCTGCCAAAATACTGGGTGTTGCTGTTTGTCTATTACCTCTTGCTTGGCAACTTTTGCCCATTATGAAAAAGGAAAGAGGGTAATATGATAAGGCACAGCAAATAGAGAGGTCGTATTACCCATTTAAATACTAATGTGCCTTAAATAAACTATGATTTACTTTCATTTAGCACCCTCAGCCTTAAAATCTGATGATTAGGAAGGAATCTTTTAAATAAAGTAATCCAATTCTTTGCCTGGTACAGGAATTCCGCCACATAAGAATGAGAATGTTGGTTGGAAATCAAAGTCTGTCTTTGCCCTTTAGTGCTCATGACAGTTCTTGTCAAAAGGTGGGCAAAAGAAGATCAGTAATTCCAGATCCAACTTTTTGAAGGTGCTACATCTGTGGACAGAAAATAATTAATAAATCCACAAATTTCAAGGGGGAACAAAAATTTAAAGGATGTATTTCCATAGTCCAGTGACCAACACATCATTATCATCATTTTAAAAGTTAAAAAGCACATTTTCCCCCCCACCCCCCAAAAATCACAATGACACAAAGATCAGAGATTCTTACAAATAATTCATAAATATAAAAACTGCTAAGACACACCATTTTATTCTGGTATTTTATTTTTCCCCAATGCGTTTGTTCCTTGCAATATTCTACTTCGTTGCTTATTTTTTTTTTTATTGAAAAGTTTTAAAATACAATTTTCCTTTGAAAAACCCCCCTACCCCCTCCCTCCTCCCCTCCCTACCTCCCCCCTATCTCCCCCCTCCCCCTCTCCCTCCTCCCTCCCCTACCCCCCCTCTACTTCCCCTCCTCCCCCCCTCCCCCCCGACTTCCCAGAGCAAAATACAAGGTATATATCTAAAAAGCAATCATAAACAATCATAAACTAACAATTATAAACTCTAAAATCCATCACTCTCTAGCTTATATAGAGTAAGCCAATCCTTAACAATACTAAATATGTATAAAGAACTAAAATTAAAAAAACTAGCATCATTCCCATCTATGTTCTTCCACAATTCACTATTACCTAAACATATTCTCACTTACACCCACAAGCACCTATCCCTATTAACCTCTCTAGCCAAAATAGGCTATAATAGATAATTCTTACACAAATTAACCCGCATTAACCCACAAAACTTTCTTCCTCTTCCTCTGTAGTTAAGTGTCCATTAATTCCAAATTGAAAATTCTGTTACCATACATAACGTCCCAAAACTCTTAAAAACCCAACTACCACTTGACTATAAGTATATTGTGGAAGTTCCATAGATTTCTACTGGTCTTATTTTTTAGTCTTTTTTGAGCGTTTTAAGGCAGCACGCGTCACCCTCTGTTCTCTAAGATCATCCAAAAGGGTTGCAGCTTGATCTCCTCCTGTACCCTTCTCGTCCATCTGTCCATCTTCATCCTCTTGACATTCTCCTTCTCCAGATCCCTCTACAGCTTCCAAAAGTGTTGATGGGGTTACTTTTAAAACATTGTTGTAAAAATCATACGCTTGCTTCACAGTACCCAAACAGTACCTTTTGCCATCATGCATGAAGCTCAACCCAGCTGGGATCTCCCATCTGAACCTTATATCTCTTTGCTTGAGCTCTTGCACAAGAAATATAAAGTCCTTCCTTCTCTTTAAAATCTTTGGAGGAATTTCTTTTAGAACCAAAACTTCTTGACCAGCAATCACAACTTTAGTATCATAGGCAGCTTGTATAACTTCATCTCTAATTTCCCTTTTTACAAAATAAACCACCACATCTCTAGGCAACTTTCTCTGCTTAGCAATCCACGAATTCACACGAAACACTTTGTCCATGCCTTGTTTTATTTCAGATGCTGGATGGTTCAATACCCCCTCAAGAGCCTCAGAAACCAGCTGCTTTAAATCTTCCTTAATATTCTCTTTTAGGCCTCTAATTCTAACAGCAAACTGCATCTGGTAAAATTGAGCCAAACTCTGTTCGCTATCCATTTTGTCTTTTAAATCTTCAATTTCCAATACTTTTGCTTCTAATATAGCATTCTTTTGAGTCAAATCTTCCACTTGATCATCCAGCACCTCCACACATTTAGCTACTTTATGCACTGAGGACAAAATGTCTGCCTTCATCTCTCTAAGTTTCTGTTCCATCCTTTCTTCCATTCTCTGCTCCAATTTCTCCAATTTCTCCTCCATCTGTGCAAATTTAACACCCATTGACTCCAAAATTAACTGGGTATGTTTTTCAAGATCCTTCGATGTCAATACATCAGGAGAATGCAACGCCTGCAGTAATGATTGTTGTTGCACCGGAGAATTTCCAGCACTCCGAAAAGTTCTAGGGGGAGGTTTAGCCGCCATCTTTTACTTACAATTGTGACGCACTTTCACTTTAAGTTTTAAGCAAAGTCCATCAAGCTTGAGAGTAAAATAAAATAATCCTCTTCATCTCTTTATCTTTCCTTCTTGTACTGCTCTGCCTGCTCTTTTCCTTTCATAGTCTCTCCTTCAAGCAGGGATGGTCGCAGACGCCTGGCTCTGCTCCATAAAATCCGGAGCAGAGACGCTGGCCAGCTGGGAGCAGCCCAGGCTACGGGGGAGTTCAATCCTTCAGCCGCCCAAGCTCCAAGCTCAGGCGGCCCCGGAGAACTCTACCCCTACCTGGGGGCTCACCCCCTCCTCTTCTCCCGAGGAGGGGGCTTCAATTTCGCCCAAACAGCTGATCGGCGCTGTTTCGGGCGAAAAAACAACAGCTGAGCCGCGGGCAGCCCGGGAAGGCTGTCTCCGTCGCCGCGGAGCCACCGGAAGTCCGTTGCTTATTTTTAATATAGTTGCAGTATTTATTCAGTGCTGGTTTTACATGGATTCCCAACAATTGTTCATACCTTTATATTGTTATAACTGGACAATTAGATAAAGAAAAATAATATAATTAATAAAATTGAGAGAAAAACCCATTTTCTCTAGGGAGCTTTTATATATATATATATATATATATATATATATATATATATATATATATATATATATATATATATATATATATATATATATATATATATATATATATATATAATGTTTGAATAGCAATTTTAATTGGTACTGAAGAGAATAAAATGCTGCATCCTTTAGAAGCACATTCTAAAGTCAGGATGACGTTACAGAGAATCATTCTCTTTTGAAGATTAAGAAAATCTTCTGTTATAAGTAGAATACACGCAAAACTATATATAATCATCAGGCATTTCCATCTGGGTTCTTTGAAAATCAGCTCCATGGTTGTTCAGTCTCACATAATAATAATCATAAAAAAGGCTCATCATGAAAAAAGGCTTATTTATTTCTGTCTCAAAAGTGGTCATTCAAAACTGTAATGAAGCTACTCTTTTCTTTTAAAAGCTGCAACACCGAGGAGTGCTGTAGGCAATTTCTTTCTTAGGAACTCTTACCTCACCCCACCTCCTGGATTCAGTTGCCCTAACCAGTCCTTCAAAGAAAAAAAAATGGCTTAATAGCTCCTTTCTCCTGGATAGTGGTCAGAGTTTTTTTTATTTATTTAAAGGCCTATTATGCTTGTAGAATTAATTAAAAGCGTCGATGTGATGAAAATAATTTCTTATGTATTTTTTGGCATAGAGTGGGGTGGGACATGTGGGACACAGCAAGTAAATGTTCTGTCTCCTTGTTTTGAGCATTTTAGATCATTTTAGTGAATTGTCTGCATAATGCTTTTTAAAGACTGAGAATTAAAAAGGAAGTACCATTAATTCCAGGAACTAAGTATCCAAAGTCATTCTATTGAACCAACATTCAGCTTTCCTTTACTGGCCTTCATTTCATCCTTTACTGATATAGCATGGTATATTATAGCTTTGCCTCATCCAGATTACAGAACTGTGGATCCTCACTATCCTGAGATAGCTTACCCTAAATTCCTGAATTACAGTTTATGGCTTAATATTACTGCTAAAGAGTAGGGTTCAGCAATCTCAGGCCATGGAACAGGCATCATTTCCAAAACATGAAATCTCCAAAGATCAAAAGCCAAAGATGAAATAATTTCACTTGACACTGAGGAGTTATCAATTGAAACTGATGAAGTGCAATGATATTATTATTAGGACTCATTGAAATATAAGCATATCAAAGGCCTACGAGAAAAGATCAAAACCTTCTATCGTAAGATTTAAGCTTTGTTTCGCTTTTCTTTTTGCAAATTGGGACAATTTAGGAGGGCCCTGAGGATTATGCTGACACCTGCCTCATCATCAACCTCTATTTACAAGAATGAAGGACAAGACAGAGGATGTGATTGGAGGATTACATGACACAGAATGATTGCAATCAAGCTGCTCACAGTCTTTCAAGGTGATGCCTCCCTATTTCCTATGTTGTCTCTTAAAAGGCCTTCCGCTTCTAGACTAAATGGTAAGTTTCTTCCAAATACTGACAATTACTGGAATGTGGGTATCATTGGAGCTTAAGAAGCCACTGTCTTGCTTTTGTTTTGTTTTCTGCCCTGAGCTGTCTTTATGCTTTTTCAGTGTTTATGGGTTACCTCTCTCAATACATTGTAAATTTTATGCAGAAATGTTCCAATATTCACAGAACAAATAATCTTGGCATATTGAACAAGGAAGCAGTTATTCAGCTCAATCAAAAAGGAAAATCAAGCAGGAACCTGTATTCTTTCAAAGATATATATTCATGAATATAGTATTACATGCTTATATATTGATGATTATGTAATGCTACTGAGTGAAGTCTTAAAGGCATATGTCCTTTTTTATATACTAAACAAACGTAAGAGTTTTACCATGCAGATTATTCATGGTGAAGAATGCATAAACCCATACTTCTTTCACCAACAGTGAACTCACTTAACAAACTTTGCAGTCTAATTTTGCTCAACTTCTTTTCACTACGAATGATATTGACTTATTGTTTATAGTAGTTCAAAAGTCCCTTCCATTATTCCTAAATGATAATGAGGCCAATATATCCCTCTTTTATGGGAATCTACCTGACAGGTTACCAGTCTCTTAGAAATGTGACAGGGAAGTAATTTTTAGCCAAGTGGATCTTGTATTGCTAGGAAGGCAGTGCTTCAATGAAGGATCATATTGCCTTGAAGGCTCATCAATTTAGATTTTAGATTTTATTAGATTTATATACCGCCCTTTTCCCATAGGACTCAGGGCAGTTTACAAGGTGTTTAAAACATCAATACAAAAATTAAAAAACAATTAAAAATGGTTAAATTCAGTCCCTGAAGTAGAAATATAAAAACCCCAATTAAAACTCTCAGCCTGGGCCGTAAAGCTCAAAGAGCCAGGTCTTCAGGTCCCGGCGAAATGAGCGAAGGTCGGGGACAGTCCTAAGCTCCACGGGCAGCTGGTTCCAAAGGGCAGGCACACCCACAGAGAAGGCCCTCCCCCTGGGTGTTATCCGCCAGCAGTCTTTAACTGGCGGCACCCTGAGAAGGCCCTCCCTGTGGGAGCGCACAGGACGAAGGGATCAATATAGAACCCTTGCTTTTTCTTTCTATCAAATAAGCATTCTGGAGATTTTTGCAAGAAAACAGTAGCAGCGCAGAGTTAGTGACCTCGCAGTAGTGCTAGGAAACTAAACTGAATAGCACCACAAACTCAGATTAGCAAAATATAATTTTTGTGGAGAACAATGGTCCATCACACTGATTTCTTGCAGGAGAGATTGTTTCCATAAGATTTAGAAAAGGGTTACATCACCCTATAAGTCTCAAAACCTTGGATGAAATTCTCAGTGCCTCTACAACAGTTTCTACTAAAAGGTATTGTTTAAGAGGTCAAATGGAGAAAGTTATTAAATATTTCATACATTGAAAATATAAGTTTAGTGAACATGAAAAATCAGCGTACTTGAAAGACCATTCGCAACAGAGATATATTGTGGAGTGGAAAAAATGGATTGATTATATTCAGAATAAATATGGGACTAAAAAGTTTCACTTAGCATTTGAATAAGTATTGATGTGATTTATATTGCTTGTAGTTATTTTATAAGAGTTAAAGTGCGATAGATTTAATAGTTTATTGTTGTTTGCATATGGTAGACTAGGATTGTTTGTATTTTTATACCTTGTATTTAGCTCTGGGAAGTCGGGGAGGGGGAGGGGGAGGGAGGGAGGTGTTGGGGAGGGTTGGGAAGAGGGGAGGGGGTTGGGAGGGGTTTTGTTTTGTTTTGGTAAAAATAAAATGTACAGTAAAACTTTTCAATTAAAAAAAAGAAAATTTTAAATTTTATCTTGCTTTCTTTCACTACCTTGACTCAGCTCTACCTGTTGAAGTATGGATGCCAGCTGTGACCTTCTGCAGAAACTAGTTTTGTGTCCCAAATGTTTGGGGCCTGGGTTTTTGTGGCAATAAACACTGACATACATTCTTTTATGAAATGAATTTATTACCCCCCAAAATTCAACTCCTCTTTCAAGTGTAGTTTTAAGTCCTTCAGCCTTGAAACTTGTCAGACTGTGAACATACAAGGTGGGAAGCCATATGGTCATGGCTGCCCTATTTAGGTGTGTTCATCAAATGGATATTCCATTATAGTGCGTCATGTGTAGAACCACTTACCGGTACTTACTTAGTCTCAGAGAGACAATCTCCTTTTTATGAATCAAGAGCAATACAGCTTTTAAATATTGGTGATGATTTTCAGTCATCCAGGTAGAGTTGTCTGAAAGCTTTCCTTAGAGATCATCAATGAATCGATCCCTGAAATCAGTTTTTGGCCTTGATTCCAATAAGACCTTATCCTAACCCCAACCCTAGTTTCATTTTCATTAACAATGGATTTTCCCATGTATATTATTATGCTCCATAAACAAGTCAGAAGGAAAGTCTTTTCCTTAGAAAAACTCTAAGAATCTATCCCTGACATTAGTTTTCAGCATTGACCCCAAGGAGACTTAACCTGAACCCAAACCTTAATCCTAACCTAATCCTAACCCTAGTTTCATTTTCATTAGCAAATGGGTTTTCCCATGTATTTTCCCATGGTCCACAAAGAAAACTGAATGAAAATCTGTCGCCATTCCATTCCTTAGAGAACCTCTAAGAATCGATCCCTGACATCAATTTTCAGCCTTGATTCCAAGGAGACCTAACCTGAACCCTAACCCTAATCCTGACCCTGGTTTCCTAAGCAGTGAAACATTTCAAGCAAACAACAAAAAAGGAAGCCCAGTTGCCATGACTCAACATCCAGACACAGTTTTTGAATATGAATACATGCCAACAGAAATCAGAACAATATTTCTTTCCTACAAGAACAGCCCCAGGTGAGACAAAAAAAAATCAAAGTGGTGGTGTTATGTATCCAGGTGAAGAGAACACATACACACTTACATAGCAGTCACCACCAGGGGGTGTTGAACTGTAACTGGTTTTGGCGGGAACCCAGTTTCGGCAGGAAACAGAGGTTCAAACCGATTGGCCAGCTGCTCACCTGGCCACATATAAAAGGAGGGCAGGTAACCCCTATTTCCCAGTACAGTCACTTCCACCTAATAAAGATCTACCATGCTGTACTCATCGTCTCAGTGCCCTTCCTGCTCTCCAGAACCCACAACACAACAGGTGGGACTTTGGGACCAAAGATCTGTCCTTTGTAATGTGCATACATATGTGACATATGTAAAAACGGGATGGAACTTTTAAATGTGTGGTTGCATCTAACATCTTGACTTTTAAAGCTTCCCAAAGATGATCTATTTGTATTTAATAAACACAGGATTAGTCTCTAGCCATACACACCTCTAATAGCTTCCTCTTTCTGTCACATTAAAAAATACAATATTGTAATAAGTTTTAATGGTCTCTGAAAGCTGTCCTTCAGCTTATAAGAATGACATATAGCCCTAAGCTGAGCCTGACTGATTTTTACCCTAGCCTAAAACAAGCTGGACATACTGAATTAGCCATCCAAAGGTCTAAATTCTGAACTTACTCATAATTCCCAGTTAATTATTCAGTAACACAATGAAGTCCTACAACTGCTCAGTGGGAGAAGTTTCTAACTTCTTCTTGATAGCAACACTGATCATGGGATATAGACAGCTGCTTGTAGAGCCCACATTCCCTTTGAAGGCGTACTCATTTCAGTGTCTTTTTTTATCCACAAAAGACGAATAAATCTATATTCTTTTACATCAGTATAGATCAGGGATCTCAACATATGCTCAGCTTGCAAGATACTGCCTGGCTCATCACCTGTCAATTTGGGGATTTGTTAAAAACAGGGGTCGCCAGCAACTGAATGTGCAAAGCACAGATGCTGCCACAGAACTGGACATTAACCCACTTGCATTGCAGCAAGGTCAGTCAGGAAGATCCGCTTTTTGTCACTGGGGTGACAACATTCATGTGGCTTGTGCATAATTTTAAAGCATCACTGTATCTACCTCTTCTTTTCTCCCCATCTCTCTTCCTCTCTCTTTCTATTTTTCCAAATCAGCTCCAATGAAAAGACATTGTAATTTTCCAGTACTTTCAAAAACTGAGCTTAAAAAAAAGAGAGAAAAAAAATCTTTTAACTAAATTTTCCATTAGAAATGAATGAAGTAGCATTCATGACACATTCTCTCTATAAAGAAAGTCAGGACATCAGGGGTGGCATCTATTATGTAACTAAATTATGACTGATTCATCTATTACATCTGAGCTCAGCTGCATCGTAAAATATGTGTTTGTCTTGAGTTGTTAATCAGGCAATATGAATCAAAGTTAATTTCCCTAACTTCCTCTCTATCCCTCTCTGTCTTCGCTCATATTAATTTCATTCATATTGAAGTAATTCTGTCATGGAGGCTGCTGGCAGGGGGTGGGTTTAAATTATAATTTTGTTTTGCTGGTTCTGTGGCAGTAAATCTAGATGAGGCAATGAGAGTTTGCATTTATGTTCTGAAGTGTCTGATGTATATCAAAGAAAATTATTTTATCTTTTCCAAATCTCTAAAATAACCAATAGCACAAGACTAAGAAGAGGTCTCTCTGTCTCATTCAAAAGAGCCCAGCAGCACTATAATTTTACCAGACTTTTAAAAAAAACACAAGAAAGAATTACCATATATGTACATCTAGACATACAGGTAGTCCTTGACTTACGACCACAATTGGAGCCAGAATTTCTGTTGTTAAAGAAAGCCATTGTTTAAGTGAGTTGTGCCTGATTTTTTTTTTTGCCATGGCTGTTAAGCAAATCACTGCAGTTGTTAAATGAATCACATGATCATTAAGCATATTTGGTTTCTGTCATTGACTTTGGTTGTTCGAAGCTGGCTAGGAAAGTTGCAGATGGTGATCACGTAACCTCAGGATGCTCATAAATATATGCCAGTTTGCCAAATGTTGATCACATGACCATGGGGATGCTGTGGTGGTTGCAAGTGTGAATATCAACTTGTAAGCCACTTTCGTCAGTGCCATTGTAATTTCGAACAGCCACTAAACCTATGGTTGTAAATCGAGAACTACCTGTACATCACCTGTGATGAAATGTGTATTATGTCGTTATTTTAACTATTTTTCAGGACTTCTGTAGCTGCCTATCTTATGCCTTGACTTTAGGCAGCTCACAACAATCCATTAAACATGGTTAAAAACAAAAATACCTCCCCCAGCCCTGACATCAAACCACTCAGCTCAACCCTCGGCATCCTAAGAAATGCTTGGGGGAAAGAGCTAGATCTTCACAGCTCTGCAGAAGGCCAAAAGGGTAGGGATCCCTCTGATCTCAGGTGGGCGGGGGCTGTTCAAAAGGCCATTGAAAAGGCAGGCCTCCAAGATCCCCTCAGGGGACATAATTTAAGGGAGGGGACCTGGAGCATGCCCATCCTATCTAATCTGGGATAATGGCCACATACCTTCAGAGAGATGTGTTTCCACAATTTTTAGACTGTGTGGAGATTTGAAGGAACGCTTTAAGTGTATAATATTTTGGAAACACTTGCTGCATTAAAATAACCCTTCAGTGTAAATTTGCTGGATTGTAGCAGGTTTACTGCTTTGATCTGGAGTGGTTAAAAAGGTCTTTCATAAACACACATAAGTCTTTCTATCAAAGGAAAGTGGCCAAATCCAACTGATCGGTGGTGGGATTCAAATATGTGAACAACCGGTTCTCTGTGTGGAGGTTACAAGGTAACAAACACAAATTCAGGTCAACCCCCAAATCAATTAACAAAATTTCCCTTCTAGAGGCTACCAAAAATTGCTTATGTCCTGTGACATCTTAAAGTCAAGTTCACATAGTTTAACCTAAATGCACAAAAAAAGAAAGAAACTTCATGTTAAAGAGTAATAACTGTTGAAGGAAAACCTCTAATGCAGGATACTGGTCTGTGGCCTGTTAGGAACTGGGCCACACAGCTGGAGGTGAGTGGCAGGTGAATGAGTGAAACTTAAACCATCCCTCCTTGATCCATAACCGATCCCTGGTGCCAAAAATATTGCACTAATGCATTTGAATTCCTAATAGGAGGAATCTGATCTCTTGCTCTGGGTGGATGGCTGAATATGATGAATAAATGTTGCAAACCAATTTTTCAAATAAAAGAAGTTGCATGCAGACACTAAAAAAGGAGGTCAATGAACATTAGCAATGTTTAATATAAGTGTTGTATTAAATCTAGAACCATTGTTGAGTTACTGTTGTTCAATGCAAAATGCCTCAGTGGAATGTATATTGCTTCTGAAATCTAAATTCAGAGACTTAGAAAGTACTCTTTAGTTTTGAGTCTTGGGAATCAATTGCTAAAGATTTCCAGATCTCACTGAACTGCAATTTCCAGTTCCTCTTATCTGTTTGACACCTGTTACAAAGATCTGAGAAAGCAAATCATTTCTATCAATGGATCAGAATTGGGGCTCAAACGCTAAGGCAATAGGTGATGGCCAACAAGGATAGAGGATGTAACACCAGCAGATATGCCAGGGCAGGCTGCTCAATAGGGTTGACTCTAGTCTAGAACAAGTAATTTAAAGTAACAAGAACCAAAGTTAATTATCATACTGTAGATACAATGTTTAGATCATCATAAAAAGATAGTTAATTAAAGATCACTAAAAGAGCCAGACTGGTACAATGATTAAGATGCTGGACTAGAAACTGGAAGACTGAATTCTAGCCTTCTCTCTCTTAGCTTAGCCTACCTCACAGTATTGTTGTGGGAGAAATGTATACCACTGTGACTTGTGCATAATACAGGCTGAACGTAACATTAGAACACAATCTAATAAATAAATGAATCAGTTTGTACATTTCCTTTATTAATGAATAGCAACCTGTGTTATTGTGATAAGGACATCTCCCGATCAAGATCCTTCCTGCAGTAGGACTTACTAAATTCCAGCGAGGCCAAAGAATTTATGACTATTTAAATTTGTTACTCAGATATATGCTATTTTAGTTGCTCTCTTATGTTTTATTTAGTGTTTCATTTTACTGAGTTTGATGTAATTATATTGCATATTGCTGATATTTTTTTCCAGTCTCAGGTTTTTGAAAATACAGGGAACAAACATACACACAGGTCCTTAACTTATCTGCAGAAATACATCTGGACTCCTGCATTCTCCCAGCATGGCAGTTGTGTAGCTCAGTGGCACCAAAATGCAAACTGGAAGATAAAAAAACATTCATTTTCCAGTACAGTGAAACCTATTAGACTTCAATATAACATATTTCACATGGTGCAAACCAAATTTCTGCTGCCATGTTTATTATTTGTACAAGAAGCCATTATGCAAATTATCCAGATTATATCATTTGTGTCCATTTATAACCTCTGTGCAGTGACATTTGTATCTTCATGTAATGACATCTTTGTACAAATATTGTAAATTGAACTGAATGATGCCATTATGTAAATTAAAACAATGATTTACTACCCAGTTCAATGGCACTAATGAAAAACAGACATCCCTCCTCAAATTAGTGGAGTGATAGAATGCACAATATGATGTTACAACCCAAATTCCAGCCATCCATTCTTCAGGTGGATTTAAACTCTTAAAGATTAAAGGAAAATCTGAATTGTCAACCCATGAGAGCCAGTTTAGGAATAGCAATAGAAATAGCATTTTGATTTATACACCACTCCATAGTGCTTTACAACACTTTGTGAGTGGTTTACAAATGTCAGCATATTGCCCCCTACAATCTGGGTCCTCATTTTACCAACCTCAGAAGAATGGAAGGCTGTGTCAACCTCGAGCCCTGTCAGGATCAATCTCCAGCTGTGGGCAGAGTCAATGTCTAATACTGCATTCTAACCAGCAGGGATTCTTGGTTTGAGGTAGTGATGAAGGTGGTGGCCTAAAAACCAGGAGATGGAGAGTTCTAGTCCCACTTTAGGCACAAAAGTCAGCTGGGGGAGTCACTTCTCTCTGCCAAACTCAACTCAGAGGTTGTTGTGGAAAAAATAGGAGGAAGAAGGGATATTGGCTATGTTCACCACCTTGAGTTGTCTATAAAGTCGTAAAGACAGGATAGTAAATAAATAAATAAATAAATAAATAAATAAATAAATAAATAAATAAATAAATAAATAAATGTAAATTGGGGGTGGGGGGGGAAACCCAGTGGTATAAGAAAATCAGTCGGCACTGCCATCAACCAGTTCTCAAACATAGTCTCTCCCCCTCTCCAGGACTTAACATTTTTCCACAAACTATATTTGCCTCTTGCTCTGCATAGCTGGCTCTCGGAACATTCTGAGGTAACACAGATCCGAGCATATCAGTGCAGTCAGACCTTTAAAGGAGACTCACACTGTCTTGAAATCTATACTAAGAGTCAGAAGCTGTGTCAAAGCACATAAGCAAACCTTAACCAGACCTGACTATTTGAGTATTATTTTTAATACCTTTGTCATGCTACATCCAGGGGGGGGGGAGGAAATCCTGTTTTAAGACCCATACTACAGACTTTAAAATAGGTAAAGGAGAATCCCATTTCAAGCCTCTCAATATATCTACAGTAGGCTATTTAAGAAGATTAAACAAACAACTAGTGTATTAAACAATCCATTTATCCCAGCATGCTGTATTATCTGTAGCTAGATATCTATCTAGTTCTAACACTAAATCTCTGGACCTGGGGACCGACCCAGATTGGATCCTGCAGACAAATATATATACAAAATCTTACAAACAAACTACGATAAAGGCAGTCTTCTACATTGCTCTGTAGCAGATGGCCTTGAAGTTTTGCTGCTTGTGATTCTGGAGTAATAAAGAGCCAATTAGACTAGTTGCTACCGATTGCCGAATTTGCCATAACATCATATTCAGTTGTAGAATCAGCAGATATCAAAATAACACCTAACATTCTTCCATGGCTTTAATGGTTCACTAGAGCTTCCTTTGCAAATGTCTCAGCAAACCAAACTAATGGCAGGGTAGGAATTTTTGCAAGGCAATGCTCATTGAGCCAGAGAAACAAGACCGAGATTTGGTTTATTCTTTGCTTATTTTTTAAGTCATGTTTAAAATGCACTTACTTTGGATTACTATATATTGGTGAGAATGCAATGGGAGTTTTAAGGTGATGATGTATTCCTCCCATCTGGGAGTGTCCATTGGGATAGTCACTGGTTTCAAAATAGCAGCCAAGCAATCAAAGGTCCGACATCTTCCATTTTGTGGAAGAGAAAAATATGTACATGTGTCTATGGAGATGGATGGAGCATAATGGTAACAAGGGGCACCTTGTCACATCAGGAGATAGGATAAGGCAACCCACCATCAGCCCTGAAATTGCTGAGGCCTGGTGCAAAATTGTCATCTTGAGATTTTTTTTTAAAAAAACACAAGTTTATTAAAATGTTAAACAAGAGAGATAAGAAGAAAAGAAAAAGAAAAAGCAAAGCTACTGTGAAAGTGCAAAAGAAAAAAGAGAAAACAAAAATATAAACATATTGAAAAATATTTAAGAAGTAGCTTCCGATTTTCTTTTCCAGTGGTTATAAATGTATTAACCTCTTACTCCATGGTTACAGCATAATTTTCATTTTTTTTCTATAAACCATTATTTTCTCATCATCAAAATCATATATCATGTTATTTTTTTCTGTTTCACACAAAAAACTGGTAAAGGGCTTCCACTGAGCACTAAACTTAGTGCCTTTTCTCTGATCAAAGAAATTAATTTGGTCAGTCTTCTTGGGAAACCGAGGTCTTGGCCAACTTCATAATTCCCTTGACATATGGGAACACAAAAGGCATCCTTCTCAGATTTGCACATTTTCTGCAAGTAAAAGGACTCCAAATTTAATCAGGTTCCCGCTTAAACCATTTTCTCTTTACGGGAAGATGGCTTTTCAGAAACCTCTGTTTATAGGTAGATGGAGGAACTATTATGAGGAGTTAGATAGTAGCAGCTGAGCAAGCTGTACTTTTTCCCATTTCCCTAGTCAGCGTTGCCAGCATCAAGAAATTATGACAGACTGATCCCAAATGCACCACATAACCTGCCCTTGCTTCATATCATATACTAATAACAAACTTCTTTCTCAAACATGGATCTCTGTGACCAAAATGACACTGTCTGTGCATAAAGAAAGAGGGTGCTATATTTGCCAGTAGTAAGTATTAAAAAGAGAACACGCTCACATGTACACAAAGCCCAATAAAAACTAAACCTATGCAAACATGCCTTTATAATGTGCTGTCTCTACTCAAGGTATTTGGTGATCATCAAATGTCCTCTAACAGTTGAAAGAGAAAACCTGGAGAGTGGGAGAACATAAAAATGGAGCAGAGTATCCTGAAAGGGAGCATATATAAACCATAAGCTGTGAAATATGGAGAGTAACATCTAAACAGGCCAGCTTTGCATTACTCATTTTCCCCTAAATGTTCTAGAAAATATAGTTGCAGGGAAACGCCTCTGTAAACACATGATAACATTAATATCTACCGTTTAACACCTATATTTTGAAATGAAGATAATCTTAGTAAGTACAAGATGTTATGAATTAATGAAAAGATCTGAATGGCTGGCAATTTGTCATCACACTACCTTCTGAAAGGTGGATATGATTTTTCACACTGATAAAACAAGGTGTTGGTGTGGCCTCCTTGTTGCTGTTCCAAGTAATATTTATTAAACGATAGCACATCTGTTACGACAATTACGTGAACACTGAGTAGAGTCCTAAGCTTTAGAAAACTTGTTTTGGAGGCCACAGTACAATTGAATAAGCCATAAACATGCAGCTTCTTAAACTATTAAGTTCAACAGGGGCAGCAAAATGTTTAGGTAAAGCTGAGTTGCATTCACGTGGTTCACTGCATAACTTAATTCAGCTTCAGTGTGTCTTGCTTTTACTGAACCAAAAATACACTTATAGGAAATAGGCTACTTCTCAGTCATGAAAAACCTAGTTATTAAAACCATTCATTTAAATCATTAATAGCCCCCAACTTGTAATGCTTATAATATAAGATGCTATTTTAAAACCTTACCCCACTATGCTAAACCAATATCAGAACTTTTAAAATAGGAGTACTTAGCAAAATGACTCTCTTTCATGGAAAATAGCTCACAACCAGGGGCCACCAGAATTCCTGTGCCATCTCTATCTTTGGCTCTGTCTCTGTCTTTCTATCTCTACCTCTACCTCATTTAACTTTTATCATACAAATGATTCCACTTCATGCACAGCCTTTCACACTCCTGGGAAAAATATCGAAATTGGATTGTTTTTTTTAAAAGAAATTTACATAGATTGTTTGACCTTACAGTAGATATTTTTTTCTTAGATGAGGTGCTTTTACTTCCTTTTACTCTTGAATTTCCCTTGTAAAGAAAAATCATAAATATCAACAGTTAAAAATTTTATCCTTATGAACTCTTTCAGATTTGGCTCTTTTTCAGATTTTCTCTTTTCTTTTTCACCATAACTGTAATGTATTGGCCTTGTATGTTGTATTCACTTGCTTTATATCTGACTGTGCTTAATGGCTGACCTACTTTTGTATCTTATGTAACGGTTGCTGGACTGAGCTAGACTTGCTGTCTCCAGTCTGTTAAGTAGGTTTTGGGCGGGAAACTGCTGCTTTAAATCTATTGGTTGCCGCCTAGAGGCCAACAGTATAAATAGCTGTGCAGCAGCTATTAGCTTGCTTCTGTTAAGTTCTGACTCTGAATAAACTTGTTGCTGTCTGTACACCTCGTCTCACTCAATGCCTGCAAGAACCGAATACATAACAATAACAATAGATAGAAATGCTGCTGATGGTTACTATGGGTAGCAACCTGCCAAAATGTACAATGATATTATCTTAGGGACTCTATTCTTTTTTACCTCTGAATATCGTGGGAATCAAAGAATCTGTCACTCTGTGAATGAGATGGGCCGTCCCTTGGTTTGATAAATATACCTGAGGCGTGAGAAAGAAAGGAAGGAAGGAAGGAAGGAAGGAAGGAAGGAAGGAAGGAAGGAAGGAAGGAAGGAAGGAGAGAAAGAAAGAAAGAAAGAAAGAAAGAAAGAAAGAAAGAAAGAAAGAAAGAAAGAAAGAAAGAAAGAAAAAAAATAGATATTTGTAGATGTCCAGTTGCAAAGAAATTATGGCAGTTCACAGTTTCAGATCTCTGCTTGCACAAATTTAATATCTTAAGATTTCAATTTCTTGTCCACAAATCTAATCGTCCTGGGAAAATATGTAATGGACTATTGTAGAAGCCATATTTGGAAAATATGGAATATTGAGGGAATGGGGCTTCAGAAGAACAAGGCTGGGAAATGCCTTTTGTGCTGCATGAGGGAGTAACAAAAGATTCCCCCAAGCACATCCAAGCAGAAGAGTAATCAAGCAACCGGGTTACTTGAGTAGAATCTATACCAAATCCAGCCTTACTTTTCTTAAAATGTTCTAACATTGACAGACAAAATACATATTTCTAAAACTGTTGAGTCTGTAGACTCTAAAAAGAATATGATTAGAGAGTTAAAGTCAAAGGTTTCCAGGGAAGTTGTTCTCAGCTTGATCCGCAAACTGGTTAAACTGGAATGTGGTGGATTTAAGACAACTTCAAGTTCTTGAACTGAGACCTAATATCATGTGTCGGATCATTTGTTTTGTTGAAGATGTTGTGCAGTGTTAACCTAACACCTCATTTCTGATGAAAGTAATTCCAGCCTTCAGCTCAGCTCCATTTTATAACCCACCATATCATAGCAGTTCTTTCCTTTTAAATCTCGTGTAAATGTCAGAAAAAGACAGAAAAGTGACAATGTCTAAAACTTATGTTAATTTTAAAATTAGATATAACTACTGAAATGAAAAGGGAAGACTGTCAAAGTACACAGCTGGTGTTCAGGGCAAAAAGTTATTCCAGAGGTTTCTGATTTTACAAATTAATTCTGCCTTCCGGTTGTAATTTCACAACTTCACCATCCTGCTCAAAACAGTCAAAGGAACGAATCTTCCCCATTTTTTCACCTTTTTAGAGAAGGTTGTTGAGAAGATGGTCCATCTGCAGTTGATGAGGACCCTGGAGGAAGTGGATTATCTAGACTTATTTCAGTTGCATTTCAGGTCTGGTATGGAGATAGCTTTGTTTGCAGATCTAGTTGACCTGTTGTACTGCATCTGGATCATGCATCTATCCTTGTGCACCTCAGTCTTTCAGGAGTTTTTGATACCATTGACTACAGTATCCTTCTAAGCCAGCTTTGGGGATTAGAGATAATGGGCAACATTATATGGTAGTTGTTCTCCTTCCTTTGCTGACAGTTTCAGTTGGTGTTGATTCAGAGAACACTCCTTAGGCTATCTCCTTTTTGAGGTGCCAAAAGGTTTGACTCACTCTCCCCTCTTGTTCTTCTCCATCTGGGTGAGGTCATTTGCCCAGTATGCTGATAATAACTGATCACATCTGTTGACTCCAGATCAACAAAATGAGGCTGTCGAGGTCCTCTCCTGGTACTTGAAAGATGTGCATGTCTGGATGGGGATGAACTATCTTCAAGTTAATCCTACTAAGACTGAGTAGCTATGAATGTTAGGACTACCTCAACCCAGGGATATGCAATCTTTGCCCTTAGATGGAGATGTACTCCTTCAAGCAAGAGCAATGTGTGATCTGGAAGTCTTCCTAGACACTTCTGTTTTGCAAGACACACTGGTTGCCAGTTTATTCATTATGTAAAGCAATTTTAAGCTATCTTTCCCAATAAAATCTGTTTATGACTGTTGTTAGTAATATAGTCATTAAAAAATTAATTCAAGCTAATTCTTTGAAAGCTTCTAATATTACAAACAACTTTCCCCCTGTGTTGAGTTATAGTCCTAACCAGTGCTTTTTTTGTATAAGAAAAAGGTGCCGGAACTCACACATGTCATACAACCCGCCTTGCCTATCCTACAAGGTTCCATCCAAAAAGGTGCCGGAACTCCGTTCTGAGCGTTCTATGACAAAAAAAGCCCTGGTCCTAACCATCCTTCCTCCGTTTCAGTAGAAAATTATTGATGAGTAGGTTGGCTTGGTCACTCAACAGTGAGATACTGGTGAAGCAGGCACAGCAGCACCTGCACTTTCTGCATCACATGTGAAAAGTACATCTTCCTTTCCCTGTCCTTACCACTTTATATACAGGGATGATTGAGTGCATCCTGTCCTATTGCATTACTGTCTGGTTTGGAAGCATTGCAGCTTTGCACAGGAAGGCTATTCAGACAGTGGTGAGGATGGCAGAAAAGATTACTGGTAGTTCACTTCCTTCTATCCAGGATATAGTATATAAGCACTGCTTGAGTAGGATGTACTGTATTGTCAGAGAGACTGCACATCCTCTCCGTGACCAGTTTTCCTTGTTACCTTCTGGAAGGAGGCTTCATGGTATCTGAAGCAGAATACCTAGATTCAGTCAGTTTTGTTCCATATAGCATCAACCTTGTGAACTCTTGAGTTTCCTCTTTCCGCTATATATTGAAAATGAACAGTGCTTAATATGTATATATGTGTATATAGGCATGCATGTATGTATGTATGTATATAGTAGGTGGTATTCAGGACGGTACTCAGGACTATATTGATTGGAAACATGCAGAAGAAGTTTTTATCCTGCAGTGGATAGACAATGGCTAAGATGATGATGATGATGATGATGATGATGATGATGATGATGATGATGATATAATATGTGTATATGTATGGGTGTGGGTATATATGTATACTTTTTTTGAGAGCGGGCAACAGAATTTCATTTTTAATGTGTGCCAATGTGCTCACAGTAGAAAATGACAATAAAGGTTATTTTATCTTATCTATTTTAATATTAAATTTGCTTTTCTGTGCTGATCACTATCCTGCCTCTGTTTCTTCTGTTCCTAGTTCCTGATTTCTCTCCAAGGTAAAGAGGTGACAAAGCCTAATATATTTTACACACCCTGAGTCTGTCCTTGTTCTGTGTTGAAATAAGGGAAAATGCTACTTAAACAATTGTATAGCGAAGGATTATTTAAGCCTGTTTCATTCATGGGTTGGGGACATGATGAAGGTAACACCATGAAGACCCAGCAGAAGACAAAAAAGACATGCCCTGGGCAAGTTTGTGCTGGGGGTAATGGAACTAGGGACATGCCAAAGAATCAAAGTTCAGTTTTTAACATGTAATACAGTCAGTATAAAATAAATATGTTAAATTGTCAGCATATCCAGTAAAATGATTTTAATAAGTTATTTTTGGACAGCAAAAACTATAGCTTGAAATACTATATGGGCCTAGTACATAAATGTATTTATCTGTGGGGGTTTTGCTGATTTTTAGCTATTTCCCTGTGGGCCCTTTTTATTTAAGAACAACCTTCTATGGAAAACAAAATAAATTTGATAAAGTAACGTATGCCATTATAACAACACAAATGCTTTCTTGTGGCTCTTCCAAGTAGACAATGTTTCATTGTACTGTAGATTTGCTGAGGTTTGCTAATGAAAATCCTGGTGTTTTCTATTGTAGTGAAACCAGAGATACTTAGTCCTTTTCATAATAGAAACAAAGGCAGGTTAGTTTTACCCAAAATAAGTTTTTCATTTAGTTTTAATACTATAACTTTTCTTGCATATAACACAAAGCTATGATTTGTTTTAAAAGTGATTTATTGAACAAACAAGGAACAAACCAGAGTTTATTAATAAGCTATTTGTTTGGCAATTCTTAGGACTTGAATTACAATACAATAACCCATGGTTAAATAAGCTAATATTCATAAACCAATGACAGACTATGCTTTCAAACAGTGGTTTGCTGCTGACAAGAGATAACTATTTCTTTGGCTGTATTTGCTGCCTTGCTAAAAAAAAATAAATCTTATTACATATGGTTTAGTATGTGAACCAGGTTCATATCTGCACACTCCTTCTAACTTTTGCTTGTTATGATTATAAAAACACTCCTCTTTTGAGCTGATTATTCGCTCCTCCTAGCTTCTGCCTTGGGTAAATAAAGTTATAGCTACTTTCTTTTACTTGGTAAAAGGTGGATGACTCACCTGGTTGCAGAGGAACACACCAAACAACATAAGTCAAAATTGTTAGACACTTTACAGGACCAGCTGGTCTCCTAAGTTATAAAAATGTTAGCTTCAGTAGGATGCAAAAACTGAAAAGCTTTTTCTTTTTTTTTCTTTTTTGTAAATTGCAGAAAAGCTGGATTTATGAAATGTACTTAACTTGGTTCCTAAAATAAGAATATTTTGGGTCTCTGCAGTATAGTGAATTATAAACTAACCAAACATGATGATTGAGGCAACATGCTAAGCATAATAATAATAATAATAATAATAATAATAATAATAATAATAATAATAATAATAATAATAATGAATTTGAGTGTTCATTTGACTGAGTTTCATGTTTAATGAATAAAAGTTATATAATAACAATCATCACAGTTAAAAGATAAATTCAGGTTCAGCATGTTGTGCAAATGCAGTTACTACATTTTAACAGCTCTTGCTAAAGGTATAGTGTGAACCCAGCTAATAATGGTTTTAGATTTCTTCTACTAGCTAGTAGAACTAGCTAGCTAGTAATGGTTTTAGATTGCTTCCCTACTTTGTGTATCAGTGGCTTCTGTTTACTCATGCATGCCAGCCCTGCCAGTGACCAATCTTAATTTTTAATTTTTTTTTAATTTTAATTCCATTTATATCCCGCCCTTCTCCGAAGACTCAGGGCGGCTTACAAGCTTAGCAGTAGCCTTCATTCTATGTATATGCCTGCTTATTAGGGCTTTCACACAAACCCCAAGCGGCATTATTACAAAGTCAGCTTAATTGCCCCCAACAATCTGGGTCCTCATTTTACCTACCTCGGAAGGATGGAAGGCTTCATGCCTTCAAGAATACTGGGCATTGCAATCAGTTTGTAGAATGCACTACTGCAAAATGGGTGTGATGTCCATCAGCTTAGATAAACATTATAAAGTTTTGGCATGCTCCCAGAGGATATATGTTATGTTATGATATATGTTATTTATGTTATGACAGTGCTAATGAAATGCAAAATACACTTTCCAAAGCAGTAAAGTTCTGATGTTGGAAACAAAGCAGTGAGATGCAGTTGACGTCATCCATGACTTAAATATTCCCAGAAGGCATCTGACCAGGTAATGCCAAATATAAAATGCAATATCAGATATCTAGCATGCTTCACTCAGATCCAATGAGACTATTCTTCTCTTCCTCCAAGCTGAATCAGTAACTTGTGTTACAAAGAACGCAGGAAGTAAAATATGAAATTCTGTAGAATTCACCAGGACAAGAATTCTCTAGCTCGTGTATGAATCATTCACTGGAAAACCCTAATAGTTCTGTGATCCATAAAGAGTAAAATGGTTCATCCTTGAATGAACACCTTACCTACCGAAATCCGGATGGCCCCTGACCTCCGTACCTTCCGTCGCGACTTAAAAACTTTTTTGTTCCAGCAGGCTGGCCTGGCATGATAGCGTTAATTGGGGTCCCAGTTTGTGTGCATTAGTGTTTCTTATTATTTTATTGTTCGGTCTGTATACCTTCCCTTCCTCTGTACACCGCCCCGAGTCCCTCGGGAGAAGGGCGGTTTATAAAAACTAATAAATAAATAAATAAATAAATAAACCTGATTTCAGAAGCCTTTTACCTAACCAGACCTTCTTAGAACAGAATGCTTTTTGCTACTATTAGAAGTGCATAATGTTGAGTGAAAATGAAACCCAAGAGTCTAAGTCTTTCAGAAAATTTCCCCCTCACTTTCCTACCAGTTCTTATTCAATCTGATGAATAAGAGTAAGAGTAGAAATTTCAGAGAATTATGAATTGGATTGTGCACTAATGTACACCTTTGCACTAGCTAGCCATTCCTTTAGTGAGAGATAATTGATGTCTGCATAGGATCTTTTAGGCAGTCATCATCTGGCTACTTCCTGGCTTCAGTAGATTATTGGCAGGGCATAGTCTTCTTCTTTAAACCCTGGGCCAGAATGACATTTTCTTTGTGGAATATTTGAAGTTCATATTAACTGATTAATTGTATCATAAGATGCAGGGCATTATTTAGTTAGGACACTGAGCTTGTCGATCAGAAGATCGGCAGTTTGGCAGGTCAAATCCCAAGTGCCGCGTAACTGAGTGAGCGCCTGTTACTCGTCCCAGCTTCTGCCAACCTAGCAGTTCGAAAGCACGTAAAAATGCAAGTAGAAAAATAGGGACCACTACGGTGGGAAGGTAACAGCGCTCCGTGCACCTTTGGCGTCCAGTCATGCCAGCCACATGACCGCGGAGACGTCCTCGGACAAGCGCTGGCTCTTCGGCTTTGAAATGGAGATGAGCACCGGCCCCTAGAGTCGGAAACGACTAGCACGCATGTGCGGGGGAACCTTTACCCTTACCTTTACCTATATCTTTTGAACACAACTGTGCTCAGTTTGCCTGGATTTAGCATATTGTATAAACCCAGCCATAGAATGCTAAACTACTGCAAGGTTTTTTTGGCTATTGGAAAAGAGAACATGTTTAGGCATTTTGCAAAATGGCTGCTGATGAAAGGGGAGAACCTGCTTATTCAGAACATAGTTGCCCTGGGAAAAGCTATGGCAAGCTTGAATGCTACTTGCCTCTTTCCTGCAGGTCACTCACTTCCATCTCTGTTTACCTTTATTCTTTCTCTGAGCTGCTAGATAGCTTTCCAAACGAAGCTCTGGACTGAATCCCCATTATTGCCCTATTCTAACAAAAGATTAACTTTCCCATTGGATCCCATGGAGGTTCTTGGAATCAGATAAGATGCTACAGGCTAGTACTGTGCTTCGCTGCATGGCAGGTTCCCATTTTTTTTAATTAAAATGTATGCTTTTAATACAAAAAGCTCAGGTGGGACAGGAAGCCTGATAGGTGCCAAGAAAAATACCTCCAGGCACCCTGCTGAAAACCCCATTCATTCTGTTGTCTTTGCAGAGAGCTGTTCCACCAGCCAAGGATGTGGCTTCATCATTACAGTACAGTAATGCTGAATTACTGCTAATGAATTACAAGAGCAATATAGCTACTTTATCATTATGCTAGAATAATGGTGCATTACTTATTTTCATTTCCGTACACTCTTCTTATTTAATTATGCCAGCCTATCTGTAGGTTCACATATCACAGTAAACTCTTACTTGTCTAAACACAGTGATGGAATAGGCTGCCATGGGCTGAGTTCTCACCACATCTTAATCCAAAACCCATAGCAACCCCCAATATTCTGTCCACAGATTACAGTGAGTCCCCCACACACACTTATCAGAACAGCTTGGCATTGGTTTTCCTGACTGTCATTGACACATCAGACACATTTCTCCATTTTGGTTACCTGAGAAAGCACACCCTTTTAGCAGCGCATTTTGATATACAATATTCCTGGATGTCTGCCAGCTGATCATATGATAGGAAATTAATCTCTCCAGAGCAGCAAAAACCACCAAAGTTGATTGCTAAGGGCTTTGTATTATTTTTTGCCCATAGGCAGCGATTTCTTGGATGCAGAAAATCTTCTCGATTTTTAGAACACTGAGATCACGTTTTTGGCTCACTTGATTATGGGGAAGCTGTGAAAATCGAAAGTGTGAGGATGGGTTGTAAGTCACTTTTTCCAGTGCCATTGTAACTGCTAAATGAATGGCTGTAAGTCGAGGACTATCTGTTACCCACCCAATTCAACAGGGCATAAATAGCTGTAGAATTTCTCAGTGAAGAGAAATTGTATGCCATCCAGAGTCACTTTTTGTGAGATGGGAGGCCTTATAAATTTGATCAATAGATAATTAAGTTATGAATATGAACTATGCCAGCTTGCCCTAATACACGATATTAAGCACGCTACTGTCTCAAAAATAACACCATTCCGATAGTTTAAAACTCTATCTGCAATCTTTACTAATAAAAGTCAAGGAACCCAATGAGAAAAGGGAACTAAAATTACATATAAAAATTGAGCTAACGACAACAGCTGCAGCAATTAGTTTTCAAACTGACAGTGAAACCACGGAAGTGGCAGATAGTTTTCAACCTTTTAATCCAATGTTTCTCAGCTTGAAGTTGTGTGGACTTCCAACTTGCAGAATTCCACAGCAAATACTATTTTAACCATTTTGTCATGAAAACATTATAATTCATGTCCAAGTTGAAGTTCTGTTGGGAAAACAGAAAAACAGTTTTCAAAAACTAGAAGAGATTGATATTTAAATTGCCTCCAATGAGGCAATGGGATGAGACAAAGGAAGTTGTGAGGATTAGCCTATTGATTAGGATTAATTTAATTTCTTCGACTGTGGTGGAACATCTGAAATAAATAATAATAAAGAGCAATATTCCTTAGTATCAGCAGAGAGAGATCCTCCCTTCATTAACTATGAAAATTATAGTTACTACAGTATATAGGTAATGTATAATTATTGCTAAATTATTGTGTATTTCCTGGCAACGGTCCTGTGATTTCAATCAACACAGTACTGTAAGGAGGTCAGGAGGTCAGACTCATGTACAAAGGTCAGTTTTCATCCTTCCTTATCTTATACTCTAATGTTAGCAATAGTCTATGGCAGAGGTCCCCAACCTTTTGGGCACCAGGATCAGTTCCATGAAGAGAGGCTTTTTTCACGGACCAGAGGTTGCGTGGTTTTGCGTGCTGCCTGCATCCTGCAGATGGGGCTTCATTTGTTTGCCCCGACTGGTTCCTGGCATGCTGCAGACCAGTGCAGATCCATGGACCAGGGCCTGGGGACTCCTGGTCTATGGTGATGTGGAAGATTTGGCACTAAGAACTCTGATAGAATTTTTCTGTGGCCATTTTCATCAGGGTTACTGTTTTGTAAGGGCAGATTTTGCTTTTCCTTCCTCTCACATTTTCTAAATAAAATCCCTTCTCCCCCCTCCTGTAATGCTGATGAGGGAGGGTGATCTTTGGGGCCTCTATTAAACAAATTAGGAAAAAAATCGGATTTGGTTTCTAATTATTTTAATATCAAATTTATTCTAGTCCTGAGGCTTGCATATCACTTGCTTCGTGATTCTTTGAAAAGATGATGCCAAGTTGTAAACTTTAGATGTTCCTCAGGCACAATATAATGGTAGTAATAATAATCAATTGGTATTATGGTTGGTTGCACAGTTAGCTAGAGATTTAGACTGAATTTGGCATTTTTATCCATCTATAAAGTGCTTCCCCAGGTTCTGGAATAGGCAGTTTGTTGTTTGATGGTGTTAAAGATGTAATACATCGGAAACTTGACACAGAGAATATAAATTGTTCCATGTAAAGCAGCAATTTGCAACTGACTGATGGTGATTTTGTAAGTAGGTAAGAAGGAAGGAAGGAAGGAAGGAAGGAAGGAAGGAAGGAAGGAAGGAAGGAAGGAAGGAAGGAAGGAAGGAAGGAAGGAAGGATCTTTATCAGCCTGATAACATCCCATCTCTCTTACCATCAACAAGATAATCTATCTTCTTTTGGATACAAAAAATATGAATTTGTTCTGATTACTCCAATATGTCTTAGATTCTAGAAAAGGACCTCAGCAGCCAACCCTTACTACAAGGTATAGCTAGAAATCAAACGGGGTGTTTAATGCCTTCAATAGCTGGAGCACTTCAGATAGAACATTTTTATGCAAAACAAACTCCATTAACCTCTCATAACTTACAATGGAATCATGTTGTTCAAATCATGCTCAAGAAAAAGAAAAATTCCATATGGAATCTTGTAGCAAATGGCTTGTTAAACATTTTTCTGTTTGGAAAAAAAAATGATTTCTGTTGTGTCAGCTATTTCAAGGACTTCACAGATTGACGGGGCTCAGTGTCATATTGGGCAGCAACATACAGCATAATTGGCTCCCTCCAATTGAGCTCAACATGAACACATCCACTTCAAAATAGTATTTGAATACGCCCTTCAGAGGTTTGGGAATTAAGCATTTATTTGAATCCAGTTAGTCTTCTGATGACTACCCTCCATGTCATTGTCTTGGCAACCACATTGAAGTGGTTTGCCCTGCTTTCTTCCAATGTGTTCTTTGACTTCCCAATTTAATCAACAGCCAACTGAAATACTATTTGGGTCTGACCCTGCTTAGAGAAGAAAGAAGAAAGAAGAAGAAGAAGAAGAAGAAGAAGAAGAAGAAGAAGAAGAAGAAGAAGAAGAAGAAGAAGAAGAAGAAGAAGAAGAAGAAGAAGAAGAAGAAGACTACTTCTGAAGACATTTCATTATCCTAACCAGGTAACATCTTCAGTATACTTAGTGCAACCTGAGAGGTAATAAAATGTCTGCAAACAAACAATCAAGTGCACAAATACTCCACAGTTGAACCCTGTGCTACATAGAGTCTCTTATATTAAAAAATAAGGATGGTGAGAGTGATGAAGCAATGTATTTCCTTCTCCTTACACCAAAGGCAGGGTGAAGAACCATGTCCTTGGCTTTTCTGAACAACAGAGTCCCATTGCTTAATTAAAGGAGCCCAGAGCAGGACTGAATTAGCTAGGAAGATACTATGAGAGATAGATGGTCCCTAAAGTAAACTTAAAAACAACTATTTACACTGGGATTCTTCAAAGAGAATTCTGGGGAAACCTGCGGAGAACTTCACTGGATCCTACAAGGGAGGAAAAAAAACACCACAATTCTTAGTCTGATGCAGTTCTTCCTCTATCCCCGACAGGATGTCACCAGCATTTGTTATCACCCGTATTCACAAGCTGCCTGTTTCTTGAGTTTCCCCACAGGCACAAGTACACAAGCCAAATTTCTGCCTGCCCCCAAACTCAGATAAACATTTCTCTAGGCCAGGGGTGTCAAACTCAATTTCATTGAGGGCCACATCAGCACTGTAGTTACCCTCAGGGGGCTGGGTGGGTATGGCCAGGGTGGGCGCGGCCTACTGGGTGGGCGCAGCTGGAGTGCATATGGCCTACTGGGTGGGCATGGCTAGCTCTACATCATTGGCATCAAGGGTGCCTATGGGGGCCTGGGCAGGAGTGGGACAGATCTGAGGGTCTCTGGCAGAAGGAGGGTCTCTGGGCCAGGGCCAAGGCAGTGGGGGCCGTTCCCTCACTGTTTCCAGGATGGCTTCAGGGACCACATGAAACCACTTCGCGGGCCGGATCTGGCCCCCGGGCCTTGTGTTTGACATGTCTGCTCTAGGCCATGGGTAGGCAACCTTGGCTCTTTTATGATTCATGGACTTCAACTCCCAGAATTCCTGGCTCAGGAATTCTGGGAATTGAAGTCCATAAGTCATAAAAGAGCCAAGGTTGCCTACCCCTGCTCTAGGCATTAAGCAGGACATGATAGCAGAGGGAGCTAAAAGCAGAGGCGGTTAGAAATCGGTACAAGTTTCTGACTTGCTTAGTAGCACGAGAGCAATTCCAGGAACTGCCTCCCTCTCCATATTTCAGGTTGCAGACTAGATTTGTGTACATGCATCTGTGTGTCCCCAGGAAGTCTGCTTAGTCATCAAGGTGGCATCCAATTCACACCTACTTAGGCCTAAGTCCCATTGAGTTGCCTCTGAATTGTCTTTAAAGGCTAAGGAACGGCAGAAGAGTTTTCAACTAATTTCACCTTGCAAGTAACATTATCTCCTATGAATTTCTGGGTAGAGTTTTTAAAGGAATACCTTGAAATTGACAGTCAATACAGGCATTCTTTGATTTAAGACCACAATTGAGCCCCCAAATTCCGATGCTAAGCAAGACAGTTGTTAAGTGAGTTTTGCCCCATTTGATGATCTTTCTTGCCACATTTCTTTTAAGTGAATCATGCAGTCATTAAATGGAACCTGGCTTCCCCAATTTACTTTGTTTGTCAAAAGCCAGCTGGGAAGGTTAGAAAAGGTAATCGATGACCTCGGGATGGTACAACTGTCATAAATACATGCCAGTTGCCAATGGTTGTAAGTGTGAAAACCAGTTCTAAGTCCCTTTTTTCAGTGTCATCGTAATTTCAAATGACCACTAAATGAATGGTTGTAAGTTGAGGACTACCTATACCTTGTTGTTTGCAACAACCTATCTTTGTGACAGAGCCTTACGGAAGTTAAAAAGCAAACATATACAAGAACGATGATCTATGTTGACAAGTAGCATCAATTGTTCCAAATACTGAACAACGATCTCAGAAAAAGTAATTACACCCAGTCATTCAACATTGATTTGTTTGGCTAAAGCATTAACTTCCCAAATAATTGTGAAATGCAAGTCTTGTTTTCGTACATATGAAATATTAATTTTTGGGTGAGCAATGAATAGCATTTTTTTTGGTTTCATTACTAATTTTCCAACATTGGTGCTTTGCCACTCTTGATCAGGAGTTCTGGGAATTTTAAAAAAATAATAAGTTCCATGATCTGGAAAAAAAAAAGTCAACTCCTGATCTGCATTATCTCTATATAAACGAACTTTCCAGAGCCACTGAAAACAATAATGTGGACAATTAGCATAGGCAGTCCCAAGAGAGGGCCCTTTGGTTATTCCAGCTTTAATCCTTTCATGTATATAATGGTAGCAGAATAGAGATGGAAAGTAGGATACCAGGTGATCTCTCCTCCATTCTGCACCATTAAAGAAACACTGTGGTGGAGTTAACGGCCCGCAATCCTTGGTTAACAGCAATGAGGACTGCTAGGACTGCCATCACTAAGTGATGCAGCCACATGATATTATGTTTATGACTGCATTGCATAGGGAGAGAAATTCCCAGTCCCAATTACTGTTGTTAAAGAGCTGTAGCATATAGGACATTTGAATGCTTCTCTGGAAAGGTAATGATACTTAATGAATTGCATTTAGAGTTGCCCAACTCCATTACATCAGGGACAGCTAATATTTCCCAATCAAGAGCTAGTTTGGCGTATGTGTTAAGATGCAGGATTAGAAACTAGGAAACCATAAATTCTAGGGTGGTTTGGGGGCGGTCATTATCTCTCAACTCACCTTACTTCACCTGGTTAATGTAGAGAAAATAGGATGCAGGAACATTATTTATACTACATTATTCTGTGCAAAGTAAAGGTAGGATATAAATTAAATAATAAAATAAATCTTCATGCAGGGCGGAAAAATCCAGCTTATATTTGAAGTTTCTTCATTAAGGAACACTAAATTAGCTGCTTTTTCTGTAGCCTGAAACAGAGCAGAGTAGATTTTAATATTACCATTTTATCCTGTTGCATCTCCTTTATAATCTGGGTGTTGCTTTCATGTAGACACAGACAGGATAAAGCTGGCTGCAGTTCACTGCTTTCTGTAATCGGTGCATGACGGAAATGACTATCAAGTTCATATGAGAGTGTCTATATTATTGCTACAAATTATTTTAATGTTGCTCCCAGAAAAAAAAAACATTGATGCATGAGAAAACAGCACACAGGTTGAAATGAAATAGTAGGCATAGGATGATGGATAAAGAATCTCTTCTGTTTGGCCATAAAAGCAAGTATGACTTTTAATTAATGAGTAACAAGGGAGAAGTATCTGTAGGCGTTCAGTCTATGTTCTTAGAACAGTTTAGGGCATACGTCCTGACAAGAGTTTTACTGTGCAATTGTCCAGTCCCACTCAAAGAATTTTATGGGAAGGTCAAGTTGTTGTAGTCTCCCATCTGTAATCCTCCTGTGTTTTCCCATCATTCCATTTGCTTTTTTTCTCTTCTTACCATAATAAGAAAGGATGGAAAGGCAGCAGAGCTGCACTATGTCCTTTGACTGACAGGGTTGGGAATTCTCTGTCTGAAACCACTCTAGATCTATTCTCCAGATATCAAAGCTCTTACTCAACAATCACCTTCCTTAACTCATCTGTCTGCTCTACTTCCATGCTGGACTCCCTTTGTCTTCAGCTTCATGTTTGTCTTTAAGAGAAGCTCAGTCTGTACCTCCAGTTGACCACCATGTTATAAATGATGGAATAGGCCAGTAATTCTCAACCTGTGGTCTGTAGACCTTGGAGGGGGGAGGTGCACACAATGTGCACACAGGGGATCCGCAAAGATTTAAAGAAATTTTATGACATAAATTTTGAGTTAAGACCTTGTGATCCACAACAGGTATTTAAAGGAGGTCCTCAATGAAGAAAATGTTGAGAATGACTGGAATAGACTATTTCTGAAAAGACACATTTTAATATACTAGTTTTCTAAAAGCAGTAGGCATGGATGCTTGTTTTATTTGTTGGTTTCTTTCTGCATTTCCTACAACAAATGGGGCTTATTCCCCAATTCTAGTCCCAATGCAATCACTCTTCTGAGTTTAAGGTCTAAAATTCTATAAAGGCACTACTGGCCTTGGACCTGATCCCCACCCCATCCCATGATGAACAACTGGATGAAGCTTTGCCTGGGTTCACCCAACATGCTAAATATTAAATGTAGGTTTAACAACACATCACCACTAAGCAACCATACTATAGCTTAATAGGCAAATCATAGGTGCTTGCTGCTTGTTGAGCTATCAACTGCCCACTCCTTTGAAGATGCAAAGGATCTGCAAAATCTAGTAGTGAACATCAAGGAGTTCAAAATGAGACTAAGGTTAACAAAGATCTAACTAATGACAACAACAGGGATAATAATAAGTCTTAGAACCAGGGCTTTTTTTCTCATAGAACGCTCAGAACGGAGTTCCGGCACCTTTTTTGGATGGAACCTTGTAGGATAGGCAAGGCGGGTTGTATGACATGTGTGAGTTCCGGCACCTTTTTCTTATACAAAAAAAGCACTGCTTAGAACTGACAGTGAAGTTATTGAAGTGGTGAATAGCTTCCCCTTTTAGGATCAACCATCAACAGCAGAACAAGCTGCCAAGAAACATGCCACAGACTAGCATTTGGTAGAGCAGCCACGAATGGGATGATATTTCTCTTATCTACAGAATAATGCCAGCCGCAATATTCTCTACGGCTCTTTATGAAAGTGAATTCTAAATTTTAAAAAAGCAGAACAAGAACAGCATTGACACTTTTGAACTCTGGTGGTGAAGAAAACCTCTCTTCCGAGAATACTGTGGACAGCCAAGAAAACAAATCAATAGATTATTGAACAGATCAGCCCAGGGTTTTCACAGAGGGCACAAATTATTCTACTTTAGACACATTATACGAAGACCTAGCTCTCTGGAGAAGGCTTTAATGTTGGGAAAGGTGGAAGGAAAGAGAAGACAACTAGCAGCAAGGTGAATGGACTCAGTTGAAGTGGCAATGGGCGTAGTCAGGAGATGTGAAAAAACAGGTTAGGAAGAAAATATAGTTGCTAACAGTGGACACCGACTTGATAGCACATAATCAGTCACACATTCTTTATATGTGGTAGTCCTCGACCTACAACAGTTCATTTAGTGATGGTGCAAAGTTACAACGGTACTGAAAAAAAGTGACTTATGGCTATTTTTCACACTTAGGACCATTACAGCATCCCCGTGCTTGCGTGATCAAAATTCAGATCCTTGGTAACTGATTCATATTTATGACAGTTGCAGTGTCCCAGGGTCATGTGACCGTCTCAAGCAAAGCCAATGGGGAGGCCAGATTCACTTAACAACAGTGTCACTAACTTAACAACTGCAGTGGTTCACTTAACAACTGTGGCAAGAAAGGCTGTAAAACGGAGCAAAACTCCCTTAGCCTCAGAAATGTTGGCCTCAATTATGGTCATAAGTCGAGGACTACCTGTACTTTAATGCAGTTTCTCTAGACCTTGACAACTTCAAGAGGTGTGGACTTCAACCCCATGCCAGCTGGAGAATTCTGGAAGTTGGAAGTCCACACCTCTTGAAGTTGCCAAAAGTTTAATGCACACACCGCCGCTAGGCATTTTGACCCAGAAAGGAGTTACGGCAGGGGTCTTCAAACTTGGCTCTTTTATGATTTGTGGACTTCAGCTCCCAGAATTCCTCAGCCAGGCATGCTGGCTGAGGAATTCTGGGAGTTGGAGTCCACAAGTCATAAAAGGGCCAAGTTTGAAGACCCCCGAATTATGGTAACTTTAAAAAGCTGGAAGATGAGCCCCTCAGGTCGGAAGGCGTCCAATATGCTACTGGGGAAGAGCAGAGGGCTAGTACTAGTAGCGCCAGAAAGAATGAAGCGACTGGGCCAAAGCCGAAAGGACGCTCAGCTGTGGATGTGTCTGGTGGTGAAAGGAAAGTCCGATGCTGCAAAGATTTTTTCTCCATAGGAACCTGGAATGTAAGATCCATGAATCAAGGAAAACTGGACGTGGTCAAACAAGAGATGACAAGACTAAACATCGACATCTTAGGTATCAGCAAACTAAAATGGACAGGAATGGGTGAATTTAATTCAGATGACCATCAGGTATACTACTGCGGGCAAGAATCCCTCAGAAGAAATGGAGTAGCCTTCATAGTCAATAAAAAAGTAGGAAAAGCAATACTGGGATACAATCCTCAAAATGACAGAATGATCTCAATTTGAATCCAAGGCAAACCATTCAATATCACAGTAGTCCAAGTCTATGCCCCAACCACCAGTACTGAAGAGGATGAAATTGACCGGTTCTATGAAGCCCTACAGCACCTTATAGAACTAACACCCAAAAATGATGTCCTTATCATCATGGGGGATTGGAATGCTAAAGTAGGAAGCCAAAAGATAAGCGGAATAACAGGCAAGTTTGGCCTTGGAGTACAAAATGAAGCAGGGCACAGGCTGATAGAATTTTGTCAAGAGAATACAATGGTGATAGCAAACACTCTTTTCCAACAACCCAAGAGACGGCTTTACACATGGACATCACCAGACGGTCAACACAGAAATCAGATTGACTATGTGCTCTGCAGCCAAAGATGGAGAAGCTCTATACCAGGCATGTCCAAAGTCCGGCCCGCGGGCCATTTGCGGCCCGCGGGGCGGTTTAATACGGCCCTCAACAGCCCTCCCTGCTGTATGTAAATGCGGCCCTCCCACGGCCCTCCCTTCTGATTGAGGGCCGCCCCTTCGGGAGCTGCTCCCGCCTCCCCCGCCGAGGGGCCGCCCCAGGAAGCGCAGGCCAGCCCAGCTGCCGCCCCCACCCCGCCAGCCAGGCTCCGGGGCTCCACGCGGCTTCCTCCGCCTCCTCCTCCTCTTCCACCAGGCCTGCTCGGGGCCCGGGGCGGCTCCAGTGCGCAGGGGAAGCGTGCGGAAAGCGGATCGCGCCCTCATCCTGGCCGGAGCGTAGCCCAGAGGAGGAGCCGCTGGGCCGGGCATGCCCTGAGCGGCCGGGGGTCTCCGGTCGGGCCATACGGCGCTGTGGGCGAGGCGGGGGTGGCTGGCGGGGGTCTCGGCCTGCCCGGCTGTCCCGCTGAGCACCTTTCCTGCGTGCCGCGGCTGCCCATGGCGGCGGCTCCGGCTCCGGCGGCGCTGGCTCCCGGGCGTGGGGGCTCTGGCGGTGCCAGGCTGGCCGCTCTGGTACCACAAGGACCTGAGCCGGGCGGCGGCTGAGGAGCTGCTGGTGTGGGCCAGGCGGGCCGGCAGCTTCCTGGTGCACGACAGCGAGAGCGTGGACGGCGCCTTCGCCCTCTGCGTGCTGTGAGTCCAGGGACCCGCGGGCGCCGCCTTGGGGACGGGCCGCGGGAGGGAGGGAGGGGGCCAGGGTGCACCTGCAGAAGACTCCCCCCCAAGGCTGGGCATTCCATGGCGGCGGCCCCGGAGCCTGGAGAGGGGTCTGTCCAAGCCTCCGATTTCTTTCTTTCTTTTCTCTTTCTTTCTTTCTTTCTTTCTTTCTTTCTTTTTCTTTCTTTCTTTCTTTCTTTCTTTCTTTCTTTCTCTCTCTCTCTCTCTCTCTCTCTTTTCTCTTTCTTCTTCCTCTCTCCTGCCTCCATTCTCTCTTCTTCCTTCCTTCCTTCCTTCCTTCCTTCCTTCCTTCCTTCCTTCCTTCCTTCCTTCCTTCTCTCTTTCTCCTTCCCTCCCTCCCCCCATTCGTCCTTTCTCCTCCCTGTCTCCTTCCCTCCCTTTCTCCCCCCCTCCCCCTCTCAGCCCTGCCTGGCGCTGGAATCCCGGGGGTGACCTTCCGCCATGGAATCCGAGACGACTTTTTCGGCTGCAGAAATGTCAGCCTCCCGGGACGGGCTGGGCGACCCCCCGGCGGGGAGAGGTGACTCCCCTCCCCCTTCTAGTGGCTTTCCCAACTCCGGCCGCGCCGATCTGCCGCTCCTCCGGTGGGTTGAAGGGCCGGCTGCCTGGCCGAACCGCCGCGCTCCTTCCCCTCGCCCCGGGCTTGGCGCGGTGTCTGTGCCGGTGCAGTGAGGCTGACGGTGCACGCCTGGCCTGGCTGAGCGCGTGGCGGTTCGGCCAGGCAGGAAAAGGTGCAGGAAGCGGCCGCCGCCTGGTAACGGCGCCCGGGCTCACAACGTGGAGGCGGCGAGCAAGCGCACGCTCAGGGCGAGGTGGCCGCGGTCCAGTGAGGGAAGAGCGCCGAGGGAGTGGCCGGCCGGGCTGCGCTGCTGCCAAGCAAAGCTCGGCCGGGGCGCCCGCTCTGCTCTGCCTGGCGCCAGCTCAGAGACTCCGCCCACCAGGCCCTTCTCCCGCTCAGCCAGGCCAGGCGCGCACTGTCAGCCTCGCTACACCGCCTCCACGTTGTGAGCCCGGGAGCCGTTACCAGGCGGCGGTCGCTTCCCGCACCTTTTCCTGCCTGGCCGAACTGCCGCGCTCCTCCCCCCCCTGCCCCGGGCTTGGCGCAGCGTCTCTGCCGGTGCAGCGAGGCTGACGGTGCGCGCCTGGCCTGGCTGAGCGGGAGAAGGGCCTGACGGGCGGAGTCTCTGAGCTGGAGCCAGGCAGAGCAGAGCAGGCACCCCGGCCGAGCTTTGCTCGGCAGCAGTGCAGCCTGGCCAGCCACTCCCTTGGCGGTCTTCCCTCACCGGACCGCGGCCGCCTCGCCCTGAGCGCGTGCTTGCTCGCCGCCTCCACGTTGTAAGCCCGGGCACCGTTACCAGGCGGCGGCCGCTTCCCACACCTTTTCCTGTCTGGCCGAACTGCCACGCTGCTCCCCCTGCCGCGGGCTTGGCGCGGCGTCTGTGCCGGTGCAGCGAGGGCGCTCCTTCTTTGCCGCCGGAGCTGCCCTGGCTTCGAAGCCCTCTGGCTCCCCTGGGCGAAGGCGACGTCCAGGGAAGGGCGGGTGTGTCTGTGTGTGTGTGTGTGTGTGTGTGTGTGTGTGTGTGCACGTGCGCACATTCTGTGTTTCACAGCCATTTTATGGGCTGGGATGTGGGGAGCTGGACAGGGGTAGGTAGGGCCCTGGCCTAGCAGAATTTGTGAAGTGGTGGAAGTGTGTGAGCTGTTACCAGAGAGTCTGACCTTGTCAAAGTAAGTTTGACAAGGTCAGACTCTCTGGTAACAGCTCACACAGTAAGTTTTTTTTAAAATTTATTTAAAATATATTGTGAAAACTCAGCTGTCAGTTGATCTTATGTTATAAAATGAAAAGTATGCCATTTGCAATTAACTTGGCAGAAAATAATTCATTTGCATTTAATTGTAATTGTTCAAAGAATGTTCGGAAAAATGCCTCCAGCATGTTCACTTCATCCAATCTGGCCCTCTTTGAAAAAAGTTTGGACACCCCTGCTCTATACAGTCAGTAAAAACAAGACCAGGAGCTGACTGTGGCTCAGACCATGAGCTTCTTGTTGCAAAGTTTAGGCTTAAATTAAAGAAAGTAGGGAAAAGCGCTAGGCCAGTCAGGTATGAATTAAATCATATCCCTGTTGAATATACAGTAGAGGTGACAAATAGATTTAAGGAATTAGATCTGATAGACAGAGTGCCTGAAGAACTATGGACAGAGGTTCGCAACATTGTACAACAGGTAGCAACCAAAACCATCCCAAAGAAAAAGAAATGCAAGAAAGCAAAATGGCTGTCTAAGGAAGCTTTACAAATAGCTGAGGAAAGGAGGGAAGCGAAAGGCAAGGGAGAAAAAGAAAGATATGCCCAATTAAATGCAGAATTCCAAAGAATAGCTAGAAGAGATAAGAATGCCTTCTTAAATGAACAATGCAAAGAAATAGAAGAAAACAATAGAATAGGGAGGACCAGAGATCTTTTCAAGAAAATTGGAAAGATGAAGGGAACGTTTCATGCAAAAATGGGCATGATAAAGGACCAAAATGGCAGGGACCAAACAGAGGCAGAAGAGATTAAGAACAGGTGGCAAAATTACACAGAAGAACTATACAAGAATGAGCTTAACGTCCCTGATAATCACAATGAGGTGGTCACTGACCTTGAGCCAGACATCCTAGAATGTGAAGTGAAGTGGGCCTTAGAAAAGCTGAGCAACAACAAAGCTAGTGGAGATGACAGTATTCCAGCTGAGCTATTCAAAATCTTAAAAGATGATACAGTAAAAGTGCTACACTCAATTTGCCAGCAAATTTGGAAAACTCAACAGTGGCCACAGGATTGGAAAAGATCAGTTTACATTCCAATTCCAAAGAAAGGCAGTGCCAAAGAATGTTCAAACTATCGCACCATTGCACTCATTTCTCATGCTAGTAGTTATGCTTAAAATTCTACAAGCTAGACTCCAGCAGTATGTGGATCGAGAACTACCAGAAGTACAGGCAGGATTTTGAAGAGGCAGAGGAACTAGAAATCAAATTGCTAACATACACTGGATCATGGAGAAAGCTAGAGAGTTCCAGAAAAACATCTACTTCTGCTTCATTGACTATGCTAAAGCCTTTGATTGTGTGGAACATAACAAACTCTGGCAAGTCCTTAAAGAGATGGGCATACCAGACCATCTTATTTTTCTCTTGAGAAACCTGTATGCGGGCCAAGAAGCAACAGTGAGAACTGGACATGGAACCACTGATTGGTTCAAAATTGGGAAAGGAGTCCGGCAAGGCTGTATACTGTCGCCTTGCCTATTTAACTTATATGCAGAGCACATCATGAGAAAGGCAGGGCTAGATGAATCAAAAGTTGGAATTAAGATTGCCGGAAGAAACATCAACAACCTAAGATATGCAGATGATACCACTCTAATGGCAGAAAGTGAAGAGGAACTAAAGAGCCTCTTGTTGCGAGTGAAGAAGGAGAGTGCAAAACTTGGGTTGAAACTAAACATTAAGAAAACCAAGATCATGGCATCTGGCCCTCTCAATTCCTGGCAAATAGATGGGGAAGAAATGGAGGTAGTGACAGATTTTATTTTCCTGGGCTCCAAGATCACTGCAGATGGGGACTGTAGCCAAGAAATTAAAAGACGCTTGCTCCTGGGGAGGAAAGCCATGGCAAATCTAGACAGCACACTAAAAAGCAGAGACATCACCCTGTCAACAAAAGTGCGTATAGTCAAGGCTATGGTCTTCCCAGTTGCAATGTACGGCTGTGAAAGCTGGACCACAAGAAAGGCTGAGCGCCAAATAATTGAAGCCTTTGAACTATAGTGCTGGAGAAGACTCCTGTGACTCCCTTGGACTGCAAGGTGATCAAACCGGTCAGTCCTAGAGGAGATCAACCCTGACTGCCCTTTAGAAGGCCAGATCCTGAAGTTGAAACTCAAATACTTTGGCCACCTGATGAGAAGGAAGGACTCACTGGAGAAGAGCCTCATGCTGGGAAAGATTGGGGGCAATAGAAGAAGGGGACGTCAGAGAATGAGGTGGCTGGATGGAGTCACTGAAGCAGTAGGCGTGAGCTTAAAAGGACTCCAGAAGATGGTAGAGGACAGGAAGGCCTGGAGGAACATTGTCCATAGGGTCGCGATGGGTCGGACACGACTTCGCAACTAACCACAACAACAACAACAAAAAAAGCGAAGTACGGAGCGATCTCTCCTCTACTTCCGCACTCCCAGGCTTGAAGCTCCAGCCTCCTGGGAAACTACGGACTTCCAGTGAATCCACCACTCAAGTTCTTATCTCAGCCGCGGCTGCAAAGCAGGGAGAAAACCCCTTTGTCCCCAAAAGTTAAGCCCCGCTTTTTTCTTTTTTTTTCTTTTTGTATACGCGCCTTTCGGAGCGCTGGGTTAAATACCCGCCTACGATTTGCTGACTGTGGGGTCGTTGCGAGAGAGCCCGGTTGGAGAAAGCGGAGCGAAACGTCACGGCGCAGCCAGGACCCCTCCAGCCCCAGCCGCACCCCTTTTTCCCGAAGTGACCGACCCGCGCAACTCGCGGCCCGCTGGCTGGAAAGCCCTTTTCTGCGCAAAGCGGCTCCCTCCGGACCGCGCCTCTCTCGCTCGCCAGCCGGTGGACCAATGAGGAGCGAGGTGGGCGGCGCCGAGCGCGGCTCCCTGGCCGAGAAATTGGTAGGAGCGAAGTTGCAAACGCTCCGAAGGCTGAGTAAGCGCCGCGCTCGGAGAGGCACATGATTGGCGCGGCAAGAGTGGCTGAGTTGGAGCAGCCGCTCTCCGCGCGGCATCCTCCGCATCCCCGGGCGATCGCTGGCTCCCCCGATCCCCCAGCTCCTCTCCCATGGGGAGCCTCGACTGAGATGTATCGCTCTGGCTTCCGCTGCCAAAGCCACCGCGCTGTGATCGGAGCCCCGCCGGAGAGGACGGATAAGATAGCCGCGGAGTCTCCGCCGCTGCTGCCTCCTCCAGCGAACCAGAGAGGAACCGGGAGAAACGGTTTTCGAAAGCCGCGGGCCATCGGGTCCACGGAACTTTCCCATCGGGGTGGCTGCGCGAAGCCCGGGGAAGAAATCTCATTTGACGTTGGTCTGTCTGCTCGGAGATAGACGTCTTCGCTCGGGAATCTGAAAAAAAAACGAAGAAAAACAGCTAGTTTTTCCCCCCCGAAGAAGCGCGGGAAGCCCTAACTGTGACAAAAACAGGACCGGTTTTTAAACTGAAGAATAGAAGGTCAAACAAGTCCAAGAATCAGGCAGGAAACCCACCCACAAGTCTCTCTACCTTCCTGACTTGCAGAATTATTTTGAGGAGTTGGGGCTACTGTCTCCCCATCTTTCTGAACTAAGAATAACTCTCCAACTCGTTTCCACTCTCACTTCTCTTCTCTCGCTGAAAGGCAGGGTTTGTTTGTTTGTTTTTTGTCCCCTTATGTTTGCTGTCTTCTTGTTTCCCTTCCTCTCAGAACTGAACTTTAGCACCCTTAACCCTTGTGGCTTATTCACTTCTCCTCCACCCTTCTCTGCTGGGTCTTCTCAGGGTTTGCCATGGCGTTGAACCCCGCCATGCTCCCCACTACCAACAGCTCCTCTAATGGGACAAGTGGACTGGCTGAGAGCAGCAAACCCCTGACCATCCCCATGGTCATGTTCATTTTCGGAGTCGTGGGGAACCTCATAGCCATTGTGGTCCTTTGCAAGTCCCGGAAGGAGCAGAAAGAGACCACCTTCTACACCCTGGTCTGTGGATTGGCTGTCACCGACCTCTTGGGGACTTGCCTGGTCAGCCCAGTGACTATTGCTACCTACCTGAAACATGAATGGCCTGGTGGCCAACCCCTGTGTGAATACAGCAGCTTCATCCTCCTCTTCTTTGGCCTGTCTGGACTCAGCATCATTTGCGCCATGTCCATAGAAAGGTACTTGGCCATCAACCATGCCTACTTCTACAACCATTATGTGGATAAGAAACTGGCAGCGCTTACTCTGTTTGCAATCTACGTTTCCAACATCCTCTTCTGTGCCATGCCAAGCATGGGTTTGGGGAAGACAAAGCTCCAGTACCCGTACACCTGGTGCTTCATAGACTGGCAGACAAACACCTCCAGCCATGCTGCTTTCTCCTACATGTATGCTGGCTTCAGCTCCTTCCTCATCATGGTCACGGTGGTCTCCAACATCTTGGTGTGCATGGCCCTGATCCGCATGCACAGGCAGTTTATGCGGCGCACTTCCCTGGGGACAGACAATGCCACTAGCCGCCTGTCAGACTTTCGCCGGCGCAGGAGCTTCCGGCGCATGGCTGGTGCAGAAATCCAGATGGTCATCTTGCTCATTGCCACTTCTTTGGTCGTAGTGATTTGTTCCATTCCTCTAGTGGTGAGTAATCTGCTTATCCTTTTCTTTCCAATATCATCATTAATTTCCTTTAGGGGAACATTGTGGCTGCAACATAAAGTTTCCTCCTTTGTAGTTGTCACGCATGTAATCTAAAACTTTTTTAACCCAGAAAAGGCAAGTTGCTGAATCTACTTCAGTTTTTTTTCTTTGACTCGATACTAATGTTGAACACAAAAATACTAACAAATATTTTTGACCTGCCCTTTAGCTATTTACCTGCTCATAGAGCTGAGAAGATCCAAACTCAGCTTCATTATTGCCAATCTTTTAAAGAAATTCATTATGGTCAATTTTAGCCTCATGCAGGAAAACAGTTTTAAGTTCCCTAAAATGTCAGGAGCTCTTGCAATATGTAAGCAGTCGACACACAGAATAATTGTGGCATATTAATTGATGTTAAAATAGTACACCTTTACTTTCTTCAAAAGTACCGTGGTGTTTTCAAAGAGTTATTTTCCAGAAGCATAGCTTTTTCAGCTTTATATTCAATTTTTTCTACTTCATTAGGTTATTGGATAGACTGCGATTAAAAATATAAGTAGCTTTCATGGGATGTTGTAGAAGTACAAATTAAAGTGTGGCTTAATGTACAGCATACTGAAATTGCAGAACATTTCTGCCAAAATGGACTGTTATGGAATTACTTGCAGTTCAGTGTTCATAGCATTAGCATAAGGTCCCCAGATACACTTAAGCAAAGAAATGTTAAAAGTATCTTTAATGATTAGAGAGAGAGATGCATATCAGGCTAAAAGATTTCACAGTTTAATAAAGACTGGTTCCCAAATTTCTTTTTTCTGGAACTTTAAAGAGAAATAAAATTAATAGTGTTCTATATCAAGTAAAGCAAGATTTTTCCTGTGATGGTGATAGGGCTATGACAGTTTCATGCAGTTATTTATTGTTGCATGGACAACTTTGATAACTGTTTTGTGCTTGGTTGTAGGCATTGACTTTTCTTCCTGTTGACTCTAAGGAAGAGAGAAGGAGTAACAGCAGTTGCGGGATTAGCTAAGATTTGCCCCCTCTTGTAAACTTTCTAATAAAATGCATCAAGCTCCTTTTTCTTGGCAGGGATATAAAACAACTGACAGGGCATACTTGCTATTATCTCTCTCTTTTATTCTGTAAGCTAAGTGGTACTTTGGAGAGGAGCATGGAGAATACAGCTGGGCATGGTACAGGGGGGCTTCTTGTAGGCAAGAGATAATCTAAAATTGCTTCCTAGTAAAAGCAGAGAAACCCATGACCAAGAGAGACTGGGCAAACCACAAGCTTAAGTTATTCAACTAAATGCTATAATTTTACTAGTTAGGCCAGTTTTGCTACATAACTAAAATAATCCAGCTATGCATACCTGGTCTGGGATACCAGTGCATTTTAAAAGTAGTCCAGGTCATATTCTTCAGTGTGTAACTGGACACTTTTCTATTGGTGTTTCTTACTGAGACTACATTTTGCTCCAGGATCTTTGACTTAATAACACAAGGAGTCCTGTTTTAAGTGGTGAAAGTAAACTTAAAGGGTGGTCGGTAATTTCCTTACAAAAGATCTGGTAGCAAATTAAGGATAATTGTTTTCTTGCAGTGTTTGTTATCTTTTCACATGGAAATAGCCCAGATGGGGGGGGGTATGAAAAACAGACCCCTACAATTCAGAATCATCTTGCAAAATGAGAGTTCATGTGCAGCCTGGTAACGACAAGAGGAAATTGTGCTTAATGAATTGTGTGCTTCTGGTGGGGAAATACTGTAGATAAAATTGAGCTCACTTCCTCCTTTCACACAAGCGTTTTTGGTTCTAATAATGTAATAATAACTCGGGTCATTTTGATATTGTTGCAATATTGAGTTACCTGTTTCTTCCATCTATATATTCTAAATATCAGTTCCTGCTTGCAAAAGCTAAATGACAGTGAATGGGCAATAGTGGAACCTCCCACTCATTTTGACATGATAGCTATTTTTGGATAAACTGCCTATAAAAGCTTTCTGAATATAGTAAAGTTAGGACTGAGCTACACTACTCGTTTCTCTTTCAACTGTTTGTTTACTTTATGAAAGTAAAGTAAATTTTCAGTACTTATAAACATGAAGAAACAGTTATACAGCATTGTCACATTTATTTACAGTGCAAAGTGCTCAAGTCTACTTATTCCTCAGAAAGGTTAAAAATAAGATATCCCTTGAGTTGTGTTCAACGTTGGGTGACTACATGGATATATTCATGCAATTTTTGTTCTTTCTTTTTCTTTCATAATTTATATGGCTGCCCAACACATCCTCACAATTACGGCTTGTGATTCCTTGCTTCAGGGACTTTTATTTTCTAAGCTAGTCTGCAGCCCTGGTGGTCTTTCATCCAGTTACTGATTAGATCTATATCTGCTTATATTTTTACAAGTTGAGTGAAGGTGCTGCTACTTCCTGCTGTGACACACCCCTGGTGTGGGTTCTTTTCAGATTGTGGCTAAGTAATCCTTAAAGCATTATCATAAACCCATTTGCTAGTTTGCATGGGGCATGTGCCTGTGGCTTCTGCTTCCCATAATAGATACCTCTAGAAGACTGGATTCATTCCTCTACATTTTTCAATGTAGAAAAGAGTAATATTTTCTTCTGATAAGAGAGATGGTTTCTGTGTCATGCCTTTCATATATTCATCAATAGAAGAAGGAGAATCATTTCTCACAAACCTTCTCAGCATTTCATAGAATGAGGGAAAGAAAGTTTGGAGATGACCACAAATGTGTAAGGCAAAGCTACATTTGTGACACCTCTAACTTTCAAAATGTTGTGATTAAGACCCAAGGGCAGGAATTGGTGGCCAAGTGTCTTGATACAAGTAAAGTACAAATCTCTCTGCCTAAAGAAGATGATAATGGATAAGAAAACACTTGTATATTAGGGGTGTTTCATAGTGAAGGAAATTAAAAACATTTCATAAAACTTTAAATTAAATGCAGTAAATGCTATGGGAACAGAAAGCTGTATTGGATGGATTTTTTTTATTTGTTCCAGTGGGGAATCTTATTAAATCCAGCTGAAATCCAAACTGAAATAGAACATAAGAAATTATTGTCCAAACTGTCTGTTGGAAACAGTAGTTGGATGCCAAGTTGAGACAAATAGTCCACTTATGTGCTTGCATCCCACTGAGTACAGCTAAGCTGATTTTTCAATATATATGCCTTGGTGGAGCAGTGGGCTAATGCCTCCTTAAGTAACACCAGCTGCCTGCAATTAGTGCAGGTTCGAGTCCCACCAGGCTCAAGGTTGACTCAGCCTTCCATCCTTCCGAGGTAGGTAAAATGAGGACCCAGATTGTTGGGGGCAATAAGCTGACTTTGTAATAATGCCGCTTGGCGGGGGCCGAAAGCCCTAATAAGCAGGCATATACATAGAATGAAGGCTATTGCTAAGCACATTGGTTTTGCTTAAATTGTAAGTCGCCCTGAGTCTTCGGAGAAGGGCGGGATATAAATAGGATTAAAATAAAAAAAAATGCTTAGAGGTGCCGACTTGATAACATGAGAATCAATTTACTGCTGATTATTTATTTTGGATTAAAAGTGTTGTATACAGTATAATATTTATGTATCAAACAACATGGGTCTACATGCATTATCTTTGCAGTGACCCTGTGAAGAAGCTTAGACTGAAAGAATATGATTTGATCCCCACCTGTCTGTTAAATGAATAAATGGGTATCTCAACGTACCTCTGACTAGTCCAAATTCAGTATTGTCTGTGGGTAGTTATCTTTTTTATATCTATGTTGATACATGTAGGCTGGTTCTGATAATACAGAGCAGGACTCTGGCGGGCAAATGAAATTTTTGCAGAAGTTTTATATTGAAGGAAAGATGTTGCCTTCAAACACCTGACAAAAATGGTTCAGTAAACAATTTTTTTCAATTTATTTTTTTTAAAATAAAAACGAGGAATGGAGAACAATGAATGTTATCATGCTCAGTGTCTTGCTATTAGAGAGGGTGAGTTGACTATGAAAATAGTAAAATGGTAAGTAAACTTAATTAGTAAAACTCTCATTTTGGAATCTGGTACCCTTTCATTTCCTAATAATCTCAGCAATGAAAGAATCATATAGAAACAAACTCTGCTGGGAAACTTGAAGAAAGTGAAAGGATGGGAAAACACATAGAAAAATAAAATGGGTTGTTTCTATTTGTGAATTAAAACTGTCATTGACTCATTGTCAGGGTCCTTGTATGAATCCAGCAGATTTCAGAGCTATATATAGGTCATTTTCCCCATGCTTTATGCTCACAGTAACTATTGAGGTTGACTCAATGAATTATCTTGCTGAACAGGAATTTGAACCCAGATTATATCAGTACACACATTTTATTTTGGTATAACACACTGGAGAACTGCAGTGCTGCTCTATGGGATTTTAAGTATAGCAGACCCAACCACCTGCCAGCTACTCATACACTGGGCTGACTCAGTGAACTAGGCTAAACTAAAATAAATTGGAGAGTTTGTGATTCAACATGTCATGCACCCAGCCAGTGTCTTAAAATGTTATGTAAGCCAGTTATGTTAAAGAACTATTAGTTTATTTATTTAAACATAGTATATTTTGTTAATCTAAATTTCATGTTCTGTTCATTTTTAACACTTAGAATACAGTGCATATGCATCTTTGAAATTCCAGTGGAGTTTCCCAAGTACAGTACCTTCTGTAGTGAGACAGGCTGAGAATCGATGCAATTATGAAAGACATTTTACCCTTATTTTCAAATAAAATTCAGTGTTGCCTGTAGTTATTTGTGGAAAGATCCAATATTTCATTACAGTGAAAATTATAGAAATTGGTGCAGGAACAGAAGTGAACAGGGTCTTCATAATTTCTTCATTTTAAATAGGAAAGCTTTGTATACATACTTCTTTAAAAACACTTCTATACCACCAATTTTAATTTTTTTCTTATATTTAATTTAATTCCTACCCCTTTCTCCCTTCTTTCATGCTTTAAACAATTACCTCCAATGAGTATCACCAATTTCAAATGACTGGGATTGGGGTACATTAACCTGGAGAGTCTTATTGTTATTATTTGAGCAACATCAACATTTACAGAAGGCAGGTGTGAGTGTGTTCAAAATGATAACATTGGAGACATGATTGAAGCCCAGCCCCCTTTATGTCTCAGGCCCATTAAAAGAGCGGGGACTTTGTGGTGTATTGTGTAGTGGGTCCGACGCAAGAGAGACGCCAGCCGGTGTGTGAGTTCAGCTCTTTATTGGAAGGGGAAGTGAACTGAGGAATGAGGGCTACCTGGCCTCCTTATATACCTGGCCAGGTAAGCTAACAGCCAATGGGGTTGGCCCTAGGTTTCCCGCCGAAACTGTCCAGGCCAACGCCCCCTGATGGCTGTTGCTATGCAGATGCCTGCATACATAACATGGTGCCTTCTTGATTTTTGTATAAAATTAAAATAGATTGCTCTGTCATCAGAGTATAGGACTATTTTCTCCTTCCCAAGATAGGTTTTTAAATGTACAGAAACTTTTCCTCCTATAAAAAAATCTGTTGTTTGCATCTTAGTTTAAGATGGCAAAGCCGTAGTAGTAAAAGTTCTCTTTAATGTTAGGTAGATTAGAGTCTTTAATGTCCGTGACAAATGGTAATGGATTGGGGACAAAGGTGTGATAGAAGAGCCTGCTATATCCACTGTGCATGAAAACAAGAAATGTGGTAAAATGAGTAAAATAAAATAGTTCCTAGCTGACCTTTCAGGGCATGGATCATCCACAAGGTGTACCCCTTTTAGCTGGTTTGTATGCAGAGCCAATGCATATTTCAAAAGCACATGGAGCTGTACAGTTTAGCTGGGAAATTTGTCAGTTAGATCTAGGAACAAGTTTAAAAAGTAGAGAAAAGAAACAGTTCTGAAAAAAGCTGCTTTTATCATTGCCCAGAAATCTGCATAGAGAGGTTCATGTGTGGTCAGCAGAAGTTGTGGTCAGAAGAGCCATTGCCTGAATCACAGGACATCTGGAGGAAGCCAAGTTTGTGATAGTTTACGAGAAGTCCTCAATTTACAACCATTTGTTTTTGCGACGATGGCACTGAAAAAAGTGATGTACAACCATCCTCGCATGTACCACCATTGCAGCATGCCCACGGTCACATGATCAGCATTCAGGTGCTTGGCAACTGGCATGTATTTACAACAGTTGCAACTTGCCAGGTTCATGTGATTGCCATTTGCAACCTTCCCAGCCAGTTTCCCGTAAGCAAAGTCAACAGGGAAAGTCTTGATTCATTTAACAACTGCAGTGATTTGCTTAACAGCAGAAAACGGCAAAAACCAGCAAAATAAGTCATAAAATCGGGCGTGACTCTCTTAACTGCCTTGCTTAGCATATGGAAATTCTGGTCCCAACTGTGGTCGTAAGTTGAGGACTACCTGTACTAAATAGGCACCAAGATCTTCTGGGCAAAGGTTACTTTGTAAATTGTCTTCCTGCTTAATATTAACCAGCTGGCTATATAAAGTTGTATATCGGAATGCGATAGAGAGAATTTTATGAGGGTATGTAAAGATTTTGTGGATAGCTCCTCCTTTGTTTGCTGTAGAAGGCAACTACTTTTTTTAAAAAAAACATTTTATGGTAAGACATGCTTTAGGCGTGCACTTAGGAGGGAAAAATACTTTTTCCTGGATATCAGCTCATCCACGGTTGGGGGTTGACTCATAATGTGGCCTGTTTCATAGTACTATTACTAAGACTTCAAAATATGTTTTGGGACCTAGATATGGGAGAGTGTGACCTGTGGGCTTGCAGTCAGTGCAGAGTTTGTTCTTGGTGCATTCTGGGTTGTGCAGACATATGGAAGACCGCCATCATGTTTGGAAGGAATCTCAAGACCTATTTCATACCCCGTTTGGGAGCTCAGGCAATTCAAATGGGGAAAAATGATATTTGAGAATAGGGTCACCCTCTCCCAGGCTGCATTTCAATAATAATAATAAAAAGTTGCTGTCCTATTTACTGAGTAATCAGAAACTGACTCCTGAATACAAACATACCCAGGAATCAAGTTCATCCAGCACTGACACTCTTCTTCTGAGAAGAATTGATTTTGCATGTATTTAGAAGCTGGTGGTTAAGCTGTCATGTTTGGGATTAGATCCTGATTGTTGAAAGCAGGCAGCAGGTAACTTTACAATAAAGGATAGTTCTGTCTTTCTTAGACTAGACCAGGGATAGGCAACCTTGGCTCTTTTATGACTCTGGACTTCAACTCCCAGAATTTCTAAGCCAGCCATGCTGGCTCAGGAATTCTGGGAGTTGAAGTCCACGAGATATGAATTGTACTTAACGTATTTTTATTGAATTAACCTCAAATTTGGGTTCTGACCTAGTTTGCCCATGTCTTTATTCCAGCTCACTTGTTTTCAGGATAACAGCATTGAAAGGCTCAGGGCTTCTGAACTGAATTAGGTGTAGCTTGCAAAACACTCACATAAAGCTTCTATTCAGATCGCCTCTGGCAAAAGCAGAATCTATGCCAAAGTTAACTGGGCCCACAATAACTGCACATGTACGTTTTAAGAGGATAAAGGAGAAGTTTTTAAACCCGTGACTATCCAAACTACTACTATTAATACTTCAATTTATTGCATCAAATGTGAAGGATTATGAAAGGTAGAGAAGCTTAGCTAAGGAAGACATAATACAGGTAATCCTTCTCTGATGACCACAATTGGAACTGGCACTTCTGTCACTCAGTGAGGCAGTTGTTAAGTGATTTTACAACCTTTTTCACCACGGGTAAGTGAATCACTATGGCCATTAAGTGAATTCAGATTCCCCATTGACTTTGCTTGTCGGAGGCTGGCTGGAAAGGTCTCAAGTGGCGATCATGTCACCCACCTACCCACCCCAATGCTGCAACTGTTGTAAATGCCTGCCAGTTGCCAAGCACCTAAATTCTGATCATGGAACTGCTAGGAATGCCTGGCAATTCTAACTGTAAGTACTGGTCGTAAGTCCCTTATTTCAGCACCATTGTAACTTCAAGCAGTTGCTAAATGAATGGTCGTAAGTTGAGAACTACCTGTGGATTCAGCGTGAAATACTTACATTAATATATGTTAACATAAAGTGTAAGATCCAAATATCAGTGTGAGAAGACTAAATAACATGTTCTTTCTTTGGTAACACTTTTCTTTGAATTTTGGAGGAATAAACAATAGTAGCTTTTAGGGGTAAACTGTAAAAAGTGTGGCAATTCCAACATGGATGAAGCCCAGAAATCTATTTCAAGATCTAGCATTCTAGTAATACTTCTGAACTGTGGAATTATTTCAGAAATGATGCCTGTTTTTAAAATTCATCATAGGAATTATATCTAGCCTACCCACGGCTGCAACTAGTATTACTTTTGATTAAAGTAAAGACCCTTCTCAAATACAGTTTGACTCCTACTCATCATATTGTTGCCAGGAAGTAGATAAATAGTTGTATTTTTTCTTCTTCTTCGTTTCTTTGACTTCTTATCTTGTCCTAGAATTTCTTGGGTCTCTCCCAATTAAAATACTAATCAGATCTGATCTCACTTAGTTTTTTGGGGGGGACTTTCTGAAAAAAGTCTATGACGATTCGTTCCTGTATTATTGCCAAGAAAAATACTTGGAGGCATTGATGAAGTCACCAAGCATTGAGCTTGGTTTGAAGGAAGCTATGTTGCAATGTCTGTCAGATTTTGCTCCTGCTACCAATCTCATTTTCTTGCTTTAGGCTGCTGTTTAAGCCTGTTCTTCTGGGTGAGTGGATGGATCCTATTGCCCTCAACTTTACCATTTGTACTGATTAAGTTGCAATTAGATCAACCGAATCTGATGGTAAGAAGGGAATTGAGTAGAACTTTGCTTTCTGACGTGTAGATTTGTTTCTCTGAACCATTTCCCAACCTGAAATACTATATCTTGTTGGGAAAGATAGTTTTGCTTGATACTGGCTCAGCTTTCTGATACAAAGAGAAACATTTGAGTTAGGCATCCCAGTGGCTAGAATTTCTCTCTAACTGTTTTCTATTGTGATCCATTAAACCAGTAGTTTTTAAACTTGGCAACTTTTAAGATGTGAGGACCACAACTCCCAGAATTCCCTAGCCAACCATGCTGACTGGAGAATTTTGGGAATTGATGTCCACACAGCTTAATGTTGCCAAAGTTGAGAAATGGGTATTCAGTGAACAGCAGATCCACATTGCTTGAACACTTATACATCAGAAGGCTTTTAAATGTAATGTACTTATTGTTTGTGTACAAGTGGAATTTAAACCATGAATCAATTTCTCTGGAATGGCCTTGTGAAATGAAGCAGAAATCACTGTATCAGACATTTAGTGTAGAAAGATGAAGAGGAAGCTACCTGTAACATAAGAAATTCTGATCAGCTCTTCTGGCCACAGTATCATCTTCAGAATTAGTGACAGTTGCTTAAGCATGGATCTGAAAGAAACCAAGGACACTATCTTACATTTGGCCCTGTATAAATGTAAAGAAAGCTCCAGAATCCTTTGTTTGGGATCTTTTGTGCTGGCAGTCTTGCTTTCTCCATATTATTTTATCTTGAGACTTGTCCGTTATTTATTAGACAGTACAGTACAGGGACGCGGTGGCTCAGTGGGTTAGGATGCTGAGCTTGTCGATCAGAAGGTCGGCAGTTTGGCAGGTCAAATACCGAGTGCCGCGTAACAGAGTGAGCACCTGTTACTCGTCCCAGCTTCTGCCAACCTAGCAGTTCTAAAGCACGTAAAAATGCAAGTAGAAAAATAGGAACCACTACGGTTGGAAGGTAACAGCGTTCCGTGCGCCTTTGGCGTCTAGTCATGCCAGCCACATGACCACGGAGACGTCCTCGGACAAGCGCTGGCTCTTTGGCTTTGAAATGGAGATGAGCACCAGCCCCTAGAGTTGGAAACGACTAGCACGCATGTGCGGGGAAACCTTTGCCTTTACTTTTTTACAGTATTTATCATTCATTTAAGTATGATTATGAAATGTTATATGCCAAGGGATTATTATTTGTCTATTTAACTCAAGGAAATGACTTTTTCACATGACATTTACACATACCCTGTTAATTATCAAATTATTAACCTATCTATTAAAGGTGAGGCAGGTTGATAATCACTCTGAAGAATACAGCTTGTAGGCTTACATAAGACAACTGCAGAACATTTCATAATTCCCAAATTGGGTTAGTTTCACCTTCCATGATTCCTACCTAGTATAGCCATAATTTTCAGCTGGCTTGAACCATGACAGCTACACAACCTCCCTCAAGATAGGGGGAATTTGCCATAAGGTAAAAAGGAGGAATTTTTACTGGTTCTTCCCATATGACCTTTAGCCTTGATCAAATTAGTTTTCCATGTAGTAATGTTAGATTTTCCCAAACATTGAAGCTCCATCTTTGATGAAACTCCAAGAAAGAAAGAATAGCCCAGGAACCATATAACTTTAAGATAAAATGCAGCTTTTGTAGGGAGAGAGGGAGGAATTTGGTTAATCTTCATTTTAATTTCTTTTATCAATGTGGAACTAGACAGTGCAAATACTCCATTGGATTGGACTGATTTTCAGAATTGGGTGTGTATCTTCAATTCCTATTTCTTGGGAATTGCAGGTATGTAGTCTTTGGCAAGCCTCTTAATAGTTCCTTCATTTTCCCCACTGAAAATGTTAATTGCAAAGAATTGCAAAGAAGCGTAGGCGAAGAATTACTTCCCCAGGTCATTGTTTTTGAGATGTCTACCTCTATGGAACATTTCTTGTAGCAACTGGTCTACTGAAGAAGAATTGAGCTTTTGCTTTGAAATTTCTGTGAGGGCTGAAAGGGCCATATTCTATCACAAATGATGGAAAACTTTTTTAAAAATTGTCTCACCATTAACTGGTCTCATTGAAAAGAATGTAGAGATTCCCAGAACACTATTGTGGATTGTCTAACCTAAGCTATAGTAATAAATAGACAAATATGTAGATAAATTAATAAAAGTTAATTACTACTTCAGTTGGTACTCTGAATTAGATGAAAGATCTGTACATTCAATTTGCATATTCTAATCTGTTCAATTAAATTATTTTTATTTATTTTTGTCACCACTTTTATCCTATATAAAACCAAACGTCGGTTTGATCCCACGATTCAGAACAAGATTTTATAGTAATCAAATGTCTTTCTTCTTTTTCATGCTTTCTCAAATCAGATAGCAGGAAAGAGAAGAAACTACTGGAAACGTAGTTATTGTGCCATCTAGTGGTTATAAATCTGATCATTTATATTCAGCCAATTAAATTTCTGGTCAGTTGATTAGCAAAAATATAACTGGACTCAATCAACTCACGTACAAGATCTAAGAGTCGTATTTAAAGAACAAGAAATCTTTTAGTACATAAAGATTAATAAATGTACATTTCAGGTGGCATCAGCCAATTATTAAAATTCAAAGTGCTGAAATAGCACTCAGCAATATTTGCTTATCCTGAAAGTTGCAAACGTGAAAATGAATAAGCATGCTGGAAGGATTGTTCTTTAAATACAAATGTGCTTGGATACATATGTTCATAATATTAATTGAAATTACAATAATTTACAATTTAATAAAAACTATTGATTATTAGAAGAAATTTTCTTTCTCATTCCTTGCTATGGTCAGGTGCCAGTATCCACATATCCCTATAGGAATATAAATTCCAGTTCTTTTGATTAGCATAGGCATCTATGATTTAGTATGAAAACTTACAGCCTTAGTTAAATGTACTCCATATTTTCTAGTTTTCTAATACGTAAAAGATTCACAAATGTTATTGCTTTGTCCTGTAAGGAAGGTGCATATGGATGGTGGCAGGATTGCTAGTCTAACTCCAATGTCACAACCAGCAGAGTGGAAGTCTGCTTTTATTTTCAAGTCTCAACTCAACTAAACTCAACTTTCAAGTCTCAACTCAAGCAACTCCAACTCTCAAGCTTGAGAGGCAGAATGCCTGGTTGCAGGGAGAGGAATATAAATAACCTTTGCATGCTGTTTTACATGCAGTACATCCAGGAATAATTTAAAGTAAATATAGTATATTTGGGGTGGGGGGGGAGTATTTTATTTCCAACATGGCGAAGTACAAAAGGCTGTGAATGGGAGCAGAAAGATGAGCATTTTTACATGTTGTACTTATAGGCAGCTGTGGTAGATATGACTGTTTGCATAACTTCACCTAGCAAGAGTTTAGATTCGAAACAGAGCTTAATCTGCAGTTTACGCAGCAGTCATACTGGATCAGAGGCTGGTGTTTTTGAGCAAGCGCTTGTTTTCTCCACTGCTGCAAAGCACTGGGCAGTCCTGAAAACTCCATCATTATTCAATTTTGTGAATTACAGATTAAAAGTGTTCCTGTTTTTGGAAAAATAAATAAATAAAAGGAAGGGCAGTTAGGTAGACTCTCCCACTTCTGGTATTTTTGATCTTGGAATTTCCCATTGCCGAAGAAGCCAATCTCTGAATCTTGTAGACAAGATATGGAGAAATCCCCTACCGGATTCTCTCCTCTGCAATCAGCAATTTTCTTCCAGCCTGGGAGATGGAAATGGCATATCTCACAGCCCTTATGCGCCCTTCACAACTTAGTTGCTAAAATCCAGATTATTTCCCAAATACGCACACTTGGAATATGATTCAGAAGTCCTTTGAATCTTCCACACAGGACCTCTCTGCCATTCATTAAAGTCACCCAACTTTTTAAGGACTTCTGCAGGAGTTCTGGGCTTGTAGGAAATGCAAAATTTCAAGCATTTTTTGACATGTGCAGCCTCCACTTCATATTTTATTTATTTATTTATTTTAATTCCATTTATATCCCGCCCTTCTCCAAAGACTCAGGGCGGCTTACAAACTTAGCAGTATGCAGTACAGTGATCAATACTTTCAAGTTGTGTTGTGTTAACAAGCACCTGCTAATTTTTAAAAATTATAGAGGAGTCTGGAAATCTTATTTCAGTTAGCAGGCTCACAAATTAGGACTGGGCAAAGGATTTGAAAGAGCTGCTTTGCAACACACAGCATGAATACAAATCATTAATTTAAGTTGTGGGTAGTATCTAATTTCTTTGTTCATGCAACTAAATTCAGCAGGAAATAGTGTTTCTGATATTTGGCAAATTGCTGTTGAACTTGAGTGGAAAGCATTGAGGATCACAAGAAAGAGTTTGGGGCTATTTTGAGCCTCCAGGTTGAATGTTCAGTCTCTACACAAAAGCATCTAAATTTTAAAAGGTGTCTTTTTTTTCCCCCAAAAAAGCAACTGGACTTTGTTTTTACTTGAATACATCTTGCTTTTCATCCAAAAAGCTTCTTCAGTTCTGAGGAAGCTTCTTGGATGAGAAGCAAAATCTCAGTTGCCTTTTTTTTGGGGGGGGGGAGAGCACCTTTGGGACAACCATGACCTGGGTGACTGAGAATCTCCATACACATCTAAAATTTAAAACTTTTTGCTGAAACAAGAACCAGTTTGGTCCATTCGTTAAGGCACAGGCTAAAAACAGAGAGAGACCATTACTTGAAGTCCTCCTTAGGCTTAGACAAATCATCCTCTCTCAGTCCAACTCATCTCACAGGGTTGTTGTTGTGAGGGAAATAGGAGAAGGTTTAAGGTTTAAGGTTTTAAGGTTTTATTTAATTTATATACCGCCCTTCTCCCTGGGGACTCAGGGCGGTTCACAGGGCATATATAAATAACAATACAAAAGTTAAAAAAGATTAAACCAATGCCCAATTAAAACAATAATACCATTCTAAAACAACAGTTAAAACCCATAATCCCCCATCAGGCCAGACCAGCTAATTCAAATAAATGGGTCTTCAGACCGCGACGGAAGGTTCGGAGGTCTGATGCCATCCGGAGCTCCACCGGCAGTTGGTTCCATAATGCCGGGGCGCCCACAGAGAAGGCTCTCCCCCTGGGGGCCACCAGCCGGCATTCCCTGACTGGAGGCACCCTGAGGAGGCCCTCTCTGTGGGAACGCACAAGGCGGAGGGGAGTTGACGCCGGCAGCAGGTGGTCCCCGAGGTAACCCGGACCCATGCCATGTAAGGACTTAAAGATCATAACCAAGAAGGGAAGAGTGTTAGATGTTAGCTCTTATTGTTTATAAAATTAATAAAGACAGAATATAAATAAAATAAATAAACCAATCAACAAGCCACCTATGGAAACGGTTACATGGGCTTCACTTTCTATGGACTGCTATCCCATGCATTTGTTAAAACTATTCATGGGATTACAGCCAGCATTTTTGTAATGTATTTTAGCAGGACTTGCCAAAGTGGCAGCAAAGACTGTCAAGAGCATAATTGAGTACTGTGCATCATCATGTTCTTTATTTGGAAAAAAGAAGTTCATTCCAGGGAAGCTGTCTGTCAAGAAAATAACTTTTAACAAGCTACTACAGGAAAACTTTGGAAGATATTAAAAAAGCAACAACTTTTTCTTGAATGTTCCAAGTCTTCCAGCAAAAGCTGTGTTCTAACCTCAAAGAATCCAAAGTTCTAGGCCCATCCTTGAAAGAAAATTTGCCTGTGAGGTAGAAAAATAGCTATAATTTTATTTCCAAACATGTATTTACGGGGGTAGGCTGGCAAGGGGTAGTGGGATTAGAGCTTTTAATGATTGGCTGGATCTCCCAGAATGCCTTACAGGCACATTTTGTGGTTCCTTGCACATCCAACACATTTAATAGCAGATTTAGTTATAGAAGGAACAAAAGAATTCGTTATTACATGAAAATGAAAACTCTGAAAAACGTCTGAGCTCTAAATTCAGGATTCAGTAGGGACAGCAGTTATTCAGAAAATAATTCACAAAAGATTAATTGACCTTTGAGTGTTCTGGTAACTTAGATAAACTGGAAAAGGAGAAAGGTCTTTTATCTCTATTTGAAATCAAGTGGCTGGAAATTTTTTCCCATTCTGAAAATAGCTCCCATCTGACATTGCAGAATACCATGTACTTTACCCATTCTCCCATCTCCCTTCCTGTTATAACAGTCAGATGGTAGGCCAACTCTTGGCCTTGAAAAGTCAGCCTGGCCTTCAGTCATCAAAATATGAATAAAGTTTATTTACACATGTATTCATTCCTTCTCCAGGTACGTGTCTTTGTGAATCAACTGTACCGTCCAGATATAGTAAAAGACATCCAGCAGAACCCAGATTTGCAAGCTATCCGTATAGCTTCGGTGAACCCCATCCTGGATCCATGGGTCTACATTCTGCTGCGCAAGACGGTCTTGAGCAAAGCTATTGAGAAGGTCAAGTGTCTTTTCTGCCGCATAGGTGGGGCTCGCCGGCAGCGCTCAGGCAACAACTGCAACTGGGCCGATGGCCGCCGGACCTCCTCTGTCACAGCCAGCCATTCACCCTCCTTCATCTCCCGAGAGTTGAGGGAGATCAGTAGCACTTCACAGACTCTGCTATACCCGCTGGAGCCAACTGAAAGGACGGTCGGTGACCGAATGCTGTTACCAGGAACCAGCAGCTGTCTTGCTCAGTCAGATACTACATCTATAAGGACCTTAAGGAGTTCAAACACCTCAGACTCCTCAAAGGGGCAAGAGTGTGAGAATACCTTTTTGGTGAGTGAACTAAAGCCTAGCGGTAGTAGCACTCCTAAAGGGAGCTCCCTTCAAGTCACTTTTCCCAGTGAAACTCTGGACATGTCAGAGAAGTGTATATAAGCAGTAGAAAGAAGTAAGAGACGATTGGTCCTTAAGCCAAGCAGGGAGGAACTGATACAACAGAACAAACCAAATGCCCATCTTTGCCATCTTTGCCATCCATTCTGTTGACCTAGCTAAGGCATATACCTGAAGCTTATCTGGATTTCCCTATCCTAAGCTTAGGGACAAAATAGCCATTTAGGGCAAGATGGACTTGGAAATGTGCATCAGGCAGGAATCCATGTGAGACATTGAACTAGCCACCATCAGAGTTAAGCATCTTGATTTGCAGCAGTTATGTCTCCCTCAACGTTGGTTCCAAGATGCGGCTGCCGGATCGTTCCTGTTATGTGATAAGTACAGGTTTCTGCAAAGATGTATTGCCCTAGAGAATCATCCTCTGCCATCAAACCCTGCCAAAGTAACAAAGGAATGTAATGGTGTCTGAAGCATAGACTGCTGCTTGTTGCCTTAACTTGCCCTGGGAGATAGGATTGTTTTCACAGTTTGTGTTGGAAAAAGTCACCAATCTTCTCCATCTGTACATGACTGAAGCATACTTATTCCACTCCATCCTTCCCTCCTGGCTTCATAGTTCAGAGAGATTAATTACAAGATAGTTGCTAATGAACTGGTCCAGTGGATATGGAATTGATAATCTCTCTATGGTGTGAAAAAAATGTGAATTTTGTTGGCTGAAATATTGTGACTGACTCTATTTAAGGAATGTATATTCTTCTCTGTGAGAAGGTTAATTATTAATACAAAGTATAGAAAAAAATAATATGGTCAGCCCCTCCTTTCTTCTTAATGTAAGTCATTAAATTTTGTATTAGATTTTTTTCAAATTTGCAGACTCAACAGGCCAGACGAGAGCTGATTGATGAGACCAGAGCCGAGGAATCTGGAATTGCATGGGAACACGTTTTGATGCCACTATAGGAATAATAAAAGCTTTATGTTTTTAAAATGTTTCTCATATTTTCTTAAGTCTTCTTTTGAGTCAAGCTTGACTCTTGGTGACTTCATGGACAGAGCTATGGAGCTGCACATCCTTAAAAAGAAATTTAAAAATGTGCTGTGAATTTCTCTTCGAAATGCAGTGGTTCCTAGCTAAGCTAATAATGCAGTTCTGCTAACATCTGCTATGTATGGATGCCCCAGTGAGACATTAGTCAGAAGTACATCTCACAATTAACAATTCCTGCTGATTTAGGCACTTTTCACGTGTGTGCAAAATCAAAGTCCAAAACATGCATCAACAGTCAACATCCTCTTTACTGAATTCAAAATGTGTTTGCTCAGAGATATTTCAGAATTTAGTGGAAGAAAGCACCTTAAAAGACCTTAATCTTAGGGCTACCTTACGTAGCCAACTGTACAGCCACTGCTCTTTGTGTACTTACGGCAACTCCTAAGTCTATTACGAATGTTAACACATATACAAATGAGCAGCACACATCAGGCTTTGCATTATCAATGTCCATATAGCAACTGGCAGCTGTACATGGCATTACCATTCTTGTAAACATCCTGTTGAAAGGTTTTTCTTATCTTCTGTTCAGTCCGCTCTACTTATATGAAGATATTGTTGCCAAATGCTTACGTGAGCAATATTTTTTCCATTTATCCTTGCTATGGTTATAATTTACATCGGTCTTCCCCAGCCTGTATTAAACTGATCAAGATTTGCAAACCACCAGCTTTGTTGGCTGAGAATTCTGGGGGTCGTATATCCAAGCATTGGGAGGTGGGACTGCTACAGAAGAAAATGGAAAAATGCAGGAAACCCCAAACATGTTTATTATGCACACCGATGTGCAAGGTATTGTAGAGATGGTTGTTGGTTTTTTGTGATTCGGAATGTTATGTTGCAATTATCCATTTTCAGTTGTAATGAATTTGGAGCGTGAAAAACTACACCATTGTTTTTGTGTCCTTTCAGTTATTTCTAACATTTGTTACAGCAAATATTGTAGTTTGCACTAAAGCTTTTGGAATAAAGAAATACTATGTTTTAAAAACCAATTTAAGTGATTTGGGGACTAGAACTGAAAAGAAAAAGCAATTACTATGATGTTGTCTATTTATTAAAAACAATGACACATCAAGATTAGAAAAACGTTAGCCATAAAGTTTTTCTCCATTAAAAAAAAGCTCTAAAGCCACTGGAAATTTATGTTTTTGTATGCCATGTTCAAAGGATTAGATTTTGTGTTCCAGTATTATCCTGTATTGATGTTCAAGGTCTGGTTTTTGTCAAGAAAAAAGCATCTTATGTTGTTTATTGTGTTTTTTCATGTAAATTGCTTTCCATTGGAATCAGAATTTTGAGCCTGAATTTCAGAGATGGCTTATGAAACTGGCTGTCCTGGCACAAACCTCTTGGAAATCATAATTAAATGCAGACATGCCTACTGAGTAAAGAAGTCAGTGTGAATCTGTGCCTGCTTACTCATCCTTAACATAACTTCATGGGAAGGTCCTCACATATTCATAAACCCAACACAGACAATTTCTAAATAGTAATTTAGAGGCGGAAAATATAGAATGCTCAGCCCTAAAGATATGGTAGCATTCAATGAGACTTCTGTTTTTCACCCCATAAATCCTTATGTCCAGAATTGTGTACAGAATTGATTCTTCTTGAGTTATATCAATCAAGCTCACTGAATACATCCATTCTAGATTTCATAGATTTACACACAAATTTTGTTCACACAGGAAAAAGTTGGATTACAACACAGGAATTGTCACCGACACTTTAGGCATGCCAAACATAACCAGCATTGGAAATTAAGACATAACAAAAAATAAACCAATAAGTTTGAGTTCAGTAAAGCTACATATTGGGGAAAAATAGTCTTGACATGGGGTTTCATTCTACTGAGCCATTTTTATTACTGGACAAAACAGCATTCAAGATGGACAGAAAAAGCCTTCATATGCTCAGAAGAGCTTACTCTATGCTATTTACATTCAACCTGGATTCCAATTCCACAAAGTGCTTCAGACCATGCCATTGCGTAAAAGTCCCCAGTCTGCTATTTAAAGAAGCATCCTTTTCCAGAAATGGGGCTCAGCTGCCAAGACACACAATCCTGAGGAAAGATACAGACCTTTTAAAGAGCTATAAAAAGGTTCTAGAACTGCACACCAATCTCCTCACCCACCTGTTCCAAAAATGCCTTCCTTGAATCAGGTCAGAGCTATGGCTGTCTTTTGTAAATGCTGAGGCAGTGATTTCATTTTCTAGCTTTTTTTGTAGGATGCAGTACAGGTAGATCTCAACTTGCAACCATAATTGAGCCCAAAATTTCTGCTGTTAAGCAAAACAGCTAAGTGAATTTTGCTGTTTTATGGCCTTTCTTGCCATAGCTGATAAGTGAATCACTACAGTTGTAAAGTTAGTAACATGGCTGTAAAGCGAATCTGGCTTCCCCATTGACTTTGCTAGTCAGGTCGTGAAAGGCAAGCCCAGAACATCACAATCGGCATAAATATAAGTTGGTTGGCCAAGCCTCTAAATTTTGATCAAGTGACTATGGGGGATACTGCAAGTCATAGGTGTGAAAAACGGTCATAAGCCACTTTTTTCACTGCTGTTGTAACTTCAAATGGTCACTAAACAAACTGTTGTAAGTTGAGGACTACCTGTACTATGTATAGTTGGATACGATTATTTAAAGTAAATGGAAATACTGGAATTATGTATATATACAGGTGGCAAAAACAGTCTTGAATAAATGGCAGACAAATTTCTTCCATGAGAAAGACTTAAATGGTCTATGTCTAAGGTTTGATTTGTGTGGCAATTTATGAAAATTTATGAAGTTTTTCATATGAATCTGGATGATGATGAGGGTAAGACAGAAAAACTCACGATCGTCAAACACTGCTTCAAATGATTATAACCAACTGTGTAAAATGTACCAATTGTTCCTGCTGGACTAATACTTCCTCTGCTTTAAGAAATTTATTGAGGCCACCAACAAAGCCTCTGGATTAAACCTAGGAAATGCTGTGCATAGAACATATTTGTAAGAACTAGACAGGAATTGCCAGATTTACCATAAGAAGTGTAATTATACACATACTTTTCTCCCCACTGAATATTCCAGAAAGGCATCAAACATGGATTAAACAAGACTCTAAAGAAGCAGAACAAACTGTCCCTAAAAAGAATGTTTTTGTGGTTCCCCCCTCTTTGCATTTCTCATCTTGAGTGATGGCTTAGACTTATTAATTTATCTACAGCATTTTCATACTGCCCATTCACAGGATTTTAGGTTGAATATCCATTACACAGGCGAAATACTAAAAGCTCTGTGATTATTTCTTTACAGCATGTTATGTTTTATTCTAGGACTGAAATAATCCTTTAAAAGGAATTTCTAAAATCTGATTGCAACATTATCCTCCTGCAAATAGGCATGTTTAAATATGCACAATTTCAATTATATTATTTTAAATTGCTGTTAGAAATTGCTTCCACTGCAGTTCATCTTTCTTTCTTTGATTAAAGATTAAAATCAGTATGGGCTTATTTTTTTAATTTGTTTTGAAGCAGGGGGATTATGCCCTGGAAATACACAGATTTTTCTCAACAAGATACAGATAGACTCCATTTAATATCCTTGTTCACTGTTTGCAGTTATGACAATGCTAAATGAGGGACACTTACAAGGGGTTGCAGCTGTTGCAGGCACACACACACACACACACACACACCCTTCCCGGCATGTAATTGTAATTCAGGCACTTAATGACCAGTTTGCAATTATGACATGACAGGATCCCTAAGTCACACAATCACCATTTATGACCTTTACTGCTTGTTTGCAACAAGCAAAGTCAATGAAGCTGGCAGGAGGTTGCAAATGGTGACATGACACAAGATGCTGAGACTGCACCTGACAGCAGCAACTGGAATAGCCAAAACTGCCACCTTAAGTTGGCGTGGTCACATGATATTGCACTTCATGACTGTGTAGCTTAGTGATGGGAGCTCCTGATCCCAATTACCATCACTAAATAAGGAATACCTGTATCTCAAACTTCATTAAAATAATCCCTGTTTAAAAGTTCATAGTGGGAAGCATAAAGGCCACCTTGATTCGAGTGCATGAACATACAGTATTTTATAATTGGATTTGGAAAAACAAGAAGAGTATCTTTTGTTCAAAGCAGCATCTGAGAACTACATCTGAGTGTCTCTACATTAAGATAACAGAATGACCTTGACTCAAAAGACTATATAGACTGAAACACGTTCGGCACATTCTGTACCACAACTGTATAAGCATGTGAAGTTTTTGCCTCATCCCCTGCTTTGCTTTATCACAGTTAAGAACAGATGTTAGTGAATTGCTAGCAAGCTTACAAAGCCATTCTTGTATTTTTTGGCAGTATAAATATATACAGACCCAACACTTCCAGTTCCTATTTCCAAAGCCACTATTTCCAGACATGCTATGTTGTTGTTGTTTTCTATATTGAAGACCAGGTTTCTACAATGGAGATGCCTTTTGGGAGGAGGATTATACTTCACCTTCCATGAAACTCACCCATCATCCCCATGAACCAGGCTATCTGTGGATTGTGGGACTTGTAAGCTGTGGCACTAGGAAGGCGCCAAATTTGCAAAGGTGTTGTTAAAAATAGCATTTAGTCAGGGAAAGAGAAAACAGCCATGAAATTACAGATGTTCAGTTTTCCAAATTCTGCCTCCTCTGGCCCTACATGACACATTGTCCCCGTTTAATGTGATGGAATGGGGACCTCCACTGCTCAGTGACTCAAGAAGGGAAAGGAAGTAGAACAACAACAGCAACAGCCACTCCTCAGATTTATGGCTGTTACAGGAAGGGACCATGTGGATTATCGTGCTTTGATAAACACAGCACCATCAGGGAGCGTTGCAGACTCCTCTTGTTCGGTTACAGTCTCAACAGTCCCCGAAGCTGATACAATCACTACAGTTTTAGAGGCCGAAGTGTTTTTTTCTTTTTCAGCAATGGCAGCACACACAGCCAAGATCTCATCACTTTCAAAATCATAATCTGGAATTGGCTCCTCCAAAGTTTCGTTCTCAGCCCCTTGTGTTCCTGTCTCGGTTTTGGTTGCTTTTTTCTGTTGTTGTAATTTTTTTGCCCAGGAAAGATCTTCGTTCCACAATTCAGAGTTGAGTGGATAGATATGCAAGGCAATCTGGAAACTTCGAATAGCCTGTAAAAAAAACAAGCACGGAAACACAGCCATTAGCATCTGCCAATCCATCAGTACTTTCCTGCCTTGAAAGAGTTAAGAGACCTATTATGGAACTTGTGTTGAGATCTAGTGGGATTATATAGATTCTACTTATAATACAAAACCTGATCTGTTTAATGTGCGGATCTAGTTTGATCTCGTTTGAAACACACACAACGTAATTCATTGGCGGCTTTGGTAAGTGGTTCAAGTATTGGATTTGAACTGGGTTTATTAAAATTCAATTCAACATATCCAAGGCGAGCACCGAATGCTATCTTGAGCTCCCGGAGGAAAGGTTAGGAAGAAATAGAATATCCAAAGAAACTTTTTTAAAAAATTACATTTATTCATTTTGCAAGCTCCAAACTGGGTCGGTCACCGGGACCAGATATTTAGTCTTTATTAATTTTGTTGTTTAAATTACGTACTTCTTACAAAAATGATTATGTGCTGAAGATGGTACTCAATATTAACTAGTAAGTCATCTCTGTACAGGTAGTCCTTGATTTACAACCACAACTGAGCTCAAAATTTCTGTTGCTAAACAAGACATTTGTTAAGTGAATTTTGCCCCATTTTATGATCTTTCTTGCCACAGTTATTCAATGAATCACTGCACTTAAGTTAGTAATGCGCTTGTTAAGTGAATCTAACTTCCCCATTGACTTCGCTTGTCAGAAGGTCACAAAAGGGGATCACAGAACTCTGAGACGCTGCAACCAGCACAAGTATGAATCAGCTCTCAAGCGTCTGAATTCTGATCATATGATCATGGTGGGATGCTGCAATGGTCTTAACTGTGAAAACAGTCGTACATCACTTTATTTAGTGCCACTGTAACTTCCAACAGTCACTGAGCGAACTGTTGTAAGTAGAGGACTACCTGTAATACCATATGTGCAGTAATTAGAAATCCATTATTTCCCCTGTTAAAACACTGTTTAAAATATTGTTAAAACACTGTTTAACATATTAAAATAATGTCACACTGTGTTTGTGAGGAACTACTGGTAAGACAGGATGAGAAATAATACTCAGCTGTATTCAGTAAAAAAAACTGAGCAAAGAAGCAACTATTATGTTTAATTGTAAAGCTTTTCTTTACAAAAGAAATTCCGTCATACCCACATATATGTATCACGTTAACCCATGGCTTGTTTAACCATGGTTTACAGGCCAAAATAAATTTGCTGAACTGACATAATATACTAATACATCAGCCACAAGAAACAAGATTCAGTCCCTGAATTCATAGAGTTTGCTAATATGGATTATAGTAATATGTGAACCCAACTATGCACAACCATTCTTTTCGGTTTCGGAAGACAATTACTAGTTTAAAAAAATGTCTTTACAATGTAACATGTGCTATATTGTTTCTAGGATTATTTATTTACTTCTATGGCAGTGTACAATCGGATCTGGATTTATTTTAGACTTTGATATTTCTTTAAATGTTTTGTGCAACCTGGAAACACTCTGATACATCAAATGTCAAATGTCTAAACATGACAGTCATTTTATTTTAAAAGGGCTATTCAAAAAAACAGAAGTACCGTATATACTTGAGTATAAGCCAACTCGAGTATAAGCCGAGACCCCCAATTTCACCCCCAAAAACTGGAAAAAGTTGTTGACTCGAGTATAAGCCGATCCGCCGTTCTGCAAGCCTCCGCCGCCGGATCCGTGCTCTGCAAGCCTCTGCCGCCAGCAGAGGCTCGATCCACCATTTTGCAAGCCTGAATACACAGGAATACCCTGTGTGGCCGCGGCTCTCGGGGAAGCCCTGGCTGTCCGCTTCCTCGCTCCACGCTGCCATTCGGGGCCCGCACGTTCCCCGGGCAAATCACGGCGCCCAGCAGGCGAGGAAACACACCCGCTCCAGTCGCCCCCCCTTCCCTCAGGAGACGCGAAGCAAGTGACCGCCCGGAGCTTACCGAGGACTTGCTTCGGTGCTTCCAGGATCGCGCGCACCTCTCCCAAGCCGCTGCGGAAAGAAGACCTCCGCGCCCTGCTTGCCTGCTTCTTTCCGCTGCGGAAAGAAGCAGACCTCCGCTGCGGAAAGAAGCAGACCTCCGTGCCCTGCTTGCCTGCTTCTTTCCGCTGCGGAAAGAAGCAGACCTCCGCGCCCTGCTTGCCTGCTTCTTTCCGCAGCGGAAAGAAGCAGGCAGGCAGGGCACGGAGGTCCGGAGACTTGCCGACGTTTGGGGAGGTGCGCGCGCACCTCCCCAAACCTCCCCAAACTTCGGCAGGTCTGCGGACGGCGGTGGCTTGGGAGAGGTGCGCACGATCCCGGAAGCACCAAAGCCTCGGCCGCGCACAAGTCCTCGGTAAGTTTTTTTGTTGACTGGAGTATAAGCCGAAGTGGAATTTTTCAGCCCAAAAAGTGGGCTGAAAAATTCGGCTTATACTCAAGTATATACGGTATTTATAAAAATATTGTTTCTTCTGATCCAGAGGAAAAAATGAGCTAAGACATTTATAGCCTCATCATTGAGTGATGTCTTGATTATTGCAACCTCTGCCCCAGAGCATTGAACTACAGATTAAACTGTATATCTTGTTTGTTGCCTGCATAAATGTACAAGCAGACCTTAGCAAGCATTTGAAATAATTCCGCTCAAATTCTTTGGGGTCCAGCACCCATCAATAGCTGTTAGCATCAATAGACTTATTAGATTGTGAAGAAATATGAAAATAATTCAGTTACAAAATACAAAAGGACTATTTTGATTTTCTTTTTTTAATGAGGCCCCCAAAGTATAGATTTATCATTGTGTAATTGTGACAGCTGAATACTAGTTACCTTTATAAATCTGAATTACTAAGCCCCTTTGTTCTAATAGTATATATGGATTATTAGTTGCTTTGGATAAAAAGGTAATTTGATAGGTTAAACACAGTCTTCAAGCTATCATGAAATATATAATTAAATCCTGACATATGTAATTAAACCATAGTAACTGAAGTCACTTAATTCTAAATCCAACAAGTCAGGAAAGCTTCCAGATTTCATATTTCAGAATGAAGAACCATCTCATTTCAGGGTTTTGAGAGAATGCTGACCATTAAGAAGCATTGAACAGAAATTCTGATTTTCATACACTGTGGCACACACACCCAACCCAAAACTCTAGGACTACAACTGTCACCAAAAATCTAGTCCCCAGAGATTTTTGAAAGTTATTTTTTCCTACAATCACATTAAAAATAATACATATATACGATGGGACAAAGAAATCCATTAATTACACTGAATTTAAGTGCAAACAGAAAGGAACTCAAATTACAGTTTTGCCTCAACCAACACTTTTTGGAATGCTTCCCCAATGAGCTGGAGAAAAATGCGTATCACTGCGCTTGACAATATATATTAGGTAGAAGATTAAAGTGGATAAGGGCCAACAATACATGTGGGCAGAGATAAGGTTTACGTTTTCTTAATCTTTTCGGGAAGAGCTTGTGTGGTGGTTGTTTTGCAGAAAAAATATGCTCAACTATTTTAGGGCTTATGTTAGATATATGTAACATAATTATATCTCCGGTTTCACACTGGCAGGAAAGTACCATTCGTTTTTGACAACTAGAGTCAGAAACAGCTCTGAGAGCACAAAAATGGTTAGGAGGATTCCACGCAGTCATGGACAGCCTTGTAGTCTATATCTTTGGGAAAAACTGATCAGAATTACTAGAAATGAAATGAGGTGCTAATCTGGAAGAGAACTTTCTCCAATTTGATGCACATCATTTTGACCAGGGTCAAAATTGTGGAAGTTCAGTTAACCAGATTTAGAGAAGGCCATTCTTTAGAACTGCTGAATTAATGGTAGCTGCAGAAATGGAAAACTATTTCTAGCTTTTCCAGAAATGATTGAACAGAACTTTGGATGTTTTTATTTTCAGTTTCAGGAATCATTATCACCATAAATGGGAGAGGCCTAATAAACAGTTCCAGCCCATTATACATACAGGACATGCAGAAAATAGGTTTCCATGTAAACTGGCAGTCATGAGGACCCAGATTGTTGGGGGCAATAAGCTGACTTTGTAATAATGCCGCTGGGAGGGGGGGGGGGACGAAAGCCCTAATAAGCAGGCATATACATAGAATGAAGGCTATTGCTAAGCACATTGGTTTGTGCTTAAATTGTAAGCTGCCCTGAGTCTTCAGAGAAGGGCGGGATATAAATGGGATTAAAATAAAAAATAAATAAAATAAATCTGCTTACTAGGGAGAAGAAAATAAAAGCTGAATAAAGCTCCTATGCACAGTTTGCCTCTGACTCTCATATACACTGTCAATTACAGCCCAAAATGCTATCAGCTTGGTCTCCATGTTTCTGATGGGTTTTCATGAGCAAAGCTATGGCTTATGAGAAAGTACACTTATGAAATATACTCAAGTAACTGGGGATATCCCATAGTACAATGGGAAGAATGGTTTTCAAGCTTGGTTCATGTATTGACTCATGGGTTACCAAAGTCCTTTTTTTTCTAATTTAGTGTATTTTGAGAACTTGGTGCAATATTTTCTTTTTTTATAAATGTAATTCTTATTGTGATTTTCTTTACAATACGGAAAGGAAGGATTTTGAACATTTCTCCTTCCAGAAGAAAATGTAACAAATATTTTCAGATACATAACATTATGTCCTCTTTACCATCTAGGTAATTATCAAAAATACCCTCAGCTGTTTGCTGAAACCCATGTGTTTATGAAAAATCTTTATCTTAGTCTCACTCGTTATTAATTTTTGGAATTTTAAGTATGCTTGACTTCATATTATTCATCAAAACATTTGAGAAATCTTCAAGCCTTTCACAATCTAATATGAAAACATTAATGTCAGCAAGAGTTTCTTGTTCAATATCATAAAAAAACCCACAGAATTATAGAATACATTTTTGGCTAAACAATGACTGAACATTATCAACAACTATTTCTTAATTTCAACTGAAAATGAAGCAGAAATGACAAGGTAGCTTTTAATCCAGGTATTGGAAATAGAGTTGCATTTTGCCTATTCCTGCTAGCTTGCATTTTCATCATTATGTTTTTATTGATTTTTCTCTCTTTCAGCAATTTGGCAGTTCTCATAGTTCCCTAATATCAGGGGTATCTGATCACCAGATTTCTGCTCCTCAGATACCACCAGTTTTTAAAGCTTGTTTAGCAAAAGAAAGTCTGGCTAACAAAGGCTGACTGCAAGGGATGTTATTTATCAAAATCTTTCTGACCGACAAAATCCCCCACTCTTCCTTAACAAATCACATTTTGCATAGGAATTAACATCTGCCTAATATGATGCAATAAATGTGACTTAGTTGATGCTGCTATTAGCAATGGACCCATGAACATATAAGATAGTCTAAACAACACATTCTATTTGAAACCATAACAGAAGTTGCTTAACTAGGTGCTTATGAACTTAATACGGTGTAACTCAGGTTTCAGGACATGCTTCTAAACTTTTGTGAACTCACTGCTAAATATAATGTTGATTTTGCTGATGTTCCTATATTTATTATAGTATAATGATAATGATAAAGGGACGCTGTGGCTCAGTGGGTTAGGACGCTGAGCTTGTCGAACAGAAGGTCGGCAGTTTGGTGGGTCGAATCCCGAGTGCCGCGTAACAGAGTGAGCGCCTGTTACTCGTCCCAGCTTCTGCCAACCTAGCAGTTCGAAAGTACGTAAAAATGCAAGTAGAAAAATAGGGACCACTATGGTGGGAAGGTAACAGTGTTCCGTGTGCCTTTAGCGTCTAGTCATGCCGGCCACATGACCACAGAGACGTCCTCGGACAAGCGCTGGCTCTTCGGCTTTGAAACGGAGATGAGCACCGGCCCCTAGAGTCAGAAAATGACTAGCATGCATGTGCAGGGGAACCTTTACCTTTATAATGATAATACAGCACAACAAAGCAAGCCTGTAGTTCTTCCAATATTACTGGAACTTTGGACTGCCTGCTGTGATCTATCTCTCTGACCTAGATGGATGGTTGAGAAGGGACATTCTAGGCTGGAGGTAGGCCTGATTGGGCTAGTGAAGTCCTGGTAGAGGGTCAGAGGTGAAGAAGATTAAGGAAACAGCAGTTGAGCCTAAGGATTGCTACTAGACAAACAGATTCTATGAAAAATATCCTGGATATAAGAAACAGCCTAACATGGTTCTGGCTCTTATAGGCCTTCTGCTGAAGGGATCGTAAATCCTCCTGTCTGGATTACTGTAATGGGCTGCCCTTGAAGAGCATTCAGAAGCTTCAGAAGGTGCAGAATGCAACTTCAAGGGTAGTAAATGGTGTTGGTTACTCAAGACGTGTAACACCGCTGCTTCATGAGCTGCATTCATGGCTAGATGCAATTCAAGGTACTAGTAGTCACCTTTAAAATCCTTCCTAGGTTGAGTTCAGTTACCTTCTCCCAGTCATTTCTGCCCCTGCAATCCAGGCTGGCAGGATGGGCATGCCATCAGCCAAGAAATGTCAGCTGGTGGGGACCAGGAGCTGTGCCTTTTCTGGGATAGTGCCTGCCCTCTGGAACATTCTTTCAGAGATTAGGATGCAGACTTTTTGAAAGGCCTTGAAAACCTGGTTATGTGCAAGGTCTGGGGTCCCAAGTCAGTGAATCCTGTTTCCTGGTTAATATCTATGAATTATAATATTTCTTGATGTACATATATACATACATAATTTTGTTGTTGTAAATTGGTTTTTAATTCATTTTGTGACTATTTGCTGCCCAGACTCACTTGTTTCAAATGGGTGGCCATACAGATTAAATGAATGAGTGAACAGATAAATGAATGCAATCTAGGCTGAGGTACTTTATACACATTTCTCTTGTGCCAGAGATACCCTGCTGAACAGATTGTGAAACCTCTCACCCCGGTGTAGCTTTTAAACTCTAGAATGCAAAAACTACTATAGTTGTTGAACACATTTCCTCAATTCACTACCATTATCAAAAATCCTGTCTTTCAAAGGTCACATCAATATCTAAAGTTCCTTGCCAAATACAAATACAGTGTAGATTTATTAATGCAGCAACACTAGTTACAGCCAATAAGACAGCAATTTTCATTAATGAAAAAACCCTCAACCTATTTCTTCATATTGGAATGCAAATACACTATTCACATTACCAAAAATTCAAATAACTTCTTAAAAACACACTAACAGACTCAAGGGACTCTGAACTCACACTGCTGGTTCTCGTATCCAGAGATTACATGTCTGATTATATATGAAGACTCCAGTATTCCTACTTGAAAGCATGGGAGTGACAGAAATACTCCATTGCTTCATTTCATATAAAAAAATATCTTTATTTTAAGGCTTCAGGAGAAAAAGGCATGTTTTCCAAGCAAAACCAGAACGAAACTTTTACAAAAGTTGCAATGAGACTTTTCTTAAAAGAAAAAAAAGGATACCAGAAGAAAATATTCAGAGGAAACCAGTGTAAAGAAATTACAAAAAGAGAGGGGGGGGAGGAGATACCATGTGAAGGATACTACTAAAGTAATTCAATATATGGTTATTAAACTGTCAGGGTGATTCAGGATATAAGTAATTAAGAATAGATGTAAGAAATCTTCTTTTATAATTAACTGAATTTTGAATTGTTCAAAGTTTGCACTGAAACGCTTAACCAAAACATGTTTGTTTATAATTTCCTCCCAGTTCTGGTCAAAATTAATATTTAAATGCAGAAAGCAGAAAGCATTGGTAACTCGGTGATACATTTGTGAAATACCTGATCATTTCTCCACATCAGGTAGTCAAATAGAAAAACTGTCATGAAAGAAATGAAAAGAAAATGGAAGAAATGAATGTGAGAAATCTGCCTTTGCATTTCTCGCAGGAATGTTTGCCATGAGTGAGAGGGTGTATACTTGTATTGTCAGTAAAAAATAATAATGTCTTATGTGTTTCCTTGTACAACTGGATCATGAAGCAGAATCCTTTGCAACAGTCAGGTCTTCCAGAATGGATGCTTTGGGTAGTCTAAAAATTAAGTTGATGTAGAAGCAACTTCTGGAAGGCAGGAAGTTTGAAAATCGTAATGTTAAATTTTTAAAAAATAGCAACCATTTGGGATGGATTCAAAGTTAATAAATTCCACGATTACAACCAAATTCCTAATATAATTGGGTCACAGTCCATCTGGAATTCTCCTTGCACAATCTCTTTCACAATCAAGCTAGATAAAAAAAAATGTTCTAGGAAATCCTACAAGACATGAAAATTAAAGTGAGATATCTCAGACTAACTAAATGGGTGTTTTACCTATCACAAACATTTATCTAGTCCCTTAAATACACATTATAGATGCAAAAGGGAACAGCTAACTGTAGCTTCCATAGGTTCATTGTATTTGAAGAATTGTATTTGATGAATTGCTTCTCAACTGATGAACAAACAAGATAACAAGGGCGAACATGAGTATCCTTCATGGTATGAAATTAATAAAGGCAAAGTCCTAGAAAAGAAGCATAGTAGTATAACCAGTAGAAAGTACAGGTAGTTCTCAACTTATGACCACAACTGAGCCCAAAATTTCTGTTGCTAAGTGAGACAGTTGTTAAGTGAGTTTTGCCCCATTTAATGAGCTTTCGTGCCACAGTTGTTAAGGGAATCACTGCAGTTGTTAAGTTAGTAACATCAGGTATTAAGTGAATTTGGCTTCCCCATTGACTTTGCTAGTTAGAAGATTGCAAAAGGTGATCATATGACCCCAGGACACTACAACCCTAAGTTGCCAAGTGTCTGAAATTTGATCACATGACCATGGGGATGCTGCAACAGCCGTAAGTGTGAAAAACGGTCATATGTCACTTTTTTCAGTGCTGCTTCAAATAATCACTAAATGAACTGTTGTAAGTTGAGGATTACCTGTATATAAAATAATTTTCCAGTAGGTGGAAGCTATAGGTAGATCTTGTTCAACAAATGCTTGATTTAGCAATTGTTGGAACTTACGACAGCTCTAGAATTCAGTATTCAATCAGTCCCACTTCTCAAGGTCAACAAAAGCAGATCCCAAATAACATTGCACGATTTCACCTCAGCACCTCTACCAACTGTATCCAACTATAGCTTCAAGCTCAGACTGAATATCAGTGATTTTATTCTACAATTAATTATTTGCAAATTGATCACAATGACCAACCACCACTCTTCCAGGATTAGAAACTCATTCCCTAACCAGGAATAGAAACTCTAAACCACACTGGAGCAGGAGACTATGCAGGAGAAATCTTATTATGTGTTCTGTTTGTTCCTGCATTCCAAAATTCAACTAGGTACTCAACCAAGCTACTTCCCAGTCAATTGGGAAAATCATAAATGCACTATGAAAACTAGCTGGTCATATCAGGTACCTGGAGAGGAGTGAGCATCAGTCTTTCCTCTCTGTAGAAAGCAGTGGCATAGAAAGCTCCAGATATTAAACTGCTGGCAATATACCTACTTCCAGAACACATTTCACCTGGTTGAAGATAAAAACCAGACCTGTTGTATCTTATGTAAGTCAGGTCCACAATGACCTGGAACAAACCCATGACTGTCATTGTGCCTATGAAATAATTAATTACCCCTTATTCTTTACAGCAAGTTGTGTAACTTCCTGAAGCAATGGTTTTTGCACATGTGTGTAATGGCTGTCAGAAGTACTACCGAATTCTCTGTTCAACCTTACCAATGTGATTTCTCCTAATCCAAGCTGGGCCCGCCCCAGCGTTTGCCATGCTTCCCAAGAATGGGGATCTCTCTGGACAGCCATCTCTGCTGTCTGCACTGCAGGAAACATTTCATGCAGAGACATCAGAACCTAAATAGAAAGAGTGGGGGGAAAGAGAAAGACTTAAACCAGCTTCAGACATTGTTTTTCTTCTTTTATTTATTCCAGTTTAAGGACTGCACAACAATTTTGGATAAGTTACAAATAAAAAAATGGGGGAAACATATGAAGAAGAAAATGGCCAACCAGAAGAATATATTCTGTATAACACTGGAGAGATTAATAACAGAATGACCGAAAATTAAAAAGTTAAGAGACAGCGAGAAAAATTAGAGGAGACCCTGAGAATATTTTAAGATTAATAAAATTAAAAACTGTCAATTTAAATCTGAATTTTAAAATATATGTAATAGCAATAACACTTAGACTTATATAGTGTGCCATAGTGCTTTATATCAGGGCTTTTCAACCAGTGGTATGGGTACCACCTGTGGTACATTGGCACCTGGCAGGTGGTACGCGACCATCCTAGAAAAGTGGTAGTGGGGGAGGGGAATGAACTGAACTGGTGGCAGCACCACACAAGCCTGAGCGAAAGATGGCTGGAGCTGCAGGGCTGTCGTGGCTCAGCGGAAGCACCAGGATCAGCGCTTCTTCGGGGTGTCAGGGCTCAGCGGAAGTGCCAGGATCAGCGCCAGGCTCCAGCTGGAGCTCCGCACTGATCCTGGTGCTTCTGAGCCCAGAAGAAGCGCCAATCAGCTGGAATGTTGCAGCATCTCCAGGGTCTTGTGATTTACATTCAGATGCTTGGCAACTGATTCATTATTTATGACGATCACAGTGTCCCAGGGTCATGTGAAGTGACCAAAACCTACTGCAACCACCCAGCAGACGGGGGGAATAAAACCAAACATACCCCCACCCCACCCCCACTGCCAATCCTCCACAGGAATGCTCACAATAATGAAAACCTCGGACAGGAGGAAGACCGCCACCGGGCGGGCAGGCAGGGGTCTTGCTCAGCTGTGGCTTGGGGGGCACTTTTTTCAGTGCCATTGTAACTTCAAACAGTCACTAAGCAAACTGTTGTAAGTCAAGGACTACCTGTACTTCATCACTTTTTCCTTCTTTTTTTTTTGGTCAAGTTTTTGACATCTTGCTAGGCGACTGGTGGTACTCGTATGTTGCCATATCCTAAAAGTGGTACAATGGGTGAAAAGGTTGAAAAGCCCTGCTTTATAGCACTCTCTGAGCAGTTTACAATGTCAATGTATTGGCCCCAACAATCTGGATCCTCATTTTACCAACCTCAGAAGGATGGAAGGCTGAGTCAACCATGAGGCAGTCAGGATGGAACTCCAAGCTATGGGCAGAGTTAGCCTGCAATACTACATTCTAACCACTACACCACCATGGCTCCTGATGCTTCACCTTTTTTGCCTCTGTAACTCCTAAGCCAGGGGTAGGCAACCTTGTCTCTTTTATGACTCATGGACTTCAACTCCCAGAATTCCTGAGTCAGCAAGAATTCTGGGAGTTGAAGTCCATGAGTCATAAAAGAGACAAGGTTGCCTACCCCTGACCTAAGCTAATGAAGCAGCCCCATTTTCCTGACACTAAAATTGACTACATTGACTGAAGTTATGACAATGCTCAACATGTGATACTTAGAACTGGCCCTCAACGTTCCATTTGTCCCAGTGCCCAACAGTCAGCTGATTGCAAACCGGGCACTGGGCAACTGGCTTGCACTTATAATAGTTGCAACATCCCTTAGTCGCATGATTGCCATTTGTGACCTTCTTTGCCGGCTTCGCACAAGCAAAGTTCAGGGAGAAGCCAACAGGAAAGGTCACAAATTGATCTGATCAATTGCTTTCATGCCCATAGCTTTTTACACACAAAACCCATCTGCTGTGGCTGCCTGCGCAGCCTCTCACACCCAGCAGCAGCCACCCCCATCCCTGCTGTGCTCGTGTTGTGCCAGCCATTCACATACCTTCTTCCACTCTGCAACAGCTATTTTTATCTGCCCATTGATTTGCTTGTGAGCCCTGGGCCTTGTGACTTCTTGCTGCCTTCCCCGTAGATTTTGCTTATTGCAAGCTGGCAGGAAGTTGTAAGGAGGTCCCTGCTTAACAATTCATGATCCTTGCTTAATAGTGGCAACAACAAGTGCCAGGACTGCTGTCATTAAAAATGCAGTCATGTGACATCATACTTTACGACTGCATCGCTTAGCAATGGACATTCTGGTCCCAACTGCCCTCATTATCCTAGAACTGCCTTTAGTGTCATTGCTGAGAAACCCATGTAGCTAGATGCTGCCTAGGTTGGAGAGTGCAATTCTATTGAATCCTGCTTTAAAATGTATGAAGCAAAACTATACTAACTGCTTTCTATTTAAAAACTGAATTTGTGTATTTTTTTAGTCAAGAAATGTATAAGTATTGTGCAGTCACTTGTTACAGTATCACAGACAGTACAACAATTCAACTATTATTCTAGGCATTTCATACCTGGCTCTAGAAACACCATTTTTTAGTTTCATTAAAATAGCCAACAAAGCTTAGCTAAATGACTCTAAATGTGTATCAATCTTTGAACTGTATAATATGCTCAGCTTTCAAATTATGACTGTTAGCACCTGGCTGGATCCATTTCCAACTTACTCAAAAGGATATTGATCCACCAGCAGCCAGCATGTTTTAGTTCTATTTTTTTTTTAAAGGAAGAAGAAAGAAGAAGGAAGAAGAATCGGATGCATAGTCTCTGGCACATAAACTTCGTTCTGTTTGTTCTCATCTCATCCAAAAACCAAGTAGAAATATCTGGACACATGCAAAGCATGTGGCTTGGCAGATCTAATCTCTCCTGAGTCATTAATGTGTATTAATTCTTCTCACGTGACATTGGGAAATGGGAACAAATGGGAACAATTACAGGCTGCTGCTGGTTGTAAAAATACAATGGGGGAAGCTCCTTCCAGTCCTTGTTTGTACATCATCCAGGTCAGAACAATAAATTCAAATTGCCCTCCTATGCATTGTGCCCACAATGGAAATTACGAACAGCATCTGTAATAATAAACCCTCTTCTGGTCCTTCACCTTTGTTGCAGGTTGCTTGCTCCATGACACAGATGCTACTATTGACACACAGTGTTTTATTTAATCTTTCACACAACAGCTGGTGGATTTAAGGTTGCCCACTGACAAATAACTCACTTAGTTCACTATTTGACTTTAAAGCAGTGCTGTACTAAGATTATAGCCCAGGATGAAGAAAAGAGTCATCTCAGAGATATGCAAATATATACATGTATTATTAAAAACTCCCTAACATTATGGCCAACTTAGAGCTTCTATGAGTCATTTAGAGAGCACTTATCAAGGCAGGGAAAATCCAAGAGCCTTTTTTAATTTTTACAAAAATATCACACAAATCAGGCATGGTGTGGTTAGAAAGATAGAACAGTCACGTAGAACGCACAGCAAGCCTCTTTGGACTGCAGCCATAACATCATAATTTAAATGCAGACTGGCTTTTGATGTTCCAAAGTAACAATATGGAACAAACACAAAATCACCTTCCGATATCGCATTCAAAAGGCTAGTAACGGGAAAGAGGGTGATATATAAATATTTGCATATCCTCCTCGTTCTCAAAAGTTCTTTTGCAAATTGTATGAGTGGCATGTCCTTTACAGATAGTCCTTGACTTTCAAATCACAACTGAGCCCAATGTTTCCACTGCTAGGCATGGCAGTTAAGTGAGTCACAACCCATTTTACCACCACTTTTTGCCACCACTTTTAAATGAATCGTGCGATCGTTAGATAAATCTGGCTTCCCTCGTTGACTCTGCTTGTCCGAAGCCAGCTAGGAAGGTCGCAAATCACATGACCCCGAGGACAGTGCAATTGTCATAAATTTATGCCAGTCGACACATGCCTAAATTTTGATTGCATGATCATTGGGATGCTGCTATGGTTGTGTGAAAACCGGTCATAAGTCACTTTGGTCAGAGCCACTGTAACTTCCAACGGTTACTGAATGAATGGTCGTAAATCAAAGACTATCTGTATTGCAGAAAAAAAGAATATTTTCCATTTTCGGGAGGCTGGATTGCAGCAGTGATTCAGTATGGTGCTGGTTTCTCCTTCCTACATCAGCTCTTTTGAAGGGTCCCATCAAGAACATTTTCATGAACTACAGAGAACAGATGCTTTAAAGTGTCTATGAGGATTCTCAGTCATCTAGTCATGGTTGTCCCAAAGGTGCTTTTTCAGGAGACAATTGGATTTTGCTTTTCCTTGAAGACATTCAGCTTCTCATCCAAGAAGCTTCTTCAGTTCTTCAGAAGCTTCTTGGATGACAAGCGAAATACCTTCAAAGAAAAACAAAGAAAGTCCAGTTGCCTCTTGAAAAAGTCTTTGGAAGATGCCTCAAAACAAATCACCTTCCCACTGTTTTCCTTTAGAAGTAGTATGCAGCTCATTCATACCTAGATCCAATGCTATGGATAGGAAGAAAAGGCTGAACTGAGCTAAGACCAGATGTTTTGGCAGTAGTTTCTTCCAACTTGGTACTTTCTACAGGTTATACTATGTAGTATTTTCCAGAACTTTGCCTTTACTAATTTCAAGCCATGAAGGATACTCATGTTCCCCCTTGTTATCTTGTTTCTCCATCGGTTGGGAAGCAATTATTCCCATACTTGGAGCCTTCTGCTAATCTATACACATGCTTGTACTGTCTTTGATCAGTATTTGAAATAAAATCAATTTAACCTTGTGGCTCTTGCTCTTGGCTCATATGGATCAAAGAGGCCGGTGACATGTTGTAACCTGCTGGCTTTGGAACTAATAAACAATTGTTTAGATCTTCCGCAGTTGGTACTTTATGGCTGAGTTTTCCAGTATAGCAGCAATAGGTCTACTTCCCATTCATTGTGGGAAATAATATGGGCAGATGGCTATGTAAGATGAAGTCCCAGACATTTAAAAGACAGAGGGTTGGGATTTAGTGATCCAACAACTAGGCTTTTCCTTACAAAGCTGTGAAGGTAATACCTTCTAAGTCTGTATCTATATATTTTGAGTGAACTATCCATAGCTGTAAATAGTTTCAGCTTGCCATTTAAGCATAGTTAGCAGAAAATCTAAATTTGTCTCTGCTGAATGTGTTTAGGACATTCACTTGGAAGATGGGTTAGAAGAAAGACAAGAGTGGAAAACTTCAGAACAATATCAAATAGTAAGAGTATATTTTTGTTTCAGACTAGAATTATTACTGATTTTAGTGGAAAAGATAAAAAAGACACCAAGTTGCATTTGCTACTATTGCAAAGAAATGTTCCAAGTATTACCTGTGATTTCATCTCATACAGAGTGGCATCTTCAGGGGTTAACTGAAGTGCTTCGTCCCATTTGTGAATAGCTTCCGGGTACCTGCAAATTGTTAAGAAGTAATTTATTCTTAATAAATGTATATTTTAAAGGTTGGCACCTTGATCATTGTGCCAAATGAGTTTTTAACTGTGATATATTTGTGCAGAGATCTCCTCAAACACTGTTTTTCAACCTTGGCAACATTAAGATCCCTGGATTTCAACTTTGAGAATTCTCCAGCCAGCCATGATGGCTAGAGAATTCTGGGAGTTGAAGTCCAGACATCTTAAAGTTACTAAGGTTGAGGAACACTGTCCTAAAGACTACACATTTGCTGCATAAATTCATTAATAGGTGTTCTTTCTCCACTCCCAAACTTATCACAAAATCTAAACCAACGCTTGCTCTGGTGCTGAAATATGATCAGATGTTTTTGCAGTATGGCCTGAGGATCTGAAGCCTTAGATGCATATTAGATGTATGATCTATATCATGCATGTGTACAGCCATTCTATGAGCTGTACTTTTGCTTATCCCAAAGCTTTAGTTTTTCCTAACTTGCAAAAAAAACACACACAAAGAAATAATCATTTAACATGCAGTTAATCTGAACCTAAGCATTACATGTTCAGAACTATATGTGTGCACCTGTATTATATCTGTCATAAAGAGAAGAGTCCTGAGCAATGAATAGCTCTGAATTCCCTACCCAAAAGGTACAATAACTGGTTGGTAGGATCTGCACGTGGGAAAATATGTTGTCCAAGAAAATAATAATTCAACTAAATTCCCTAGCTTCAAGCCATAACATTAAACAGAAGACTGTTTGATGACTTGGCATTCTTCAAAATTTGGCAACCAGCATGTTTCTGTAATACTGTAATATCTTTACATTTTGAAAGCATTCCTCACATGTGGCTGCAGCTATTGTGTCAATCAAATTAATTTATAGTATCATCTTAACATTCTGAGAACATCATTTATTTTAAAAGAAACATGGCTAATAACACACTTTAATAATAATAATCAGTGTCTTTTAAAATGGCTTTCCTGTTTTTTTTAAAAAAGTTTATTTTTAATAAGCACTATAACTTTTATATTGTTAACTATCTGCTTATCTCACATCTGTTAAATGCATAAATGTGATCTGTCATTTTTAAAAACACAAATACATACTACCCATGAGAAATATTGTACTGCATTTGTTGTAATATCCTACAGTCATTAACTTCAAGGTTGACTCAGCCTTCCATCCTTCCGAGGTAGGTAAAATGAGGACCCAGATTGTTGGGGGCAATAAGCTGACTTTGTAATAATGCCGCTTGGGGGGGGGGGGCGAAAGCCCTAATAAGCAGGCATATACATAGAATGAAGGCTATTGCTAAGCACATTTGATTTGTGCTTAGATTGTAAGCCGCCCTGAGTCTTCGGAGAAGGGCGGGATATAAATGGGATTAAAATAAAAATAAAAATAAAAAAACTTTAAAATAAATAAATAAATCAGTGTAGATAATATTTCATCTTTCATTCAAAGTATCTGAGGGGCCAAAAAAAAAGAAGAAGCAAGCGATGTATTAAAAGCTCAATGGCTGGAAAAAGCAACAACACATTTCTTTGGAGTTAAAGTAACAGTTAAACTTTCTGGAGTTTATACTGTCAGCAAAACAAAGAAAGTAGGACCATCTTCCCTGGAGAGAAAAACATATTTCTCCATGTGCAAAATATGAATTGCGCGATGAGCCAATTTTTAAAAATTATCAGCGGGAAAACATTCATGCAAGAATTATGGTATCTTTTGCATGTTGATCCGAGGGCGACGCCAACAGAAGAACATCAGCTTTCCCCAGTTGTCATCCTCAAATGAGATGGAACTGGAAATTGCCAGAATTCTTATCCAGCATGGGTGCTGTTCTCCCATAAATATGGAGGGTGCCAAACTGAGGTAAACTGATCTAGATCCTTAAAAATCCAGAAGCAAAGCTCAATCAGTGCAAAGAGAAAGCCTAAAATGCTTCCCGCTTTTTGCACCCTCTTTAATTTCCTTCCTCCGTTCTCATGATCCTTACTGAGGCAGCCCAGCCTAAGTTGTGGACACATAGACACGGTCTTCAGGCTGCCAGAACATGTAGGAGTTCCGGCTGATACTGTATTGCTGCGTGTAATGCTGGGAAATCGTAGTTTGTTCTCAGTCCTTCTGTACATTTTTCATCTGGGTGTTTTGCATTTATGCACTCCAGCAAAGCACCCAAATGGGTGAAGGATCTCTGATGTACATTAAGGTAGGGCACTTAGTTTAAAACAGATGCTAGACACTTGGATTATCTTGTGTGATTTGAGCCAAGTGTTAGTCACAATTATTACAAAGCAAATAGTCCTCTTTTCTATTACTCATCAAGCTGAACAGCACGTCCTTTAAATCGAAAGCCACCATTTATGGAACTTCAAGGACCAGATTAGAACAAATCTTCCTACAGAATGTCTACCTATGTGGTTAGGAGTTGACATTATGAAGCTATGTAATCATTACCATTTATGGAAATAGCCTGCTTATCTTAAATATGGACTGGATTGAGACTGCTGCTTTGCTGGTAACATCAAGGGAAGCGAGGCTTAAATGCTTCAACTTGTTTTGTAAGAAAGCAACATGAGCATGGTATAGAAAGCACATGAATTGGCTTTTTCCTTACATAAAAAAGAGCAGAAAAGAATAAAATTTCCTTGTGAATAAGATACAATTACCACCTTTACTAACAAACTAGTCTAGAAAATTAGATGTCTAAAAAGGCTTTAGAAGCCAGTTTAATTTTAAAACTTTAAATGTGAACAGTGTGTTCATTAAAAATCTGAATGGATAAAGAAGTACTGGATGTGAACAAAGATCAAAATTAGTAGGAAGAAAGTTATGCTACTTCCACCAAAAAGATAGGACTTGCTGTTTCCATATTATCTGCCAATTAGAGTAATGGTTTAATTTTTTTTCTTATTGTTCTGGTCTGGTTGTCTTTCACGTTAATCTGTCTGCCTTCTTGCAACCTGTATCTATTGTTTGCTCATACTGAATATGTGCCCTGTGCTTTGTTCTTGATTTAAGTCATTCCATACACACATCCACACCCATATAAAAACTTTAATCGCAGGCACCATTTAAAAGACTGCAAATGGCCATTTTCTAATCCATGTAATTTTACACAAAAATTTTACATTTCTATCTAAAATTTCTATCTAAAATTACAAGGCTTAGAAAATGGCTATTTCAGTCTTTTAAATCAGAATTTTACATTTCTATGTACAATTAATGTCCTCTGAGAGTCTAGCTGAGCTGGGCATTTCGTGATCAGATCTTTGCAAATGCCACTACTCAGCTATTAGGTTGGTGGAGCCAAAGGAGGTCTCCCTTTTGGGGGTGATAATGGCAAACAGCTTATTGCAAGCTTCTTCTTCACCATCTCAGGAATATGATTGAATTCTCGCCAGCGTTCAATGTCTGAAGGGCTGATGTATTTGAGTATTGCCATCAAGGCCCAGTAGGAGTCTACGCTGGTGGTTCTGCGGGAGAACCAACCAGCATCCTACAGCCTAGACAAGATGCCTAGAGGAGCATAGCCATCTTGCCTTTCTTTAACCTTATGTCTGGCAGGTGACAGCAGTAGACATCTTACCTCCCTTAAGTGGATCCCAGAGCAGTTGCAAGAGGCACTTGGCTTGCCATTTTGCCCTGGCACTGCGGGTTTTGATCTCGCTTCCTGACCTTTCAGGCAATTTGCAATGGATTTCCAGACTGTAATCTTCTGTTCAGTCTGGGCTGGAGGTTGATTTTTAGTAGGGTTTTGACAGTGGAATTTAGAGTTTTTCCTTCCCCACACCCCAGTTGGAAGATGGATTGGGGCTTATGCTTATGCCTGGGTGCTGTTTCAGCTCTGTCTTACCTGGCATAAGTGGGGAGATTATTTGAACTACTGTAATGCACTCTACATAGGGCTGTTCTTGAAGAGTATTCTGAAGTTTCAACTGGTGCCAAGTACAGCTGGACAGGTAGTAAAGGATGCGTCTTATTCAGCACATGTAATAACAACTACTTTGTGAGCTGCATGATACTTCTGGGCACAATTCAAGTTGGTTGTCACCTTTAAAATCCTTCATGGTTTGAGAACAGTTATTCAAAGAACTGACTTTCCTCAGTTATCTAGTTTGGCAGGAAGGGCATGTTCTGGGTTTCATTAGTGTGCCTTTTCTGCTCTAGCATCTATCCTATGAAACATTCTCTATCTGGAGATGAGGATGCTAGTCTCGTGTAGGCCCTGAAAACCTGGTTGTGTGGCTCAGCCTGGGGCCCAGACTGCATAAAGAGTGCCACCACCTGGTTGTGCTAGCAGCCATTACTGTGTGTCTTCATTTTTAGATGTCTAATGGGAATTGTTTTTAATTCATTTTAAGATTGTCACTGCCCAGACTCACTTGCTGAGATAGGTAGCATACAAATCAAATGAATGAATAAATATATATTTGAATAAAACTTAAAACTCAGATGACCAATTACATTACTACGGATATTTAAATTTCCATAACACTTCCATAATAAATTTTGAAGCAGTCTCTCAGCTGCCATAAATTATCTTCCTGAGTTATAAAAGCAGAAACTTCCCAAAAATGTATATATTTGGGTATTCTTTTATAGCTCCAAGGCAACTGAGTATTTTTTCTCAGATAAAGTTTGCAGAATGTTTGTGACATTTTTCCTTAAGTTAAAATATGCATTCCTAATCTTTCTTTTTTTTACATGCTTGTGTAAACTGAAGAAAAAAAGGTATCTTTAGAGATTGCATTTAGGATGTCTGAATTTTATGAGATTATAAATATGTGTGAGTGACCTATTTAGCCCACATTTAAAGAATCAGCCATTTCAAACACTTTAGAAGAAGAGGCCACACAGACACACTATTTCACAAAGCAGTGCAGTAAAAATGCCATGAACACATTAAAATAGTATATATATATATATATATATATATATATATATATATATATATATATATATATATATATATATATATATATGAAGCCTTCTAAAAAAACCTTTCCAACATACTTATAAAAATAAAATCAGAGAGAGAACATTTAGCTGACATACAGACCACCCCCAACCTCCTGAAAGCTCCTTCCCTCAAGACTGCACCAGTAATAGACTAGATATTTGAGAAACAACAGGCTTCTTCCTTTCTCCATTTTCATTTCTAAGGGGGGGGGAACCCATGTCATTGTTTCCTTTCAGGAAAAGAGCTTTTCATTAAAGCCATTTTATTGGAAATAAAAAATAAATAAAACCACTCATTAGCCTTGGTGAAGCAGTGGGCTAATGCCTCCTTAAGTAACACCAGCTGCCTGAAATTAGTGCAGGATCGAGTCCCACCAGGCTCAAGGTTGACTCAGCCTTCCATCCTTCCGAGGTAGGTGACTTTGTAAAAATGCCGTGGGAGGGCGGCAAAAGCCCTAATAAGCAGGCATATACATAGAATGAAGGCTATTGCTAAGCACATTGATTTGTGCTTCTTAGATTGTAAGCCGCCCTGAGTCTTCGGAGAAGGGCGGGATATAAATGGGATTAAAAAGAAAAACCTCTCACAATGCATCTAAACCTGTTAAGAATACACCACCAAATACTCCATATGGCATAGTGATGCTGGTATGAATGATCGGATTAGCAGGCTAACTTACTGGGGGACCCAGGATTTCAGAAAACAACTTCAAAAGATTTCCACTGTGTTCATACATCTTAAAGTTGCCAAGTTTGAAAAGATACTGATGTAGTTTCAAAGCCAGCTGCAATCTGTAGCAATGTCCTTCCTTGGCCCTAATTCCTTCCACACAATAATGGAAGAATGAAAGAGTGTTTTGTGGAGCCCTGACTGATCTTCCCTCCAGTAAGGCAGTTTCTTGAAGTCTACTGAGCCACAACTCCCATCATCCCCATCTTGCAGAAAATGCTTCCTAGGAATACTTGAAACCTATCTAGGGGGAATAGATGGGAGAAGGTGGACTAAGGTGTGAGCACACAAAGTAGCCTTGCGATGCAGTAAGACAGGACGTAGGAAGGCAGGGCTCTGCCTTCCACACCTGATTTCACCCTGCTGGAGGCCCTAAAGTCACCCCGAAGAGGCGATGAAAAGGAGGGGTGCCTTGTTGATCACAGAGAGATGGTTTGCCAAGTCAGCCGACCTAGACGTCTGGAGGACGGCTTTCATCTTCCACGTCCAGTTTCGCAACTGCTGAGGGGTCCTAAAAGGGCCGAAGAGTCACCTTGGAGGGGCAACCAGATAGAAGGGGCTTTTGCAGAAACGCAGGGGAGCCGCAACCCCCCCCATTAGTGCCTGCATTCCCTTCGTACCGGCAGATGAAAGACTGGCCATAGTAATATGGCCAGTTACTAGGCTGCAGACAGCCGGTCAAACTTAGCATCAGGCAACATTAAAGCAGCGTGGAAGATATTCTTCTCTTATACTTTAATCTTCTTCTTTTCACCTAAATAAGCTGCTAAGTATCTTCCCCTCTGTGGAGAGGGAGGGGGGAATTCAACCCTCCCTTCAAATAAGCGGTGAGCAAGCCCAAGGGTATTTTTTTAAAAAAAAGTTGAAAAAAGAAACGGACTAAAAGAAAAGAATTTTCAAAGTACTTGGGGGACACCCAGTGGTTAAACCTGAAATTGCAATCTGACTTTCTATTTAAAAAAAAATCAAGAAAATATTTAAGAAAAACAAGATAAGATTAACCTTGAACACCAGATGTGAAACTTCACTATGGAAGAATTTCCAAAACAAATCTATGCTATCTGGGAAATATCTTACCAAACTTATCAGTTCCTTCATCTGGCAATGAAATAAGAGCTTTTGGAAAAGAACTAGAAAGCATCTCGAAGAAACAAACTCAAACTGTGACTACAACTAATATTTTACTGGAACAGAACTTAACAAAAGAAATTGAACAATCAAATACATTGGCCGAAGAATTAAATATTCAACAAACACAGACTTTTGAAGATTATAATGGAAAAAGGTGGAAAAAAATCTATTCAGACCAGGACAATTATATTAAGAGGTGAAAATAATGAGAAGATTTGGTGCTATTAACAGACACCTCAATCCTTCAAAAGTGGAGACTGGAGGGCCACTTCAACAACAACACAAGAATGCTTTGATGATCCTGAGGCACAGAAGCGAAAAATGACATAGCAAAGGAAGAAAGCAAGAATAATATTGAAGAAATATGGACATTCTTAAGAGGCCTGAAATAGATAATACCAAAATAGACAGGATTGTGCTTGGATTACGAGAGATTGTTTTGATGAGTAGATAAAAATACTAATTAAAAAAATAAAAATAAAACACGGATGTATGAATACTAACATTGAAATATTGAGTTCCTTAAATGATATGGATTAAGATGTATATATATTAAAAATGATAGAATGTAACTAGTATACTTGTATTTAGTGACATGAGAGGATGTATTAAATGTTGAAACGGAAGAAATTCTGGTTAATTTTTAATATGTGGAAACTATAAATGAGAAACAAGAATATTATATTGTCCTCCTCCTCTTTCTCCTCCTTGTAATTGGTATTCTAATGACTACTATTCTAATATTGTACTACTAATATTGATATGGAAATGAGATAAATAAGAAGTGTATTACATTACTAGGTATTGGAGAAAATTGTGTAAAGGAAAAGGAGGTTATTTAGCAATATGAAAATGAGAAATTTTAAACATTTAATTTTAATATCAATGTAAAATTAAAGCTAGAAAAATATATAAGGTATTTGATGTTTTAAAGATGGAATGTTAAAATATAAAATATACTAAAGTATTGATAAATATAAGAAAACTATTAAATGACTGATGGATAGCAATGAGAAGTATGTTAATTTAGATAAGAGATAGTATGTATTAAAGGAAAAAAGAGAGAGGAAGTATTGGTTACAACAATTTGGAGATTTGTAATAATATGTATTTGTCTGAAATGGAACTATTGTAACCCAGACACCACGTTGCTTTTTAAAGATATTATTGTAATATTGGAAAACTAATTTTTTTAAAAACGAAGGGTGCCTTGTTGATCACGGAGAGATGGTGGTCTTTCCGTTCGATCCAAGGAAAGCACTCCAAACTGGCAGGGGAAAGACCAGCTACACTCCTGTGGCTGGCCACTAGCTTCTGACAACCAAAGAAGAAAAAAACACTAATTAATATATCGTAAACAGCATATTTGGAACTGGGTGAGAATATCGATCCTTTCTTTATTATTTTACCACTGAATTTCCTGGGAAAGACTCCCAAGAAGCTAAAAACCTCCAAATGTAAATGGAAGTGGCATTTTAATTTTATGGAGCATAGAAACATATAACATTGAAGTAGAAGTAACATAAAACTACAGTTTTGATAAATTTGAGAACTGAGATAACTGTTAAGATTTTCTCTTTGAAAAAAAAACAGTGAGGCAAAATATAAGAAATCAATCCTTTGTTTTAAGAGTGGAAAATGGACTTTGAATGACATCTAGTGGTGGATTTGTGTATTGCACTATAATTTGCTTCCTGGCTGCTTGATGATTCCTAGCTTGGCAGAACAGCTGGCAATAAAGGAAAATATTTTGGCATACTTATCACCCCGACCTTCTTGGATTATAAATACTGAGCTTGGACTTTTAACTTCAAGAGCTAGTGGGAAAGAAACAAATCACCTTGGACTACACCTGGATGAAACTTTTGAGCTGTTTTCAGATAGAGTGAACATTTTGAACACTTTGAACATTATGGATTACAACGTTGATTAATTGACAGTTTTTGGATACTTGAGACAAAGGATCACTATAAAATATTGCTTTCATATAGACCAGAAAACCAGAGGAAACTTTGATCTACTCTTACTGAGACTGGTGATACTAGAGGATCTCCAAGAATGATGCCTCAAGAAAAAACAAACACCTTTCAGAAAGAAAAATATTCTATGCCACAACTATTTCACCAAACAATTGTTGAATGCAAAAAGGACATAAAAAGAAATCATAATGACACTAAAAAAAATTTAGGCAATATAAATGAGCAAATCTCCAAATTAAATTTACAACTAGAAAGTTCCCAGATAATAACTGCAAAGTATGAACAAATAAACCAGAAATCAGAAGATGAAACAGAGGAAATGGATTTAGAGATGGAAGAGATAAAAGAAGAGAAATATAAACGACTATATACAAACAAAATACTGTAAAACTTAGCTATAACAATGAAAATGCAAAAGAACTTTTACCTGTTAGGTCTGCAAAGTATGTCTGATGGCAAGGAAGATGATTTTTAAAAATGGAATATAGAGCTATTAGGGGAAGTATCACAACTTGGGAAATGGAATTAAAAGAGAAATGGAGGGAGAAAGGAACTGGGAGTTGTTCAAGGAATATAAATGGATGGAATACCCCCCCCCAAAAAAAAATACCCTACCTAAATTGTCTTCCTCATGCCAAGCAACGTTTACAAAAATAGGAAGAAAATTCCTGGGCGATCTAATTGCCCTGGCTTGGAAAGCTACTTGGCAAAAAAAAGAAAGCGAGAATCAGATTTAAAAAACAGAGGATTTGACCTTTTAGAGGGGGCATTATATGTTTAAATACTTGTTTGAATAAGATTAAAAGAATGGATGATAGATATAATTAGACTTTTATAATGAAAGATATGATTTAGAACTAAGAAAGCATTTTTTGACATGGGAAATATGAAGATAAGAGTATTGATATGAACAAAACTTTTAGCTATATAAATGTAATATTGAGAAAATCATAACTGACAAAGATATTTCAAATACTGATGGGAAATCAAACCTTAACAAGAGTACAAAAAACAAGAAATTGACATTATTGATTTATGAATTGATATTATTGTTATTAATATATTAGCAAAATATGAATAAGATGCTTATATTTAATTCTGTACACATTACATATACATCCATCTTTGGTTATGGGAGGAGAGGTGTTACCTCCCGTTGATAGGGCACGCAACTTAGGCGTCCTCCTGGATTCACAACTCAGTTTTGAAGATCATACTGGAGTCGTGGCCAGGGGGGCATTTGCCCAGGTTCGCCTGGTGCGTCAGTTCCGCCCCTATATGGACCGAGATGCCCTACATACGGTCACTCAGGCACTCGTTACCTCTCGGATAGATTACTGCAATGCTCTCTACATGCGGCTGCCCTTGAAGACCTCCCAGAGGCTCCAGCTGGTGCAGAATGCGGCCGTGCGGGTAGTGATGGGAGCATCCCGATACTCCCATACTACACCCCTCCTGCGTGAGCTGCATTGGTTACCGGTTGTCTTCCGGGTGAGATTTAAGGTGCTGGTACTTACCTTTAAAGCCCTACATGGCTTAGGCCTGGGATATTTGCAGGACCGTCTGCTGCCGGGGACGACTTCCCATCGCCCGGTGCGCTCACACAGAGAGGGCCTCCTCAGGGTGCCGTCGGCTAGACAATGTCGGCTGGCGACCCCCAGGGGGAGGGCCTTCTCTGTGGGAGTGCCAGCCCTGTGGAACCAACTCCCCCTTGAGCTCCAGATGGCCCTGGATCTCTGGTCCTTCCGCCGCGGCCTCAAAACACTCCTTTTTCATCAAGCTGACCTGGATTGACGACGGGTTTTAAAATTGTTTTAATTTTTAATTGTTTAGCTAATTTATTTTGGGGCTGTTTACTTCTTTTTTAACTTTTGTATTGTTGTTTTTATTGTTGTTAGCTGCCCTGAGTCCTTCGGGAGATAGGGCGGCATATAAGTCCAATCAATCAATCAATCAATCAATTAATTAACAGTACCAAAAATAGTAACTCTGTAATGAGGGGAAAATGGAAAAAATATGGAGAAGACAGTTGGATCAGGGGAAAAATACTGGATTGTGTAGTACTGAACAGATTTCTGTGAAAGAAGTTAATGTTAAATATTTGAAGCCAAACATGTTGTTTGCTAAGCACTAAAGACTGTAACTCTTAAAAATTAATAAAACTTTTATTTAAAAAAAAGAAGGCTGAACACCTTTATTTGCAATATTGGCAGACACACTAACAATTACTCTGAGTTTATCTGCAGTTGTAGAAAATCCTACAGTTGCCGTAAGCACCAACACGCATTTCTTTCAATTTTATCTCAGCCACAAACAAGTTCTTACATATCTCATTTCTTGCAGGCTGAATCGTTGAGTATCATTTTGCTAATCAGGTCAATGTGCGGCTACTATGCAATAAGATGTTCTCATTTTAATTTTATCTGAAGAGAGCTCAGTCCGATTTTCAAGAGTTTTAAAAAGTGTGTTGGGGGACACTTTTCAAAGATCAGTAATACAAAACTGTCATATCATGCTGAAAAGATTTGTCTCTTACCTCACTATGTACATCCCTCACTATATAACCAGTAACATTGCAAAAGAATTCTGTTGCCTCTTTGACACAATGGTTGCATTTGTGCTTTTTATTATTCTGTGACTGGAGGAATGGTTTGGGGATCTTCCACATCAGTTCATTACAACTTCAGCTTTGAACAATTAGAACTGAAACAGCCAAGATCTGTTCACTTATGGCTGATTTACTGAACAATCAAGTTTTCTGAGAGGTAACTGTTCTTAATTTCAAAAACTTTTAGGCAAATTTGTTGTAGTAGTAGACCATGAGTTATAGGACTACCTTATGCATGAAAGCCAGCTCAGTGCCTTTAGGCCAATCACTCAGCCCAACCCACTTCATAAAATTGTTGTGGTTGGGAAACTAGAAGGCAACAGCATTATATTCTTTGTTTTGAGTTGTACAAAATAAAGGCAGGAGGACCACTTGAACACCATTGGAATTGACATAGTCACCATTAGTCAATTACAAAAGGCAGCTTTATTTGGAAGAGCTTACATCCTGCCACAATAGCTGTAACACCATCAAACATCCACATCTGCCTAGTCCAGGTTTTTGGGAAGGACTCGATAAGCAGACAAAAATGCCAAATCCAATCTGAACATCTGGCTGACTGAGATGAATCATAACAATAATGATGCACATAAAACCCAAACCCTGATTTTCCTAAAAAAATAGTATACTGCAGCCTCTGCCAATCTAACACCAACGTTTTAACAGAGACTTCCTACTAATGACTGTATGGTATGCATTATGTGGATACAGCAATCTAACAGATGTTATACGTTTCCTGCTTCTGCTTTCCTACATTGTTTTGTTCACTGTCAGAAATGCAAGATTCAGGAACAACCTTCCAAAGCACATATGCAGGTAGTCCTTGACTTATGACTACAATTGAGCTCAAAATTTCTGTTGCTGAGTGACACTTGTTAAGTGAGTTTTGCCCCATTTTACGACCTTTTTGCCACAGTTGTTAAGTGAATCACTGCAGACATTAAGTTAGGGACATAGTTGTTAAGTTAATCTGGCTTCCCCATTGACTTTACTTGTCAGAAGGGACACTGCATCCGTCATAAATATGAGTCAGTTGTGAAACATCTGAATTTTGACCACAAGGCCCTGGAGATGCTGCAACAGTTGTAAGTGTGAAAAACGGTCATAAGTCACTTTTTCCAGTGCCGTTGTAACTTTGAAGGGTCACTAAATGAACTGTTGTAAGACGAGGACTATATGTACTAAGTTTCCGTGGGATCTTTAGTCATTCCAAAAGAGAAAGGAGACCATTAACCAAGAGACAGTGTGGCTAGACATTGCAGAGGACTTTCTTAAATAACAGTTGGTGTTTCTTCTAAAGTTAAATGTGGCTACAGCATATGAAGAAGCTGATCGATGTTTGGTTTGACCCAGAGAAATCTCAGTCCCTGCAATGCCGTCATGAGCAAATATTTATCCTTAAAGATCCATGCCATATCTTCATCATTTCTGATGTTGATGCACGGCAATATTACATGCTATAAAACAGCTATTTTATGTCCCCTGAGATTAGGTTCATTAAAAATATCACTTCCTCACATTGCATTGATACAACAAGTGCCAACGTCCTTGACTGATTAAGCAACCCTTGGCAACTTTCTCCTCTGTCAACATTTGCCACATTTCAAAATGAAGAATCCTGGAAACAATACAGTGCTATTCAACTCTATCAAGTTTATACAGAGATTAAAAATGTATTATATTTTGTTAGTCATATAAAGCTTTAGAAAGTGTATTTCCAAATTTGCATAACTGTATGCCCTTATCAGCAAAAAGTGTGATTATTTTCTTTATATTGTCACTGGGCCAGACATCAGCTGATTTAAGCAATCCTAGGAGCCTTCTTCCTCATCATAACTTCCTCTTAAATCAGAAAAGCAGTAAAGAAGCAGGAAGCAAAGTAATTACGGCGTTTAAAACTATCAATATTCTAGAACTTAAACTCTGCTTAAGTGCCAACAAGTGACAAGAATGAGGGGAGAGATTATTTTTAAAAGTATGAGAGCAAAGAAGGAAAAATACCCAATGAGCCTGCAAAAGGTTTCTTCTTTTATTGCAAGAGGAAAATGTCCAGTGTGCTTATAAAGCTATTTACCTAAAGTATATAGAGGTAGTCCTCGACTGACAACAGTTCATTTAATGACCATTCAAAGTTACAACAGCACTGAAAAATGTGACTCAAGACCATTTTTTTACACTTACAACCATTGCAGCATCTCCACGGTTACATGATTTACATTCAGATGCTTGGCAACTGGTTCATATTTATGACGGCTACAGTCTCCATGGGTCATGTGACCATCTTTTGCAACCTTCTGACAAGCAAAGGCAATGGGGAAGCCAGATTCACTTAACAACCATGTGACTAATTTAACAACTGCAGTGATTCACTTAACAAATAAGAATAAGAATATATAAGGAACGGTTGCTGGAATTGAGTATGTCTAGTTTAATGATGGGAAGGACAAGGGGTGACATGATAGCAGTGTTCCAATATCTCAGGGGCTGCCCCCCAAAAGAGGGAGTCAAGCTATTCGGCAAAGCACCTCAAGGCAGGACAAGAAGCAACGGATGGAAATTAACCAAAGAGAGAAGCAACCTAGAACTAAGGAGAAATTTCCTTGACAGTGAGAACAATTAATCAGGGGAACAACATGCCTCCGGAAGCTGTGGATGCTCCAACAGTGGAAGTTTTTAAGAAGAGACTGGACAGCCATTTGTGTGATATGGTATAGGGTTTCCTACCTGAGTAGGGGGTTGGACTGGATGACCTCCAAGGTCACTTCCATCATTTGATTTGATTTGATTTGATTTATATACCGCCCTTTTCCCGTAGGACTCAGGGCGGTTTACAGGTGTTTAAAACATCAATACAAAAATTAAAACAAACAATTAAAAATGATTAAACTCAGTCCCTGAAATAGAAATAAAAACCCCAATTAAAACTCTCAGCCTGGGCCGGAAAGCTCGAAGAGCCAGGTCTTCAGGTCCCGACGAAATGAGCAAAGGTGAGGGGCAGTCCTAAGCTCCACGGGCAGCTGGTTCCAAAGGCCAGGCGCACCCACAGAGAAGGCCCTCCCCCTGGGTGTTATCCGCCGGCAGTCTTTTACTGGCGGCACCCTGAGAAGGCCCTCCCTGTGGGAGCGCACAGGACAAAGGGAACTTGATGCCGGCAGCAGGTGTTCCCTCAAATATCCCGGACCCAAGCCATTTAGGGCTTTATAGGTCGTCATCATCATCATCATCATCATCATCATTATATTATTATAAACGTGGCAAGAAAAGTCGTTAAATGGGACAAAACTCACTTAACTTCTCACTTGGCAACATAAATTCTGGGCTCAATTGTGCTCATAAGTCGAGGACTACCTGCATTAGCAAAAAACCCTGCAGAGTTTACCTTTACTTACACCTTCATACATCATTTATATTTACTTTACTACATGCATATTTCCTCGAGGAACTGAAGGCCGTATTTAAGATCACTTCATTTTTTCCCCTATTGCCATACAATATTGACTGAGAGATGATGGTTAAACAAGCTCATCTATTGGATTTCATAGCTGAATGCGAACCTCAGTTGCTCCATTCCCAACTCAACATTAGCAGGCGATTCATAAGTTCAGTTTCATTGCTCTGTCTAGACATAATTCAAACATTTCATTCAACTGAACAAGTCCGATTTTTGAGAATGTTGGCCCATTGCTCAGCAACAATAAACCTGCACTTGCTAATATAAGATTTATCCATCCATTTCTTTCTTCCAGTAAAAGTAACAGAACTAGGTAGAAACTAATGGATTGGGGGGGGGAAACTCCTGTTATGTCTGAATCCAGATCCTATTTATTTTCCTTCTAACGAATCAGAGAGGAGAAAACCAGCTTCAAACTCAGTTTAATTCATTGCAGTGCAAGACTAGTACAGCTTCAAACTCAAATTCAAGCATAATGGTACATTTCTGTAAGTATGTTTCTCATCAATAAACCAGAAACTCTACAGTGTTGGGTTATTATTTCAAAACATAGCTATAATTAATCTTTCAGTGGGATATTAACCAAGATCTGGTTTATACAAGAAACTGACTAAAATAATGAGGTAACAGAATAGATGAAACTGTTTCTGAATATTGCTGACAACTCCCTGCAACTAGAGAACCAATACAAAACGCAATGTGTTCACCTATGTATGACCTGTCTCACCAGTTGCTCATTTTTGTATATGTAAAGTACTATTTTCTTCTAAATATGGAGATGCATTCAAAAATGGTATTCTTCCAGCTACAATGTTAGATGGTTCAATATATTCAACCCTTTCACAATTCTATCCAGTAATTCTCACCTCATTTTGCTACAGGGGCAGACAGTCTTATTCTTGAATGTCCAGCTTTCATCCACAACACCACAAAACTGAAATGGAAGTTGCTCTATCTGACAGAGGTTGCATACTCAAACTCCTGCAGGAAACATTTCCAAAGTTTGATAAGATGGGCTTTGAAAAATTCTAACTTTGTTAAAATAAGAACATATTTTATACGCTGATACGAAAAGCATTTAACCACATAGAAAATTACAAAAATCCTACAAAAAGAACCTCAAAACTAGGCTTACATACCTTCCTAAATGAGGACTGTGTCAAAAAATTATGCTTCCAAAGTTATACAGGTAAGAATTGAAAGACATTTCACGGGGCAAGCAAAATATGAAATGAGCTTTAAAGATTACTAAAAAAAACCTTCTTTTTAGCATTTCACAGTGATGACTGATCTAAATATTGGGGCAATTCTTCTGAAATATGCCAGGTCAGCTGTTCTACATAGAATGGTTTAATCAAAGCATTCATCACCTCAAAAGGGACATTTAAAAATGCCATAGCATTTTGGATGCAGCACATTTTAGAATTGGAGAAAACATGGTGCCCTTAGTTGGTTCAAGCTACAACTCCCAGAATCTGTGTCCTTGGGCATGATGGTAGGGATAAGAGGGGTTACTGAAACATTTGGGATCCACTAGACTGCCCCTCCTCCTAATTAGAGGATGTCCTTTTAGGAAGCTCCTTCCAATTGGCTTTCCTGATCCAGAACATTCTTTGAAAAGCCAGCAATTAGAGTGGTTAGTTCAGTTCTTAAGACCTGAAAAGAAGCCCATCACCCTTGACATAGCATAATGATTTGCGCTTTTTTGGGGGGGGAGGGGTAAGAAATGAAGCAAACTCTTATGTGATGTTTGAATCAAGAAGTGCTTGGTCACAAAGCACAGAATAAATTGAATTTTTCTATAGAAAATGTAGAACAACATTTGGCAGGAGTAATATGATGAATATAAAATTGTACACACTTCACAAAAGGAACTTATTTCTTAAAAATGCTGCATGAAAGTAGGTGCTACTGCCATCTAGTGGCTAGTTACATTATAATCTTTGGAAGGCTCTAAATTCCGGGTTAATATTCTGCATTTGCACATTACGATTCAACCTTGGGTAGGCGATCACCAGGACAGCTGGAAACTGGAAACTTTAAAAAAATATCCCAGAAAAAGCCACTGGCGAACCATTTCTATGTTTACAAAGAAATTACGCAGACATATATAATTATCAGATCCAGTCAAATTTAAGAGAATATTTACCTTACTTTATATCAAGCCCACCAAATAAATACACTTGCACAGAGATCAGATTTGAACAGTCCATTTTTGATAGAAGGCCACTTAATTTAAATCCTATGAGATGCTTCCAATGTATATATTTAATATTAAAGTATGGAGTATTAAGTGGCTCACAAACAATTATTAGAGTTGTGATTCACCGTGATTCCTTTGAGGTAGAAGGAAAGTCAAATGTGTCTCATGTAATACATAAAACAACTCTGACTTTATATTTAATATGGTAACTAAATTAGTTCAGTTAATTATATTTTCATCTATTTGTTTAAATGTAACTGGCACAGCAAATCAAAACAGAGATTTTACAAAGCCTCTGATTATAATAAAAGAAAGGGACATCTATAACATGGATGTTCAAACTTTTTGGTTGCCTGGGCTGCACTGAGTGAAGAAGAATTTTCTTGAGCTGCATATAAAATATATAATTAATGTATATAAATCATAATGTTAAAATTTTACAAATGTAGGGGTGGACTGTCCAGTGCTGCATGAAGGTTGGATACACCTGATCCAGAGTGAAACAAGTTCAACCACTTGAACAAGGCCAATGGTGTGGCAAGCCAGTAGTAAAAAAAGCAGTATCTGGAAAATCTGAGCTTTTCCATTTCTATAAGAGGCCATCATTAAAACGATACATCAATATAGGTAGCCCATGACTTACAACAGTTGACCGTTCAAAGTTACAACGGCATTGAAAAAAAGTGACTTATGACCATTTTTCACACTTGCAACCATTGCAGCATTCCTATGGTCATATGATCAAAATTCAGATGCTTGGCAACTGGTTCAATTTTATGAAATTTGCAATGTCCTGTGGTCAGCTTTTGCTTCTGACAAGCAAAGTCAACGAGGAAGCCAGATTCGCTTAACAACCATGTTACTAACTTAACAAATACAATTATTCACTTAACTTAAAAATACTCACCAAAGTTACTACTGAAACTGTATAGTGTTAGTAATGAAAAAGAAAAGACATGATTGTTTCCTAACTATGACTGGTGATTAAAATGGTAAAACTACAACTTAGTGTTAGAAGACAATGACTATCTTCATAATTGCATTAAACCATAACAGAATTTCTCTCATGTGAATTAGTAAGTTGTATGAATCCTGAACCCTATCACTGTGATACATAAACTGTGTTTTATAATGGAACTGTTTTAAATAAAACAAAGGGTTAACATAAACAACTATCTAATATGGAACAGGATATAAAGATCTAGAGAGAAAAAAATCCATACCTTCCATTTTCAGCTAAAATTGCACCTTCATCCTTCAGATGTTTGCTTTGGGCTACACAGTCTTCCAGAAGAAGCCCCTTTTTCCTTTTGGCATCTTGAAGCCAATCAACTTCATTATTATCAACCAGGTCCTGTTCATCAGCAGCTTGGGCTTCAAATTGCTGGGATGTTACCTTAGATACTTTCTCACCAATCTTTCTCTTCCATCCAAAGGAAGCCATTCCAGAATACTGAGAAAGAATGCTCATTTAATTATTTATATAATTTCCATCTATATGTAAACATTCTACTTCAATTTATCACATCAATTTAACATAGGTATTCTGTATTACTGTAAGTAATCTAGCCTAAGTAACAAATTCATTTGCTCAAAAAAGTCTTAATTTCTGCTAACAAAATCAGCTTACAATTTATGATTTTGATATCTACAGGTGTTCAAATGAATTAAAAGCAAAATCACAGATGCTGGCTGGGGAATTCTAGGAGTATCTTAAAGTTTCAGAAGTTAGCTTAAATCATAAAATGTTAGCCTTTACTTTCATGGATGTTTACATTATTATTTTCAGAGTACTTTTCAGCCAAAGACAAAGTTAAGGTATATATCAGCTCCTTATTTAAATCCACGAGGATTCAGACAATCAAGATTCAAGGGCCAATTTCAGCATTCCCACCTTTCAGGTTTCCAAAATTTTAAGCACATGAAGAGGTATTAATCTGAAATAACATCTTCCAGTACAGACACAAGAGCCTTGGTGGGCTGATGCCTCCTTAAGTAACACCAGCTGCCTGCAATTAGTGCAGGTTCGAGTCCCACCAGGCTCAAGGTTGACTCAGCCTTCCATCCTTCCGAGGTAGGCAAAATGAGGACCCAGATTGTTGGGGGCAATAAGCTGACTTTGTAATAATGCCGCTTGGGGTGTGTGTGAAAGCCCTAATAAGCAGGCATATACATAGAATGAAGGCTACTGCTAAGCTTGTAAGCCGCCCTGAGTCTTTGGAGAAGGGCGGGATATAAATGGAATTAAAATTAAAAAAAAATAAAACATTGATAGAAGCATGATAGGCATTTTGCCTCCACTGAACTACAACTCGCGATGGGATTTAAGGGAGTTGTAGTTCCGAAAGTCTTGGGAATACAAGGCAGTCCTCAAGGGCCGGGGCTGTTTTTCAAATATCCCAATCCACCCTTTATATAATGAAAATGTAAAAAGGTGAAATAACTGTGTTTTCTTTGTAAACTTTAGGAGACAAAAAGGACAGAATCCAACGGAAAGAAGGGTAACACGATTACCTGGAAGCCCCCCTCTCCAGCCGCGTCTTCCTAGCTTCCGTCGTTTGTAGAATAACCACCAACCGGAAGTGGAAACCCGAAAAAAGCGGCGCTCTGGGCAGTGTCACAAACTCTATGCCCAACTTCCGCTTTCCTTTCTTTTTTGGGGGGGGTTGGAAAGGTCTAAGGCAGGGGTAGGCAACCTTGGCTCTTTTATGACTCGTGGACTTCAACTCCCAGAATTCCTGAGCCAGCCATGCTGGCTCAGGAATTCTGGGAGTTGAAGTCCACGAGTCATAAAAGAGCTAAGGTTGCCTAGCCCTGGTGTAGGGAGAAACGGCTCAGAGATCGGGGAGCACCATTACAGGAAAAATACGTTCTGTGTACCGACCGTGAGACCATTCGTTACGTTTATAAAATTAACAACGGAGGAACTGCAAAGTCAATACAGTCCCACAGCGAGTCGACTCCTGGAATTGCACCGCAGAGCATAGTAGTATGATTATGTGTTCACGTAACCGACACGGGTTGCAACTATTGGCTAGCATCAGAACTTGAACCGTCTCAACTCGCTGCGTAAGAACGTGTTGTGTCTTTGATTTCTTTGCACTGCAGAGATGGGGGAACGACTTATTACTTTGTGGACTTCAACTCCCAGGATTCCTGAGCAGCATTGCTGGCTCAGGAATTCTGGGAATTGAAGTCCAGAAGTCATAAAAGGTGCATAGTTTCCCACCCCTGCTTTACTGGGTCAAGATTCCCTCCACCCAATCCTCAGGTTGGAAGAGACAATGAAATTTATAGTCCTTTTGCCAGTCCACATTCTTTCTCTATTTTTCATTATCTCCGACAATGACGCCGTCCTGATTAAGTGCAAGTTAAATGGTCAATTCCTCTGGCTTTGCTGCCCTCCCTCTTCATGTTACTAGCGGGTAAAGCAGGTGTATCGGTCAGAGTTGTAGGAAGAAATAGGCACGTTGAGCGCAGAAATCCCTAGGCACTGTTAACTGCCTCTCTTTTATCACCCTTTTATAATTCAAAGTTTACAAAAGTTTTAAAAACTTTGAATCATGAAGGAAAATGAGTTACAAGCAGCAGTTGAAGGTTTATTTCATCTCCCCCCCCCGCCCCCGGTCTTTAGGCAAGGGGGATGCTTCCTTTGTCTTAGAATAACCCTTAGAATAGAATAAAACTGGAAGGGACCTTGGAGGTCTTTTAGTCCAGCCCCCTGCTCAAGCAGAACCGATACCATTTCAGATAAGTGACTGGTCTCTCCTTAAAAACCTCCAGTGATGGGAGCACCCGTTTTCTGAAGGCAAGCTGTTCCACTGGTTAATTGTCCTCACTGTTAAGAAGTTTCTCCTTAGTTTCAGGTTGCTTCTCTTAGTTTCTAGTCAGTTTCTTGCCCTGCCCTCTGGTGCTTTGGAGAATAATTTGTCTGACTGGGGAATTATGGGAGTTAAAGTCCACACATCTTAGTTACCAAGGTTGGACACCCGTCTTAAAGCAAGCTTGATTTCTTGGGCAAATTTGCATAATTTTCTTGTCAGCAGTTAGGAGATATTTTGTCTTTGTCTTCCTCCAGTATGCTTTTTTTTGTTGTTTTTACTATCAGTCAAAACCATAGCTGTAGGGTTTGGGGATGATCTCCGGTATAATTATTAATTAAATCCTACCCTGGATCAGCCAACGCAGCTCCAAACACCATGATAAAACTATTATTTGAATTGTTTTCCCTTCCGTTATTTCTCACCCAATCAGGATTGCAGTGACAACATATTTTTGTAGTCCTAGACATCCTCTTTGGGGGATGACATAGTAGGTCGCATACTCCACATAAAAACAAGCTGAGTTCGTACTTAAGTTGTGGTTTGTTTTAATAATTTTTCTGACTTAACCATATCAGGCTATATTCATGACTTCAGCTTCTCTATCCACAGAGAACAGCTGCCAGAGAAAATTATACTGGGCTTGGTCAGGAATAGACAAGCTGGTCTGTTCCTTCCAGGCATCTCACACTACTATACGCACAAACTACTAGAGCTCCTCTGCACTACGAAGGTGTTTTATGTGTACTAATTTATAGCTTACTCACCAAATCCCCTAAGCCTTGGTGGCTGATTGGCAATGGTAATAATACCATTAATGAAACCCTGACAAATTTCTGGGAAGCCTGGGATTCCTCAGAAACACATCTTGAAAGCACTGTTATCCTTTGCTCTCTGGGGTCAGATGGATTAGGGTCTTCAGTTGTTGCTGAGCTATCACTTCCACCAATAACTGGAGGATCAGAAGTTGCTATTAACCCAATGCCAAATATATTTCTCCAACTGTAGTAAACCTCCATCAATGTTAAGAAAGTCCCCAACAATTAAGAAGAACTGGCAGAGATATTAAGGAAGCTAAGAAACTATACCATTAAATTTCAAGGTTTACTTGCATACAGTTTAATGTTTGTTAAAAGTAACAGGTCATATACAGCTATCACAAGCAATTTCATTCAATATTGATCCCCCCAAAAGAGAGAGAGAGAGAGAGAGAGAGAATATGCAATAAAAGTAGGCACATATTGTTTTTGAGAAATGGTGATCATCCATTTCATAAGCAATACAATGGTAAAAATCAATTGGCAAAATTATCTCAAATTTTATACTGATTGAAAAGTTAAAAAGGACAAAACATGTGAAAGTCAGCCTTTGGAAAGATTGCACTACTAAGATGGATGGGAGTTTTACGTTTTACCAATGTTAGGAATTTACATTGCACACGTTTTCCACTTCCTACTCTCCCCCCCCCCCCCCGCCTCATTTTCAGCAATTAATTATGAAGTGTTTGCAATAAAAACAGATAATCTGAAGGGCTTTTCTACTGGAATGAGCCCAAAGGAACAATATTTGAATATGCTGCTTAGTCAAGCTAGAGACTTCTGTTATTTTTCATTTTTAAAACAGGTTCTTTTTCTTCACAGTTCCCATCATGGTCAGTTCCGCAAATCAGCTTTCATATTTTACGGCCCTGACCTTCCTGTGTCACTAAGAAGTGCCAGCAAATAGGCCTCCACTATTGGACCACACAAGGCCTTAGTTAAAAGGGGGGAAAAAGTAATTTCAACATCAATATTTTACTCTAAAAATTGTTACCAAACATTGATTTTTTTTTGGCTTGAATACATCCAAGATATTCCTCTGCCCAAGTTAACAAAAAAATTAAAAAGGGACATTGAAATGGCTTTTAAAGAAAAATTACAAAATTCTGTATTTAAGAATAGGCAGCTGTACCTTTTTGCTATGTACTTTGGCCCTCATATTCCAAAGAAGTTAAGGCCTGATAATGTGACACACACAAACCCCAACACTCAATAAAAGTTACAAACATTAAAAAAAAAATAAGTTTTATACATGATAACATTTCTTAATGTAGACACCGAATATAAAATCAAGCTGATGAGGCGAGCAGATATCTTCCATTCATTTCAGCTGGATTTGAGCAGGAAACATACCAAAGCTACAGTTAAATATGCAGACATATTTAAAAATACGGAACCCTTGAAGTCAAAGCAATTTTACTTTGGGTTGCACTTACTTTTGGATCCAATGAAACAGAGACACATGTCACTTATGATTTACACACTTATTTTTAGGTATTTTTCCAAATTTAAGATAGTAGCTTGCCAAAAACATTTTGAGCTATGAAGAAAGAAAGGTCATTTATGCCATTTACCAAGTTCAGTATTAACAATTCCATTAAGACAGCATAAATAAAAAATCACAGTAATTGTATAGATGCAGCAAAGCAAGATGTAACAAGTAGTTTTATTTTCTTGTTGCAAAGTAAGAATAGGACTATTACTTGGTCCCCAAGACAACCATCTCTCTTTATATATCACAGCAACACTATTTGGCTACTGACTCCTTTTAAACCCTCCCCCCCACACACACACACACCACCACCCTTTCCTTCCCACACACTTTATCTCTTTTGGAGTATATATTTGTGACTACGAGTCAAGCTCAGTTATAAAATTACTGTTTAAATTCTGGGAATAAAGTATGAAACTATAACATAAGACCACCTTAAGTGTTCACCTCTAAAAAAGGCCAGCACATGGCAAAAATCCATGACTACAGTTTGAGGGCCTCCTGACTATAGCACAAATTTTGCAGTCCAATCTCTACTTAATTACAGTATTAAAACAGAGCCTCTCCTGAATTCATGCATTTATAGACTGAACCAGTCTTCTTCGGCACATCTTGAGTTGCTGATACAAACTCACTAGATACACATTATTGTATTCAAACCCAAGCATCACTTTATCGGCTGTTCTGAAATTCTTTGTTGGCACAATTCAGTTGGGAACCTCTGCTACACATTCCCATGACAGTAGAAGACTTGACTTTACAAGATGAAGCCAAGCTAGTGTCTCCTTGATAATGGCTGGTGTATACTTTTTATTATCCCTGCTTAGCATGGAAATTGGAGGCTGGTTATAATTGAAATCATACTGCAAAACATTCCAAAGGCACCACATTAAGCAAGACAAATTAAGAGACCTCTTTTCTGGCATTTGCATGTCTTATAAGAAGGCTCACACAGTGCTTTGTCATTGTTTGCTTAAACATGGTTTGTTGAATAAGCCACAATTGGCTGGGGACACACATCATAATCCGTGTCTGCTGAATCACAGCCTATTAAATAAGCTACAACTAGCATAGCTTTACAGTGTAAAAGCTTGGGTCACACAACATGCTAAGCCAGGCAGAAGCTGTTATGCCATAGCATGATATATGAACCTTACCCTGTCTCATTAATAATCACATATTAATGGATTTTTCTTAACCATATGCATATCAAATCACAGTTAAGCATTTGCTTATGTTCTGAAATTTTCACTTAGTGCCTTTGCATTACCCCTGACTAAAGTGTTGCATCTGTACCAAGCAAAGCCATGGCTAGATCAGTTTCAGCATCTTTTGTTTTTAAGATGAAAACTCTGACAACTGCCTTATCTTCATTATGGGCTTGTTGACAAGGAACAATATCCCAGGATTCCTATTTCTTCCATACCATTAGCACAACTGATAACAAAGCTAGGACCAATTTAGCGAGTATAGTTAAGTCACATAAACTTAGGTTTCCAAGAATTATACTAAAAGATAAATCCTCCTTTATAGTGGCAAATAAGAGGATACCTGTCAACAATAAAAAGAAAAGTAACATCTTGGTTTGTTATATCAGTTGTGGTCAGAGAGGAGAGCAAAATAAACTCATAAATACAAGAATCTGGCTTATCATCTCATTTGAATGGGATTTATACATTTGGAATCTTAACTTAAATGCCAAGAATAATCAAACTGTGCAAATCGTGACTGTTATGTATTCACCAAACAAGAACTGCTGAAACAGGATACAGTATTTCAATTTAAACACCATTCTATAGTTTTAATTAGTTCAAATTAAGCCTCCCTTAACTCTTTAGTCCAATAACTCTTTTATCCAATTAAAAAAAAACAACTTTTTTTGCAGCAGAGAGGGGGAGATTCTCTCTAGCCGTTTTTCAATAAGAATATTTAATTTGTGGCAGCTGACTCATTTCTGACCTAACCAGTTAAGTTCTATACATATCAAAACGAAACCAAAGCTATTTCATCTTTCAAACTTTTAGAAATCTTAATTCAGTATATATAAAAGCAGTATAAAAAAGTGATTATGCAACATAGGCAAAATCCAAAACACTCTTACTAGAAGAGTTGTCTGTTAGAGATCTGTATGCAAGCTATATGAAAACAGGAGCTATATGAAATCCCAGGGCAGGGCAGGACATGACTCCAACAACTGGATATACCAGTCTGGGCTATCCTATCAGTCATGGAACCATTGGGCTTAGATTCAGGCACAGAATCCATATCCTGTTGACTGCAAAAAAAACTGCTTCCACGCACCCAACATGGGTCGGAAAACATGCAATCTGGTCAAGAATATTATCATTTTCACAGATCAGTTGTGCTGTGGTGGTGGTGGGGGGGATCCATATCTCATGGATCCTCCCTAAGGTCACCTGCTTAGATCCATGGTCAGAAGTTGTGCATACGTAGTATAAATTTTGATTGCCTTCCAAGGAACAATAAAACATCACTCACCTCACCATTTACAAAGTGCTTCTGAAACTCGTCACATGTAACAGACGTTGGAGAAAACCCATGCAACTTATTTTCAGACCCTGCCTTTCTCTTCATGGAATTAAAATGAACATTGTTATATTTGGTATTATCATTTTCAGGACAAAGTCCAAATTGGTTAAGGCAGGGTAACATTTTTTTTGTCATTTCCACTCAAGTGCACCACTGACTGTTGGAAATTTGGGGTAAGTGCCAGATGCCTTAAGTGCTGTTTGACAGACAAACACTTTTGTTGATACAACAGAATACAAGCAAAGACGGTTTGCAAACTTTGCCTTTTGATTTCATAAATGAGCACATGTACTGTAAAAGGAATAAATTATCAGCATACAAAAGTCAAACTCTGTGAAGCCCTAATGATACACAATGTAAAACATACTGTTCTTGTACCTGCACATCCTACCAGTAGACTATTTAATCATAATTTGCTTCGGTACATTAAAGATAGCCTTCCCCGACCTGGAAACCTCCAGATGTGCCCTCCCTAATCTGCAGACAGAATGGCAAACACATCTGGAGGACGTCTGGTTTGGGAAGGATGCAGTATGAGGTGTAGACTGCTTCTAACTGTAAGTTCAATTCCTGTGCAAATTGCAATGTGGCTAGTCTTCTCAGTGCCAAAGTTAACTGTAACTTGATTATAATTGGAAGCATTTGACTATGATTTTTTTTCTTTTTCGGCATGCTTATTGCTGTAAAAAAAAGCCAACCTTATAAATCATTGTGCAAGTATTTTAATAAGATTTGCACACATTTCAAAAAATTCTATTGTGTGACTCCCTGATCTTGGGGTTAATTCAGTTGTAGAAGAGTCAAGTGAAGAGGTCACTGAAGAGGTAAGAGATGCATCAGATGGTTTTGCTGGAACATCACTGTCCGAGTCCTTCTGCCCAGATCTATAATTAGTCAAAGAGCCTGACCTTTGGGGAGTGGTAGTCCCCGATTTTCCTTCAATAATTTCATCTAGGGCAAGGAAAAAGAAAAATTTAAAAGCTAGGACAATTTGAAAAAGTAGTAAGTGAAAAGGTTAAAGTTGCCCAGTTCTAAGATAAGATAACCTTTATTTTCATTTTTTTTTTACTGTGGGCACAACAGCACATATCAAAAATGAAATTTAGTTGCCCGCTCTCAAAGTGAAACACATACATGACCTAACCATACTATATACACACACATGTATAGACCCACACCTCTATATATACATAATAAATATTAAATACTTGAGAGTTCACAAGGTTAATGCTGTATGGAATGAAACTATGGCTGAATCTGGATGTTCTGCTGCGGATACCACGAAGCCTCCTCCCAGAAGGCAACAAGGAAAACAGGTCGTGAAGAGGATGTGTAGTGTCCCAGATAATCTTACGGACCCTGCTCAAGCAACGCTTCTGTGCTATGTCCAAAATGAACATTTTACCATTATTACTGTTTATAGTTGGCTGCACAGTAAGCCAGGCGTTTAGACTAGATTTCGCAATTTTATCCATCTAGAGAGTGCTTCCCCAGGTTCTGGGACAGGCAGATGTTGTTGTCTGATGGTGTTAAGTGGATGCAAGGATGGATGCAATTCCAAGTAAAAGTGCCTTTTGCAACTGACTTATGGGGATTTTGTCAATGCCAAGGGTGTTCAAGTGCTGTTCCAGATCTTTTGGGATTGTGCCTATTACTATTAATTATTATTAACATTTATTAGAAAGATTTTGCTAAATTTAATAAAAGCTCATCTTTTTCCATAAGTGGCCAATCCATTAGAAAACAGGTTGCCCGGGTGTTTGCCATTCCACTGATTCTGAATATCTAGAGCAGACATGTCAAACACAAGGCCCAAGGGCCAAATCCGGCCCGCAAAGTGGTTTTATGTGGCCCGCGAAGCCATCCTGGAAGCAGTGAGGGAATGGCCCCCACTGCCTTGGCCCTGGCCCAGAGAACCTCCTTCTGCCAGAGACCCTCAGATCTTTCCCACTCCTGCCCAGACCCCCATAGGCACCCTTGATGCGAACGATGTAGAGCTGGCCATGCCCACCCAGTAGGCCATATGCACTCTAGCCACGCCCACCCAGTAGGCCACGCCCACCCTGGCCATACCCACCCGGCCCCCTGAGGGCAACCGCAATGCTGATGCGGCCCTCAATGAAATTGAGTTTGACACCCCTGCTCTAGAGTCAGGAAATATATATGATAGCTGTGTTAAGTTATGATCAAAAGCCTTTGAGACTCCACAAAAAAACCTTATTATTTATATGCATCAACATATATAGTGGATGGATGAAATATTTTCCCATGTGGTGCTTTACGGCAGTTTCTGATGATCCTATCTGTGCTGACCATGAAGCATATATTGCTGTTGGTTTGGAGATACTGGATGAGTGAGAGAAGCAACATGAGATCCCAGCTACGTTCAGTTTTTATGGATTTTAACTTTTGCAATTAATTTTAAATCTGCAGTGGCATGATCCACACTAGCACCGCCATAAGTGCCACAGAAAGCAGAGAGTTAATCTTTATTTCCCCATTTATAAATGCTACATAAGAGGCTGCCTCCAAATAACCAATTTCACATACCATCAATGCTACGGAAGTCCAGTAGATAAGTCCTGCTATCCACCTGGTATAACTGCAGGCTCATTTTGGAATATGTGCCTGTTACTGAATTCTTTCTCCGAACACGCAAGTAGTATGGATTTACAACCTAGGAAACCAAAGTAGAATCTTAACAGAAAACATGAAAAGAATCATTACATTGATTGTCAGTATCTCTATTTGAAATCACCATTAGTGTGGAGACAATTTAAGCAATCTCACCTTCCATTCATAATCCAACTGCTTGATTGCCCGACAAACTTCAGCCATTATGTCATTTGGCCGACTCTGACTCCGTATTCCTAAATGCCATTTAGCTCTTCTGACCCCCTGATGTTTGGACTTTTGCGGATTTAGCTCATCAAGTGTGTGGCGCGACCTTGGTACTTCAGCAACTAAAAATGGCACTCTTTCAGGGTGAGGTCGGGAAAAATGGTCATCAAGAAAGGAATCTGGTGGGCTTGTAGCTAAGTAGAAGTCTTTTGCTTCATTCATTATTCTCCTGTTATCTATAATGAGGTGATAGGCAACTGCTAAAGGATCCTGATGATTGCGATTATACAAGCAGCTTAGCACTTCCTCCTCTGTACATTCAAACTTATCACAGACTTCTTTTAAGGCTTCATCATCAATCATAGTTGAACTGTAAGAAGGATCTTCAGGAAAGAGGTACTTGGGGAGGTCTTGCTTAAACCATTCGTGTTCCCTAGAGGCAAAGCAAGAACCATTTTAAAAGCTAGCTGTTCAACCTTTTTGCCACATTCTACTGACAAAACATGCAAAGTACACAGAAAAAATATATATGCTAAAATAGGGTAAAAACATTTCCTCTTCCAATTTATATTATTTGGATTTCATTGAACTTGAAAATAAAGTCCAGTTAGATGCTGTGACTGTAATAATAACCACCTGATTCAAACATAATCTTTTAAGCAATTTTTTTCCTCTTTTTTTAAAAAATAAATCTGAAGATCTTAGCTTCAGATTTCTCACTGATACGAAATAAGTCACCCTTATAATTAAAACAGGCAGTTGGAATAAGTTACAGGACTACACTTACAATGAAATGTTAAATTTTTCTTTAACCTCTACGGTGTGAATATTCCATATGAATGTTATTTGTAAAAATATTCAGAGCATAATTAAACACAATATAAAAATTAAGCTTTAAAAATCAACATAGGACTTTAAAATATTAATATAAGCTGTTTTTTAAGAAACACGAAATTTCCTGCAAGTGCTGCTTTTAAAGAAAATTTCACAAAGGTATCAACAAATCAAATGAAATTGGGAATACAACATAAAATAACAATATGCTTTTTATATTGGTACATTAAGTACCTTTTAAAAACAATTCATAAATTTGGAATGTGTTTGTTTTTATTGAGTTGGGCTATCCCCAAAACACAGAAATTATAAACCAAAAAGATCTGATTAGGAAAAATGAGAATTGTAGAGCAACTGCATCAGGGGAGAGTAAACCAGTTTGTTCAGGGGCAAGGAAAGTCTTCCGGGTTGGGGCCTGGAATGAGTTTCCTGACTTGCTAGTTGGCTGGAAAAGGCTTTCTAGTAGTGTGGTGTCATCACTGTAAAAATAGGATGAAAAATCTTCACTCAATTTTTTTGAAACTGGAGGGAGAGTTAAAATTTGGAACAGGACTGCTTTGTCTCCCAGAAATCTCAAGTGCCTATTCGCGCTTAAACTGCTTCTCCATAAACCCCCAAACTGAGTAAAAATTAGGGTGTCAAATTTTCAAACATTTGTGGGGGCCTTGGTGCTCTCTTGAGCTTGGCTGTTTTCATTAACAAATTAAGTAACATCATCAGTGTACCAAAGACATCAAACTTGTGACGTCATGTGATGTCACGCAAAGTATTGGCACTGTTTTGCCATTGCCAGCAATGGGGTCAGACATCAAACTTGTGACGTCATGTGATGTCACGCAAAGTATTGGCACTGTTTTGCCATTGCCAGCAAATGGGGTGGGCGCGGCTTCCACGTGACGCGACCAGCCGGCAGTTTGACACCCCTGCTGTAGTTAGTTCAACCCTGAGCTACAAATACTTTCTTCTTTCAATTTCAAACATTTTTACCACAAAATCTTGGCCATGTGCTTCTATGATCTTCTAGGAGCTACAGGTTTGATGACACACAGTTTGAGCAATGACTATTCCTGTGCTTGGGGAATTCTATAACACAACATTAGTTTATTTTCTTTCTTTCTCTCTTTCTCTTTCTTTCTTTCTTTCTTTCTTTCTTTCTTTCTTTCTTTATTTCTTTTTTATACCTTATAGTTCCTATAAGGTGACTCTGGGCAGCCAGATCAGGTCTTGGCTTAATTTTATATATCATAATTTAAATGAAGACAAATTTAGTTCAATTCATATGCAAAGATAATGTGCACTTAATTCAAGTAAAGAAATAGATGCTTTCTATTGCAGATCTAATCTTTAGGTAACCTAAAACAAACATGACTTCAGAGTGTACTGGACTCAAATTTTGATCCAACTCCCTTTTGATTCAACTCAGTCTAATCACAAAATGGCTTGATAGGATAAAACAACCAAGCCAATGTGAAGCCAACAATTGAATAAAACTTGCACACCATTTTAGAACGATAACTGTATCCGTGACAAAATCAGATGCTGTAAGATACCTTATATCTTTCACCGTAGCTCTCTTCATAGGATCCACCTGTAGCATGTGTTTCAAGAGACTAATTACTGCTGAATTTAAGTACTGAGGCGTATAAAAGATACCATCACATATCTTCTTAAAAAGTGTTGGCACATGATCATCATCAAAGGGAAGAGTTCCACATAATAAAGCATAGAGAATAACACCACTGCTCCAGATATCTACTTCTGGCCCTGCGTATAACCTGTAAAATGGATATCATAATAATTTTTTTCCAAGTAAAAAATACAACATAAACTACTGTTATACTGGATTATTAGCCTTTTAGCAATGTTTGTGAAAGACTACATAAGCACTAATATTCATGCAGTTAACTCCCGACTTTTAATATAAAAGAACAAAATTGGTATAATGGGCTGATATAAGTCCAACATTGTCTACTGAATTACACATTGGTAGCATGATACAGCTTCTCCCCTTCTCTGAGCAGCTCCCTTTCTATCTAATTATGCTTAATCTAGGATCAGTCATTGTTGTCTAAAGCAACAGAACCAAGCCCTTACATTTCAGAAAGTAGTTAAATGCAAGCTTTGATTACTTTAGCCCTCATTAGCATTATGTAGTGACTAATTTAAGGTAAGAGGAATAGGAAAATTTAAGGTAAATATAAGATGGAATCATTTCCCTCACATGGAGATGATGCCATTCAAAACACCATGCCCACTCGTGACTTTATTAGCTGCAGTTAAAGCATAGATCATATTCCACTGAGGAATTGTTAAAAACAAAATATGCTCAGGAGTTCCTTGAATGAAGAGTGTGGTTCAAATGCAATTTATATTCAGCAATGTAACATACAATCACACAATTGCATTGTGTATAAAGTAATCTGGGAGCCCTGAAAGCATTTTCAAAGTATCGATGAGTCTTTTATCAAATTGCCAAATTAAAATGCCAGAAAGAAAACCTTCTAATCTGGAAAATGTGTTTCTGACAAAATACATCATGCTATAATTATTCTGAGCCAAAAGGGAAACCAGTCTTGGGACCTTGTCAGACCGCAGGTATTTTTTGCAACTTCAAACAAAAGAAAGGAGGTTTTTGACTTCTTCAAGGGTCAGGAATTTGTATGTTAAAAACAATTAAAATTAATATCGGCAAAAACATATTTTTGAACTTAGACAAGTCAGAAATTTGTTTGCACATCATGGTCCAACACAGAAGTGCCTTCTTCTGCTTCCTGAGACCTTTTCAAAGATACTTGGCACATTGTGATTTTCCATGAGAGAAAGACAATATATACAATTATATTAAACATATTAATCATATTAAAACTTATTAACTGTATTCCATTTTTATTATTAAAGTATAATTAAAGTATAATAATTAAAGTATAATTATTAAAGTATAACAAAAAGAGAGTCTAAAGAAGATTCTGGCCCACCATTCAAAAGTTGCCCTCAGTCCACAAAATCCTAGGCATCGGTGATTCAACATATAACATGCACGTCACAGCAACCCTTGACTTCTACGCTCTTTCCCCTCATCTCCTCCTCGCTGCCTGAATGATGAGTTTGGAAGCTTTTAATTTGCATTTTTTCATAGTTTGTCATATTGTCCAGAGTAAAAATCATTCTTAAGAATTATAGTTAATAAATGTCTAAACAACCCAAATTCAAATACTATAATCTGGCTTGTTTGAAACACAAGGTCAAGCTAAAATTAAAATTCCTTTCTGGTATGCAGGACAATAAACATTTGCCGTATGTTATGTTAAGTCCTGGTTTGATGTGACGTGTGATCACCACAAACACTCTCTTGTGCACAGAAACACTTAAGATGAAATCAAAAGAAGCCATCAAAGCCAGGAATTTCAAAATTCCAAACCTGGAAGTTTCTCAATCTACCTTGCAGCTTTAACACTGAAGAGCAGGGCTTTGATTTTGAGCATACATATATACATTTATCCAAGAAGAGAAACTACCTTCCTGAAATTACTTCGGGAGCAGCATAATTAGGAGAACCACAGCTCGTTCTCAAAAATTCTCCATCTGACATCATATTTGAGAGACCTGAAAATGCACAAGAGTTCAAATGAAGACCCACAAAAAAGATTAACAGATATTTAAACTTCTCAGGGAGAACAGATCATATCCTATTCAATGACAGCACCACAGGCAGGAATAAGATCAGCATCATATGTGTAATTTTAAAAAATGGTTCTCTAAATAGAAATGAATACTGCAAAACCTCGATAAAAATGTGACAAGAGTTACAGTACAAGACAAAATGCCCTCAAAGGATCAAGTTTTATTCTAAGTAGCTAATATGCAAATGCCAGGTGAGAAAATATGCGAAGAAAATTGCATTACTTTTTTTTTTTAAAAAAATTTGTTTTATCAACTTTATTGACAGGTCAAAAGCTTTCTTTAAATCAAGTATGACTCCTGGGGAATTTGTGATTATACTGATATAATTTTCTTGGCAACAATAAGGAAATAGTTCAATTATGTCCTTCTAGAATGTTTGTTCAGCTTACAGACCTGTAATTTCCTGGAAGTGTGTCATCTAAGTATAAACCAGGCCAAATTCTGCTTAGATTCTCAAGGTCAATAAAGATTTGCTAGATGCCGATATCTGACATTATTTAAATAAGATAAACTAACGAAGGATTTAAACATTACAATAGGAAATTGTGCTTAGTGGAATTTTCATAATTCAAAAGTTAAATATAGCCACATAGAGCAGGGGTGTTAAACTGCCGGCCCACAGGCCGGATGCGTCACACAGAAGCCACAACCATCCCATTGTCGGCAATGGCAAAACAGTCCCGATACGTCACATGCGCGCGCGCGCGAGAGAGAGATGCTAGGAGACTGGTGGTACTCAAATACTGCCATATCCTAAAAGTGGTAGTCTGTGAAAAGCCCTGCTCTAACGTATCTTTCCAGGTTGTTCAATTTTGTTCTACCTTGATGCCACCTCTCACATTTACCACTGAAGATTAGTGCAAATGTTACATTTATCAATATTACTTTTAATATATGGTATGTAATTTATTCTACTTTATATCTTTTTAGTTTTATTAATAATTATAGGCTAATGGGTTATTTATTACATTTATTAAAAGTGTTCTATGGCTATAAATAAAAGTGGTAGATTTTTGGTTAGTTTGGATCAGAAGCAATATGCTCCCTAGTGAATTAGTCTTAACTCTGTTCTACTGGCCTCCCAAAATCTCATTAAGATTTGGGTGCTGACAGCAGAGGGAAGAATGCTCCCCCCCCTTAAATAAAGGTATCACCTGCTCAATGGAAGGAAAATCTCTACAGGTATGAGTTAACAAGAGTTAAGAAGAGATCATTCACCAGCTCATAAAATAACTCTAAACCCATCTGTCTTTCTCTGCTTGTTTGTGACATGAGGATGTACATGCTCCTTTCTCATCTGAACATATGCCCCAGGTGCTATTCTGTCACTAAGTCTCTTTTGGCCCCCTGAATCAGTAGCTTAGTTAGAAAATAGAGGACAGGAAATAAGTGCTACGTTCTCCATCATCCCCCTCAAAAATGTCATGTAAATGTAGCATGTAACTCTACCAAACCAAAGTAAAATATTACTGTTAAAACCAACTAAGATAGGCAATACAAAACCTAGCCATCCATTAGATGGCAATGAAGAAAAGGAGACAAATCTTTGATGCTATCTATCGTCATCCAAGTAGCAATAGAAATAGCACTTAGGCTTATGTACCACTTCATAGTGCTTTATAGCCCTCTCTAAGTGGCTTACTCCTGAAGATGGTAGAGGACAGGAAGGCCTGGAGGAACGTTGTCCATAGGGTCGCGATGGGTCGGACATGACTTCGCAGCTAACAACATGAAGTGGCTTACAGAGTCTGCATATTGCCCCCAACAATCTGGGACCTCATTTTACCAACCTCAGAAGGGCGGAAGGCTGAATCAACTTTGAGCCGGTCAGAATTGAACTCCTGGCAGTGAAGAGTGAGTTAGCCTGCAATACTGCACTCTAACCCCTGCGCCACCACAACTCTGTATATACAGATATAACAACCTGATTTACAGAAAAATAGTGCAGTGCTGATATGTCCTTAGTAATTACTGCCAGGAAAAAAGATACGAAAAAACAATCAGTTTCCTTTGCTACCCTATGTAAATATACAAAATATACTGGAGTGTTCAACGCCAATTGCTAGAATATGTTGGCTATTTTTTTTAAATGCAACATGGCATGGCTTAGGGCCAGGATATCTATAGTGCCATCTTCAACCCATTAAATCAGCCCATCCCAGTCAGGCAAAGAAGGTGTGTTGTAGACCAGGGGTGTCAAACTGCCAGCCCATGGGCTGGATGCGTCATGCCAAAACCGTGCCCATCCCATTGCCGGCAATGGGAAAAAAGTCAGGATACGTCACGACACGTCACATGATATTGCAAGTTTGACACCCCTGTTGTAGACCTTTTAAAGAATTATTAAAGAATTCTGACTGGTGGAGTCTAGGAATAGAGTTTTCTCTGCTGTTGCTCTTGCCCTGTGGAATATTCTCCCCCTGGAGTGATACAAAAAAAACATGGCTCTGCAGCCTTATGTGGGAAGCCCAGAGGAGCACACAGCCATGAGGCAGTTAGCAGGGTGAGAACCTTCCCTTCATCTTTTAACTAATTTTTAACCAGGTTCAAAATCATCCTTGTTTCCTTTTAAATTATATATTTTTTAAAAAAATTAATTCTTATATGTCATTTTTATATTTTCTTTTACACCGCCCAGAGTCCCTGTCTGAGGGAGATGGGCAGTTAAAAGATGTGAAAAATGAACGAATGAATATTATGTAGATACAAGAGCAATCTGTCACAGTAGTACAAATAAAGTGATCATATTATACAAGGTAAAAAAAAACCCTGAACTTAAAAGCAAGAGTAACAGCTACATTAAACTGCACGGTTCCTAAATCTGCAAAGAAACATTCAATACTAGAAATAAAAAATCGCTTTGTGGAGTTATGAAATTCAACACAGGTATTTGAATGTGAACACTCGATAAACAAGCAAATTATAAAGATGCGCTTTAAACAGAACCTACCAAAATCAGCAATCTTGGCATTCATGTGTGCATCAAGTAGTACATTTTCAGGCTTCAAATCTCTATGGACCACCATGTGCCTATGACAATAATCCACACCAGAAAGAATCTGCTGGAACAGACGTCTGCTCTCCTTTTCATCAAGCTAATTATTTGAGGGGGGGAAATGTGACAAAAAAAAGAGAGTACATTTAAAAAAAACAAACCCACACATACACCACAAACCATCTCAGCATTACTGGCAAAGGAGAATTGCTAAGCACATTGATTTGTGCTTTAGATTGTAAGCCGCCCTGAGTCTTCGGAGAAGGGCGGGTTATAATGGGATTTTTTTTTAAAAAAAAGAATATTTTGCAGCATAATCAGAATCCCCAATGGGACTTTTAAAAGAAAGTGTATGTGGAAGAAAAGGGTAAGAAAAAGAATAAGTAAAATTAGGCAAGAGAAGAAAAAGGGAAAAGAAGGGTTTCTGAGTTTAGCAGTGTTCACAGGGTAAGTAAAAACAGTCAAGATGACAGCCACAGCTAACATTGAAGCACTTTCCCCTCCTTTAACCCCTGCTCATAGGACACATCTAAAAAATGAGAGGGACTTCTACCACATGGTTGTGGCCACAGTCCTGAAATTGGTTTTTTTTTACCACTACTCTGTGTATGACTATCTGATACTCCATCAACAAAGTTTACATGACTGGAGGGTGGTGGGATTAATACATCACAATCAAGAAAATATATGACACTCACTTTGTTGAAAGGGAGTTATGTAAACTGGTTTAAAAATCAACACTAAAACTTAATTGAGTAAGAATCTATGGAAACTGTAAAGTTATGTAACATGGGAACATATTATTTTCTGATTAAAAATTAATGCAATGTTACAATAATAGAAATATTAATCATTCTATTAATAACAGCAAAGAAACACAGCCAGTCTTCTTCCATTCTGGAATCTCAATGTGTGAGAATTTGCCCAACCTACACCCTCAAATCCCAAAGGTGTTTTTTTTCCCTAACCGTAGCTAATCCCTTAACAATTGTGTTACTAACTTAACAGCAGTGATTCACTTAATAACTGTGGCAAAAAAAGTCATAAAATAGGACAAAAATTCACTTAAACATCTCACTTAGCAACATAAATTTGGGGCTCAATTGTGATTATAAATCAAGGACTATTTTACTGTAAAGTAAAATTGAAAATTGAACAACAAATGCCAAAAAATATGTTACATGGATTACTGCTAAGATGTAAACGGATAATGATCAGAACTACTGATTGGAATACTTTCCAGAGACATTAAGAGCTAGACCTGGAAGATCCACTGATAGAGGTGTGTGTGTGTGTGTGTGTGTGTGTGTGTTTGTGTGTATCCATCTACATGTTTCTTCAGGTAGTCCTCAGGTTATGTTGGCAATCGAGACAGAAAGTTTCATGTTAAGTGATGCACAATGAGTAGCCCAATCACATACATCATCATCATCATTTTATTATTGTTGTTGTTGTTGTTGCTGTTGTTGTCGTTGTCGTCGTCGTTGTCATCATCAATTTTTTTGCCACTCAACTTGCTCCTAGTGACTACATCCCTTAGCCAATGGCCATCCTAGCATTCCCTGTTACTGTTGTTATTAGGTCCTTAAGCAAAGACCTCACCTGACAGCTATTTGGGGAGAGGCCCTGAAAGTGCATCCAGGCAAGTGGGCTGGCAGGGAAGAGATATGAGTGGGTGCTATAGAGCAGGGCTTTTCAACCTTTTCATTGATTGTACCACTTTTAGGATATGGCAATATTCGAGTACCACCTAGCAAGGTGTCAAAAACTTGATGACCCCAAAATAAAAAACCTGTTCAAAGTTGCAATTGCACTGAAATGACTTATCACCATTGTTCACACTTATGACCATTGCAGCATGCCCAGGGTCATATGATTTATATTTGGACACTTAGCAACTGATTCATATTTATGATGGTCACAGTGTCCCAGGGTCATGTGATCCCCTTTTGCAAACTTTTTGACAAGCAAAGTCAATTGCAGGGCTGCTGGTGGCCAAGTGCTAAGGCGGGACTTCCTTCCCTGCCTCCCTCTTTCTCATTCCCATCTCCTTCTGAAGGAAGAATTTGAAACACACACGCACACACGTTTTCCCTCTTCCATATATTCATCAAACAAGGGAAAGCCTCCTGAGACAGAAAAGACAAGACATTGAGGGAACTAGCTTAAAAGGCGCACTCCCCTTTAAGAATTATCTACTGGCTAGAAAGGAAAGTTAAGGAGCGCAGCCAGCACTTAAGGAAGAAAAAAAACACGTAAATAAGTACTGGTTGCTGGCTAAAGCAGCCTCCCCAAATGGCTCCATTCATAAGTAAAGGAATGCTACAGGCAAAATCCATTCAGGAGAAAAATACTTCAAAATCCCTTGCAGCAAAACTTACAGTTAACAATACCACCGGTTGAAAAGCCCTGCTATAGAGTTTGCATTGGCAAGCAGATGCTATTGGCAGGACACTAAAATGTGCAGTCGGGCACTATGTAGCATGGGTGGGGCAGGTGCCCTGGACAAGCATTTATAGAGTGCAGACAGGTGCTACAGAATGCAGGTGATACTGTGGGCAGGTACTATGGAATACAGGATCCCATGTTATCCAATGGCTCCTCTAGAGAAGATGTCAAACTCGCGACATCACATGACGTCGCACAACATATCGGGAGTGTTTTGCCATTGCCGGCAGAGCAATAGAAGCTAACATGAGACATCAGCCAAATAGAAATTGCCAAAAACTCCTTAAGAACACAAAGCCCACATTGCACAAATCCCAGAACTTCAAAGTCACAAAAGCACATAAGAATCCTTCCCCTCTCCATCTCCCTCCCTCCCTCCTCCATGCCTCACCTCCAGCCGATGATGCCTTTCTTCATTGCTGCCTTTCTTCATTCCTCACGGAGGGTGACCCCTCCCATTGCATTTCTTGCCTGTTTGTTGCTGCCAGCACAGGTGGCTGCCACAGCAGTTGTAGATTGGCTCATAGCCGGCCTGCTTGATCTCCTCTCATCGTCCCCCACCCTCCTCCTCCTTCTTCTTCTTTCCCTTCGGTGCAACTAGAGCTGGCTCTGCATCCTCCCAAGGCTACCGCTTTTTTCCTCTCTCCCTCTCCTGCCCAAACTGCCTTTTATAGCCTTTCCTGTCTCCGCCCCCCCTCCTCCTCCTTTCTCATCCAGGGGTGAGCTGGAAGTGAGCCTGTGGCCTTTGTCTCGCTCTAGCCACTCTGCAGCTCTGGAGGACTTTCTCACAGTAAGTCCTTGCCTTGCTGGCTCATTCCCTCCCCCACTACACTTGGCTGGGCAGGGCTGCATACCAACTGACATGTGCTAATGTACCACAGGTGGTACACATACCACCGGTTGAAAAGCCCTGCTATAGAGTATGCACTGGCAAGCAGATGCTATTGGCAGGACACTAAAATGTGCAGTCGGGCACTATGTAGCATGGGTGGGGCAGGTGCCCTGGGCAAGCATTTATAGAGTGCAGACAGGTGCTACAGAATTTAGGTGATACTGTGGGCAGGTACTATGGAATACAGGATCCCATGTTATCCAGTGGCTCCTCTAGAGATGTCAAACTCGCGACATCACATGACGTCGCACAACGTATCGGGAGTGTTTTGCCATTGCCGGCAATGGGGTGGGTGCGGCTTCCACGTGACACATCTGGCCCATGGGCTGGCAGTTTGACACCCCTGCTCTAGAGAAAAAGCAGTAGAGGCCAGAATAATTTGTTATCTCCTGCTGACTTTCCACTGGCTTTGCTTGTGGGATGATGACAGGGAAAGTCACAATCACATGACTACAGGATACTGCAATCATCGTAAGTGTGAGCCAATTGCTGACTACCCAAATCACAATCAAGTGACTGGAGGGATGCTGTGATGGCCGCAACATCAAGGCCAGTTTTAAGTCCCCCTCAGTGCCATTGTAACTCTGAACAGTCAGTAAACGAGTGATTGTATCTCATGGATTACCTGTATATACACGTGTGTATGTTTTACTTTAAATTAGCAGTGGCAACTTTTGATATAAATTTGGAGAAAGTAAAATCAATTATGGAAAGCTGGTGGGGCTGTGCCATGCATGTCAGTAGGAGCTGTTTTCAGAGGGATAATTTTATGAAATAACCATCTCTAGAAACATTTTAAGGTTTCAGTTCATTTTTTGTGCGTGTCCAAATTCAAAATAATAGAAAACAGTACCACTAATTTATGGCAAGTTCAGAAGAGTGTGACAGTTTATTGCCTAAGTGTACTGCAAGGAAGGATTTATTTGTTCATTCCTACAAACTGTGCAACTGGGATTTTGTTCATATTATAGAGAGAAAAGACCAACACCCACATGAACAGATGATGTATCATGAGCACATTTTTTTTTACAAAGACTCTGGGGACATAATTGAACCAACTCCGTGTAAGAGAACAATGCAAGGCTTCAAAATGAAAAGCTGACATTTTGGGGAAATTGGACTTCCTTACCTTTCCATTTTTACAGATATAATCAAACAGTTCTCCTCCTGAAACATATTCCATCACCATAAAAATGTCAGATGGTGTGCTGATAACCTGGTATCTGAGAGAAACATTTAATTAATTTGCTAATATATATTCAGTATATGAAATTAAACATGTCTTGAAAAACTACACATAGATTAGTAGCCCAATCACATACATGCTCATCCAGAAGCAAGACTTGAGTTAAAACAGGATTATTCCCTTTGTATCAGCACTACGAAAAGCATAGTGCAGAAGAAAAAGTGTTTGTTTTTAAACTCCTTCATGGCTCCTATTAATTAATGGTCACATCACATATGGTTACATTTTTACAGCAATTGCCATAGCAGACTAACCATTAACAGGGCTTAAAGCAATTCAGTAAAAACATCTTAGAAAAGGACTCCCATTAGACTTAAACATTCCTCTTCCTATTATTACATTTTAACATAAAGCTGATAGCAAGAAGACTCAGTTATGGGGCTTGACATGGAATTTGATCAGTTGACCGTATTTAAAAACCCAATTTCACAAGAAAGGGGGAATCTTTACAAGCCTATTTAAGGTCACTGTATAACTGTATTTATTAGGATAATCAGCAAACTGTAGCATAGGAAAGACCATGAGTTCAAGTCCCGTCTTAGCCATGAAAACCAGCTGGATGACTTTGGGCTGGTTATTCTCTCTCAGCCCAGCCCACCTCATAGAGTTGTGTGGTGGAGAAAACAGGAGGAGAATGGTGTGTTGCATATGTTCACTGCCTTGAATTATTTGTAAAAATAATAAAGTCAGGATACAAATAAATAAAAAATACAAACATATAGCTATTAGGTGACCCATTCCAAAATCTGACTCTCTTCTTCCTTACCTTTTCCACTGATAGTAGATATATGTCTGCTGTCGACTCCCACTAGCTACCCTTCAGTGGTTCAATTGCTAATCTAAGGACCAAATCCCAGGAAGCCATAATGGATGAGAAAAACAAAATGACTAGAAGCTTCTGCAATAACTCAACTGCTGCACTACTAAAGACCTTTGTTCTATAACCATAAAGGATAACCTTTCCTTTACTGAGATAACAATCACCTGTATTTTTCTCATCAGGCAAAACACAGAGTAACACTGGCTTGAGACTGCTGAGGCAATTATTACATACCATTAAGTTTCTTCTGACAGCAGGGGCAGTTTGTCATCCCATGTTTTGGTAAAAGGAACCCTATCTCTTATTAGATAAAAATATTTCTTTCATGCCTTCCTTGTTGCCACCAAATACATCACTTGTCAGGCACTGAGTCACTATTCATTTTCATTACTGGGACAGCTACCAACAATCCTTTATTTGACAGTGAAGTAATAATCAGTTTCCCAACTCTATCCAAATTATAAACGGTGGTCTACCATTAGTGATTTATACCACAATAAGTAATCAGAACTGTACCTGAAAAACAGGCTACATTTGTTTTATCCATTGAACAAGAACACTCAGTTTCTCAAGAAACACCCCAAATAACAAGAGCTTATCCTGAAAGAAACTTACAGTTTAATTATATGCGGATGCCGAAAAAGTTTCAGGTTCTGAATCTCTCTACGGATTTTCCCCACAACATCAAGACTCCGAATTTTCTGTCTATTCAAGATCTTCACTGCAACTTTGTGCCCCGTCAGTTCATGTTTGCCAACTACAAGAAAGATAAACAAATATTAACAAATGCACACTGCATAAAATCATTGTTTGCTGAACTAGGGGTCAGTGAATAATAAAAAAATTGGCTGAATTCATACAATACACAAGGGCAGAAACTATAATTTATAGATCTCTGTGGTTAGATTCGGCCAATAAACTCAAAAAATCTACATTATGATTTTGTAGCAATATTTTATAAAGCAGTCAAGATCCCCAGAACTAAAAGCCTTTCCCAGATACTACTATTTTGTCAAGAAAACAACATGGGCAAACTCAGTCACCAGAAGTCACAAGAGACTTCATCTTTATCCAGAGAATGTTATTTGGCAGAGTAAATGAACAGATGTAGGATGCTGAGCGAATATTGTGAACAAGGGTGTACAAAATATACCATTCTAGGGGTAGAATATTTCACATTCACAAACCAAATCCTGTTCTGAAAATCTGCAGGACCATTTCTTTAATGACCAGATCAGCACAATCTGGGGGAAAATGAAAAATTCTGTCTCTAGAACGGTGTATGTTGCACATCTGAACTTCTAAGCAGTCTTTAAAAATGGCTGCTAGGAGAGAGACATTAGTTCTTCCTAGGTTGAATGTGTAAATGAGTAAAAAAAAATCAATGAACTTGATAGATACACCATGTCCGTTACCAAAGCGACAAGGGAAAAAATACTGTATGGCTTATGTGCAAACCAAGAAGAAAGTATGTGCAAGCGAATCAGGCAGAGACCTCCCTAATTCACATTTCATTTGCGGGGAGGGAGCACAAGGAAAAAAAACAGAGCAGAGTCAGACTTGCAAGTGATGCCTAATCAACCCCACCAAAGGACTGAAACAAGTTTTATTCCTTGCCTCGTACTCTCCCCCCCCCCAATTCTCAAACTTGGTTTTTGTCTCAGGACAGTGATGCATTAGGAGACTTGTCATCTGTCCCTTGTCAGGAACAGATCGCTCCTTGAAAGCCTTAGAGTTCTTTGTGGAAGTTTTGGGCCAGTCTTTTTAGGGAAGGTTCTTGAGAAGATGTGTGGTTTGCAGCTCTTGAAGAAAATAAATTCTCGAGAGCCTTTTGAGTCAGGTTTCAGGCTGGGTTACAGCATTGAGACAGCATTCTGTAGATAACCTACTGTTGGAAGAAAAGTCTTCATCGTGGTTCCATCCAAGCCGGGGATAAACAACATGGAGACTGCTTTGGGAAGAGGGTTACAGTTTATTGCAGAAAAAAGCCAGACAGCAAGATGGATCCAGCAAGGACTGAGCACATGTGGGACGTGGGTTTTTATACCCCCTGGACTCTATTGTTTGGTTATTTCCTGTTTCAGACTTTGTATTTCCTGTGACACGTATTCTGTCCTGAGTCTAAGTGTGCCTTTCTAGGAATCTTGCTGGTTGTAGGTCCCAGCCCCTGCCTCCCTGGGGCTGGAGTATGTAGATGTTTAAGTCTTTGTCTACTACCTAAGCTCCTGACTCCAACCTTCTTGATGGCTCACATTTGCATGTCTATAGAACTGGTTTTCTGCTTGGGGGGAAGGAGACCTGAGACTATTAAGAAAACTGAGCATGCTTTCCTGGTTCTTCAATTTCTTTTTAGGAAATATATTTTTCTGCCCTTTTAATATTTCCTTCTCTGGGGAGCTGACTTCCCTCACTACGGTGTATTTGGAATGGGGTTGGTGTACTAGCCTTCCTTGATCATAATATCCATCTGAACTGAAGAGTAGATTTTCATGGATCATGGTATCCATCTAGAGGGATGGGAACAAAGGGCACATTTTTACAATAGTTCTCATTCCTCTATAATTCTGGGATAGGGTGGCAACTTTCCCATGGCCTTTATTCTACAGGAGCCTCAAGGTCCCCACAAGTCTCCAAATAGCAATTTAACGTATACAGTATATGAAATTGCTGGGTGAGGTAATTTATTGCAAAGCGCTAAGTGCTGATAATACTCAAATATGCTTCTCTGTTTTGAATGATCCAAGTGATGGGCTAAAGACTGTGTTGTGGTTGTGAATGTCCGAATAGGAATAACAGGCTTTGACTCAACCCTAATAGGACTGATAGGCTGTGTGACTTAGGGTTCCCCAAATCTAGAACTATTTCACTAAACACGGATGGTGTAACACTCACCCAGAGTTGGTGCATAATTTGAAAATCTTTCTGGACTCACAACTCCTGCTTGAGAAATAGGTGGGAGCCATAGGCAGAAAGGCCTTTGCACAAATCCTGGACTTATGTGCTTAATCCTGGACTACCAGGCTCTGCTTGTGGTCAGTCATGCCTTGGTCACTTCTCCATTGGATTCCTATATCCTGCTCTAGACAGGACACCCCTTAAAAACACTAGAAGCTGTAGACACTCAAGAATTTATAGATTGTACACCTTGGCACATTTGTGTAATGCCACTAGTACACAGCTTAATTGGCTCCCAGTAGGTTTCTGGGTTCAATTCAGAATGCTGTTTGGTGGCATTCTGGTTACTTGTGGGATTGCATGTGGATATGCTCCAAGTCCCTTCCATGAAACAGTATCATCTAGCAGAATCCAGGAAATATGTCTTCTCTGTTGCTGCACCTTCCCTATGGAACACTCCTCACCTGCCTCTCCTGAGATTCTGATTCTCCCAATTCTGTTGGCTTGTTTTGTGTTCTGAGACTGTTTTGCAAGTAATGAAATTATTTAATGAAAAAAACACTTCCTGGCAATATTAGTCTACTGTTAATAGGAGAGGAGAGAAAGCAACATTGGATTAATTGATTATTCTGTCCTCAATATCAGAAGTAATCAAATTATCACCACTTGCTCCACCAACTGTGTTAGAAAGAAAAATAGGGAAAAAAACCTTAACAGATAAAGTTTCCTTTAATCATTATTCACTTCATTGTGTCCAACCAATCATCTTAGGAGTTCTGAAGGGGTTGGGGGGGGCATTTCATCTATCTGATTACCTCAAGAACTCTATTTTCTTTTATGGAAATGATAAGTTAATTTTTTCTATTTCTCCCTATTCTTTACTTTTGATAGTCTATTCCAGACATGTCAAACACAAGGCCCGGGGGCCGGATGCGGCCCGCAAAGTGGTTTCATGTGGACCGCGAAGCTATCCTGGAAACAGTGAGGGAAGGGCCCCCACTGCCTTGGCCCTGGCCCAAAGACCCTCCTTCTGCCAGAGACCCTCAGATCTGTCCCACTCCTGCCCAGGCCCCCATAGGCATCTTTGATGTAGAAATGGCCATGCCCATCCAGTAGGCCATACAAACTCTAGCCACACCCACCCAGTAGGCCACGCCCACCCTGGTTATACCCACCCGGCCCCCTGAGGGCAACCGCAATGCTGATGCGGCCCTCAATGAAATTGAGTTTGACACCCCTGGTCTATTCCAAACCATGAGAGGGTGTTATTTTTCTTTCCCATAACCCTTTCTTTTTGTGCATCCCCATCTTTCTATAATTTATCACAAGCATTTATTATTACGAAAATAACTTTGCTGCAAGTGTCATTACAAAAAAATAATTAAAATACATGTACTTTTAGAAAACAGAATATAAAGCAATAAAAACAGAAAACTTCCATAGCAATTTCTATTGAGTTCAGCAAATTCTATCTCTAAAAAGTCATCTAGCTGTATTGTATCATCCTGGTAAAAAGCACTAGCAGGTCAAATGTTGCCATATACCAAATTATATAAAATATGGTAAAACACTATCCTGCAGAGTTTTTCTGATTTTAAAAACAGCTGCAGTGAACTTCTCATTATTATAAGTCAGATGCTACTGAGAGTCCATATTTACCTCTTTTGTAGTTAGAATATGTGAATTATCTACAATCATACTACAAGATCCATATTTTACATACAATGATTTCCTATAAGTCCCACAGGTTGTTTCTTGTGCTTTTGATTTTACATTCCTATTACAAAAACTTCAAACTTTGTTTTGCATGAGTGTCTTTGGGAAAAGAAAAATGCAGAACTGCATAAATGATAATCTGATGCTTTTCCCATTTATTTATAAAATACAATGAAAACTTCTACTCAAAAATCTTGCGGCATTCCCTTTATTCACCAAGCAATTAAGTGTACTGAAGTTTAGCTTCCAACAGAAATTGTCTCTTATAAGAAAGGTATGAAAGAAAAACTGCCTTGGAAAACAAGAGAAAAATGCTGTAAATAGTGTACAGATTATTCTTAATAACAATAATACTTAGGATTATGTATCCATGGTCTTAGAGCCACATTCAAATACAGCAGCTTCAATTTCAGAATGACAGACAAATACAGGTAGTCTTTGACTTACAACAGTTCATTTAGTGACCATTCAAAGGTACAACAGCAGTGAAAAAAGTGACTTATGACCAGTTTTCACACTTACGACCATTGTAGCATCCCCATGCTCACCTGATCAAAATTTGGATGTGTGGTAACTGGCATGTCTTTATAACAGTTGCAGTATCTTGCAGTATCATGTGATCATCTTCTGACAAGCCAAGTCAAGGGGAAGCCAGATTCACTTTACATGACAACATATTACTAACTTAACAACTGCAGGGATTCAGTTAACAAGTGTGGCAAAAAAGGTCATAAAGTGGGGCAAAAGTAACAATAACTGTCTCGCTTAGCAACAGAAAGTTTGGCTCAATTGCGATCGTAAGTTGAAGACTACTTGTATATATTTAGAGCAGACATGTCAAACTCGCAACGTCAGATGATGTTGCGCGACGTATTGGAGCTTTTTCTCCATTGCCGGCAATGAGGTGGCACGGTTTCCTGATGACTCGTTTGGCCCACGGGCCGGCAGTTTGACACCCCTAATTTAGAGTATCTCTGCATGCAATAAATATTACGTATTTGATTTGTGTACTCTTTGTTAACGATGTACTATCAATGAATCTATCTACCAGTGGGAAGTTAAAACAAGCAATATAGAAGAATCTCACATGCCCACATGACTTGTAATATTCTCAGACTGCACACAGATATTTGGAATTGCAATTTCTAGAAATAAGTGTGACATGACACAGAAAGAAGTATCAAAACTTCATAGAATACATCTTTGAACCACTCGGTATTTCACTCTAAAATGAAGCTCATTCATTGATTTTTAAAAACAAAAAAGAATCCAGTATCCTAAAAGTACAGTAATGAACAAGTAGATGTCACTGCCTTTAAACAGTACATCTCAGAAACTCACAAAGTGTAAAAATAGGGTTTTCTGTGAAAATAGGAGATTTGCCAGAACAATGAAAAACTTGTCGAAACAAAGAATATAGCAAGCCTGCAAGTTTAGACTAAAGCTATGTATTTCAAAAGATATACCTGTTAGGACAAGGATATCTCAAAGAGAAATGAAGTCTCCTTGCTGTATGAAAAAGAAAGGAAGAAAGAAAGAAAGAAAGAAAGAAAGAAAGAAAGAAAGAAAGAAAGAAAGAAAGAAAGAAAGAAAGAAGAAAGAAAGAAAGAAAGAAAGAAAGAAAGAAAGAAAGAAAGAAAGAAAGAAAGAGAATAGCAAGAGAGAAAGAAAGACTCATGTTTTACAGTCTTATCTTATTATTGACCAGACCAGGTCAATAATAAGTGAGGGAACAGTGGTGATAATTTGATTACTTCTGATATTGAGGACAGAATAATCAATTAATCCAATGTTGCTTTCTCTCCTCTCCTATTAACAGTAGACTAATATTGCCAGGAAGTGTTTTTTTCATTAAATAATTTCATTACTTGCAAAACAGTCTCAGAACACAAAACAAGCCAACAGAATTGGGAGAATCAGAATCTCAGGAGAGGCAGGTGAGGAGTGTTCCATAGGGAAGGTGCAGCAACAGAGAAGACATATTTCCTGGATTCTGCTAGATGATACTGTTTCATGGAAGGGACTTGGAGCATATCCACATGCAATCCCACAAGTAACCAGAATGCCACCAAACAGCATTCTGAATTGAACCCAGAAACCTACTGGGAGCCAATTAAGCTGTGTACTAGTGGCATTACACAGATGTGCCAAGGTGTACAATCTATAAATTCTTGAGTGTCTACAGCTTCTAGTGTTTTTAAGGGGTGTCCTGTCTAGAGCAGGATATAGGAATCCAATGGAGAAGTGACCAAGGCATGACTGACCACAAGCAGAGCCTGGTAGTCCAGGATTAAGCACATAAGTCCAGGATTTGTGCAAAGGCCTTTCTGCCTATGGCTCCCACCTATTTCTCAAGCAGGAGTTGTGAGTCCAGAAAGATTTTCAAATTATGCTCTTTTCCCAAATAATTCCCTGTTAAAAGGCAAAGGTCACCCTAGAATTCCATAAAATACAGTAAGTTCTTCTGCCTTGATTAAAACAAATACAGTATTATTTTTAGCCTACAAGGCTTGCAGGGCATATGGTCAGGACACGACCATATTACCAGACAAGAAAGAGCTGAAATTTCCATCTGTTTTTCTTCCCCTCTTAGAGCAACAGGTACATCAAGCTTAATATGCCTAGTTTCTTTGTGGATGGTGCATTTTTTTTGTTTTCTTTTGAGAAAAACAACAGATTGTCCAATTTCCACATTTTTCAACCAAACTTTCGAACAGCATGATCAGGTAGGATTCTAAGGCCTGCAAAGACAAGAGTTAAGAACTGCATGTTCTACAACCAACAGTGCAAATTATTTCCATTTTAAAAATAATAGCAAAGGACTGTATACAGTAAGTAGCACAATGGGGCATAATACACATCAATAATGAATAGATAAGACTTGGAGACATTAGTGACCTTTCCTAATAAGGAAAGGGAAAAAAAAACAAAATTACCTTTCTCTACTCAGGCTGCTTGCTATTCGTCAACTGCAATGAAATCCTCCTCTTTTTGCCATTGGCAGTTGCCTCACAGTTTTTCAAAGACAAAGTCTTTAAACTTTATTGCCCCATTTCTCAAAGATTGCAAGAAAAGCCAATCCAGTCTATTTGCAGACTTTAATAACAATAACAATAAAAAAAATCTTTGGCTGGTAATCAGGCACCTCCAAAACGGGTGACTCAAAATGCACTGACATTTTGTTCATTTTCTCCATCTCAGCATCTGAATCAAGAAGCTCACAAGCACAGTTCAAGTATCCCTACAATAATTGTGTTGCAAAGTCAAAACAGAGGTAAAAGTCCTTCTCTCATCAAGACTTCCAGCAAAACAAGACAAGAAACAAACTCTTACTCACTCTAACCATGTGCACTTTGTATATCCACAATGAACAAAGTGATGATGGAAATGCACATGACAATGAATTGAGCATAGCCTGAATTGTCTATTTTTGCCAAACAAAAAAATTTGGGGGGAAATCTTTGCATTTTAAAAACTCTTTAGCGCTTATTGCTATAGTAATTTGACATTATACCTGTGCCTTAAGTTGGTAGAAAACCATGTATTCAATTTCCAACCACCATATTATAAAATTCTGAGAATGTTTAGGGGCTGCAAAAGAGTGACTTTCAGAATCGGCATGAAGGTTGCCTATATAAATAGTCCTCAATTTACAACCATTCATTCAGTGACCATTTGACGTTACCATGGTATGGAATAAAGTAACTTACAACTAGTACTCACATGACTGATTGCACGATCAAAATTCAGATGCTTGGAAACTAGCATGTATTTAATGCACATACCAGCATGTATATAATGGTTACAGCATCCCGTGCCATGTAATTACCATTTGCAAGTTTCCCAGTTAACTTCCAACAAGCAAATCAATGGGAGAAGCCAGATTTGCTTAATGACTGAATGATTCATTTAACAGCAGCAGTGATTTGCTTAATGAGCATGGCAAAAAAAGTTCATAAAATTGTCCATGACTCACTTAACAACTGCCTTGCTTTGCAATGGAAATACTAATCCCAACTGTGGTTTATACATCAGGAATTCCCTATGCTGCTCTTGAAGGATCATCTTGCCCCAAAGAAAGAGATTAGAAAATGCTACTTCTCCATAGTTAATATATCATTTTATTTCACTAATAATGTTCATCAATATTTACTGTACTAATAATTCTCTAGAGTAGGTGTGTCAAACTGCCGGCCCGCGGGCCAGTTGCATCATGCAGAGGCCACGCCCACCCCAGCTCTGACAATGCAAAAAAGGTTGTGATGTCACAAAATGTCACGTGACATGGCAAGTTTGACACCCGTGCTCTAGAGCCATTAGAGTAGCACATGAACAGTTTAAATAATAAATAATCCAAGGACATTTTTAGTTTAGGTTGCTTGTCTTGATCTCAAGCTCATCAAGTGACCATTAGGAATACAATAATAAATTTTAAAAGGAACTATCTTTCCATCCAACAAGTTTCTTCTCTGCAGGGCATATTGCTTATCACAGATGATCAACTGTTTATAAGCATGAATTAGCCCCATGTTTACAAATGGACAAACATTACAAGTACACATGAAGTGGTTCTCAACAAGCTAAATCTCAGTTAAGATGTGCTGAGCCCAGAAAGATTTTAGATTTTGCAGACAGAATGACCACTGCCTGTCTTCAGCACATTTTAAAGAAGGAAGGAATATTATATTATTGCACTGGGTTCCCATTATCCTTAAGTTGTCATGCCCCACAAAGCACAACAACAAAGCTGAGAATATGTTTACCCTGGCATATGTCCTGCATTACAAAGGAAAGTTCCAACCAAAGTTTAAAAGCTGTGTTGAAGAGCAAAAAGAGAAAACAGCAATGTTAGAGCACAAATATTGTTTTTCACAACAAAGTCTGGGCAGAATCCAAGATACACAAAATACAAATTCCAGTCAAGGGTCTTGTTTAAAACTAGATATGCCCTTATGAACAGAAAACATACAGTCCAGTAGATTATTAAAAAATGACACCAAAGGAGCTCTGGAAATCAATCAATCAGATTAGTTAATGAAGAATCTGTGAACCTCCACATTTTGCTGAACTTTCGACATCTTGCATCTTTGGCCACATTGGTTAGAGTTCCAGGAAGCTGCTGTCCAGCAAAATTTAGAGAGCATCAAGCCACATTCCTTTTATTATATTATTATTATTATTATTATTATTATTATTATTATTATTATTATTATTATTATTATTATTATTATTATTATCTTTCTAAAGGTGTTTAGTCCACTTAATGTAATTTCTTAAGCAGAAATCCACAGAATGCGCCATGTTTACACATAAGAGCTCCCTGTATGTGGAAGAGAGGATGCTTAGCAAAATTGCAGGCCCCTGTGCTGCCTTTTTGACTTCCCATTTGAGCCTTCTCTCCAGGATCAGCATGGCAGAGGTGCCAATAAAGCTGCAAACCTAATCTGAGCTTGTCGATCAGAAGGTCGGCAGTTTGGCGGGTCGAATCCTGAGTGCCGCGTAGCAGAGTGAGCACCTGTTACTCGTCCCAGCTTCTGCCAACCTAGCAGTTCGAAAGCATGTAAAAATGCAAGTAGAAAAATAGGGACCACTACAGTGGGAAGGTAACAGCGTTCCATGCGCCTTTGGCGGAGCAACCTTAAGAAAGAAACACTAACGCATATTAGTAATAGTACAGAGGATAATAATTATAAAAGTAATAAAATAACAGTAATTTAATAGTAATAGTATACTGTAATAATCCTAGTAATAACACAATATAGAGATAGCAATAGAAAAGAATATAGGAAGCATTCATATATCATGTTTTATGTTTCTTTTTACAAAATAAAACATCTCCCCAACCCTTGTAGAGATATAAAGAAAACATCTGTCCAAGGTCCAGTGCTTTTATGTCTCTCTTGAGCCTGGATCAATCTAAAAAAGGATCTATGACACTATAAATTTAGCAGCAGCAAAGACACCATAATTGCCACAGTCTGGACAGTATAAAAAGTAATTATCATTTCTCTCAGTCTTACTGTACAGTAGATAGTGCTACGCAACATTTTCCAAAGCAACTGCATGACACAAACAATGCACTGCCTTGCTTTTTCCTCTTATAAATTTCCTTGCCATTTGGAACACAAAATAAAATTTTTAGCAACAAATAAAGGTAATACAAATATTTAAATATTCCACCACAATAATTTCTAAGCTTATTTCATAATTTCAAATCTTTTAGGACAGAAAAGAAAAACTAAGAAAACTCTCTTAAGGATGTAGGCTCCTGCTTTCATGCATACCTATAATGGGACTTACTCAAATGGCAATATACATTTTAACTTGGCTTTATAATGTGTGAACATCCCAGAATACATTGATCACATAATCCACTCCCCAGCAAATTACTGCCACACCAAATATAAGGCAGAAGTAGTGGGCCTTCCATCTAGAAGTCAAGCAATCCAACTTACAGATATGAAGAATCTTGAACATTTTTCAAGAATATAGCACATAGAGTCTCATATGAACTTGTCAATAAGTTCATGAAAGAAAATATTTATTTCGATAGGCATAATAACTGTGAATCTCCTTGATTATGTATTGATTTTTTTGTTGTTAGAAGTGAAATTGGGGAAGGGGATGGGATGTTCACCATAGCTGGATTATACTAGGATTAAGATGGGACAAGTCAGGTCCTGGATTATCCAGAGGCTTCAAGTTAATCATTTCTGATTGAGGTAGTTCACCTGGAAATAAGGGGGGGAAATAATTTTGAAGCTGAAAGACTACATTTCTGTTTTCAGAAATGCTAAACCACAAGCTGAGATGAGAGCAAGATTCCACTTGTTTATAAACAGAAATTAAATAAAGTCAGTTCAACACAATATTGAGGTATGGCATTATATTAGTCAAAATCTGTCAAGCACATGCTTGCCCTGTGTTTCTTAAGATCTAGGACCATTCCCAAAGCATTTAATTATTTATGGAGCTATCTTTAACAAAATCAGGGCTCAACATGAAATATAAAGGTAACTCAAACTGACAGGTTCTTGCCACTTAGAAGAAAACTATTTTCATGACAAGCACTGTGGGAAGGAGCTTATATTACAAAATATACTTCATTCAAAGGCAATTCAGTTGTAATTCCCTGAAAAAAGATGTGTGTGTATATATATAGAGGAAATAATCAAATGTCTTTTTTCCAAATCCCTATACCAGACATGTCAAACACAAGGCCCGGGGGCCAGAACTGGCCCACGAAGTGGTTTCATGTGGCCCGCGAAGCCATCCTGGAAACAATGAGGGAACGGCCCCCTCTGCCTTGGCCCTGGCCCAGAGACCGTCCTTCTACCAGAGACCCTCAGATCTGTCCCACTCCTGCCCAGGCCCCCATAGGCACCCTTGATGTGAACGATGTAGAGCTGGCCACACCCACCCAGTAGGCCATACGCACTCTAGCCACGCCCACCCAGTAGGCCACGCCCACCCTGGCCATACCCACCCAGCCCCCTGAGGGCAACCGCAATGCTGATGCAGCCTTCAATGAAATTGAGTTTGACACCCCTGCCCTATACTATCATTCAAACTTCAAAGCTGCTAAATTCAAAAATCAGTGTTCCACCATGCTGTTAAGAGAGAGAAATATAAATGTTTTATCCTGATTTAAAGACATTACACGCAGTGATTCCTACATATGAAGCTATGGAGAACTTGTCCTGACTTAGTTATCAGTTTTCCCCTTTATGCCAATTCAGCTTTGTTAGCATTAGTCATAGATGCTGGAAAAAAAGCATTAGAAGCTGGCACTTTGATCTTGCATCTAGTGATTCATCCAATTCAAAAATCCTGTCTACAACAGCAGTTAAGAATAACAGCATATGCCTACAATATTTCTGAGCATTGTCCAGACAGCAACTGCTGGAACAGAGTCAATTTCTCAACTATGATTTTGATTAATCTGGTAGCATAATCTACTTTAAAAAATATTAGATAGCTATGTTGCAGATGCTGTTCTTATCATGCTTTTAAGCAGTTCTGCCAATTAACTGTCTTATTAATAGTATCACAAAGTAATCCGATCAATTAAATCTCATATGCACATACTGGGAACACAAATGGATACCTCTGTTTTAGCTCTGGGAGACTTTCTATTAAAGGAGCACAGAAGAATCAGGCTGTAAGGTTTGACCTTGTTGGCTAAGCTGACTAAAGTGTACAGTATTATAGTAGCTAGCAACCTGACATGCATTTAAATCACTTCAAAGCGTTGAATTAGAAAGAAAAGGAGAAAATGGAGATGAATTCAGATGCTGTACTCATCTTTAGTTTGGTAAGCTTAAAAATTACTTTAGAAGGTACTCCAGAATCCATTCCTTACTTTTTACTACTGGCTGTCATAAATGCTCTGGTCTATTAGCATTACAATTAGAGAACCCTTTAGTCTTAGCATTTGGGCCCAAATTAAGCAAAGGCAAGAACTGGTCAATTGTTTTGTTCTGTTCTGTTCTGTTCTAATGAGCAGGTGAGTATCTCACGGATTAGAAAACCAGCCAATCCTGTCAAAACCCAATTAAAGAACATGGCCATATACATAAATTGAGCTGATTAAAGAGTAAATATATAATTACTTTTTGAGAATTTCAATGCAATTTAGTAGTACAAGGAATTTCTATAGGATTGTGCGAAAATTGGTATTGAACTGAAAGCCCGAGAGTCATTTCAAAAGATCTATCACTTTATCTCTTTTTGAAACAATGACAGCATTTTAATATGCTGTTATACTTTTTCTGCAAAATCAGACTCTTTTCAAAAGGATTTTTCCCACTAGTCTAACTTCTGATAGTGCCTAGAGAAGCTGTTGTGAAAGAGCAAATATTGTCAAATATTAGCCATCAAATAATTATGGCAATTTTGCAGGCAAAGCTCAAAAGAGTACACAATTTAACCAGTTGCATCTAATAAAGCTTTCTCATACAATCCCTGAGGACAGGAATTTTCCAGAATTATTGATGTTCCAGTAATTCCAAGATTGCTCCCATAATGAAAACAGCCTTGAGGATCTAAATGGTATGCTACTTAGCTTTACAATACAGCCTGACTCCCTGGGGTCAGGCACAAAACATGTATTGTTTTGTTATGGTTCACCTATACTGTAGCTGAGCAATTCCAGATAGAGCTAATACTTTTAAAGCAACAAATAGTCACCCCTTTCTCCATATGATATTTTGGAGAAGCGCAATACCACAATCACATTTACAAGACACAATGGAGTAATTAAACCCAAAGAAGAATATAGCCATCTTGAAAATCAAAAGCTGAGTTACCAAAATATGAAAGGAACAAGAATATAAATACTTACAAAATAAAAAGAGAATGAAATTACTGCAGTATTCTCCTTCAAAATGTTCCTCTGTCCTTGATTCATAGGTAGAATATATATTAGTATACACACCTTTGTATGTGTATGCTAACTCAGTAAGATCTAAGTCACATTGATGACTTCTTGGACTCTATCTTAGTGCCACAAGTGAGGAATTTGCTCCCAAAGAAGACATGACTACAAATTTCAGAATTTAGGAGAGCAAATTCTTATTTACTTCATCACATTTTAAGCATAACATTAAACACCTTGCCATTCTTTTAATGAATCCTAACTACATTGTGAAGTTGGATTTATTGTATTATCAATACATATAATTGTAGAAAAGTTACTTTTGTAAAAAAAAAGCTGTCTTATCAAGCGTACAAAACCAACATTCCTTGCTGATCCACAGAAATGCCTTTGGATGTGATTACAAGATTTAAAATCTGTCTTTCAATGAAGACCTAACTAACTAACTAACACTTGAGCAAAGTCCCTTTAAGGTTCTGTATCAAGCAATCTGTCCTTTTAGCATGCTTTCAACTGTGATTTCAGATTTATTATTTTGGAAGAAACACAGTTTCTTCCTTCAGCATTTAACACAATTTAAAAACAAAAACTTTGAGAGAATGAAGTAGAAATGGCATGCACATACATACAAACATACATCTTAATGCAACATTTCCAGGCAAACCATTCATTTTTTGAAAAGAATTTGAAAAACTCCTTGAAAGCGTTCCAAGGACAGGCAACTGATTTCTACCTCAAACACCTTTATTGGTGTTTCTACCTCCTCGTTTTAACTCATTGTTTCCAACAAAGATCTCAGTGAACCGAGTTATGGGGTAGAAGAGAGAACAGCAAGAGGATGCAGCATTGAACTGGCTGAAACTAGATGGGGCAATAATACGGAACTCAGCCCAGCAGGAAGAACAAAATTGGGAGGGGGTTGGTATAACAGCAACAGGGAGAGTCTAAAAGTGGACTTGGATCCCGACGCTACTTTTGCTCCCTCTTCCCTCCTCTAGTCCCGTCCCAAGACGGCCATCCCCGAGGCTGCAACTGCCTGCACAACAATCCAGCGCATAAGGGAGCAAACTCTGTGCGGCTCCCTTGCAAAAATTAAAATAAAAAAGCAGGCGGGGGGGGGGGGTTGGGGATCACCCCTCAATATAGAAAAGACGTTTGCAGTCCTAGGCAGGGAAGCCCTTTGAAAGGTCGCGGTTTCCAGTTAGATTGCAGGAACCCGGGGAAAGCAAAGGAAGAAAAAAAAAAAAGGGGGGGGTGAAGCCGATCGGGCCGCTTCCTGGGCAAGCCATCGGAGGCTCCTTATCGGAGCAGAGTGAAAAGTACCCCAGTCAAAAGTGTGTGGTTGGGGAGGGGGAGGGAAGGATGTTCCTGGGGCTGATGGATGTGAAACCCATGACAGACTGACAAGAGATCAGATAGATTAGGATGGATGAAATGATCTGGATTGGAGGATAATCCAGCGCGCTGTGATAATCAGATCACCCCCTTCCTTTCCGCCCTTAAAAAAGAGGGGGAAGGGGTCTTGCAAACCGGGAGAGGGTGGAGGGCAATCCCACGGATACCCTTCCTTAATGCTAAACGACCCTTCGACCCAGGAGAAAAAGGTGGGGGCGCTTCGCTCAAGAAACCCCCCCCTCCGGGTGAGAAGGAAGCAGCCCCGTGCTTCACCTTCACCACCGTCGCCCCTTGAACTGGGGGGGGGGAGGCGGGGAAGCCGGCCGGCAGTCCAGTCTCCTCGCCACTCCCGCCGCCGCCGCCCTCCCTCCCGCTTCTCGGCTCTCCCTTTCCAGCGCTCACCCTTGACTTTGCCGAAGGTGCCCACGCCCAGCGTGTCCCCCAGGATGTAGTGCCCGATCTTCACCCGCCCGTGCTCATGTTTCTGTTTATCCGCCGCCGCCATCTTGCGCCGAAAACCGAGCCTGCGCACCAGAGCAGGGCCTGGACGGTCTTCCCCCCCCCCCCCCACACACACACCCGCCTCCCGCTCGTGTAATGTGAAGGGGCGGGCGGGCGGGGGAGCCCGACGAGGAGAGGAGAGACGCGGTCCCTTAAGCCAGCGTTTCCCAACCTTAGGAACTTGAAGATGCGTGGACTTCAACTCCCAGAATTCCCCAGCCATGCTGGCTGGGGAATTCTGGGAGTTGAAGTCCACGCATCTTCAAGTTCCTAAGGTTGGGAAACGCTGCCTTAAGCGCCCGCCCGACTCGGAAGCGGGGAAGCCCACGCCTAGTCCTAATTATGGGATCGTTGTTTTTATTCTGCCTTTGTACGTGGAGGGCACAAAGGTTATTGTTGAGCCAGACGCGTTTGGTTCGCAAGCTAAAGCGGAGATGAAGTTGGTTAAATACTTGGAAGAGGGGAAGCTGTCAGTAAATCCCAGGATTATAGGATAAACTGAAAAATCAAAAAAATTGACTTATGGCCAAGGATCCAGGAGAAAAGGCGCAACAGGTTAGGAGGCAAATCAAAAGCTCTTTAACAGTTCTTCCATTGAAAAACCAAACTAAACCGTCACCCATTATTTCAGAACATTACAGTGCCAGTTTTCTGTGTACAGTATGCCATTTAGGACTAAGTCTTGGAACAAAATAGAATGTGTCCTCCAGCCATTCTGCAGCACCAAATTACAGTTCAGAATGTAATATAAACACTTCCCTGCATAGGACTGAATAAATGCAGTTATGTCTGGTTTAATTGCACAGCAGCCATTTGATGCCGGCCACACCATGGAGCTGACATATCCATGATCCCTGTATGAGTTGATACTCATTTCCATCATAACTGAAATATTTGCCTCAATAGCACTCCCTGGGAAAGGGAGAAAGTATCAGACTGGGAAACATAAGAACACTAAAACAGGAAACTGCTACATCTCATATCAAACCATTGCCTTATATAGCTTAGTGCAACTTCTCAGCCTAACGAACAACTCTCATAGATCAGAGATAGACTATCTGTAGCCCCAAACCCAAGTTTCAGCTTTCAGAAGCCCTGAAAATTATTCTGTTGGACTTCAGGAGTAAATTAGAAATTGAAGGGCATGATTTTTCCTGCCAGTTTTTCAAGGGAATGTAAAGAAAAGTGGGAAGATGTAAAAAAATTTAAGCAGGAAAGCTTATAATCTCAAATGCAGAGATCTGCCCAAAACTCCTGGTCAGCTCCACTTCCTTCCTTTGCTGCTTATTATTTTCAAACGCATCCTTTCTCCAAAAAGGTGTTAGATCCTATCTCTTACCATAAGCCAGTGATAGCTTGTCTCCAAATTCTCTATTTTGAATATGGGAAGGCAGCTTGTCCATCTGAGATTAAATGAAGATTTGCTTGAATCACATTTAATTAAAATGAGGATCTGAACTGAACACAGCGAATCAGAGGGCTGAATCTAGCTCTAAGTTTCTAAGACTCTAGGGAGATTCTATTATATTTTTAGTACTTAGAGATTCTGACAAATAAATACAATCACTATTATTGATTTTAGGCCACATGGTCTTCATTGCACAATAATGCAGCTTGAATATATTATTTGAGAAGATAGTTAATATATTCTAGGAATGAAGCCACTAGGAGTTTAACTTGGAGCCTAGACATTTAACCTTTTCTTTAATGGAGATTGTGAACAGAGGCTCAATAGGCTTTGGAAAAGTTAAAAATAAAAATAAAAAATCCTCCTTTGGTTTGCCTGGGATAAGTACAGCATTTTCAACAATGAAACCCCTGTTGCAAATTGACCCCAAATGGTTTGTTTACTTTTAAGGTGTGGCATGCTTTAAGCATGCTAGATCTTGTCTTCAGATCTGCTAACCTTAGACCAGTTTTCTTTCAAAATGTGTAAATCTGCCTTGTACTGAAAGAATAAAATGAAATGTTTGCTCTACTTCTCCTAAGAATTAAGGGGACTATTTCTATGATGACATTGCTAGGAATTTAATGTAAAATCTTCTAGAACAAACATTGAAATTATGAAGAATTTTAGAATAATATCACCAAGCCATAACCTTAGAGTTTTAAGTTATTTAAGTTATTTCTAATTATAATAGTATGTTTTTCAATGTCCTTCTGATAAGAAACCATAGTTGCCAAACTGAAAGAAGGCATGGCTAGTGTAGCAGGCAAGGAAGTAATTGCATGGCAGAAGATAGAATAGTGGGCTTGTGGATTGTTTTATTGCAAGGGTGTGTTTTAGATTTATAAATTATAAGACACCTAGTGTAATATGAAAGGGGAAAGGGAAAGGAAGAGGAGAGTGAAAGGGTGGAGAAATGGGGGAAAGAGGGAAAAGGCAAAGGAAAGTGTTAGATATTTTACAAGTTGCCTCTTAATAATAATAATAATAAGTTGGAAGGGATCTTGGAGGTCATCTAGTCCAACCCCCTGCTCAGGCAGGAAACCCTATACCATTTCAGGCAAATGGCTGTCCAGTCTCTTCCTAAAGTGCAAAGAAAAGCTGGCTGAATGTTTGCCTATCTACATAATCTAATCTTATTTTATTTCAGTGTTTATTATGGCCAAAATATCTAAATGCCACTGGTCTTAAGAGAGCCCAGTCCACTCAGAATTGCTCTGAGAAAGCTTTACATTTCAAAGCAAATAAGAAAAACATACAAGCCTAATAAGACAGTTTTTTTCTGAAAAATATATTGGGGTTAGAGATATGAATGGATGAATTGAGATCTCATAATGTGAGAACCAATAATGGCAATTGGTTGCTGCTAACACTGGAAATTTGCTAATTGACCATTTAAGTGTCCAGAGTCTTTGTTGTCTTTCCAAACATGTACTGAAGCTAGTAAGGCTAATGTTGTTTTGGCCATCATTCAACTTTCTCAGCTCTCAGCTTTACTGTAGCTGAACAGCCTGCCAGAAAGAAATGCTAAATGCTGCTCTCTCTCTTGTGCTAATGGAACATTGCACAACTTTCCTGATGGTCTTGTCAGCATAAATGGGAGTTCAGTTCATCTCTGAGAGCTCTGAATATAACTCAAGGCTGACCATGCACACTCTGGGTCCAATATTATTATTTTTAGATAGTGCATGATTAAGGCTACTTTTGAATCTCTGCATATAATAATGAGTTTATCTGTGAAGATGCTGATCTGAAGCATTTCCTGTTTTTAAGAACTGGATGAAAGCAAGGCAATGAATTCATTTACTCTGTGCCAATCTCTCTGTGGCACTGTCTCTGCATTATATTGCCTGCAGACTGCAAGTCTGATACCATCAAATCTTGGCAATGTGGAAGAAGTCCTTCCTGACCTTTCCAGACACCTGTGCTAGGCTTCCTCCCTCCTTCCAAAACCTAGAGATCAGTGGTGGGATTGCACTAGCTCAGAGCACTCCAAAAAAGCAAGGGAAGAAGTAGGTGCTTATTATTAAAAGAGTTTTGAATTATCTATAAACCGTACTACATATTAGAAGCCAAGTTGGACTTTCTCCAGTCCTAATTTGTCTGCCCTAAAAAGACATTATGGAGAAATACATTTTTAATTTCAATAAAACTCTTGAGCCCATCTAGTTGAACTTCAGTTGGTTTACTACCCTATAAAGGGTCTACAGTACCATCTCTGCCCTTTTCATCTTATTCTCCAAAATAAATAAATAAAAGCAGCTTCAGGTGTCTGGAAGTCTCTCTATTATTGCCTGTGGGCAAATATTTTATATCATATCATTGTTGTTGTTGTTAGCTGCAAAGTTGTGTCCAACCCATCACGACCCCAGGCCTTCCTGTCCTCTACCATCTTCTGGAGTCCATTTAAGCTCACGCCTACTGCTTCAGTGACTCCATCCAGCCACCTCATTCTCTGTCGTCCCCTTCTTCTACTGCCCTTAATCTTTCCGAGCATTAGGCTCTTCTCCAGTGAGTCCTTCCTTCTCATCAGGTGGCCAAAGTATTTGAGTTTTAGCCTCAGGATCTGGCCTTCTAAAGAGCAGTCAGGGTTGATCTCCTCTAGGACTGACCGGTTTGATCGCCTTGCAGTCCAAGGGACTCGCAGGAGTCTTCTCCAGCACCAGAGTTCAAACGCCTCAATTCTTTGGCGCTCAGCCTTTTTTATGGTCCAACTTTCACTGCCGTACATTGCAACTGGGAAGACCATAGCCTTGACTATACGCACTTTTGTTGACAGGGTGATGTCTCTGCTTTTTAGTGGGCTGTCTAGATTTGCCATGGCTTTCCTCCCGAGGAGCAAGCGTCTTTTAATTTCTTGGCTACAGTCCCCATCTGCAGTGATCTTGGAGCCCAAGAAAATAAAATCTGTCACTACCTCCATTTCTTCCCCATCTATTTGCCAGGAATTGAGAGGGCCGGATGCCATGATCTTGGTTTTCTTAATGTTAAGTTTCAACCCAAGTTTTGCACTCTCCTTCTTCACCCGCAACAAGTGGCTCTTTAGTTCTTCTTCACTTTCTGCCATTAGAGTGGTATCATCTGCATATCTTAGGTTGTTGATATTTCTTCCGGCAATCTTAATTCCAACTTTTGATTCATCTAGCCCTGCCTTTCTCATGTGCTCTGTATATAAGGTAAATAGGCAGGGCGACAGTATACAGCCTTGCCGGATTCCTTTCCCAATTTTGAACCAATCAGTGGTTCCGTGTCCAGTTCTCACTGTTGCTTCTTGGCCCACATATAGGTTTCTCAACAGACAGATAAGATGGTCTGGTACGCCCATCTCTTTAAGAACTTGCCACAGTTTGTTATGATCCACACAATCAAAGGATTTAGCATAGTCAATGAAGCAGAAGTAGATGTTTTTCTGGAACTCATATCATATCATGCAGTATTCAAATCAAGCCCTTTGAATCTCAAACCTCCCATTATCAATTGAACCAGAGCTAATTTGCCCAGATCTATTCGCCACTTTTTTTTCTAAAGCTCTCCACTTAGTGACTAAGTCTTTCCCATCACCCAATTGCCATTTTAATAGTATTGAAAGGAAATCAATCTGGGACTTTTCTACTTTACTGCAAAGTGGTACTTTATTGTATGTTTGGCTAGTTAAGTAGAGCATCAGCACAGAGCAACTGTCTATTAAACCATAGGAGCTAATCATATATAATCTCTACCATCCCACCGATGGTCTGTATGAACATTCTCATAGCATCCAAAATGCAGCTTTATCTAGAAGAAAGTTACTGATGTCAAACACTATTCAGATAAAGGTGAATTATGCAGAGTTCCTGTATTATGCCAGTATACAGGGATTTTTCTCACTTCAGTTCATATTTGAAATCTAATGCACTTTTTTGCTTTAATGTTGAAAGACCATCTAGCGCTACTGAATCACATAAATTCCCCCTAGGAGTATACTATCAAGTATGATACTGCTGAACATATTAAGTCCCAGTTATACTCTGAGCAGGTAAATGTATGAACCTTTATTAAAGATTATCTTGCGGTGAAGAGAATGGCAAAAAGGACTTAATTCTGTTGCCAGCAGTCCTGTTCTGAGACTAGGTTAGTTTTGGCAGACAGGCCAGAAGAATAATTTAGTCGATAATCATTATAAATTTATATTATACTTGTGCTGGAATTAAGACAAGTTTATATTGTTTATTATATTGTAATGTTTTGCTGCCAATAGGGCTTTACATTTTGTTTTGTAAGTGTTGTGCTTAGCTAAATAAAATTTTTGTTATGTTTAAGGATTTAAAGCCCAACAGATTTTGATCACTCATGACAGTCTGGATCCAACCATAGGTCAAGTATATACATCAAATTATCAGCTCATTAGAGTCCTTCAGGTCTCCAAAGCAATTTTTCCAATACTTGTTACATGTTATATGCTATGAATATATTACAAATATGACTCACGTTTAATATATTTTAAGAGTAAGACATGAGTATAGTGAGCCTAGAGTACAACCATATCTAGCCTTTTCCTGAATCCACTGGGACTCATGTTGCTGGAATGTGTGTATCACTGATAAATCTTGGATGGGAGTGAAATATTGCTGATACCAGCTGGAACATTAGTGGGTGCAAGGAATACAATGGATTGTATAACTTCATGGAATCATGGGAGTAAGAATGTGAAGTTCCCGATGTGACAAGGGCAAGATGTACCATACACATGAATTCAGAATAAACAAGTTGGGTATAAAGAGAAGACTGGAATGAACCCAGACATCAAACGCCCTGACTCTTGTTGGAACAGGGGACACCCGAAGTCTGCTTCCCAGCCCACTCCAACACAGCCTGATCACCTGTTTTGAGTGTGAGTATTGCGTGAATGTGTAGCCTAGTTGGGCAACAATACTTAACAGCAATCTCGAGTAGCCTTGTTGGGCATAGATATTTGAATAGCCTTGTTGGGCATAGTTATGAGTAGCCTTATTGGGTGTAGTTTCTTGATAGCCTAGTTAGCATAGCTTATTGAAGTAAGCTAACTTTGAAATTAGACAAGTAATATATTAAGCTTAATAGCACGCTCACCTTGCTTTTTGTATGAGTAACACACTAAAAGAACTATTGAAAAACTCTGAGTGGCTTGAACTCAATTTTACAACATACTTATACTAACCATTGTTATACCGACCACTGTTATCAACTGTCTTAACGTTTGAGGTTGTTGAGCAATTTTGAGAACATGGTACAAGTGCTCTTTAAATATTAGTTGGTCTTTCCTACTCACAAAAAAGTAAACAGCTAAAAGCGTAAGTCCTTGACTTATGATTATAATTGAGCCCAATATTTCCATTGCTAAGTGAGACTGTGAGTTTTGCCCCATTTTATGACCTTTCTTGCCACACGTTGTTAGGTGAATGACTGCAGTTAATAACAGTTCAGTGAACCTGGCTTCCCCATGACTTTGCTTATTAGAAGGTCACAAAAGATGGTCACATAATCCTGGGACACTACCGTCAAATGCATGTTAGTTGTCAAGCATCCAAATTGTGATTATGTGACCAGAGGTATTGCAATAGTCGTTAAATGTGAAAACCAGTCATAAGTCATTGTAACTTCGGTCACAAAATTAGTGGTTTTAAGTCAAGGACTACATGTAGTTACAAGAAAGCTATTTCCTATTCATCACCCTACCCCTCTCAAGGTGTAATTTCCTTTAGCGCTAGGTATAGAATGTGGGAAAATCTTGCTCTGCATTTCTGTAGGCCAACTTCCCACTTTGCGTACCACATGAGAACAGGGTTTAGAGGAATCAATTTCTCAACCTTGGCAACTTGAAGATGTGTGGACATGCTGGCTGGAAAATTCTGAGAGGTGACGTCCAGACATCTTCAAGTTGCCAAGAATAAGAAACACTACTCTATCTTAAGATTATGCTATAGAAATTGTAGACAATTGCAGATACTGAAACACAGAAATCACAGTACAATGGGTCTCCCATTGCTATGGGAGCAGGTCTGACCAGTTCCAAGATTTCAATTATGATAGCTCAAATGGCATTATGTATATGAATATATAGACCTAATTATGAACATTCCACTGAACGTTAAAACAAATCTGAATTTTCTATTAGGTTTAAGAAATGTGCTTTGTGTACGTGAGGAAAAAAACATTCCATATTTTATAGTCAAATTTCAGATTAATAAGAAACAAGATGAATCACCAAATTTGAATAAACTGAACACCGCATAAAAATGACATTTTGTTTTTTTAGAGTAGCCATTTATTTTAAATCAACATCTGAGTCCTTAGGATGAGCTGGAAGCCACAACAGCAGCTCTCTTGGGCTTTGGCGCTGTTCCTTCACGGAATCCATTCCTGTATAAGGCAAAGAAGAAACAGGACTTTTTCCATTTAAGCATTTATATTTATTTGCTTTCTTTTTTTCTTTTTAAAACCAGCTTATCTCAGTTACAAAATGAAATCACTTAGGAAATCAGATGTTCAGACTTTGGTTTTAAGAACATCACAGATAAGCTGCTAAAATCCACATAGTAACCTCATTCACACATCAAAATAAGCTGAGGTTGTGACTCCCAAATCATTTGGATGAATTATATTACATTTAAGCACAAGGTTAAAGCGGTTTTAAAGAAATAAATCATTAACCATGATTTGGGAAAACATTTCAAATTTACTCCAAAGGAATTTCCCTTAACCTTGGCAATCCAATCAAAATGGAGCCTTGTTAGTACTTTCCTGATGGGATACCATCAGGAAAGATAAAACAACCTAAAAGAAGGCAATGTAAGATTACTTCAGTACTGCCGCCCAAAAAAATTACAGAGATTTATCTGTGAAACCATCAGAAATCAAGCTCCTCTCAACAGAGATTTGATTAAACTTTTGCAAGGAATAATGACAAAATCTAGGTGGTATTTATGGTAATTGCCTGTTTGCCATTAAAAAAGTTCCAGCATCATTTATTTATTCATTTACATGAACACCCATTTCACAGAAGATGAACCTGGGTGGCATGTAGCACTTGTAGGAATACGCATGAAATGAATATACCGTATTTTCCGGCGTATAAGACAACTTTTTAACCCCTGAAAATCACCTCAAAAGTTGGGGGGTCGTCTTATACGCCCAGTCGTCTTATACGCCGGAAAATCAGTGGGTGGCGTCTGGCGGGAGCCGGCAGGGCAGTCCTGCGCACGCGCGCACTCCCCGGCTGCTCCTTAGCAGCTGGGGAGTGCGCGCGTGTGCAGGACTGCCCTGCCGGCTCCCGCCCGACGCTCTTCCCTCTTGAGGCAGCATCGCTCCCCGGCTCCTAAGGAGTCCTCGGGGATGCTGCCTCAAGAGGGAAGAGCTGCCTCCCGTCCGACGCTCTTCCCTCTTGAGGCAGCAGCTGCCTCAAGAGGGAAGAGCGTCGGACGGGAGCCGGCAGGGAAGTCCTGCTCCTGTCCGATGCTGCGCTTCCGCCGGGCAGTGCTGGCCGAGACGAGCCAGCAGGCAGCCGCCGTGAGCGCGGCGCTGAGGGGCAGCGGCAGGACGGCCAGCAGCCCCACGCGCAGCAGCAGCTGCCGGCTCAGCAACAGGTCCGAGCGCAGGAGCCGCACCGCCAGGCTGCCCAGGAAAAGCAGCCACACCGAGAGGCTGCACGCCCAGTCCAGCTCCATGAGGGGCAGGGTGGGAAGCCGGCCGGGAAGAGGGACCAGGAGCCCGGGCCGAGCGCGCCTCGGCCGACGGTGAGAGGGAAGCGGCACATGAAAAAGAGGCTGCGGGCGGAGCTGCCCCGCCCTGCGCCGAATGGGAGAAGTTCAAGGCCTGGGGGGGAAAGCATGAGGGGCGCCGGCCGTGGTGGGGTGGCGGCTGCCCTCCGGCGCTGCCTGCCGCCCGGGAAACGCTGCGCCTCGGGGGCCGGCAGAAGCAGGAAGGCCGGCGGGGCCAGTCGGGCCTTCTCCTTCTCTGCGACGGACAGGGAGGGCAGGGCATGTAAGTATTTTCCGGCGTATAAGACAAAAAACCTTGAAAAACTTCTTAAAAGTAGGGGGTCGTCTTATACGCCGGAAAATACGGTATTGTGATTCGGAACCCTGGCTGCACTGTTCTGGCCAAACAACTTGATACTTCTGAATTTCAGCCAAGATAAATTTAGAGGGATCTTACCTGAATCTTCGGTAGACTTTTTTTAGATGCCTCATACGGCCAGTCCCAGTAGTATTGCGCCTTTTGGCCTTAGCACTCCAGTTATCTAGGGGGGGGGGGGGGGAAATGGTGGTACACAATTTACACTCCATCTCACTCCACGGAGTCCTAGTTACACTGCCCCATTGTATTCCCAACAGAAATCCAAGCCTCAGTGTTTCCATCCCTGTACAAGCTTCTATTTCCCACATTCATGTTAACACTTTTTGAGAAGTCTAAGGAGAAAAATAATGAAAATATTTGTGATATAATTTTAGACCAGTAAGAACTTGTAGAAAACAATTCCAAATAAGAGAAAAATTAAACACAGTAAAATTATGATGAAAAACAATTTAGTCTAGTGGTTGTTTTAGATTAGGAACAGGCAAGTCTTGAGCTCCAGTCATTCTTTAGGCATAAAGGTCAGCAACAGCCATTACTGCTAAGTTTTAGAAACAAGAAAATGCAAACTATTTGTGCAAATGCTGCCTAGAAAACTGCAGGTATGTTGTCCATGTAGTGAGTGTGACTTGAAGGCAGGAGAAATTTAACAGGATATGAAGCATTTTGTTGATACATTGCATTTGGATTAACTAAGCCTGACACAAAAATATCCTCCAGAAATACCTAACATCTTGCTAAGAAGCTAGTTGCTATTGCAATATTTAGTGGGGAAGGGGTTTTATAGCAGATGTAAGTATGTAACCAACTTAGCTGGTTGACAAACATGTTAATGATCATGATCCACTAATCATGGATCTGATTAGTACTACAATGGACAGGCAAGCATCAGGAAGTCCCAGGGACATAAGCTAACTTTCTGGGGGGGGGGGGAATCAATAGCAGCCCACTTTGCCCATCCTTGCCAATGCATAATAGTTCCATGCTCTAAATACTAAAGTTACTCGTGTACTTTGAAAAATGACAATCTTACACTTTCTCTTGCGTTTAGCAGGATATCCACATTTTCCACAGGTGGACTTCTGGAGATGGTAGGCCTTGGATCCACATCGCCGACACAAAGTATGTGTCTTATTGCGGCGCTTGCCAAAAGAAGATGTTCCTTTTGTCTGAAACAGATATGGAAATTACTTTACACAAATGATAACATTACCATAACTCTTACCTGTTGGTTATAACATCTGGATGATACTTAAGACACTTTGATGCAGCAAGAGTAGCTAACAGGAGAAAATGCTTTGCATCAAGTTGGTCCAGCTCAATAGCTAAAAGAACCATGCCTGAAAAATATTCACATTTTCACAAGTTCTGTGGAAATTTTAAGCAAACTTCTAGATAGCAAAACCAAAGCAATACCCTATCAAAGTTTATTGAGATGTTTTCAACAAAACCCTTTAGAAATCCATGTCTGTCTACATGTCTGTTGACATGGATTAAAGCTTCATCCCTAGGTCTTAGGACAGGGAAGTGACAAGTGCCCATTTTGCAAGTCTGTTATATGATGCCTTGGTTTTCTTTTGTACTGGATTATTTTTTATAAAAATGTTTTTGTAAACTGGCTGTTAGCCACACAGCTATGCATTTTAAAATGGGCAGTTGTAAATTTTTGTAAAGTATGTAGTCTTCAAAAGTCTGTAAACAAATGGAAAATTAGTTGTCAATTATCACCAATAATTATGGCTATTTACTGCCTTCTATCTCGGGAGCAGAATGTCTTAGAATCTTTCTTCCTGGCTAAGGTAAGGTGATAAACCATTATTTCCTAAAATATAACTGCAAAAGTAAAATGAAGATTCCCATCAACCATAACAGGTTTTGTACTTTTGTTGTCATATTTTAGCTGTTATAGCTGTGTTGATGTAAAGGTAACTCAGTGTTCAATTAACTGAATTTAACAGTAGAGAGATACTATGTATGCTGATTTTAAAGTCACAGCACATTGAAATCCTACCTGACACAGGAAAGCATGGTTTACTAATAGCAATGCATTCTTTCAGCTATCATATAAAGTTATGAACAAGTTAAATTAGCCAGAAAGGTGAAGCAAAACATTGAAATTAAAGTTATTCTGGGGTCAAATAAAAGCACTTTTAAACTCAAATATTCACTAAGATACTATATTTATGCTCCTAACTATTATTTAACTCACTGCCTAAGTCCTAGTAAATTATTATCTACACAGACTGTTCTCTCTTTAGAACACTTTGCAATACCCCATACTGATCAAGGTTGATGGATAATGTATCCCAAAACATTCAGATCACACATTGGGGAGAACTAGCATCTAAATCAGGGGTCTTCAAACTTGGCCCTTTTATGACTTGTGGACTTCAACTCCCAGAATTCCTCAGCCAGCAAAGCTGGCTGAGGAATTCTGGGAGTTGAAGTCCACAAGTCATAAAAGGAGCCAAGTTTGAAGACCCCTGATCTAAATAGATCAGGCACGAACTATGCACGGTGGAAGACACTGCACATCTGAACGGCAAAGCAGAAGGAAAGAAGACGTGGGATGAGCAAAAGCTGCAAATCTTCGCGTGCCCTTCCCTTATTACTCCTTTCCTTTAGATTTAGAACTAAAGCATTCCAGAATTATCTAACTGCAACGTATCCAGAGCTCAGGCTAACGCCTCTTAACCAGAGATGCGATTGAAACCACAAACAGCATCCCCGCCTTTTAAAATTCGGCTTAAGGAATTGCAGAACCACGCTTCATTCTGGGAAAACTAAAAGAAGTTCCAGTATAACTGAAAAACTTGAACCCAACCAAGTACAAAACCTCGTATATTGTCCCCTCCTCTTAAAAGTGTGAACCGCCTGGCTCTTCACCCCATTTCAGCGATGCCCAACGAGCCTCTGAAAAGTCACCCTTCTTCTGGCTCAAAATTGTACTCAGGCCTAGATTTGGGACAGAAACCATCCGTTGTCCACCATTGTTATGAAACCGGGACCGTGTTGGGAAAATACTCCTTTCTCTAGGCCTGATAAAACTCTAGGCACATTTCCCCTCCCGTATCCCGGGAAGAAAAGTCTCCCAAAGCACGGGATGGAAACCGATCTCGCACCGGACAGCATCAACTCACCATTTTCTTTCAGCCGCCAGAACGAGAAAGGACTGACCCCGCCCCACTTCCGCAATGTCTTCCACACGCTTCCGGTGAAGAGAGAGCAACGGCTGAATAAGTCCGCCGAGGCCAAGACGGAAGGGAAAAAAAGCGATGAACCAAAGAAGCCAGGCTTTGAGCTAGCTGGGAAATGACGTCCAGAGCGCCTTCTGCGCAGGGCGGGACTCAGAGGAGCGACACGTGCAGGGGTCGGCAACCTCGGCTCTTTTATGACTCGTGGACTTCAACTCCCAGAATTCCTGAGCCAGCTATGCTGGCTCAGGAATTCTGGGAGTTGAAGTCCACGAGTCATAAAAGAGCCGAGGTTGCCGACCCCTGGACACGTGGGTTCGTTTGAACTTAGCTAGCGCCACTCAGTTACCTAGTTTCGTCCAGGCAAATAATCAATTATAAATACTGTTTGGGCTGCTTTGTGCAATTGGCTGAAATATAGTTGCGTGCTTCGTACCTCGGAGCATCGTGCAAATACAGCCACAAAGTCTCTTCTGATCGGATGCAATTCCAAGAATTAATGTAACCCGAGATAATGTTTTTTTTTATTGAAAAGTTTTATCATACATTTTATCTTTAACAATCCCCCTAACCCTCCCCTATCCCTCCCTCCCCCTCCCCCCCTATCCCCCACTTCCCAGAGCTAAGTGCAAGGTATAAAGAACAAAAAAAAACCAATCGTAAACATTCATATGCTAACAACCATAAACTCTAAAATCCATCTCTCTCTAGCTCATATAAGGTAATTACAAACACTATTAATATAAGATATATAAAAAAAGGAAAAGAGAAAAAAAGAGGAGAAAAAAAAGGAAGACTTATTCAAATGCTACATGAAACTTCTTAGTCCCATATTTGTTCTGGATATACTCAATCCATTTTCTCCACTCCATAACATAACGTTCTTGCGAGTGATCTTTCAAATAGGCCGAAATCTTTGCCATCTCTGCCAGGTCAGAAACCTTTAAAGTCCATTCTTCTACAGTCGGCAGTTCCTCCTTCTTCCAATATTGGCCAACCCGAGATAATGTTGTCCCTCCAAACTATAATGATAATTTAATCGAACTATTCTCCAAAACATTACAGGGCTAGACAAGAAACAATGATTGGAAACTGACCAAAGAGAGAAGCAACCTGGAATTAAGAAGAAACTTCCTAACGGTGAGGGCAATTAACCAGTGAAAGAGCTTGCCTTCGGAAATCGTGGGCGCTCTTATCACTGGAGGTTTTTAAGAAGAAACTAGAATAGACAGTCACTTATCTGAAATGTTATAGGACTGCTTGAGCAGTGGGCTGGACTAGATTGCTTTCCTGCTCTTCTCATTTAATTTAACTTAATGTTTAATTTATTTATTAAATTATTTTCCTTGATTCCTATCGGGTGGTTTACAAACTCTTAAAAACATTTGGAAAAAAAACAACTCGGCAGCAGAGAAAAAGGGGCTGTACATTTACAGATAGAAATTTTAAAATAATAACTAGTTTATTCTCCTATATTTGCTTCCTGGTATTGAAAAAGGCCCCTTCATGGATTACTGCCTTCTCGTGGCGAAGGGGCTTGTGTAATTCAATGAAACTATGACTTATGCCATGCAGGGCCACCCAAGACGGACAGGTCATAGCAGAGCATTCTGACAAAACGTGATCCACTGGAAAAGGAAATGGCAACCCACTCCAGTATCTTTGCCATGAAAACCCTATGGACAGTACCAAAAGGCAAAACAATATGACGCTGGAAGATGAGGCCCTCAGGTCGGAAGGCGTCCAATATGCTACTGGGGAAGAGCAGAGGGCTAGTACTAGTAGCGCCAGAAAGAATGAAGTGACTGGGCCAAAGCCGAAAGGACGCTCAACTGTGGATGTGTCTGGTGGTGAAAGGAAAGTCCGATGCTGTAAAGTTTTTTTCTCCATAGGAACCTGGAATGTAAGATCCATGAATCAAGGAAAGCTAGACGTGGTCAAACAAGAGATGACAAGACTGAACATCGACATCTTAGGTATCAGCGAACTAAAATGGACAGGAATGGGTGAATTTAATTCAGATGACCATCAGGTATACTACTGCGGGCAAGAATCCCTCAGAAGAAATAGAGTAGCCTTCATAGTCAATAAAACAGTAGGAAAAGCAATACTGGGATAGAATCCTCAAAATGACAGAATGATCTCAGTTCGAATCCAAGGCAAACCATTCAATATCACAGTAGTCCAAGTCTATGCCTCAACCACCAGTGCTGAAGAGGATGAAATTGACCGGTTCTATGAAGCCCTACAGCACCTTATAGAACTAACACCAAAAAATGATGTCCTTATCATCATGGGTGTTTTGAATGCTAAAGTAGGAAGCCAAAAGATAACCGGAATAACAGGCAAGTTTGGCCTTGGAGTACAAAATGAAGCAGGGCACAGGCTGATAGAATTTTGTCAAGAGAATACGATGGTCATAGCAAACACTCTTTTCCAACAACCCAAGAGACGGCTCTACACATGGACATCACCAGATGGTCAACACAGAAATCAGATTGACTATATGCTCTGCAGCCAAAGATGGAGAAGTATACAGTCAGTAAAAACAAGACCAGGAGCTGACTGTGGCTCAGACCATGAGCTTCTCATTGCAAAGTTTAGGCTTAAGCTGAAGAAAGTAGGGAAAAGCACTAGGCCACTCAGGTATGAATAAAATCATATCCCTGTTGAATATACAGTAGAGGTGACAAATAGATTTAACGAATTAGATCTGATAGACAGAGTGCCTGAAGAACTATGGACAGAGGTTCGCAACATTGTAGAACAGGTAGCAACCAAAACCATTCCAAAGAAAAAGAAATGCAAGAAAGCAAAATGGTTGTCTGAGGAAGCTTTGCAAATAGCTGAGGAAAGGAGGGAAGTGAAAGGCAAGGGAGAAAAAGAAAGATACGCCCAATTGAATGCAGAATTCCAGAGAATAGCTAGAAGAGATAAGAATGCCTTCTTAAATGAACAGTGCAAAGAAATAGAAGAAAACAATAGAATAGGGAGGACCAGAGATCTTTTCAAGAAAATTAGAGAGATGAAGGGAAAGTTTAATGCAAAAATGGGCATGATAAAGTACCAAAATGGCAGGGACCTAACAGAGGCAGAAGAGATTAAGAACAGGTGGCAAAATTACACAGAAGAACTATACAAGAATGAGCTTAATGTCCCTGATAATCACAATGAGGTGGTCACTGACCTCGAGCCAGACATCCTAGAATGTGAAGTGAAGTGGGCCTTAGAAAAGCTGAGCAACAACAAAGCTAGTGGAGGTGACAGTATTCCAGCTGAGCTATTCAAAATCTTAAAAGGCGATGCAGTAAAAGTGCTACATTCAATTTGCCAGCAAATTTGGAAAACTCAACAGTGGCCACAGGATTGGAAAAGATCAATTCCAAAGAAAGGCAGTGCCAAAGAATGTTCAAACTATCGCACTATTGCACTCATTTCTCATGCTAGTAAAGTTATGCTTCAAATCCTACAAGCTAGACTCCAGCAGTATGTGGATCGAGAACTACCAGAAGTACAGGTAGGATTTCTAAGAGGCAGAGGAAGTAGAGATCAAATTGCCAACATACGCTGGATCATGGAGAAAGCTAGAGAGTTCCAGAAAAACATCTACTCCTGCTTCATTGATTATGCTAAAGCCTTTGATTGTGTGGATCATAACAAACTGTGGCAAGTTCTTAAAGAGATGGGTATACCAGACCATCTTATTTGTCTCTTGAGAAACCTATATGCGGGCCAAGAAGCAACAGTGAGAACTGGACATGGAACCACTGATTGGTTCAAAATTGGGAAAGGAGTCCGGCAAGGCTGTATACTGTAACCCTGCCTATTTAACTTATATGCAGAGCACATCATGAGAAAGGCAGGGTTAGAGGAATCAAAAGTTGGAATTAAGATTGCCGGAAGAAATATCAACAACCTAAGATATGCAGATGATTTATTTATTTATTTATTTATTTATTTGTTTTTCTAAACCGCCCTTCTCCCGAGGGACTCGGGGCGGTGTACAGAATAAGGTAGGCAGAAAGTGAAGAAGAACTAAAGAGCCTCTTGTTGCGGGTGAAGAAGGAGAGTGCAAAACTTGGGTTGGCAAATCTAGACAGCACACTAAAAAGCAGAGACATCACCCTGTCTACAAAAGTGCGTATAGTCAAGGCTATGGTCTTCCCAGTTGCAATGTATGGCAGTGAAAGCTGGACCATAAAAAAGGCTGAGCGCCAAAGAATTGAGGCCTTTGAACTATTTATTTTATTTTATTTATTTTAATCCCATTTATATCCCGCCCTTCTCCGAAGACTCAGGGCGGCTTACAATTTAAGCACAAACCAATGTGCTTAGCAATAGCCTTCATTCTATGTATGTGCCTGCTTATTAGGGCTTTCGCCCCCCCCCCCCAGCGGCATTATTACAAAGTCAGCTTATGGTGTTGGAGAAAACTCCTGCGAGTCCCTTGGACTGTAAGGCGATCAAACCGGTCAGTCCTAGAGGAGATCAACCCTGAATGCTCTTCAGAAGGCCAGATCCTGAAGCTAAAACTCAAATACTTTGGCCACCTAATGAGAAGGAAGGACTCACTGGAGAAGAGCCTAATGCTGGGAAAGATTGAGGGCAGTAGAAGAAAGGGACGACAGAGAATGAGGTGGCTGGATGGAGTCACTGAAGCAGTAGGCGTGAGCTTAAATGGACTCCAGCACATGGTAGAGGACAGGAAGGCCTGGAGGAACGTTGTCCATAGGGTCGCGATGAGTCGGACACGACTTCGCAGCTAACAACATTGAAAAAGGGGTGGATGAGTTCAAATTATTTTCAAACATAGGTTGTATCAAAGATCGTATAAAAATAATAATTTCAGAAAACCTTTAAATGGTTATGAGAAAGTGAAATAACCCATGTTATTCTATTTCAACAGCATGGTATATTGCTCCTATTTCATATTTTAGTCATTCGGTTTAATTATTTACCACAGTCTTTTGTCACTGTCAACAAAAACAATCTACCATCCTTTAGTTAACACTGCATTAATTTTTCTGTCTAGATGTGAGTTTGGGACAATGAAAACACTGGAATAAGTGAATATTTTTATATTTTGTTTTATGCATTATTGAGGAGTTAATAATAATAATAAGTTGGAAGGGACCTTGGAGGTCATCTAGTCCAACCCCCTGTTCAGGCAGGAAACCCTATACCATTTCAGACAAATGGCTGGCCAGTCTCTTCTTAAAAACTTACAGTGTTGAAGCATTCACCACTTCTGGAGGCAGGTTGTTAGACTGGTTTATTGTTCTAACTGTCAGGAAGTTTCTCCTTAGTTCTAGGTTGCTTCTCTCCTTGACTAGTTTCCATCCGTTGCTTCTTGTCCTGCCTTCAGGTGCTTTGGAGAATGGTTTATGGTTTATTAAAGAATAGCTTGACTCCCTCTTCTTTTTGGCAGCCCCTGAGATATTGGAACACTGCTATCATGTCACCCCTAGTCTTTCTATTCATTAAACTACACATACCCAATTCCAGCAACTGTTCCCTATATGTTTTAGCCTCCAGTCCCTCAATCATCTTTGTTGCTCTTCTCTGTACTCTTTCTAGAGTCTCGACATCTTTTTTTACATCGTGGTGACCAAAACTGGATGCAGTATTCCAGGTGTGGCCTTACCAAGGCATTGTAAAGTGGTATTAGTACTTCATGTGATCTTGATTCTATCTCTCTGTTAATGCAGCCTAGCACTGTGTTGGCTTTTTTGGCAGCTGCAGCACACTGCTGGCTCATATTTAAGTGATTGTCCACTAGGACTCCGAGATCCCTCTCACAGTTGCTACTATTGAGCAAGGTACCACCTATACTATACCTGTGAATTTGATTTTTCCTGCCTAAATGTAGAACCTTACTTTTTTCACCATTGAATTTCATTTTGTTAGATAGCAGCCAGTGTTCGAGTCTGTCCAGATCCTCCTGTATCTTAAGCCTATCTTCTGGAGTATTGGCTATTCTTGCCAGCTTGGTGTTGTCTGCAAATTTGATGAGTTCCACATCTATCCCCTCATCCAAATCATTGATGAAGATGTTGAAGAGCACTGGGCCCAGAACAGAGCCCTGAGGCACCCCACTACACACTTCCTTCCATGTTGATGCAGTTCCATTGAGGACCACATGCTGAGTACGGCCTGTCAGCCAGCTACGAATCCATCTAGTGGTGATGCTATCTAACCCACATTTTTCTATCTTATCAAGTAGTAGGTTGTGATCTACTTTATCAAATGCCTTACTGAAGTCCAAGTAAATTATATCTACAGCATTCCTCTGGTCCACTAATTTTGTCACTTGGTCAAAGAATGTAATAAGATTTGTCTGGCATGATCTGTTTTTGACAAACCCATGTTGGCTTTTAGTGATAACTTTGTTTGCATCAAGGTGTTCGCTTATTTGTTGTTTGATTATCTTTTCCAGAATCTTCCCAGGTATTGAGGTCACGCTGATAGGTCTGTAGTTTCCTGGATCTATTTTTTCCCCTTTTTTGAAGATGGGAACTACATCAGCTCTTTTCCAGTCCTCTGGCAGTTCCCCAGTGCTCCAGGATCTTTGAAAAATATAATTCAGTGGTTCTGAGATCACGTCTGCCAGTTCCTTGAGGACCTTGGGGTGTAATCCATCTGGTCCTGGTGATTTGAAGTCGTCTAGGCTGGACAGGTGCTCACTTACCATTTTCTTGCCTATCTTAACTTGCGTTTCTATTCTGTTTTTTATGGCACTGGTTTGGGTAGGTTGGACTGTTTTTTCCCTTTGTGTAAAGACAGATGCAAAAAACGAATTAAATAGTTCTGCTTTCTCCCTATTGCTTGTCACCTTCTTGCCACTTTCCCCCACTAATGGACCAAGCATTTCCTTAACTTTTTTCTTGTTTCTTATATGTTGAAAGAAGCTTTTTTTTGTTGTTATTTTTGACTTTGGTCGCAAGCCTTAGTTCATTTTGAGCCTTAGCTTCCCTCACTTCATCTTTGCAGGCACAGGCTGTTTGCTGATATTCTGCCTTAATTATGTCCCCCTCTTTCCACTTCTTATACTTGTCCTTTTTATCTTTCAATTTATCAGAGAGTTCTTTATGCAGCCATGCTGGTTTCTTTTGAGAGCTGTTATTTTTCTTCTTTGTTGGTATTTGTATATTTGTTGGTATTTGTATATTTTGTTTATAAATTTTGAAGTATTGTTAATGCTTAACAATAATTACTTATATGTAATTATTGTTTATGAATAACATAATGTGACAAGCGCACAGATTTGTCACTAGAAGCCAAAAAATCAGAAGGAAACTTTTCCAACTAATAAATATGGCTAAAGGCATGGATTTTTGTGAATTACAGCTCACTTTTATCAGTCACACCAAGTGTCTTGACTGATACAGATTTCAGTTTGAATTTGGGTGGGTGGGGGGGACACAGGATCATTATGCAGATATAGGTTGCATGGAAATGCATTACATGTACCTTATTAAACCAGTTCTGAATAGACTAACGTGCTTCTCTTACAATAGCCACCAGAGGTCAGTGTATTTACAATGTTGTAAATGCGCTGGCACTTAAACCTACACCAGGATTTCCATGATGGCAGAAATCAATGATTTTAATTATTGTGATGTAAATAAAGTCAGTAGGGGTAATGAAAATGGGGAAAATATGGAATCTTTCTTTCGTAAATCAATTTATGTACAGTCTTTTTTGAGTTGTGCTTGATTTCTAGCAATGGTTCATCATTGCTGCTTTCTTGGATTTTTTTCTCCAAAAATTCAACTGTAGTTCAGAATCAGGGATTTTCCTGGTGGTCTTTTTTCCAAAAACTAACCAGGGCTGATGTTTAGTTTTCCAGGATGTCCAGGAAATAAGTGTTTCCAAGATATCTAAGAAAATACTTACAGGTCTGTGGGTTTTAAATCTTAAACTAATCTGCTTTACTTATTTGTTGGTTATTTAAACAATGTTAAAATGTATTACAGTATTAAACTTTATATTAAATTGCTCAAGGGACCCCCGCATAGAATGATGGAAATGTTAGCCAGCATACCAGACTGGGAGAGGTTGCATTTGAAGATTATAGCAAAATACATTTCCTTTTATTTCTTAATATAAATATAATGGTTCCGTATTTGTAAACCTTTTCTTAAAAAAGAAATAGGTTAGGAAAATGGGAGACCCCCCAATCTACTCCTAGATTGTTCCCCAATTCTTTTTATAGTGGAAAAACAACAGTAGGCTTTCCTTTTGTCACAGAGAACAGTCATTCTGTACAGATATTTTGCCCGTAGAATTTTCTTTAGTAAGGGGGAAAAGTATCTCTGCAGTTTATTGTAGTTAACAACAATAGTAATAAAATGTATTATAATGTATAGTATAGCACTATAGTATGTGTAATACTAAATTATACTATAAAATATACATGTTTGTGTAATATGCATTAAGATACACCAATTTGGAACCCATTTGCTCTATGAAGATTGAGGTGTATATTTTCTAACTAGTTTTCATTCATTTCATCCACTTTCAGAAACCTCCTACTGCATAATTCAGGAAGCAGACTCAAGATCAAACTTTATTTAGAACATAGAATCATAGGGAAGGAATGTGCCTCAGAGATCTTCAAGTCCAGGGGTAGGCAACCTCAGCTCTTTTATGACTCATGGACTTCAATTCCCAGAATTCCTGAGTCAGCTGACTCAGGAATTCTGGGAGTTGAAGTCCATGAGTCATAAAAGAACTGAGGTTGCCCACCCCTGTTCTAGTCCAAGGCCCTACCCTATCCCAGTCCAATGATTGTCCAGTCTATTTTTGAAAACCTCTGGTGATGGAACGCCCACAACTCTAAACAGCAAGCTATTCCATTAATTGTTCTCACTATCATAAAATTTCTTCTTCTAGGTTGGATCTCTCTCTCTTACCCATTCTTGTCCTGCCCCCTGATGCTTGGAGAATAAGTCAATCCTTTCCTTCTCTCTGAAGCCCCTCAAGTACTGGAACACAGTTATCATGTTCCTCCTCAATCCTTCTCTTCATTGGGCTAGACATCCCTAGGTCCCTCAACTGTACATCATATGATTTAGCTTCCAGACTCTTTATCATCTTTGTTGTTCTTCTCTGCACACTTTCCAGCGCCTCAATATCTTGGTTTTTTTCACCACCATTATCCTCTTTCCAGCTTCAAATTCATTTTAAGATACTTTTTAATGTATTTGGAAAAACACTACATTCAAAAAAAATACAGAATTTAACCTCCTACAGAAAGGTCTCTATAAATCCTTTGTTTTCTTTGGGTGCCAGAAAAAGTTTCTTTTTTGATAAAAAGAATTGATTCCCTTAGGGGAAAAGAAAGAGAAATCTGGGCTACAGAAACAGGAAAAAAATGTCATTTGACACATTTGTACAAGGCACATTCCCCTAGGCGTGTTCTATTAGTCCCCCAAATGTGATAAATACCTTAAGAGCTTTGAAACCAATTACAGCTAATTAGAAAAAGGCAGATGACATTTGCTAGAAGAAACGAGCCCAGAAGCTCTTGCCGAAAACCAATTTCACAAGCTTAAAATGTAACAAGTCAGCATTTTATCTCTTTCCAGACATTATTTGATCCTTGCCATCTGCAGAAGTAATAAAGCGAAAAGAGTTGGCATTTGGGAACAAAAAGATAATGAAATGAGAGAGATTAGAGTATGTTTACAGTCAAAGGCATCAAGGGACTGATTATTTCATCAGCAGCAATCTTCAGATCATAAATAGGAAACATTGTAAAATGCAAAAATTTAAATTAATTTTGATGGGTTGATGTTTTTAGAACCCAGGAAAAAAATTGAAATTTAAAGAAAAATATGTCTTATTTGTTGTATCAAAACAGGTGAAAATTAATATGGAAAAATTGATTATTAATAGGAATACATCTTTGAGGAGTAAGAGTTATTGTCAACTTTTAAACAGTGCCTTCTCTTTTATCCCAATACTTGATGTCTGACATAAGCAGCAAGAAGACATCTAATTATTAATATACAACAATTTCTGAAGTATTTTGTTAATGGTATTGTATTTTAGTGAACCACATCTGAAAGGAGTTATTTCACTGGGCAAATAAATGAAGAAGGAAGTGGTCAAGGCATCCTTTTGCCTTAGCTGTGGTGGTGCACTGGTTATAATGCAGTACTGCAGGCTACTTCTGCTGACTGCCGGCTGCCAGCAGTTCAATTCTCACTGGCTCAGCCTTCCATCCTTCCAAGGTCGATAAAATGAAGATCCAGATTGTTGGGGACAATATGCTGACTCTGTAAACCACTTAGAGAGGGCTGTGAAGCACTGTGAAATGTCTAAATGCTATTGCTGTTTCTATCCCCCTTTTGTCATTCAGTTTTACTTTGCTCAATTCTACATGGAGTATGGTGGCTCAGGAGCATATGGCTAAAGTGGTTGGAATGCTTGGCATGAGATTAGCAAACTCGGGAACCAAGAGCTGCTGTGAGGAAGGGTTGAGATATCTTCTTCAATCCAGCTCCTGCCAGGGACATGAAAGGAGTCCCCAACTAGGTGTCCCCAGGGCAACAAGGATGCCACCAGCTAATCATTTCAACCCTGGAAGCACCTCAGTGCTTCTAACAGTGAATATATGTGTGTGTGTGTGTGTGTGTGTGTGTGTGTGTACACAGACACTTCCCAGGGCAGAGCTCTGAATACATTATATACACTCACACACACCACACTCACACACACATACACACGTTTCCCAGGGCAGAGATCTGAATACATCATTGCATAAATTAACTTGTGGCCCTGATAGATAATGCATTTTCCATATCATTGTCTCTGACATATTTGTTGTGGATGTAGAAATAAGAGCATTATCTTTCCCCTAATACTTTCCTCCAGGTGGGAGCTACCTCCCCTCTGTATAAAATTCAAGGAGTTGTGTCTTATTTTAAAGTATGCATCACACACCAGATGTATACTGTATCTCATCTAGCTTTTTTGTGTTATGTCTGGTTTGTAGCCATGGAAAACTATCCAGAAAGGTTTCTTTGAGAAAGGGGGTGATTTCTTTGGCTATGAAGACTGACTTCTCAAGAACTCATAATTGGCTTCAGCAACGACGTCTGTCCAGTCTACAAGTTTTTCTTTTTGGGGGAAGATTGTTAAGATAATTGGGCATCAATGTCAGAGGATTCTAGAGGAAAGTGATTATTTGGATCTATTTCATTCCAGTTTCAAGCCAGGATACAGTACCAAGACAGCATTGGTTGCATTCGTTGATTTTCTTTGGTAGAACTAGGATGGGCCTTGTTCGCTCTAATGGCTTTAAATGCTGTTGATTGGGGGGCGGAGCCAACTGTCAGAGCGGGCGGCTGTGTGAACGGAGCTCTCTCCTCGCACAACCTCTCACCCAGTGTTCGCGGGGGCTTTTCGGAGCTTCAGGAGGTCCTGTAGGGACATCCGAAGTTGCAGGCAGCCCGGAGAACCTTCATGAGCGGCAGTTCATGTTGAAGATCCGGAGAAAGTCGGATGCGAGCGAACCGGGGAGAAGGAGGCCAGTAATGGCCGACATGAAGTTCTGACAGAGGGACGGAGCTAGCACGTAAGCAGCGGGACAACGGTAGAGCGGAGCTGACGGAGAGTGTATCCGAATATTAAATAGGAAGCGCTTGTGAAAGAGGTACTGGTTCGAAGTGGGAGCCTCACGGAGAGGGAATAAGCGGCGATAGAAGTCTTGAGGGAGGCGTTTGGCAAAAACAGCAAGGGACAGAAAGCCGAAGACTATATGACTGTATTCTAGCTGGAGAAAAGCTACAACAGGTCAAAGTCTGAGCTTTGGAGCCTTAGAGACTGAACTCTGGATTGTCGGGCGTGGAAAGCGATCAGCTTGGTCTAGTCTGGTCTATCCTGGTAAATTTTGAATTTGTGAACTTTTGAAACTTTTGAAATTCTACTCTACTTGTCACGGGCGGCCATTTGATATAGCAATTTAGTAACTGGAGGTTTGTTTAGTGGGACACCTACTGGTCTTTGACAGCAGAGGAAGACGGAAAAGGTGCCAATTTCTGCGCCGGAAACAGGGAAAAAAAAAAGAAGAAGAAGAACGTGACTTTGAATATATTCATACTATAGAATTCTATTATATAAATTGCTTAGTTGGTAATAAGTATCTGGTGGTAACTGTTTTATATATCTTTTGTCATAGAGTTAAAAGGTTTATATAAGACTCAGGGTATTACACATTGATAAAACGCTGTTATAATTGGGGAAACATGACAAGTATCTCGGGAGCAACTAAGCCTAGCGCTGGCAAAAAGGCGGCAGCACAGGGACAGGGGATGGCCTCAAGTCCCTCCAATCAGAAATCTATAGAGGATATGCTGCAAAGGGAAAGATCTAACTCGAATTCCTTTAAAGATTTACATGCCCTTTTGCAAAACCTACACGAGGCAATGGCCAAAAACCACGAGGAGATGAAGAGAGAAATAGGCCAAATAAGAAACGACACTGGTGAATTAAAGGGGAAAATCCAAGCGATAGATGATAAATTTGAAGGGATTCAACAGCAATTAGTCAAAAATGAACAAAGACTTCAAGATATGGAAGCTAGAATGGAAAAAGAGGAAAAGAGAGTAGATGATTTAAATGAAACACTCCTTCAGGCTAATAAGGAATTAGAAACAACAGTCATTTTTCTGGAAGCAGAAAAGGCTGCTCATTATCTACGCTTCCAGAACGTTCAAGAAAAAAGAGGGGAAGATCTGTTGGTCATGATGGCAGAACTGATGGCAAAGGCACTCGGTGTAGGGAAGGAGGAAATGCTGGCGGAAATTGATGAAACATACAGGGTCCAAACTAATTATGCGAGAAGGCACAACCTCCCAAAAGAAGTACATGTAAGGTTAGTTAAAAAATCAATTCGGGATGAGCTTCTGCATAGATCTAGAGAGGAACCATTAGAATTTCGGGGCCAACCAATCACCATCCTTAAACAGATACCTAAAAGGATGAGGGATCTGAGACGCGGCTATCAATTCTTAACATCCAAACTAATAAGAGAAAATGTAAACTTTAGATGGCTAACTCCAGAGGGTATTCTAGTTACGTGGCAGGATAGAAGGCATAGACTAGACACGATAGAGAAGGCAGAAGATTTTTACAAACGCCACTTCCATAGCCAAGAGGAAGTAGATTTAGAAGATCAAGATGGAAGGGAGGTAAGAGAAAGAGATACAATACGTGTGGCAATGGATGGGAAGATCTTAGCTACAGAGGATAGAAGGAACAAATCCGGTGAGTTAACAGAGAAACATGGAACTAGAGACAAGGAAGAGAGAGAGCCCCGAATCACGAGATCCACAAAAACCAGAAATAAGTAAGATGAAGGGAGGTGAGTGTAGTATTATGTCTGTGAATATTAATGGATTGAATTCGCCAGTGAAAAGGCGGAAATTTTTTAATAGGCTTATTCACCAACAATTGGATATCGTGGCAATACAAGAAGTCCATATAAAGGAACAACAAAAATATTTGTTAGTACAACCAAGAATAGGGAACCTATTCGTTTCCTTAGACCGACACAAGAAAAAGAGAGGAGTGGCACTATATGTAAACCCAAAATTGACTGCAAAACAAATTTATAACGATAAAGAGGGTAGAATACTGATAGTCGAGGTTATAATAAATCACAGGAAGGTCATGATGGTAGAGATATATGCCCCAAACCATAACCAAGAACAATTTTTCAAAACACTTCACAATAAGATATGTAGCATTGATTATGAGGAGATTTGTTTAATAGGAGATTTTAATGCTATCCTAGATATAAATTTGGATTATATGGGAAAGACGCTTAGGAAAAAGAAGAGAAGAACTCTACCGAGATCTTTTCTTAACTTGGCTGAGGAACTAAATATCCAAGATGTCTGGAGGGAAAGAAATCGTAAGGCTAGACAATATACATATTACTCCAACCGACATAACTCATGGTCTAGAATAGACATGGTATGGATGACGAAAGAAATTAGTTCAGAAATAGACGAGGTACATATAGCGACAGGTACTTGGGCAGATCACAATCCTATTAAACTTATCTGGAAAGGTTCCAAAAAAATATCCAGATGGACGCTTCAAAGAGCAATTTTAAAAGAAGACGAATTCAAATCTAAGATGGAGAGAGAACTAAGTTTTTTCTTTAAGGAAAATAAAGCTATAGACACCTCAGTACAAAACAATTGGGATACAGCTAAGGCAATGATGAGAGGGGTAGCGAGGGCATATATGGTATATAAAAATAAGGGGAAAAGACAACAACGGGAAAGATTAGAAGAGGAATATAAGAGCTTAGAAGTTACACTCCAACAAGATCCACAAAAAGAGAATATCAAGCAATCTATGGATCTGATTAAACACAAACTTAACATCCTAGACAAAGAGAAATTGGCACAACAATTGAGAAACACGAAACAAAATTTTTTTGAAAATGCAAATAAACCGGGCCGGTGGCTCGCATACAAATTGGGAAAACAAAAGGGGAAAAACTGGATTCACGAACTACGAGATGAGGAAGGGAGAATATTCCACCAGGAGGAAAAAAAAAAATTATAGCCCAGGAATTTTATGAACGTTTATATAAAGAAGATAGCCAGGCAAGTGTGGAGAAAATGGAGGAATATTTTCAAAGAGCCAAACTACCTAAGGTCACAGAAGATACCAGAAATATGTTAAACGAGGAAATTCGACTATCTGAGGTGATAAAAGCTATTAATGCACAAAAGAATAATAAAGCATCGGGACCCGACGGTCTTCCATCAGAGATTTATAAAGAATTACAAAATATCCTAGCTCAACCCCTAGTGGAGGTATTTAACGCAGTATTAGAAGGCGCAAGGACGCCTAAATCTTGGCTAGAGGCAAACATAACCCTTATTCCGAAAGATAACACAGACCATACATTAATCCAAAATTACAGACCCATATCACTTCTTAACTCGGACTACAAGATATTTACATCAATTATAGCGGAACGATTGAAACGATTTCTGAATGATTTCATACACGCAGATCAAAATGGTTTTCTCGCTAAGAGACACACTAAGCACAACATTAGAATAATATTAGATACATTGGAGTACTATGAATTACATAGCGAACAACAGATGGCATTACTTTTCTTAGACGCCCAAAAGGCATTTGACAATGTTAAATGGTCTTTTTTGTGCCAACAGCTTAGCTTTATGAATATGGGAGAAAAATTTATAAATATAATTAGGGCAATTTATGACAATCAGGAAGCAAAAATAATTATTAATGGGGAAGCATCTAGCAAGTTTCAAATTCAAAAGGGAACACGGCAAGGCTGCCCCTTATCACCGTTGCTGTTTATATTGACTCTTGAAGTATTAACGAGAACTATAAGAAATGACCCAAAGATAAAAGGATTAACCATTAAAAAGGAAACCTTTAAATTGCAAGCTTTCGCGGACGATCTAGTTTTTATTATGGAGGATCCATGTCAGACGGGACCAAAGCTATTGGAAGAATTATCTAAATATGGTGAGGTTGCCGGACTGCGAATAAATAGAAATAAGACCAAGATGATTGTTAAAAATATGACCAATAAACAAAAAGGTAATCTGGCCGAAATCACGGATATAGAAATAGTCAAGAAAATAAAATATCTAGGGATTAACATTACGGCTAGATGCACTTCACTCAAAAAGGATAATTATGATAATGTAGTGAACCAAATAAAAGGTGACCTGGAAAGATGGGGAAACCTAAAACTCTCATTATTGGGAAGAATTGCTGTCATTAAGATGAATATTCTGCCTAAAATCCTGTTTCTGTTTCAGAATATCCCAATTCAACTCGACTCTAAATTTTTTCGAAATTTGGATAAATTATCACTAAATTTTATTTGGCAGGGGAAAAAACCAAGAATTAAATTGAAATATTTACAAGACACGAAGGAAAATGGGGGTTTTGGATTGCCAGACTGGGAATTATATTACCACGCCGCGGCCCTGAGCTGGATTAGAGAATGGGTAATCTTGAGAAATAGAAGACTATTAACTTTAGAGGGTCACGATTTGCAATATGGCTGGCATGCTTTCCTATGGACGGAGAAACAAGGTCTTTTCTCGCATTTTCAAAGACACCGGATCAGTCAAGCGCTACTCAATACTTGGAAAAAAATTAGATCTCACAATTACACCAAAATACCGGTCTGGCTATCCACCCTTGAAGCGATAGTTTACCCAAATCTGTTTGATTTGGGTAACATAATCTCATACAAGGATATTCTGAATGAGGAGGGGGAATTGAAACTTAGGAATGAACTAGAATCACAAGGTATAAAACTCGATTGGTGGGCCTACTTACAAATCCAATCGAGATTTAGGAAGGATAAAAATGAATGGGGGATATATACCTCTGAAACAGCATTGGACAAAATATTATTGGGACCGGACTCTAAACAAATAAGGAATTTTTATAAATTACTTTTGGGATATAAGCTGTTTGAAGAGCAAGTGAAAGACCCCATGTTGACCTGGGCTAACAATTTAGGACATAACATCGACCTAGATACTTGGCAAACAATTTGGGATAGGAATAAAAGGATAACACTGGCCTCATCGTATAAAGAAAATTTATTTAAAATGTTTTACCGATGGCATCTTCCCCCAGCCCGCTTAGCAAAAATGTACACAACAGCATCTCCCAAATGTTGGAAGTGTTCTGAAGAGATAGGCACATACTTCCACACGTGGTGGTCTTGCAGTAAAACACAAAAATTTTGGAGAATGATTTGGATTTGGCTGAAAGAAATTTTGAAACAAGATCTGGAGTTTAGTCCAGAACTTTTCTTGTTGGGAATCACGAAAGAGAAATATCCTAAAGATGTGCTATACTTAACGATCCATATTATCACAGCAGCTAGAATATCATTTGCGCAAAAATGGAAAAAGAATGAGATCCCAGGACAAAAAGAGGTTATTAGGAAAATTTGGGATTGCGCTGAAATGGACAAATTAACTTTGGAATTAAAGAATAAAGATCAATCAGACTATTATAGAATTTGGAACAAATTGTATCTTTGGATGGATAAAAAGAAAGGTCTCTATTAGGTTTTACAGACTAGCTCACTGTTTTAAATATTGTGGTATTTCACCGATTTGTAATCTAAGTGTATTTAAGTGTATTTTTGATGTACATATATACATGTATATATATATATTTAAACATTGTAGACAAAAAGGTTTGTCAGCTCGCTGGTACTGTGTCCAATGTTTTTAAATAATAAATTTAATAAAAATAAAAAAAAATGCTGTTGATCGTAGTACGGTATCATACGCTATGGAGATTGGGAGTGAAGAGCACAGCAGTACAGTATGTGGGGTTTTTTTCAGATATAATTTTTGCACAGTATTATATCCTCTGTTCTTATAAGCCAGGGTTTGTTTGTTTTTTACTTCTAGAGAAGTAGGATATAAATTAAATATGTCACTCCAATATATGCAATTGTAATTACAAAAAAGTTGAAGGACTAAAAAAAAAATAGAAGATGTCAAAAAATTTAACTCGGCTAATTGAGTTTAGTTAACATAGTTGAACCAGTGTATTTATTGCACTACAATACAAAGACAGGAACAGATAGAAAGCCAGACGCCACAAGCTAACAATACTTTCTTAAATATTTGAATGATTCCATACATAAAACTTTTATGATCTTTGAGAAATATGTGAACCTCAACCCCAAGGGATATTCCAAGCCAATCTTGGCAAGTGTCTCTTACTGAAATACTTTTACTTAAACCATAAATAATACAAAAGCAGATGTTTAGTTTATCAAGCAGTTGGCTGCTTTGAATATGTGAGTTATAAATAAATCATAAAGAAATAGATCCAAAATAATCATACAGCCGTATAGTAATAAGGAAAATGTTTAAATACCAAGGGACTACCTTAACTTTCTACTTCTTTCATATTGATGCTTGCTGTGTTTACAGTGCAATTCTACCTGTGCGTATTCGGAAGCAAATCTCAAGCAGGGGGGTTTTCTGTCAGGTAACTGGACAGAGCAATCCTCGGTGAGGTCATGTGAGGTACATAATTTTGTCCAGAGGGCAAAATATGAGCTCCACATTTCCTCAGCAGAGTAGAATTGTGTACGTTTCCCTTGTAATTGGTACAACAGGAGAAAAGAGTCCTTTACCAGTTCAGGTTCATCTAGTGGAAGGACCACTTTGTGTAGCCCCATAGCAGTTCCAAAGTTCCAATTTTGATCTTGCCTGATGTTAGGAAAACCCAAGTTCTAAAGTGCTCTTACTTTTTTGCTTCTTGCCTCTGTATTTAACGTTTTTAATATTTTCTACATTTACGTTTTTAACTGTGAGCCTCCCAAAGTCACTTTTCAGGTGAGATATAAATTTGATAAATAAAAAAAATAAACTCTGTCCAGCCCCTCAACCTCATTGAGACTCCTAATGTTTCTGTTCAGGCAGGTGCAGTAGATACCTCAGTAGAAAGGACCCCTGGACCAGGGAGGGATTAGCTGGAGCCTCTTAACTGTATTCAGTTTCCTGTTCTGTTTTAAAGAAAAGGTAAAGGTTTCCTTGTCCAGTCACGTCCCATTCTAGAGGATGGTGCTCATCTCTGTGGCAGCTCCCCAAATCCTTGGACATCAAAATTTGGGAGTAAAATGGTGATTTTCGGGTGTAGTTTGTCCCTGCCTCCCTTCCATTTGCAGCTTAGACTGAAAACAAAGATGAAAATACTTGCATTACAAAAATACACTCACTCCTAACACACACACACCACAAATATTGCCTGCTCTTTCCATTTTATATTCAATGAGGCCGTCTTTGCCATTATTTTAAAACTGCCATGACTGTAAAGGAAAACTGATGAAGACCTTTTTTTATAAGGACAATGGGAACGGGAAGTCAAGATCATTCTTTCAAATGATAAGTAAACGCCTTGTTTTCAGATTATATAAAATGTTCCTCCTACTAATTTCATATGATGTAAGTGAGTGACATCTTAACACATAATTCAAGTGCTTCTCAGCCTTCAAAACTTTAAGCTGGGCAGACTTCAACTCCCAGAATATCCCAGCCAGTATGAATGTATTAGGGACGCGGTGGCTCAGTGGGTTAGGACACTGAGCTTGTCGATCAGAAGGTCGGCAGTTTTGACGGGTCGAATCCCGAGTGCCGCGTAACAGAGTAAGCGCCTGTTACTTATCCCAGCTTCTGCCAACCTAGCAGTTTGAAAGCACATAAAAATGCAAGTAGAAAAATAGGGACCACTACGGTGGGAAGGTAACAGCGTTCCGTGCGCCTTTGGCGTCTAGTCATGCAGGCTACATGACCACGGAGATGTCCTTGGACAAGCACTGGCTCTTCGGCTTTAAAACGGAGATGAGTTGGAAATGACTAGCACGCATTGTGCGGGGGAACCTTTACATTTACCTTTTTATGAATGTATTAATAATATTAATTAATAATGAAGTAAAGGAATCTAGACCTGGCCTTAGGAAGTGGGAAGGAATGAGCAAACCATTATGGAGAGGGGTGCACTTTCATAAAATATTGCCTACTTTTGAAAAAGAAGGAAGCATGAAAAACTCTAGCTGGTTTTCATCAACCCTACATAGATGTTGTTTGGTATGAAATGGGGAAGCAGAATTTGTAGCAGGCTTTCAAGTTTCTGTTATTGTATGCTATAATAATAAAGAAACCTGCCATGACTGTTTCTTGACCTGGCCAAACACAGTGGGCTGACACTGATATATTGCAGAGCTCTAGTTATCTGTTGCCCCACTGTTTGGTTTATTACTGGCAAAGGACTAACAATTCCATTCCTGCTGGGGAACTGATTAGCTGACCATGGAGGAATTGCACAAGGTTCTCAGTGGGTGAGGGTAGCAGACGCTTGTGGACCAAACGTTGTCCCTCGATGACCTCCAATATTGCAGTAAGCATCATTGTTGCAGTTTATATTTTTAGCAACATCTTGTAACCTCTTCATCTTAGTATATTCTCAGTGTCATATAACATTTCAGAGTTGATTGATTGCTCACTGTAATGGGCTATGAGAATAACCTTGGGAGATTGGAGGAAGAATTGCAGTTAGGGCAATGGTCAGATAAGAGCTATATCAGCCCACAGGTGGAATGGGAGTGGACAAAGTGTGGGTCTAGCACATTTGTTTGGTGCCATGGTTAAGGCATCGGGTGAGAAAGCAGGTGACCATGAGTTCTAGTCCTGCCTTAGCATGGCATGAAAGCCAGCTGGTTGACCTTGGGCTAGTCACTTTCTCTCAGCCAACTCACCTTGCAAGGTTGTTGTTTTGTGGAAAAATAGGAGGAGGAAGGTATATTGATTACTATATGTTCACCATCTTGAGTTATTTGTAAAAAAATAATAAAAGTAGAATACAAGTAAATATATTTGAAGCCCACTAGGACTCAGTTACAATAAAGATAGTGCCAGGAAGAGAATTGCCTAAAGTCGGAGCACTAACTATTTCATCTCATTTTAATAAACTGTTTTTGGTAAGCTTAGCATTTGAAAAGAGGCATGTAGCAAAACGTTCTTTAGGTAATCTGAGATTAAACCAGTAAGAAATAAGAAAGAGCTATAAACATTATGTTCTTCCTTGGCAAATAGAGAAGAACAATTCTTGTGGAATACCAATGATAAAAAAAGTAATGTTTATAGTTCACTATTCTTTCTTCAGGGCCAATTTCTGTTATTTGGATTTTCTCCTTTTCTCAAGATTTCTAAATGGGATCAAAGTAGCCTACAGTTAGTTTGTAAAAGAAATCCTAAGTAACCCATACTACATAGTTGCATGCTATATAAACATTAATTTTAAAACTATCTTTCAGTCCTCATCCAGTCCATTTTTGTGATCAGTATTCAGAGCCTTTTTTTTCTTTTCATGCCTGTATGATTAACATGAGAAACAAATTTAAGTGAAATCAGCACATGGCTCATTCGAAACTTTAAATTGCCTAAAAAAAATCATCTGGCAGATTTATTCATAACATTCAGGATAAAATTGAACTTTGTAGGAGTCCACAATATAAATGTCATGGGACTAAAGAGGCATTCCCATGCACAATCTTCTGTTATTAATCAGCCATAGGTGAAGAATTAAAATATAATGTTTCCTCAAGTCCAGAGTCAGTTTACTTGCCACATTCAGGATATGTTGAGATGGGAGAAAATATAATTGTCATTGTTGGGAAGAATCTCTATGATAAAAATGAAAATGATGTTTTGTTTCAATCCTAATAACTATTTGAACAACTGATGCACCGTTTGAACAATGTCAGAAAAATATTTATCCATTTGTATGCTAAGGGGAAAAAGCAAAGGTTTAAATATGAAGTTCTCCAAGATGCCAAGGAACAAGGAGGATTGGGATTACCTGATTTGAAGTTGTATTTTGCAAACTGCTGTTGGTTTGGATCAGGGGTGTCAAACTGCCAGCCCGTGGGCTTGTTTCATCACACCAAAGCTGCACCCACCCCATTGGCGGCAATGCAAAAACAGACGCAATACATCGTGACACGTTACGTGACGTGGCAAGTTTGACACCCGTGATTTGGATGTAATGGGTGTTGCTGAGAAATAAGAGAATGGTATAGCTATATTACAATCTGAGGTTTGGATGGCATAGATTTCTAGGGTAAAATAAAGTTAAGGCTAATGTAGTTTTTAACAGTCACTATATTAGAAGTGCCATATTGCAAATATGAAATAAATCTAAGCTCAGACTGTGCCCCCAAATGCCTTTAAGGGTCTCTACACAGGAAACATTTTATAGGAAAGAAAAAGCTGGCAAGGGCAAATGGTTAATCTATTGACAGTTGTTAAAACAAGAACAGAGAATATAAGACGAAACCAAGAGAACAACTGGGAGTTTTCAGTGGTTTTCATATGCACAATTTAGTGAAAAATATAATAGGATGTTTAGAATTGAGCAGCAGAAGATAGAAGTTGAAGCTGAATTATGTACAAATGATGAATGTAACTGATGTAATGATGTAACTCCAACTATATGTAAACTTTTGCTGAAATTTGAAACAGAGGAAGAACAAGTGAAAGAATAAATGATAAAATAGGCTCAAAGCTTTAGCTATAATATAGTGTTGGAACAGTGGGAAAATGTGGTTGAAGAGATTAACATTCAGACTATGTTATAAGTTAAAAGATTTTTTTATACAATTATGTACCATTGGTATATTATTCCAGAAAATTTTTCTCTAGAATATATAAAGTGTTGTGTAGTGAGTTCTTTGAAGGCAGTAAGAGAGATGAGAAGTTGCAAACGGTAACATTGCTTTATTGAGGCAAACAGGAACAGAACTGAAACAGAGGCTTCTGCGCGGCTACTTATATGGTTGGCCACTAGGTGGAGGCCAATAGGTTTAAAGGAACCCATTCCCACCCCAAATCATCCAATGATCTTCTTGGAGACAGCAAGTCTGGCTAGTCAGTGACCGTTACACAGACACACCAATTGAGCAACCTTAAGCAGCATTCAAACAGACACGTGAAACAGTTCAAGTAAAATCCAAATACATTACATAAAGGTTCTTTAAATTTATGTTAGAAATGTGGACAATATGAAGAGACATTTTATCATGCCCAGAAGACTTGTAAAAAAGCTAGAAAACTTTGACTTCTAATACATGCAAAGATACAAAGAATTTTAAAGACTAATATTCAACTGAAACCAGAAATTTTTTTTGCTGAGACAAAAGACATATAATTTAAAAAGAGCCATGGAAGATTGGTTTTATCTATGATAACTGTTGAGAGATTACTACATGTGTAAAAATGGAAAGATTCCGACATGCCCATGAGAACGGAATGGTTGGTGAAAATGACAGGAAATAGTGGCAAAATTAACTCGTTTGCTTAGAGAAAGATCAACAACTAGATTTATTAGTGACTGGAAAAACCTTATGGACTTTCTGTGGAAAAAAATGAATGAATGATTTATAGATTCGTTGATTAGAATGGATAGATTATGGAGAGAAGAAAGTTACTATGTAAACTTAGAGATGGCAAAATATAAATATAACTTCCTTATTTTTTCTTTATTTTATTTAACATATTTATATACTGTAGCTGCCCTTCTGACATAAAAATGATTCTTATTATTTCTTTTTCACTTTCTTATATTTCCCTATAAGTAAAGGTAAAGGTTCCCCCGCACATGTGTGCTAGTCGTTTCCGATACTCCTTCTTTAATTCAAAATTTCCCTCTCCATTTGTCTTATTAAATATAATAAATTCTGCTGTGGCTAAGTTATAGCCAAAGTTTGAAAAATAGCTATAGTTTCAGAAAAGTGGAAAGTGGATTTCCCTGGGATGGTTTTCCTTCTGAAAGAAGGATTCTGAATTTTCTTTTTCTCAAAAACCAATATAGCTTTTTGAAAAATTAAAATAATAAATTACTTTCCTTTTTAGCAAGAATCTAAAACTTTGGTGTTTCTTGAAACCTGAGGTGAGGATTCAGTAAATACTGTGCAACAAAAAAGACTAATCCTGCCTATATTTCATAAATAGTAAAGAGACCTGGGGATTTAAAGCAGAAAATGCAATTTTACCGACTGGGAAATAAAGATGACAATTGTTTAAATAAGTTACATTGAACTATACTTTCAAATTTCAACTGGCCATAATTGAATAAAAATAATTGCTTTTTTTAGGGAGCTCAGTTTTCATGCAGTGGGTCCTAAATTGAAATCCTGGCACTTTAAATATCTTGCCACTTCTGGTTAAAAGGAAGTGGAGGCAGAAATATTACGAGCCAAGCCTTTTAGTGACTCATGACCATTCAAAATAAATGGCATAAACTTTGATTAAAGCTACTTAGCTTATTTGGAATGCAAAACCCTGGACCAGCACTAGATGGCTCCTCAAGAGTCAGCAATCATCTAGATTTTTGCAGACCCAATCTGTTCGCCTGGCTTTGATAGATTGGACAACAGCTTCGTAAGTTCTGTTTTTGTCCAAATATTCTAAATATTTCTCCAGAACTGCATTCCAGGCCTTTGCAGGATATGGAACACATTTATAAACTACATTTGAATACTTTCAGAAATTTGAGAACAGCTTGAAAACAAACTGTTTGTCTCCCCAGAGATTATGAGTTAGTGTTAGCATTCCATAGTGTTGCTTAGAGTCTATCTTATGAAAGAAAAAGCAAAGCAGCCCAGCACAGAATCAGTTTCCAGATAACTGGACTGACAAGTGACCCGCCTAGTTCTGAAGTGCAGCCTGTCTCAAAAGAAGGTTTTCCCTTTCCTAGTTGCTGGCTGGGCAGAGCAGACTTCCTCTAATCATGAAGGTAAGAAAGTCATTGAGTCAATCTCTATAAATCTATAAAAGACAGACTTTGTTTTGTAAGCAGAAAAGGACGACATGGGCTCACAAGTCCTGAAACAAAGGGTAAGTTGGGTGGGAGAGAATGGATAGCAGTAACTGGAATATATATCTTCTTCTTGTTGTTGTTGTTAAGCCACTACAGCAGTATTGTTAGCAAAGCATCTTTCAGCAGAGCTTTCCTTCATTAACATATTGGAAGATTAGGTAAAAAGAGTAGTTTAAATACACACCCCTTTATTAATGTCTTCTTCCTTTTCCTTTCTTTTTAGATTCTAACCATTTTGATTCTATTAGAAATTACAGGCTGCTTTCCTGTTTTTTCAAAGTAAGTAGAATTTGTGTTAAAAATAAATCTGAATGTGTCTTAATAAGCAAAAATGGGATGTGCATCATATGTACTCAAAAATGAGACGTGAGCTCATTTGTGGTCCTTGGTGCTCTTTGACCCTGGTTATTTTCTTATAGATGTTTCATTACTACCCTAGAATACATCATCAGTGCTGAGGAATTGGGGTTTTCTCTCATTATATATAATTTATATATGATTATATATGATTTGCCCCATCAGTGTTATGGTATGGTCTTGGTGGTTCCCTGATTAGGTTGTAGCTTATTGTTAACTACTTTGTCTCAGTTGGTAGTTCTGTGAATAGGGTATTGTTTACTTCTTGAAGGTTGAGTGATAATCTCTGCTTATCTGGGTGTTGAATGCTGGGGAGGAGATGTTTTAATCTTTTGTTTCCTTTTTGGCTATTTGACTGTCCCTTTTGAATGGTAGATGTAGAAGTCAAAACATTATAGAAATTCATAGAAGTCTGGTACTCAGACAAATTGGCCAGCAACAGGCACCTAGAGATAAGCAACATCTACATAACATTCAGGCGCTCACTCTGTTACACTGCGGCACTCGGGATTCAACCAAATTGCATTCTGGCTGTAGTGAAAAAAAAATTACTGGCTTTTTCCACTTATTGTTTCAAACATTGATCCAGCACTACGTTGTGAGGATTTCTTTTAGAAAATGAAGATTGTTCCAATACAAATAACCCTGTAAACAGGATGGTTCAACTTAGGGTTTTATTGTTTATTTATTGTTTTATTTCAAATTATTAGGAATAATTCTATAGCATGGTCGCCATATTTATTTGACTAACCTTTTCAGACTTTCAGGTCTTATATAGATAGGTGGAAAATATCTAGAAAATTGTAGTTAAACCTCAAATAAAAGCTAGAAATAGGTAGTGTTAAGACCTACTGGCAACAACTTTTTAATTTTTCAGTCAGCAGGTTTTCCCAATTAGTACTCTGTTATTGTTTAGTTTAGTTTAGTTTTATTTGATTTCTATACCGCCCTTCTCCCTAGGGACTCAGGGCGGTTCACAGGGCATATATAAATAACGATACAAAAGTTAAAAGGAAATTAAACCAGTGCCCAGTTAAAAAACAACAATAATAAAATACTAAAAAACCAATTTAAAAACCCATATTCCCCCATCAGGCCAGACCAGCTAATTCAAATAAGTGGGTCTTCAGCCCGCGGCGGAAGGATCGGAGGTCTGATGCCCTCCGGAGCTCAACCGGCAGTTGGTTCCATAATGCCGGAGCGCCCACAGAGAAGGCCCTCCCCCTGGGGGCCACCAGTCGACATTCCCTGACCGGAGGCACCCTGAGGAGGCCCTCTCTGTGGGAACGCACGGGGCGGAGGGAAGTTGACGCCGGCAGCAGGTGGTCCCCGAGGTAACCCGGACCCATGCCATGTAAGGACTTAAAGATCATGACCAGGACCTTGAACCTGGTGATGTATCTCTTCTCTCAATGCTTCACTAAATGACATTTTTTTTCTTTTTCCATACATAACATCCAATAGCATTTATCCAGTCCACTGCAGATGGAATCCATATGGTCCTTGGTCAGAGTGTGATGGCTGTACCAAAACACAGGTATAGTATTATAAATATTTTCTGCATATCTAATTGCTTGGAAATTTCTCCAAAATCATAAGCTGATTTATATTTCTGGACTCTTAGAAGATTATATACAGATAGTCTTTGACGTACAACCACAATTGAGCCCAAAATTTATGTTGCTAAGTGAGACATTTGTTAAGTGAGTTTTACCCCATTTTATGACCTTTCTTGCTACAGTTGTTAAGTGACTCACTGCAATTGTTCAGTTAGTAATACGGTTGTTAAGTGAATCTGGCACCCCATTGACTTTGCTTGTCGGAAGGTCACATAAGGGGATCACGTGACCACAGGACACTGCAACCATCATAAATATGAGTCAGTTGCCAACCATCCGAATTTTGTTCATGTGATCATGAGGATGCTGCAGCTGTCACAAGTGTGAAAAATGGTCATAAGTCAGTATTTTCAGTGCTGTCGTAACTTTGAATGGTCACCAAACAAACTATTGTAAGTCAAGGACTATCTGTACTGGAGATGCTATACCAGGGCCTAGTGGTACGGTATTGTTTAGTACTTGCAAGTTAAAACTAGTGTTGATATTATCATATAAGGGTACTATCCAGAAAGTAAAAAAAAATGTAAGCTAAGATTGAAATGCCTTTGATAATATGCAATGTAAAAAAACTTTTATTTGCTTACAGCTCTAACTTCTGTGACCTTACATTTCTTTTTTAGTATACCCTTTTGACAAGCAATAAGTGTTGGTAATAAGTTGCCTTTGTTAACTGCAACAATATATAGTGCTTCTAAGTATAACCAGAAGTCATACTTTAGAGCACGGGTGTCAAACTGCCGGCCAGATGCGTCATCGGGAAACCACCCCATTGCCGGCAATGGTAAAAAAGTTCCGATATGTTGTGAGTTTGACATGTCTGCTTTAGAGCGTTGTCCAAGGGGCATCTTTGTGGTGCCTTACGTCCAACATTATATTCATTATACTATATGAGCAAACCATTTTACTCATATTTATGGGGCTGCCACAAAAAAGAGGGGATCAATTTATTTTCCAAAGCACCAGAAGGCAAGACAAGAAACAATGGATGGAAACCAATAAAAGAGAGAAGCAACCTGGAATTAAGGAGAAACTTCCTAACAGCGAGGACAATTAACCAGTGGAACAGCTTGCCTCCAGAAGCTGTAGGGGCTTCATCACTGGACGCTTTAAAGAAAAGACTGGACAGCCACCTGTCCGAAATGGTATAGGGTCTCCTGTTGAGCAGAGGATTGGACTAGAAGACGTCCCAGGTCCCTTCCAGCTCTATTCTGATTGATTTATCTTTTCAGCTGGTTATTGATACAATACATATACAGTAGGTTTTTCCTGATTTTTCTGGTATTTTGTGTTCTTTCAACTTATTTCATTATCCTCTTTTTTCCCTTTTTCATTTTCTCTCTCTTCTCCTCAGTGTCAGACTTTTAACTAAGGCTCTCTGGATATGTATTTACAGGAGCAAGCTGGAGGTGTAGAAATTGAGGTATCCCTCTGCTTGCTGCTCTGGGCATTAAATTACAGACAGAGCTAATATGCAAATCAGATTCCTTGTCTAGGGCATTTTTTTTCAACCAGGAAAAAAATTGGTTGTGGAATTCCATAATTTCAAATCCAATCCATCAGACTGTCAAGCTGTAGAAGGCTGGTATAGTTATCATTATTCTGACATGAATTCTCAATAAGAGACTGGTCCCTAATTTTGATGGGTATGTAATTTTACATAGACATATACCACATTCAAAATAGAGACAAGTTTTTTCCCTACATTTTATTTTTTTTTCTCTCAGCCACAGGACTAATACAAACAACAGGGAGGGAGGGAGGGAGAAAAATCCAAAATTCTAAAAAAGAAAGGGTTCAGAATTATAATGTGGAAGATTTTCGGTTTTGTGCGATAGCGACCGGTTGCGGGCTTGCGGATTCTTCACACCCCCGTGGCTAATTTCGCCCTGCCTGGAGACCCTAAATGGGTCTATGTTACCCCAGAGAGTTGACGAAGAAAGAAGGGTGCTCCAGCAATTATGGAATGGTGGCGGCCATTCCGTTCGACTTGGGGAAAGCCTTCTAACCCGACAAGAGAAAGGCTGGCTGTATTGCATCAACTAAAGTCCAAAAGCACTAACCAGCACAACTGTGAACAGCGTGCTTGAAACGGTGAGGAATTCGGTCTTCTCTTTTCTATTCTTATTTTCTATTCTACATTTAATTTCCTAATTTCCCCAAGAAGCAAAATACCTCTGAACAGGAAGGAGGGGGATTTCCGCCCTACCCTTATACTAACGGAAGTGGCGAATTAATCTTTTTATGGAGAATCAAAATATATGGAAGTGAAAAACAAGTAGTTGCTGACACCTAGTGGTGGATGAAGACTATGACAGCTATGACTTTAATATAAGACTTGGCAAAACCTGGGAAAAGCTCATCTCTGTTTGTGACCTTCAAAGTTTTAACAACAAAGAACAGCTGTGACAAAAAAAGACAATAATCTGGGCTGTAGAAAAAGAGAGAATTATAAATTTTAGGGGAAAAATCTTTTTTGAACTAGTTGGACTACAAATATCTATTTAATTGGGACTCTAAAGCTATTTGCAGAGAAAAAGAAGAAGAGAAAAACTCAAATTCTTGGCCATCACGGATCAGACATATGTAGAAAGAACATATCAAGAAAACATAAATATTTCACAGGAGGAGACATATAGTATACTGCAACTAATTCAAACAACAATGACCTTAAACCACAAAGGAATCCAAAATAACTTTGAAAATATAAATCAATCTATTTCTAAGTTAACTCTACAAAAAAAAATACCCAGAAAACAACAACAGAGGAGCAGATAAAACAGATCAATGGATATAGAATTGAGAATAGAGACTTAAAGATGGAATTTAACAAAACAAGGCAACATGATTTAATCCTAGTAGAAAGAAATTCACAAGAATTGGGGAAAAAAACTTATCCTTAAGAGTACAAAATAAATATGAGGACAAGAAAACAGATTGGATAAAATGGACTGTATTGATATCAAACATTGGAGAGAAAAGAAATGATAACAGAAGTATAGAGAAAGAAAAAGAATTTCAACGAACATGGAAAGTTAGAAGCCCCATACAAAGACACTTCACCTGATCTACTTTTTATATCTATGGCAACATTTATGAACATACAGAAAAACTTTTTGATTCAGCAAAATACATTGATTAAGAAAGATACTGGGCAAAGGAAAAAAAACTAAAGTGGAAACCAAGAAAATAGATGATGGGACTTACCAGAGAGAATATTTAAAAAATAAACATTTGTTTGAATATGGTTAAAGAAATAGAAAGGTTTTGGAACATATATGTCATTCTAAGAGGGGTGAATTCCCTAAATAATATAGTATGCTTTTCCCCCTTTTTGTTCTCTTTCTTGATATGAGTAATATAAAAAAGTTGAAATGATTTAGATAAGGGAAATGTTTTAGATACTTAAATGTGATAGAATTTAAGAAAATTATAATGGATAAAATTGTTTTGAATAAGAGTTAAAGTACTAGATGTATTAAATGGAATGTTTAAAGATTAAACATTTTTAATTATGGTTAAAAAGAATAAGAAATTTAGGAAATAAAGATATATTAGCTTAGGAGGGATATATATTTTAAGTAGTATGTTATTGTTTATGATTCTTTACTCTTGCTCTTCTTCTTTTTTTCATTGTTCTATCTATTCCTTAAGAAATGTAAAAGTGTGAGATAGTTGATATGGAAAAATAGAGTTAAATTTTTAAATGTAATTAATTTTTGAGAAAATCTTAACCAGTGAGAATACCTAGTATTTGGTGGAAGAAACAAATTAAAATAAGGATTATAACAGGATTTATGACAATGCAACCACAATGATTGGATAGAAAAGAAATATTATATTGGTGTGACTATTATTTTCAGGAATATTGGTAAAAATTACATATTTAATTGTTAACTATCAAAACAATAAGAATTGTATTAACTCAATGTTTGCAAAAGAGGATATTTTGGGAAAAGAGAAAATCAATTAAAACCATTATGTGGATTATGGATTATAGAAATCAATTGTTAGTGATTGTTTTACAAATGTAACCCAGACAACACAATGTTCACCAATTATTGTGATTTATGTTTTTAAAAAATCAATAAAATATATTACAAAAAAAGAATTATAATGTAGAAGAAAGAAAGAAATAATGTGGAAGAAGAAAAACACACACCACTTATTCCCAGAACTCACCAACCATCATCATGCGTCAAGATGAATTAGGCCCAAGAGAATATTCTCACTGAAAACACTCCTTTTCAATCCTAAATTAATGTGTTTTGGTTTAGATTCGCAGGCGGACTGTAGCAGCTTATGGACAGTTTCAAGGAAGTCCATGCTCAGGAAATTCATTTGAAACTCGTGCATGTGTTCCCACAAGAGGTTGCCCAACAGAAGAAGGATGTGGTGACCGTTTCAGATGTTCTTCAGGTATACAGCTTCAAGACTCTAAGTGACCGGCTGATTGTGTCAAGTGCTGGGGAAATCAGGAGATTCAGGCGATTCAAATGAGGATAAAGATTTATTGCAAACTTAAGCTCTCTACAAAAATCTGTGCTACTAATGGTCAAGGGAAATGAGCGGGAATTAAGAAGGCATTCAATGTGGGATGGACTTAAATCTCTTGTGGGCACACAGGGACTCATGACTTATGATGCGTTTGACTCCCTCCCTCGGGCTCAGCCTGGTCATCTCTTACAGATTGCTCTGTAGTGATAGAAAATGGAAGTAAGTAGGAGACAGTAGAGAAAATTAACAGAATTACATCTCAGCTTTGTTTGTCAGATTGTGGTAAAGGGACCATTGAAGAAGACCCAGTACCAAAACACCAGAGCAAGATATCAAACAACACTGTGTTTTTATGAGTCAGTTATCTGTAGCTATACCATGGTGAAATGTAATCATTTATTGTTGGGCTTCCTTTCTCAGTGCTGGCTGTGAATTTGGGAAATTGTAGACTCAACAGAATTAAAGACTATCAGATTAGGGAGAGTTATTTACACATTAACAAAGAGGTCAATTTATTCATCAATTCTGGTTTTCCTTATAGATCTTACCTATCACTGTTGTCTATTTTTATGGTAATAGGACAATGCATTCGCAAATCATTGATGTGCAATGGAGATCAAGATTGCCTGGAAGGTGGCTCTGATGAAGATAACTGTGAAGAAGTCAAGAAAATATGTGATGAGAAGCCCCCACTTAGATCACCTCCTAATGTAGAGCTGACAGGAAGAGGGTAATTTGCTTTTGTTGCTCTTCTGAATGAAAAAGTTATACTTTTTTACTTACCAATCCCTTGTTGAGGAACTCTGGGCAGCATGTTTAATAATTACTGTATTAATTATTACAGTTAATCGTGACCACTTAATTCTTTCAACCAATACTTGTTTGGCCTCTCCCTGTGCATGATCCTTGGTTTAGCAAGGAGTTCTTGGAGATGAAGTACTAGAAGAGACATCTGAAGCACCATTGGAGGAAGACTCAGATCAGACTTGATTGGGATGGTTGGAGCCCCTTTTGATTTTTGACATGTGTTGTTGACCAAATTTGTCCTTTTGTCCCTGTTATATGCTTTTTGCATGATAAAGTATTGTGGTGTTTTTTAATGTTGTAAACAATTGGAGTTGAACGGCACCTAAGTTGAATAAAAATTAATAATATATTTTTTCCTATGTTGAGAATTAGTAGCATGCTAAAGGCTGAAGTCAAAGCATATCATTTTGCCTAAGCCTGCAGAATCTCTTTGTGATGCAATTCAAGCCAATTTCCATACAGAGAGCATCAGTTCTTTTTATGTACATCTGCACATCTCTATCCAATATTTACAATTTAGGATAGTTTGTAATAATCCACATTAGTTTCTTTGTTATTAATGTGACTAAAGAGAAATTCCATTCATTTCTTTCCTAGAACAGATACTGTTTTCCCAAGTTGAAATTTCTGGACAATTAGATCATAACATCTCAACCTATGCAACCTTAGTTGAGGGACTGAACTCGGCTTTTCATGTTATGTCAGGTTATCATGTTAAGGATCGTTTAACACATCATTGTGTTTTAATAAAACATTTTAGCTGGTTATTCTGATATTTTATTTATAGAAAGAAAGAAGAACATTTCTGTGTGAATTGAGCCACAGTTGCCAACTTGAAGTCAAGAAAGATTTAGGCAGGAAAGTGAATGCTCAGATATGTAAGAACAGTATGGAAATAGCTCAATAATTGTTCGATTCACTTAGCAAATTGCGTAAACTGAACAGCCAGACGCACTCATATTTTTGGCAGTGAATTTTTTTAGCCCAATCTTGTTCAACCTGGATGCCTACCACTTGCATGTTTTAATTCTCAGAATTCTCGAATAGATTTCAGGGAGTTAGTTGATATTTGAAATATAGATTTCAGGAAATTAGTTGATATTTGGAAGACATCTAGATTGGAGAAAGCAATTATAGACCCTATAAGAAGGAAGAGAACCAGTAAAAATATCATCTGAAATACTTGGGTCTTTTATTCTGGATTTCCCCTTTGCTGGATTAACACATCATACAGAGCAATAATGGGGTCACTTGGCTTTGGTTGTTTGGCATGTGGTGTACACTCAGCTACCGTGGTTTGTAAGACATGATATACAGCATGTTGTATAAACTCAGTTAACTGGGGATTTTTCAGTAAACCATGGTTAAGCATGTTTTTGCAGAAGCAGAGGTATTCATAAATAGCTACTGCTTTTCTCCAGTCTTTTGGCTGGTTGATCTTAGTGGAGTGATTGGTACCTCAGCACAAAGGCTAGGATATTATTTCAAAGCCTATAAATTATATGCTTTATGCACTCCTGTGGCCTTGTGGATGGCTTCATTTGAATAAAAAGATGAGAGGAGATTGACCATTGTTATGTTAATTTGGGATTAAAATGTAGCTTTTCAAAGACAGTTGCCATAGAGATTAAAATGTTTTAGTATTATAAGATACAGAGAGCAATTCCATTCCTCTTTATGTAGCATGCTGTTTTATATGCTATCAGCTTTTGTGGCTTACAGTACTTCATCATGGCTGTCGTGTTCTGTCCATAGTTTAACTGTAGATGTACCAATGATTAGTTTCAGAGCACACATTCTAGATCTTGCACTTATAGTTACATTATAACTTTATTTGCTTGCAGCTTTGATGCCCTTACTGGTGAAATGAGAGGTGTGGTCATTGACACTAAGAGCTTTGGTGGCCAATGTCGGAAGGTCTTCAGCGGTGACCGGAGAGAATATTATCGGCTGAGTGAAAATGTCCTTGCTTATACATTTGAGGTGTGATTAGTTTATTTTCCTTATTGATATATTTCTAATCCATCCATGACCAGATATTAAAAGATACCATCTGACATCAGAGATGTTGTGTTAGGATTATATGGAACTGCTATCTATCTACAGAATGATAAAGAACTAATCCAACCTCTTGCTACCAGCAGCTACTAACACCTTTAGTAAGAATAGGAGTTTTTCCCCCCCATAGCTGTTTCTTGTTTTCATTGGTTAAATACTTTCTTTAACCCAACATCTCATCACTTGTATTATTACCATTAGGCACCATATGGGTTCCCCATCTGGCAGCTGTCATAAAAAAAATAAGAGGAAATTTGCATTTATTGACTGGAGTTAATTTGGAGTTAATCCAATTCAGCAACTTCCAGATGTATTTGAATTAATAGCTCCCAATATTCCCAGACAGGATACTTCTTCGTTATTTGGCAAGCTTGCTGGAATTCTAGGAGCACCTGTAGCATTTATATCAGCAGTATCTCATCTTGACAAAAGCTGCATTATGGAGGCAATCTATATTCATTTCAAGAGCCAAAATGTAACAGTATTGTTTTTAATGAGTCATCAAATATCTTTTTTTTTCTTTGTACAGGTGAAAATTGAGAATGAATTCAATACTGAATTTTACAACAGTAGCTGGTCCTATGTGAAAGAGACAGAGGGTAGCGCTAAGGGAAATGATAACCATCACTACACAGAACAAGAATATGCAAAAGACCATTCAGAGGTATGTATTGCTTTGCTTTCTTACTTCTCTAGTGACAGAAAGGTGAAGCAGAGTTATCTTTGGAGGGGTGTGTGTGTTTCTTTTAGAGCTTTACATTATCTTCAAAATTACTCAGAACAATCTGAAGTCGGCTCTTGTAGCAAAATACAAGTTCAGCTAATATATTTAGGCCAAGAACTGTTGCCATTTTGCATTCAAGAGAGTCTTTAGAAAAGAAATAATCAGCTTCCTTACTATTCAAGTATAACACCTAACGTGAAATTGACTAAACTGCTAGTGAATGCAAAGGGACATTCTTCATTTTCTAACAAACAGCAAAAAATATGTTCTGGAAATGGAATGATCTGCAATAGATTTTGGGGCTGCTTTAGTGATGGTAGGGAGGTGCAGAAAGGATCGTATCCTCTCCTATTCTATTAACAGAAGCTGTTTCCAATGATTCTGCTAGAATCAGTCGTTCTGTAATAGTATATGGAAGATGGGGTGAATATATGCTGCCAAGAGAATGGTCAAATAAGATGAGGCATAGCCAGAAGCTGGTAGGCACAGCAAGAGATTCAGAAGGGGCCTCCATAGCTTCTTGGGCTGTAAAGGAAATGGCGGGAGATATGTGCTTTCAGTCTTGCAAGATTCTATGTAGGAAGCCTTACAATAAAGTAGAATTAGTGTAATCTATCTGGAAGGCTGACATCATGGTCTATCATCATCATCATTTTGGCTATTCACATTATGTGAATCTCAAACCATTTTCTAAGAGAACAGCATAAATGCAAAACTGGAAACTATAATAGAATGTAGTAAAAATTACATGCTCATTGGATCAAATAATCAAGATTGACTTGAATCAAGAAAGCATGACTACAAAATTATCCATTTGTTCATGAAAGACCAGAAGCCCTCCTATATGCCAAATACTTACTCTAATATGTACTCTGTCATAAACAGTGTTCTGGACGAAGCAACATTTTCCTTTCATTGTCTCACAAATCTCTAATATCAGGTCATTAATAACTCTTAACATTACAGATTAAGTCCAAGATATGCATGAAAAAATAAGAACGGTATCAGTTGCTGAGAGCATTTGGACCTGGTTTTTGGGTCTAGATTCTAGAGCAGGAGTTCCCAACTCTCTGTTTGAAATGGGGCAAGTGGGAGAAATGGGGCAAGTGCGCAGCTGTGAAGCTCCACTCGTGCGAGCAGAGGCACTGGCTCTCGCACACGAAGTTGCACTCGTGCGAATGGAGCTTCATGCGCAAGTGCAGGGGTAGGCAACCTCGGCTCTTTTATGACTCATGGACTTCAACTCCCAGAATTCCTGAGTCAGCTGACTCAGGATTTCTGGGAGTTGAAGTCCATGAGTCATAAAAGAGCCGAGGTTGCCTACCCCTGCGCAAGCGCAAGCACCCTCTGCTCACATGAGAATGGAGAATTCTCACATGAGAATTCTCACACACCATTCTCTCAAATGGAACTGTTTGCAGGCGCCTGCCACTCACATGCTCCTCCCATGCAGGGCCAGGCCGCCAAGTTAGAAAGGTTGGGGACAGCTGTTAGGAGAGGAGAGGAGAGGTTTGGTTCATTTTGAACCACTGATAGGCTGAGGTGAGTATTATATGACTAACCTGAGACAAATGGAGATATTTGCCTGTAAACCTCAAAGTTCTATGTACAAGACCCAGTTTGTATATTACTGAATAGCACATGCTGGATAGCAGGCTCCAATAATTGAATTTTGAAGAGTGCAGGTTGACGTTGTGACCCAATTATGGTATGTGCAGTGTACCATACAGCTCATATGTCCATCCTCTTTGTATGCTTGTGAAAAGAGCTGCCTGATTTGTGTCTTATCTTCCCAGAGCAACTATCTTATGGTGATTGAAAATTCAGTGGAAGTTGCACAGTTCCTCAATAATCAACCCACATTTTTAAACCTTGCGGAGTCCTTCTGGAAAGAGCTTTCTAGACTGCCCTCCTTCTATGAATATAATGCATATCACCGACTAATTGAACTTTATGGAACACACTTCCTGCATTCGGGATCTTTGGGAGGATATTACAAAGCCATTTTTCATGTCTCTAAAAATAAAGCTAACTCAAGAGGTAACATTTACTGCACTCATTTGCCAGCACCAAGGATTTACGAGTGAAATGTCTTCTATTTTTGCATGTGGTTTTGGATTCTTACTGGTTTGGTTCCGACTTTTACAAGTCAAGGAGAAATGTGATCGTTTTATGTCTTGGAGTTCACTATTTTTATTGGGGTAGGGTGAGGTGGGAAGAGCTTTTGTAGGTAGTTACACATATTAGTATAGTTTTGAAACTCTCTGTATTTATGTTCTACTGCACAGCTCTATGCCAGTATCAACAATTCATGTTTTACAGCAGCTTCTACCTTCCTAATAAATTAGAGCAAAGTAGGCAGAGAAAAATGACCAATTACAATGAAAACTAAAAGCCACAGCCTGAATGCACGCAGTTCTGTATTTAAAATCATGGCATTGTACAACTACCATAAGTGAGTTTGCTTTCCGTACAATATAGGTGGGTCTTTTCTTAAGTTTCTACAGCTGCTTCCTGCAGCTACAACATGTTTCTGGAAAAGTTATGGTTGCTTTAAAGATTTGCCATGAGGTTGCTCATTCATGCCCTGTTGTGCTTTAAAACGCTTCTGAGAACCAAATTAAAAAAAATGCACACTTGTGTTTTAACCCAGTGCCTAAAATCATGCCATATACTAGATCCATTTCTGCGATTTCAAAGAGAGAAAAATAATCATTTTTAAAGTATATCTCTGTGCATAGGTCACAGACGTTAAAAACTTCCTATCGACTTTGGCCCTGAGACGTTGACTTAACTTGTTTAAAATTGAAATTCCAGTTTGTTAAACCTTGTCTTCATAGGATCATCTATTTCAGCTATAAATAATGTTATGTGAATCTCCAGAATGTTATATGGTCATGAAGAGAGGGTCATTTCTGGAGTGGTCTTCACTATGAAATTTCTTGCTAGTTTCATTTAGCAAATGTAAGCACTATGAATATCAAGGCATTTCTTAAACTCATTTTTTGTCCTTAACAAAAGTTCATGGCCTTACAACTTACAACAGTTCATTTAGTGACCTTTCAAAGTTACAACGGCGCTGAACAAAATGACTTACTATCATTTTTCACACTTATGACTTTTGTAGCATCCCCATGATTATTTGGTCAAAATTCAGATGCTTGGAAATTGGTTCATATTTATACCCGTTGCTGTGTCCCAGGGTCATGTGATCCCCTTTTGCAACCTTTCGACAAGCAAAATCAATGGGGAAGCCAGATGCACTTAACAATCATGTTACTAACTTGTCAACTGCAGTGATTTAACTTAAAAACTGTGGAAAGAAAGGTCGTAAAATGGGGCAAAACTCACTTAACAAATGTCTCACTTAGCAACAGAATTTTTGGGCCCAGTTATGGTCATATGCCAAGTACTGCTTTATTGGAGTTCCTTTTCCATCCATGGATTGCTTTTATAAATTCCTGAATTACATAAATTATATTTGTTGTCAGGATAATTTTTTAAAACCGGTGGGTTGCCATTGGTTTTGGCAGAAAAGTTAAATCTTTTAATTCCTAAAGTAAGCATATTTGCTCTGTTTAAATAATAGGGTTATCTTGGGGCCTATAACTCTGTAACAGCTACCCATCAATCTGCAAAATGAGTGCACTAATCCACTTTAGTACAATGAAACGTATCTGATGGTTGTTTGTTTCATTAGGGTTCAGTCTAACAGATATGCAAAAATGCACCTCTTCTGGGTACAATTATTGGATTGTAAAGAAGAAGAAAGTAGAGTGCGAAGCCCTCAATGAAGTCTTGAAGCAATCTTCCGGTAAGGAACTACAGGTATATTCCCAGGAAAATATGAGAATGTTCACTGTCAGCATTCCATGTTGTTAAAGGACTTTGAATAATAGGATGATTCTAGAAATACTAAACTCCTATATTATTGGAACAGGACATTTCTGCTCATTTCTTTCGATGTAGAAATGCTGTGAGACAATAAAAATCATTTTCTCTGCAAAATAGCCCTCTAGAAGGTCACAGCCGTCCACTGCTGGTCTTCCAGTCCATTATACCCTAAAAGAGGCTGGGATTCTGTGTTTAAAATAATGTAGGATATAGTTCTTTTAAGCTCTGTATTTTTATTAAATGTAAACTTCTTAAGAGCACTCATGATTTACCATGATCCTTTTGATGGGGCTCATATTGTTGGGCAATATAAGTTGTTCGACTTTTAAAATGCTCTTTCTGTATGCCTATCCTTCTAGGAGTCAGCAACGATCAGATTAGAGCTGACCCATATGTAGAAGGAGGGGATCCTGGAACTGTGGCTGGCTTAAGTTTCATAGACGTGAACAATCCAGTGGCAAATACCGAACGGTATTCCCGCTGGGCTCGTTCAGTGTCTCTTTTTCCTAGAGTTACTAAAAAAAAGGTAAGATTTTGATTGCTTAGATTTGGCACAGCCTTTTGCATAATCAAAAGCCCAGCATTTTCATACATAAAGATAATTTATGGGATCTTGCTTCTGGTTACCCCATATTAGTATATAAGGTAAAGGTAAAGGTAAAGGTTCCCCCGCACATGCGTGCTAGTCATTTCCAACTCTAGGGGCCAGTGTTCATCTCCGTTTCAAAGCTGAAGAGCCAGCGTTTATCCGAGGACGTCTTCGTGGTCATGTGGCCGGCATGACTAGACACCAAAGGCGCACGGAACGCTGTTACCTTCCCACTGTAGTGGTCCCTATTTTTCTACTTGCATTTTTACGTGCTTTCGAACTGCTAGGTTGGCAGAAGCTGGGACGAGTAACAGGCGCTCACTCTGTTACACGGCACTCAGAATTTGACTCGCCAAACTGCCGACCTTCTGATCGACAAGCTCAGCGTCCTAACCGCATCCCTTGTATTAGTATATACTGTAGGCCAATTCCAAATAAGCTGCATTTAGGCTTATCTCAGTGTGTGATCACACTATATCTATATGAATATTTTTATTCACATGACTGCTAAATACATAAGGGTCCATGGAACTTGTTTAATATTTTCATTTACTTCATTAGGCTTACCATATTGGCTGTATGCATCCTGATCACTGCTAGATGGCAGCAGAATGTTTTCTATCTGGTACTGTCTAGTGGTAATTTAGATTTTTGCAGCCCAAATAGGTTAGCCCTGTATTTCACGTTGTTTCTCAACCTCAGCAACTTTAAGATGTATGGTCTAACTCCTGAGGTTGAGTAAGGCTGCCATGAATCTACACCAGGTGTACTGGGAGTTAGTATGAGGTGCCATCTTGTATAAAGGGACAGGCATCCTTCTCTCAACTGCTTTATAAAAGATGATTCAAATCTTGCAAGATTATCAGATCTTGTTAGATTTCAGGATCTCAGGTCCTAGTATAATCTCAAACCAGATTTTAGCATTTTTTAAAAAAGAAATAATTGTATGGGGGCATGTGATTGCTTTTTATGGGAATTGCTGATGTTCTAAATCTTTGTCAACCTTGGCAACTTTAAGATGCGTGGACTTCTGGGAGTTGAAGTCTATGCATCTTAAAGTTGCCAAGGCTGAGAAAGACTGCTCTGAAGCCTCAGATTAGGGTTAGGTTTAGGGTTAGGGTTGTGAATTCCTGACCCACATAATCTATGGCCACCCGATATATATCACCTCAGGATTCTGTTTTGGAGCACCAGCAGCTCTAAGCTGATTTCATTCCTTCCTATTTCAAATAAAAATAAAATGTTTGCTTTGCTTTCCTATATTTTGGCTCCTTAAAATTGCCATTGACAACAAAAGCAGCTTGCTGTGAACTTTGCTAAACAGAAGAGTAACCAAGTGAAAGCAAAGTGCTTGTGACCATTTTGCATTTGTCAGCCAATCAGTTAAAATGTTTTAATTAGTCAAAGTGTTTGGTTGTTTTTACCTTCTGGGCCAGCAGAAATTATACTAAGTCAGATATAAACTACGCAAAAATGTACATAGATTTGTACTGAGCATAGCTAGGAGACCTGTTATAAATGCATGTCAGCTATGAACCCACAGAGGCAAATTGTCTTATATTTGAATACCAAACAACAAGCAGTATCATGGATTACTGATTAATTATAAGTCTCTAAATAACTGTAACTCTTCCCTCTTCTCCCCTCCACCCCCTTCTACAAATTATATTTCTGGTGTCAAAACGCTGCTGTTTTTTTGTCCCTGAAGCATTTGTCTGAATCCTGTTTTACTTTATTTTATGTTATATTATGCAAAGCAGTTGTTCTGTTTTTCATTGTTCAGAAATGTTAAACAGATGGTATCTTGCAAGGCAAATGTAATTTCAATTCTTAAAAGGTTTGATTTGCATCAGAATTACTTTAACTTTATTTTTATGCTTTCTTTTTCACTTTTGATATTATTGGTGTGAGGTTTTTTGTTTCTGTTTTTCAAACTTACCTTAGAAATGTACTGCACTGGAAAAATGAGTACGTTTAAAGAATAGAAATCTACTTTTAAAGTACTGTGGAACCATAGAAGGGACTTGGGCTGCTGTTAAAAAGTCACCGTTACTGTTAAAAGTTTTGGGATAGGAAATCAATTTGCAGTGAGGTAACTACATAAATTAAGTGTACATATAGCGATATCTATCTATCTTTCTGTCTAACAATTTTTCAATATAGCAGAATTACACAATAGAAACAAAAAAAAGAAAGAGAAAGGAAATTGATGGACTTCTGGCAGCATATTCATTTAATGAATTTAATAATAAAGTTGTTATTATTAAATTTTAAAAAGAAAAAAAATACACAGTTATGCCTTTCATCCTTCTATCAAGTAATTGTCATGCTAATCTGTTCCCCATCCTCATCATGTCTCCATCATCCCCAAATTCCAAGGTCAGATCAATCTTGGCAAAAGGAGAAGGGGTTACCAGGGATGAAACATTAGATAGGGTCATTGATGCAATGCGTATAAGTTTTGGCAAGCTCTTTGAGACAGTGGGTGATATATATATTTTCCTTTTCATGTTAATGCAAATATGAAGTGTTGCAGGCAGCACTCATAGTTTAGAATTCCAGTTAATGTATACCGGACGTCTCTCGGCAGAAAGTGGAATTCTTAACTGTGTGCCTTCTATATAGCTGGCACCCCTCTATGAGTTGGTGAAGGAAGTGCCATGTGCCTCGGTCAAAAAACTGTACCTGAAAAAAGCAATTGAAGACTATTTGAATGAGAATGACCCCTGCAAGTGCAAGCCATGTCAGAATGGTGGTCAGCCAGCTGTGGAAGGAACTCAGTGCTTGTGTTTTTGCAAACCATACACCTTTGGAGCAGCTTGTGAACTGGGAACTCTTGTACAAGATCAGCCAGGTAAGTATTTCTTCATTCATAGAAGTCAGGGATTTAATGTGGTCTGGACAATGCGTAACACTCGGTCTTCTCCACGCTTGATTCTTTATTTGCATCTATTGTATGGTATCAAGTTCTGCTATTGTATTTAAGAAAAGCAAATGAGCAATCTTGAAACCACATTGTACAAGGAGAAGTTGAAACAAATGTGTATTTTATCCAGCAGAAATTGAAACAAGTGTTCCCGGTTGCTACAGAGGATGGATTTAAAACCAGTTGGTGGACATTGCATTAAAGTTGATTTTGGCTATGTACCAGTTACAGAATAACAGAGTTGGAAGGGACCTTAGAGGTCTTCTAGTCCAGCCAGGCATGTCAAACTCGTGATGTCATGTGACGTCGCACGACGTATCGGAGCTTTTCCCCCATTGCCAGCAATGGGGTGGGCGCGGTTTCCTTGTGATGCATCCTGCCCGCGGGCCGGCAGTTTGACACCCCTGTTCTAGTCCAACCCCCTGCTCAGGCAGGAAATCCTATGCCATTTCAGACAAACAGTTGTCCAATCTCTTCTTAAAAAATTCCAGTGTTGGAGCATTCACAACTTCTGGAGGCAGCTTGTTCCACTGATTAATTGTCAGGGCAATTAGAACAATAAATCAGTGGAACAACTTGCTTCCAGAATAAGGAAAAACAGACTTTTTCTCCTCTCTCTTAAAGTAGCACAAGGTCTGAAAGTAATTTATACACATTCCTCAAGTACTTAGAGGTAATTGAATCCCAATTGCAAAAGGAGGAAGCTTGGCAGAAAACAAAAGGGGTGAGTTACCAGTATATTTTCAAAGGAAAAATAACAACAATGGGAGGGCCTTCACAGGAGTAATGTGCTTCCTCCTTCATTATTTGGAGATGCTAGAAAGTACTGATAGAGGGTCCAGGTCAAGAAAAGACCAAGTCAGGTTCAATAAACGATGAAAACAAATCATTTCAGAAAGAAGAGGAAAAAAGGAGCATTCATTGTAAAAAAACAACAACAACCCTACACTGAAGATATTAAAATGAAAAACTGATGGACTTGCATCAGGGGTGTTCTATCTTATATCTGATATTGCAGTTCCAGACCTGAACATGGGGTTAAATTACAATTTTACAATGGGTGAACTTTTCTTTCACATTACAGGAGTCATAAATGGAGGCTGGAGCTGTTGGTCTTCTTGGAGCCCATGTACTAATGGAAGGAAGTCCAGAAGTCGAAGTTGTAATAATCCTTCCCCAGCGGGTGGTGGCAGATCTTGCATTGGTGAAAGCTTTCAAAACCCTCAGTGTGAGGATGAAGAGCTGCAATATTTTCGGTAGGAATACTATCGATAATCAATTTAAGATCAACATACAAAAATATTTTTAACATTGATCCACACTCTCACACACAAGGCTATTCAGCATCAAACATATTCAAATTATTATCAATTGCAGAGAGGTCATGTGGCCGGCATGACTAGATGCCAAAGGCGCACAGAACGCTGTCGCCTTCCCACCGTAGTGGTCCCTATTTTTCTACTTGCATTTTTTATGTGCTTTCGAACTGCTAGGTTGGCAGAAGCTGGGACGAGTAACAGGCACTCACTCTGTTACGCGGCACTCGGGATTCGACCCGTCAAACTGCCAACCTTCTGATCGACAAGCTCAGCGTCCTAACCCACTGAGCCACCACGTCCCTCTCTATATATAGAGAGAGATAGAGATAGAGATAGAGATAGATAGAGATAGAGATAGAGATACTGTATATAGATATAAATGTTGAAGTTGAATTCTGCCATAGTCCCCTCATTCAGTTTACTCCCAGGGGCTAGATGGGCCCCCATTTTTTTGGCCATTGGAAGGAGAGTTAAGACCTGGCTCTGTCAATTGCCATGGGGGACCTAAGAGGGGTATGCAATCCTGGCGGTGGTTGATGACATGAGGCTGCTCCCTCTGTCGCTGCAACTTTGTAATAGCTAAATTTTTACCATTGTTTTTGTGTGAATTCTTTTTGTTTATGCTTTTATATTACAGTATTTTTTTATTGTAAACAGACCCTGACTCACTTAAGTGAGATGGGAAGTGTAGAAATGCAATAAACGAGGAAGAGAGAGAAAAATAGAGATAGATAGATAGATAGATAGATAGATAGATAGATAGATAGATAGATAGATGATAGATAGATAGATAGATAGATAGATAGATAGATAGATAGATAGATGATAGATAGATAGATAGATAGATAGATAGATAGATAGTAGATAGACAGACAGACACACACGCACAGAGAGAGAAAGAGAGAGAGAGAGATGACAGATAGAAAAGCAAAGCATTTTAAAATGAAAGGTGACAAATATATTGAAGGATATTTGGAAAATTTGAATCTCATGTTTTGCTTTATAGAACAATAGAGCCACACTGCTTTGATACTTCTGGAACTGTCAGAGAATCCTGCCCGTCACCACCTCACTTGGAAAATGGATATGTTCAAGTAGGTAAAACATAAAAGAATTGTTATTTGTATTCCAAATTTGTGTGCAGATCCAGAGCTGCAACTTAGTCTATTATCTTATACTGACTTATTCAGAAACAAGCCCCATATCTGGTGTTCTTTGATGCATTTGCATGGCAACACTCTGATTTTCCTGTTAGCCTGTCTCTGGTAGTTCAACCCCTTTGGAAGGACACTTGAATAAGACAGCTAGAACATAAGGACCACAATCCTTTGACATACTACATTCCACCCACTGAAGTATTTTTTACCTTTTTCTGTCCTCTTTTTGGAAGATACACAGTAGTTAAGAAGTTCTGACTTCTTAACTACTTTCACCAAAGGTGCAGAGACTATTCTACTGCTAGAGGGTTTTTTGCAGTTTTATTACTGTTCTACAGAAACACAAGTACTTAATTCCAACTGTTACTGATATTCCAAAAATGCATAAACCAAAGAAAAATAAACGAATGTTGTATTGTTTCATATGTTCTGTAAGAATATTCTGCATATAAAGATTTGTTTGTTTGTTTGGTTCAATGATTCTCAAGATTTTTTGGTTTTTCCTAGGATGCTGATTCATTCTATCCTGTGGGGAAAAGCATCCATTATGCTTGCAACACTGGATTTGTAATTGTAGGAAACCCAGTTGTTACCTGTGCTGAAGGCTTGAAGTGGACCATTGGAGAAATCAGCTGCCAGAGTATGTATAAGAATAGCAGAGTATTGCTGGAGCAGACCAAAAGTCTGTTTAGTCCTGTATCTGTTCCCATTATGGTCAGATAGATAACTTTAGGATGACTGTAAATAGGATATAAATATAATATCACTATTTGGATGGTATTCCCTAAAAATTGCTATTGGGAGGGATAAGCCCTTTCAACTGGAAGAAACCATATTTGTTGATATCCATTAGGACAGTTTTTCTAAACCTCCCCAACCTCAGTTCCCATAATTTCCCAGACAGAATTGAAATTTATACATCTTACAAACTATTGCAATTGAGAAACACTGCATTAGGGTATTGACTTCACTGGATTTTCTCACCAACTTGTCAGTTATTGATAGGAAAGGAAATTGCCTCGATCCAGAGTGTGTGTGTATACACACATACACACACACACACACGGTAAAGAAGTACTTCTTTTTATCTTTCTCCAATTTCCCATCATTAGCAATAACTTTAGAGCCAATTTGGTGTAATAACTACCGTGTTTCCCCAAAAGTAAACCCTACTCCAAAAGTAAGCCCCAGTTGATTTTTTGGGGGGAGTGGGCCTAATAGAAGCCCTACCCTGAAAGTAAGCCCTAGCATGGGGCATGATGAGTTGGCCCAGATCTTCCATGCGACCACCACCCCCTGCTGCCCGCTTGCCGGAGGCTGCTGATAAAGTGCTCTGGCAGGCTGGTGGCGGGGGGTCACTCTGGCAGTTACTCAGAAAATCTGGGCCACCTTGCCGTGTGCTAGGGCAGCCCAGAGCAGCACGGCCAGGAGGGCAAAGAGCCCCACGAGGCCCAAAGAACACCAGCTTCAGCCCTTAGCACAATGCTTGCAACACTGAGTAGGCATGCAGGCTGGCACTCAGTAGCCCAAAGGCGGAAGCGTGGGCAGTGCGGTTCCACTGGCGGCCACTGACGAAGGGCCCTGGCAGGCCAGCGGCAGGGCAGCACTCCGGATCTGGGCCGACTCGCCCTGTACTAGGCCGCACCTGTACCGTACCTGGCCACCACCACTCTCTCACCGCCACGTTGTTTCTCCACCCCATGCATAGGCCTCATCCCACCCCCGCGCACTCACGGCCTACTAGTACCGGTACCAGTACCGGCAAAAAGTAAACCCTCCCCAAAAGTAAAATCTAGTGCTTACTTCAGAGCCCCAAAGAAAATAAAACCAGGTCTTACTTTCAGGGAAACACGCTAAATGTTCCAGATTAGAAACCAGGAGATTGTGAATACTAGTCCTGCCCTAAGCCCAAAGTCAACTAGATTGTTTTAGCCCAGTTCATCTCTCTCAGCCTAGGAAGGAAGCAGTGGAAAACTCAAAGTCAAGACTGATTTAGACACAAAGACACATTTGTGTGTGTGCACATACACACACACACACACAAACAAACAAACAAACAAACAATAATATTTTGAAGAAGGAAGAAGGTAAAATACTCATTGAGAGTGAGATGAGCAGTACTAAAATAAAATAAAATAATAAAATAAATAAAATAAAATAAAATAAAATAAAATAAAATAAAATAAAATAAAATAATAAAATAAAATAAAATAAAATAAAATAAAGTAAAATAAAATAAAATAAAATAATAAAATAAAATAAAATAAAATAAAATAAAATAAAATAAAATAAAATAAAATAAAATAAATAAAATAAAATAAAATAAAATAAAATAAAATAAAATACCAATAAAGAAGAATATTTGTAGCTCAGGGTTGAAATGAAGAGTCCTTTGTGCTCTCTGAGCTTGGTTATTTTCTTACAGACATGCTATTGATGATGTTTCCTAGGAGGGTTAATGAAATGTCTGCAAGAAAACAGCCAAGCTCAGAGAGCACCGAGGGTCCATAAAATAATAAAATATAAAATAAAATAATAAAATATAAAATAAAATAATAATAAAATAAAATAAAAATAAAATAAAATAAATAAAATACAGATTCTCATATAAGAAGGGCATTCCCTAGGAAGGGAAGGTTTTTGTTAAGTGGAGGCCTTAATAGTTGTCTAAACATTGACATTCCCAAACAATTGACATTCATAATAGTTCTCTCCATTCTGTTTTTGGTCTTTTTCCTCCCCTTCCTGCCAATATCATATTAGCATTCTTCTGTTTCCTCTCTGTGTGGTTGTCCTCAGTAATTCTTTTTTCTTCTCTGTGACAAGTTTCTTCCTACGTCACATTTATCGTTTTATTTCACTCCACAGAAATAATTATACATAATCAAAATAATTCTGAAAACAACTGCCACCTTTTTCTTTATGCTTCGCCATTTTAAAGATTTCTTATTATAAAACTAAATTTTCCATGTACTAAAACATCTATAAAAATATATACTATTATGCATTATTTTATCCTAGGATGTATCTGTAATATTTATCCTTCTTTGTTTTTCTTATGTGCAGATGTAAATGATTTCCCTTTAAATTGCACATTACACAAAAGCTTTGTTTTGTGTTCATCATGCACCAGGATTTTTTCCTCTTGATAAATCTTTTTTTTAATCTCTTTTAAAAAATCTGGTTACTCAAATATTGCATATTTCAAACAAAAGAAGAATTTGATATTCTGTCCTTATCCAGATTTCCCCCATGTGGTCACCTTTCAGACATGAGAGGACTTTATCCTTCAGAATTCTTAGCAATCAACATATTGGGTGAGGATTTTTGGCAGCCGAAGTCAGAATATCTGGAAGGTGCTAAAATGAAGAAGGGGCAGCTAACCTGGGAATCTCTAAATCAGGGGTGGGGAACCATGGTCCTTTTATGACCTGTGGACTTCAACTCCTAGAATTCCTGAGCCAGGAATTCCAAGCCATAAAAGGGCCATGGTTCCCATCCCTGCTCTAAATCTATTGGAAAACTTTTATTAAGCCTATTCAGAGAATAATGGAAATTATAGTCCAATGTGATTGGAAAATTTCAGAAGATCATTTGAATCTTTTCACATGTATCTGCACATGCTTGGATAAGATATAGGCAGGTTTTAGTTGTGCAGTACTAGTCCTCAGTTTACAGGTCAGGATCTTATCTGGGTCGACATTATTTATCACCCACATTATAAAAGAATAAAAGTCATGTGGAAAAGAACTGAAAATAGGGGAGGGGAAATAGAGAAAAGGAAAAAAACAGGGAAAAAAACAGATGTGCAGTACATACAATTTATACAACATACTCAATAGCCAAGCTATTCTCCAAAGCACCTGAAAGCAGGACAAGAAGCAACAGATGGAAATTAGTCAAGGAGAGAAGCAACCTAGAATTATGGAGAAACTTCCTGACAGTTAGAACAATTAACCAGTGGAACAACCTGCCTCCAGAAGCTGTGAATGCTCCAACACTGGAAGTTTTTAAGAAGAGACTGGACAGCCATTTGTCTGAAATGGTATAGGCTTTCCTGCCTGAGCAGGGGGTTGGACTAGATGACCTCCAAGGTCCCTTCCAACTTCTTCTTCTTCTTCTTCTTCTTCTTCTTCTTCTTCTTCTTCTTCTTCTTCTTCTTCTTCTTCTTCTTCTTCTTCTTCTTCTTATTATTATTATTATTATTATTATTATTATTATTATTATTATTATTATTATTATTATTATTATTTCTATTATTTTCTGATCCAGTTTTAAGATGCAGCTGAAAAAGGTAAGGGCTACTGTCTTCAACAGGAAAATAGAAAACAGCAATTGAAAATATTTGTGTCTTTGCCTCTTTTTTCTTAGAAACAGCTTGTCTTTTACCAAGGCTTGAAGGAGGACTGAGAGGAAATCCACTGAAGCCTTCCTATCAGATTGGAGAGAAAATTCACCTGTCCTGCCCAAATGACATGCGGCTAGTAGGATCATCTCTTCTTCTATGTGAACCTAGTCTGAAATGGTCTCCTGATCTTGCTCAAATCCACTGCCAAAAACAAGGTATGTTTCAGTTCTAAATAGGTTAAAAATAGCATCAATTTGGTAGATGCTATCACCACCATCAACATCTATGCCTCTTAAGCTAGTTAGCTATCTTTAGAGGTGATAAAGGTAAAGGTAAAGGTTCCCCCGCACATGTGTACTAGTCATTTCCAATTCTAGGGGCCGGTGCTCATCTCCGTTTCAAAGCCAAAGAGCCAGCGCTTGTCCGAGGATGTCTCCATGGTCATGTGGCTGGCATGACTAGACGCCAAAGGCGCACGGAACACTGTTACCTCCCCACCATAGTGGTCCCTATTTTTCTACTTGCATTTTTACGTGCTTTCAAACTGCTAGGTTGGCAGAAGCTGGGACGAGTAACACAAATATTGTTCTTAATCCAGTTGCTGATCCAGAGCCTTGGTGGAGCAGTGGGCTAATGCCTCCTTAAGTAACACCAGCTGCCTGCAATTATTGCAGGTTCGCATCCCACCAGGCTCAAGGTTGACTCAGCCTTCCATCCTTCCGAGGTAGGTAAAATGAGGACCCAGATTGTTGGGGGCAATAAGCTGACTTTGTAATAATGCCGCTGGGGGGGGGGCGAAAGCCCTAATAAGCAGGTATATACATAGAATGAAGGCTATTGCTAAGCACATTTGATTTGTGCTTAGATTGTAAGCCGCCCTGAGTCTTCGGAGAAGGGTGGGATATAAATGGGATTAAAATAAAATAAAAAATTATACATGAAATGAAGGAAGGGAGCTTTTTGTCTCTGGTAGCAAAACATCTTAAGCCAGCCCTGATCCAAACACTGCCTGTCCTAATGTACTAAGTATACTTTATATTCCTAAAAATTAATAAATGAAGTTTATATCAATGAACTTTCTTCAAGGTCAAGTGTGTACCCTTTTTTTGTTTGAGTGCAATAAATGTATTCCATGAAATGATTGCTTCTAATGAGCCAATTTTCAGTCAAAAAATTTCTTTTAATCCCTATTTTTCTTCCAATGATAGGAAGCCGGGTTTCAGAAGGCTGAAAAGGGCCCTTAAAAAGTATAAGAGTTATTTTGTATGTTATATGTATATGTATAAAACAACAGCATAGCCTAAAATGCAAATATTAAAATTGGATAGGCATTGATGGCAGTGGATGATGGAACATAATTTTTGTTTTACTCGTGATTAAAGAGGAATAGTTTAAACCAGGGGTGTCCAACCTCAACAATTTTAAGACTTGTAGATTTCAACTGCCAAAATTTCCCAGCCAGTCTGGGGAATTCTGGCAGTTAAAAGTCCACATGTCTTAAAGTTGCCAAAGTAGGACACCTCTGGTTTAAACCTACTTATTATTGCAGTAGCCATAGAGAGCATTTAATGAAGTGATCATAAGCATAGGTGTCATGTAGTTGGACTCTCAAAAGCCATAAAACTGCCCCAGTTCTAAAGGTTAAGCCCTAATTTTGTCATTAAAGTATCACGTCCCTTATTCACAATTGGTCCATGTTTCCTCCCCTGATGAAACTCCTGAGGCTGTGCTGGGGGAGTTTTCCTTGGCTTCCCGTTTTCTCCTAGTGATGCTATGTTTCTTCTTAAATTTCAGTTGTTCCTCCAGTTACACGTCCAACAGTGATTCAGTGCCAACCATGGGAGAGAGTTTATCAGACTCAGTGTGTTTGTAAGTTGCCAAACGAATGCAGGTGAATTATGCCATTTCTGTTAAATTAAAATTTTAAATGTGTGAGTCTTGAATGAATTAAAAAGCTTTGGAGCTTCATTTGCAAAAAAAACCCTGAACTTATCTTCATAGTTGGATAGAACTGCTTGAGGAGTTACCTTGAAGTTTGAGGAGGAGTGGATGGTGTGGAGATGTTTGAATAGACTGGTTTGGCTAGAATTAAAGACCCCATGGTTTTTCCATGAGGACAAGAATATTTACTGTGAATGTGGCACTATTCAAACAACTACCCATCTTCTACAGTGCCCACTGGGAGCAGCATGCACACAGATGACTTGCTGGCATAACCCTGCCATTAACATGGCCTGGCATTGAGGTAGAACTATATAAAATTGTGTTTTATTAAAGTTTTTAATATTTTAAATTTAAATCAATAATTTCCCCCTTCTAATTCCTGCATTTTTGACACAAGATGAGATGAGCTCGATTTGAGGAAATTATTGCTATTTACCCTTCCTCTCCTGCCAAAACGGTGAATGTAAAGTGCTTATGGGAGAAGTGGGGTTTTAAGGAGAAGTAGCGCTTCACCCACTGTCATCATCTAGATCCAGGATATATCCTGGAAGGCAATCCTGTCTTTAGATAGTTGACAGTTTCCAACCCCAGGCTACATCTGGACTTGCCCTTGAATTTCACCATAAAAATCAGAAAATGTATGGAGATTGAGGACCCCATACTAGCCAGTGAATGTATGCAGCTTATTTATATTAAAGACTATTCACATGATTAAACTCCATTTCTGTAATACTGTCCTCTTTTGACATATTAAGAATAGCAATTTGGCAGCAGAGCTTGGAGATTTCACCCTAAGCTTTCAAGGACTTCATGCAGCCTGGAGGATTCAGACAGTGTGTACCTGCTGTTAAAAGCCAGAAGAGTGTTGTGGGTGATTTGCTGGAGTTATTTTTTTTTCTTTCCAGCTCTTCCCTGGATGTCTGTGCTACTGACCCCAAAACTCAGCGGAGCATATGGCTAACCATTTGCAAGCTACATGCCCTTGAGTGTAGGGGTAGGCAATATAATTTAGTGGGAGAGGAAAACTGCAAAGACCGTACTCTTTCTGAGCGAAGTTGTGATTCCTGTCAATTGTGGGAGGATTGTGACGGTAAGAGATTTTTCCTTACTTACAAAAGCTAGAGACTGTAAATTTAGATCTGTCTCTGATAAAGAGTCAGGGTGATTATTGCCCCCACACACACACACCAATTTCATTCAGGTTGACCCTAGAGGGATTTTTTGTCCCTTCAGATTTTCTAAAAAATATTCTCACATTTCCCATTTTAGCAATAGCAACAGCACTTAGACTTATATATCTCTTCACACTGCTTTTTAGCCCTCTCTAAGCAGTTTACAGAATCAGTATATTGCCCCCAACAATCTGGGTCCTCATTTTACCGACCTCAGAAGGATGGAAGGCTGAATCAATCTTGAGCTAGTGAAAATAGAACTGCCAAACTGCTGGCAGCGGCAGTCAGCAGAAGTAGCCTGCAGTACTGCATTCCAACCACTGCGCCACCACAGCTCAATTATGCCCTTCAAAGTACTTGGAGAGAAAATTAAGGGTTATTATCAAGGCAAAGAGCAGAGGAAGGAATTAGGGCCAAGCAATAGCTTACAAAACCCAGTTTGATCTAGTGATTAAAACATCGGGCTACAAACCAGGAGATTGTAAGTTCTAGTTCTGTCTTAGGCACAAAGCTAGTTGGTGATGTTAAGTTGGTCAGTCTCTCAGTCCTAAAAAACAAACAGTGGCAATTCACTGCTGAAATCTTGCCATGAAAACTTGCCATGAATTTGCCCAGGCAATCACCAGAATTCAACCACACGTGTGCACACACTGACTGTTATATCTGTTGCTGCTTCTTATTTTATCCTGGAAGTGAGGTATCTGCAGGGAGTCATCAGAAAAATCAAACTGGTAGCTACAACAGTGTGATCAAACATCTGGTTTTTTAATGTGTGTTGCATATATATATAAAAACATGACACACATAAAAAATAACTAGAGCTTTAATCACATCATCCTGGCTACCAGATTAACTTTTTGTGACCATACTCTGTGGTTACCCTTGCCTGGGAGAATATGCTAGAGCTAGACCGTTGGTAAAAACTCTCAATACATCTTTCAAGCCATAAACATATTAATTTGGCCTTTTTTTTAACTAACACTCTCACTTCAACAATTGGTTAGGTTGGTTTGTGTATTACAGATCTGATTTTCTGTTTTCATTACATTAACTTCCTACTTTGCAACTGTTCATTATTTAGAGTCCACCAACACGTGCACATGCAGAGAAGCTGGACAATGCAGTGAAACTGGAACAAGCATTTGTGTCAGTGTGAATGGAAGTCCTGACCAACAGACTATGACTGAATGTGAGGCTGGCATCCTTAGATGCAGTGGAGAGAGTGTCAGTGTAATTAGCATAAGACCTTGTCTTATACAACAGACTTCCCAGTAATGAATGTCATTGGTAATGGAACTGGGTGGACAATGTGATTAACAATGAAGAGGCAGAAAAATAGAGACAGTGCTATTGAAATTTGCAAAATATCTCTTTCTGTTAAATAATACATGACAAGAAAGGTTTGCAAATATTTTATTGGTGTATATTCTCTTCCCAAATAAAAGTTGGAAGATAATCAGCCCACTCGATTTTATATGGATTTTATCCATATTGCAGGAATATCCCAAAATTTAGAGCAGCCCAGTAGGAAAAAGATACTCAATCTTTTTCTGATCAGGAATCACTTTTGGCCTCACTGATAGGCTAAAGGCCACATTCCAAAAAATAATAGCTGAGAAAAGGACCTTAAAACTAATTAAGTTTTATTTTGTTTGCAAATTAACTGCTGTTAATGTAATTACTTTTAGTTATACAGTATTTTTAATAATTTCCACTTCTATAGGTCTGGGAATTTAAGTTAAGTACTTCTGCACTAAGGGATAAAGGAAATTTTTACTAACAACAACTGTAATGATGTTAGCATTTGGCAGGCTAACAGTTGTGTCTGCATTCTGCCTGGCAGATGGTTCCGGACACCTGACGTAACCCACATCTATTTCACCTTGTCTTACTAAAACAAAGAGAGATGTTGGGGTTGTAGATCTCTTTAACAATCCTGAAATATTCTGTTTCTGGACTTTTTTTGAAATCACTTTGATTGTAGGTTTTAATGATTACAATGATTTTGTTGTTATAGAAATGACTTGAAATGTTGAGAAATGTGAGGATAAAGGTTGAGTTGTAATTCTTTATTTTTTGTACTCTACTGTACTGAACAAAGAAGTTGCACCTGTTTTTTGTTACTTTCTCTTTGCACCTCTCTTAACTTTCTAATTTTTCTTTTTGTAGCTTTATCTTACAATAAACTTCGATAAAATTTTTGAACAAACAATCCTGAAATATTCAAACAAGTTGACTTTTCATGTCAATAAATCATATCTTAAAAATTGTGGCAGTGTGATTTCTTACCTTTATTGATCTATGAACAAGTTCAAAAGAATTTCAGCAAGTTTGGAGTTCAGCAAACATGAAACTCAATAGTGATAGAGTAACAACATTTGGTGTACAGCTTAGGGATAAGGGATCATCAGTGCATGTGCTAAAAAGAGCAATCAGCCTTTAAAGGAAGCCTTCATCCTGCAACACTTAGATCTAAATGAACCTAACGATGAAAGCCAATAGAGCAGGGTCTTGAGACTTGGCAACTTTCAGACTTGTGGACTTCAACTCCCAGAATTCCTGGCTGGCAGAGGAATTCTGGGACTTGAAGTCCACAAGTCTTAAAGTTGCCAAGTCTCAAGACCCCTGCAATAGAGTCTTCCAATCATGTTCTATATTCTCTCTCTCTCTCTCTCTCTCTCTCTCTCTCTCTCTCCCTCTCCCTCTCCCTCTCCCTCTCCCTCTCCCTCTCCCACCTCCCAACATCAAGCTAAAAAGACCTCTCATTATTTGAATGCAACAGAGATGAATTTTTGAGAGTTCAGAGCTGAACCTTATCATCCTGAATTTGAGGGCCATGAGACACCTAGTGACCCAATGATGTACCAGATGAGGCATGGCCACTATTCAACCCATTTCTTTTGCTCTGGAAAGGTAGGGATAGAGATGAGAATGGTAGACCTCTTTCTGAGAGGCAGATTACCCCCATTTCTACTCTTAATACAATCCCTCCCCTATAGCAGAAACAGCTTTAAACCATGTTGCTAAATTTTGGTGGAAAAAATAACAAACCTGTGGCTGAAAGGGTCAACATATCTCTGAAGCAGAGAATATTCTGGAAGCTCCCTTTTTTGTATAAAAACTTCATCTGTATTTTCAGACAACAGAAATACCTTCTCCTGAAACATGGAAGTTTTGACACTACATAAAGGGATAGGGCTGTCTGTAACGTTTCCTCTTCTTCCCCTGTTTATTCCATGATTTCCTTGATTTTTCTGAAAAAGAAGTGGATAGAACACACTGGCAGTCCTGCCCTTTATGCACTTTCAAAGCTCAGGAATTCAGACAAATAATTGAACAAAGGCAAGTCTAGCTTAAACTTTGGAAGTACTGTATATATAATACACCCACTTCTTTAATGGCTCAGGGCTCAAGATGCCTGAATACTGTAGAGTGATCGTACAAAAATGATCTATTATACTGTTACTTCCAGACTAATTTATTTTGCTCCTGTTATGTCCATATTGTCTGCTGGATTATATAAGGCACATTTGCTAGACCTTCATTTCTGAGTTTAGTTTGATATACAGCAACCTTCTGTATCTTTCCATCGTAAGTCCTTTTTAATATCTCAGCAAGAGACAGAATGCCTAGCTTTATGGCTACGGTTCTAAGCATATTCATGTGAAAATGAGTCTTGTTGCTATTGCTGAGATAATTTGTCTATTATTGGGCTTTCAAGTTAATCCATAACTCAGAGCTTGGTCATTAATCAACAGGTTTGGCACTTTTCCTTCACTTAGATTGTTTATCAGCTCAACCTCTGGGAAAGTCTCCTGGGCACAATGATAAATCCAGGGCACTCGCCTTCACTTTTGCCAAGGGAACAAAGTACAGACAATATTTTGCCAACTAATGCTACAGAGAACATAATGGAATCAGTAATATTCAAGACTGGTGTGAAAATTCCAAGATGAATATGTATCCACCTATTCAATTATTTATTTAGTACAATTATTTTCTACCTTTCCTCCAGCTACTCAAACCAATGTTTATAAGTATAATGGTACGTGGGAATGACCTTGGGAGGCAGGAAGAAGAGCCACAGCCTAGAAACCATCATGCAAAAGGTATCTCAGCCCACAGAAAGAAAAAGGCTATGGGAAGCATGTCAGAAGAGACCCTTTTTTTTGTCTTTATTGGTGTATGGTGTGTTTTTAACACGAAATGTAAATAAAGATTTATTTTTTAAAAAAAAGAAGTGACCCTCCCTAGTTTTCTGGAAAATCAAAATAAAAGAGGGGAGAAATATTTTTAGACTTGCAGGATTCTGTTACTGTAACCTTACAATAGTGTTACTACTCATGGTTTATGCTTTTGGTCTGGACTATCTCAAAGAGCTGACAATTGCACCCTCGTGTGCATTTTCTCCACAAGAACAGCCCTATGGAACAGACTGGACCAAAATCACTCAATATACTTCAATAATTGTAGGATAATGTGAACTTTGGTTGCCAGAATCCTAGATTAACACTTTAAACTTTATAGCATATTAGATCTCTTTACTTAAGGAGGAAAAGCTGCTGACTTTCTTATTGAGGAGGCATTCAACTATATCCAAAAGGGCTGGAATCAATTCCTGAACCTAATTTCCTATTTAGTAACACCATTTTTGCTTTATTCAATCTAATTTTAGCTTTGTTTTCTCCCATCAAGTCTGTAATGGAATGTAAGAAATTTTAAAGGATGTCTATTATTTTCTTGGAGCTTGATGATAAAGAACAGTACAGATAAATTCTGTATACACTGATATATCACTTCAAAACTCTGAATGATTTTCCTCAGCAGTTTCACCCAGAGGTTGAATAGCTTGAAAGAGAAGATGTAACTCTATAGGATAATAGCAACAGTAGTAGCCCCCTTCTGGATGTAGAAGGTATAACCACTGAAAGGTTGTACCAGAAAGTGCTAAATAAATCAAACAAATAGATCAAACAGATTCTTAACCAACCTAGTCGACAACTTTATCACCCAAAAGATAAAGGAGGGAACTAGAAGTAAAGCTATACTGGACCTAAAGTTTACTAATCGAGAAGAAGTTATAGAGGGAGTTGAAGTTGCCAGAACCTTGGGTGAAACTGAAATTCAATATAATGCAAACACAAACAATAGAAAATAATATAACAAGAGTCTTAAACTTCAAAAGAGCTGATTTTAACATACTCAAACAGAACCTAGGAAAGATTCCATGGATGAAAATCCTAAAGGGGAAAACAACTCAAGAAGCATGGGAAACTCTGAGGAATATGATCATAGGGGCCCAGTCCAGCGCAGTATCACTGAAAAAGATAAACAAGAAATTCAAGAGGAAACCAGCATGGCTACACAAAGCTCTCTCTGACAAAGACAAAAAGGACAAGTACAAAAAATGGAAAGAGGGACACATAACTAAGGCTGATTATCAACAGCCATCCAGAACATGCAAAGATGAAGTCATGAAAGCAAAGGCTCAGAATGAATGAAGACTTGCAACAGAAATCAAGGACAATAAAAAAAAATCTTTCAACATATTAATAATAAAAAAGTCAAGGAAACTATAGGTCCACTAAAGAGAGATGGCAAGAAAGTAACAGGCAACAGGGAGAAAGCAGAACTGCTTAACTCATTCTTTGCATCAGTCTTCACACAAAAAGAAATTATAGCCCAACATACCAAAAAAACCCTACTGCAAAAGACAAACTAGAAACAAAAATTAAAATAAGCAAGAAAATGATAATAGAACACCTATCCAACCTTGACAAATATAAATCACTGGGACCTGACAGATTACATTCCAGAGTTCTAAAAGAACTGGCAGATGTTATCTCAAAACCATATCTTCCTTTAATCCTGGAGCACTGAGGAAGTACCTGAGGATTGGAGAAGGGCTGATGTGGTCCCCATCTTCAAGAAAGGGGGGGGGGAGACCCAGGAAACTACAGACCAATCAGTCTAACATCAATATCTGGGAAGATCTTGGAAAAGATAATAAAAAAACAAATCTGCGAACAACTAGAAGCAAATAAAGTTATAACCAGAGCCAGCACGGGTTTGACAAAAACAGATCATGCCAAACCAATTTTATTTCATTCTTTGATAAAGTGACTAAATTAGCAGACTAGCAAAACTCTGTGGACATAGTATACTTAGACTTCAGTAAGACATTTGACAAAGTAGACTACAACCTGCTGCTTAGTAAGCTAGAAAAAAAGTGGGATAGAGAGCAACACTATCAGATGGATTTGTAGCTGGCTGACAAACTGTACTCAGCGAGTAGTCTTCAATGGTAATACATCCACATGGAGACAAGTAAGCAATGGAGTACCACAAGGCTCTGTCTTAGGCCCAGTACTCTTCAATATCTTCATTAATCACTTAGATGAAGGAATAGAAGGGGAACTCATCAAATTTGCAGATGACAACAAGCTGGCAGGAATAGCCAACACCCCAGAAGACAAGCTCAGGATCCAAAAAGATCTTGACAAACATGAACAATGGGCCCTATCCAACAAAATGAGTTTTAATGTGGAGAAAAGCGAAGTTTTACATTTAGGCAGGAAAAACCAAAGGTTTACGTACAGATTAGGTGAGACCTGGCTCAAAAACAGCAACTGTGAGAGGAACCTTGTGGACAATCACTTGACTATGAGCCAGTAGTGTGCAGCAGCAGCCAAAAAAACTAATACAATCCTGGGTTGTATAAACAGACGCATAGAATCAAGATCACATGAAGTATTAGTACCACTTTATAAAACCCTAGTGAGACCACACCTGGAATACTGCAAACAATTTTTGTCACCACACTACAAAAATGATGTTGAGACCTTGGAAACAGTTCAGAGAAGAGCAACTAAAATGATCAAAGGCCTGGAGACTAAAACATATGAAAAACGGCTGCAGGACTTGGATTTAGCTAGTCTTAAAAAAAGAAGAAATAGGGTGACATGAGAGTGGTATTCCAGTGTTTGAGGGGCTGCCGCAAAGAAGAAGGTGTCAAACTATTCTCCAAAGCACCATAGGGCAAGACAAGAAACAATGGTTGGAAACTGATCAAAGAGAGAAGCAACCTGGAATTAAGGAGAAACTTTCTAACAGTGAAGACAATTAAGCAGTGGAACAGCTTGCCTTCAGAAATCGTGGGTGCTCCATCACTGGAGGTTTTTAAGAAGAGACTGGACAGTCACTTGTCTGAAATGATATAGGTTCTCCTACTTGAGCAGGGGGCTGGACTAGAAGACCTCCAAGGTTCTCTTCTCTTCTCTTCTCTTCTCTTCTCTTCTCTTCTCTTCTCTTCTCTTCTCTTCTCTTCTCTTCTCTTCTCTTCTCTTCTCTTCTCTTCTCATGGTCATTGCCAAAGACTGCAGTCACCGCCAATTCTACTACTATTTCCTCTAATACACGGGGTGATGAAAATTCCCATGCAGCTGATGAAAAGAAGTAAGTTTCCCTCCTGATAAGGTCAAGGCTCCCCAGAGGCTGCTTCTGCTTCCTTCTTACTTTTCTTTCTCTTCAAAAGACTCTCCCTATTCCTGCTTGCAGTTATTTCTGCTGCTGGGAAAAAGGGACTTGTAGATAGAGGTCACAGTTTGCTGATCATAAAGTGCTACCCTTCTACCCCAATAACTGCTAAGTCCTACTGTTAGTTCCAAAAACTCAGATGAAGCCTCACAAAGGCTACATCAATCCAAACCACCCAGGTCAGCAGATAACTTTGTAAACCTGAAAGAATGAAGAGGAAAACGAACACTAAAATTAGGTGTATAACTTTTTTTTAAAAGCATGTATTTTTAAGGCTGGCACTCGTGTGAAAGAAAATAAAGAACCTTTCTTTAGGAAATAGCATGATGGTAGAAAAGGCTGAATTATCTAACTCAGTCTATAGGTAAAGGACGACTGTAGCTTGTGCACTCCATTACAGAGAAAGGGTGAGTCAGGAAGAAGCTGAATAGTACAGATCAGGGTCAAAAAAAGAAAGGAAATTCAACTGAGGCAGAAGGAATAAAAGCCTTAAAAATATCAGTCAAACCTGGCGTTTCTCAACCTTTCTTTTTAAGAAATATTTTTTGTTAAAGTTTAAAACTAGCAAGATAAGAAATGAATGCAAATTAAGAAAAAGTTTAAAAATAAAAATGAGAGAGAAAAAAGGAGGAGGGATACAGGGAAAAAAGAAATATAAAAAATTACGTCCCTCTTCGTCTTGACAATTCCAAACAATTCTAGCAGCGTATCACCTCCTCTAATATTTAAGTTCTTGAAGTCCACACATCTTAAAGCTTCTAAGGTTGAGAAACTCCGGTCTAACCAAAAGGAGGCATCTTATATGCAGGTAACTGCCAAGTCTCCCTGCAAAACACCTCTATGTCAATTGTTCCAAGTGATCAGTGAGTTTATACATATATAAAACTAGTGCATGCAGAATTGAATTCCACCAACCTCTTCTTCCTTCAGATAAACAGGTGAGATTCTATCCTTCAAGACCCAACGATAACCTGCCTTTGCAAAACTCCATGTCTTTTCATTCTATACTGCAACTCACCCATGCAAGCTTTCCCATTACTGTTGCTGATATTCTGATTGCCCTAGCCTAGCCAATTACATTCCCTCTGTTAGAATGCACAGAGGACAAAAGTTAGGATTTTGTGTAGTAAAATCAGATGACTCTTTGATGTCAATTGGGCAAATAAGGAGAGGGAGTTTATTATTTGGAGATTTGATGGGGCCAGGAGGAGAGTTGGGTTTGGTTGAATATCCCTAAAATAGAATGGAATACTTGGAACACCGGCACCTGAAATCACCACATTTTGGGTTGTATCCAAAACAAAACAATCTTGCTTTGTGTTGTGTATGCTGGGGACTGTCAATCACAGCAAGCCAATAGGACCAACAGGTGGCGCCAGTCAAGGCTCGGATTGGCTGGTCAGCATTCGGCGGGAATTCCGGATGTGGGGATTGGTTTTGGGAATGTACCTGGCTAGGTATTTAAAGGGGCTCCGGAGGCTCCATTGTCCTTTGTTCCTGCCTGCACACAATAAAGACTGTTGCTGTGAATCCTGTCTGTTCCTGTCCATGTGGTCCTGACAATATACAACACTTTGGTTTTTAAATGAACAAAATCAGCCAAAATGTTTTTATTTCTGGGGTCTTTGCTGCTCTCTGAGCTTGGTTGTTTTCTTTTCATACTTGTGTTTTGTTCATGGGACACTTGGGCTGGCTATTCCTTGCTCGAAATGATTCATACCAATAGTGTCGCGGTTCCTGTTTAGTAACAAAAATGCAGAGCTGCCTCTACCTTTAGATCACCACTTCCACTTGAATAATGCATACCCTTGGTTTTATTTTCTACTGAATTTACTGGATTTATGTAGCTGTTATATTCCATCAGGGAACTGATCAATTCACTCTCAAAAGCACATGATGTTCACTTTCACTACCCCTTATGCAATTTTCCTCCCAAATAATTTTTCTTCTAGCTGTTTTTATCACAGATTTTTTAAAAAGGCAAATACAGCTTCTCTGTACAATAGAGTCCATTATAAACCAAGGGTACACTTTCCATTTTATTTCTGTAATGCTGCCACACTCCTCTTACAAGGAAGGGAAATCAAACTGGGAGGTGTTTTTGTTTGTTTGTTTGTTTGTTTGTTTGTTTGTTTGTTTGTTTTGAAGATGTTAAGAAACAGATTGAAAGTGACTAGTAGAGATTAAGATCCGGTTCACTGGTAACTGGCTCGGGCAAATTAACTAGAGACAAATTGGTCCAGAAATACAGATGGGAGGAAGAGATTCAAGGGACTGTATGCGGGAAAATAAGTTAGTTTCTCTTCAAAAGGGACATAAATGTGCAGAACCAAAGGAATGATAATAAAAATCTGTATGTCTACAGAGAGAAATTTGGACTTTAAAAATGCATACAGGTGGTGGGAATTTAATTTTTATTATTTGTTTAAATTTTTATACCCCTAGAAGGTGACTCTGGGTTGCTTACAAGTTATAAAACAAATAAAAATAGTTCCAATATTAAAAAAAATTAAAATGACACAGATTAACATATTATTAAGAATTGTACAAAAACCGCAAGTAAGAGAACTAAGAGTTGGATGGATGGGCTAGGGGTGAGATCTTCTTACCCTTTCAGCCACCTCCAGCAGTGAGTGTGCCCCTGGGGGCTCCAGGCCCACCAGCAAAGCCAGGTTTTACTACCCTTTCAGAAGGCCAAAAGTGAGGAGGAAGTTCTTAGAGCGGAAAAGGCTCTTCTCCTTGACCCCACCTGCTTCAATTCCTTAGCAGACGGGATTCAGAACAGGCCTTTTCTGCTGGCACAGGTGGGGTGGGCTTGTTGGGCTTTTTGAAAGTGCACTCAGTTGGTCACCAAAATTATGGCCTTTTATTTCTTCCTTTTTCTCTTTCAGTTAAGAGAAATGCCTTGTGCTTACGTGATAAGAATAGTGTTAAATAGCGGGTTCTTTGAAGCAGGAATGAAGACGCGAACAGAGTACAGGGTAACTCATAGTTTATTTCGTGCTGTGACTGTACTGAGGGTAATGGTTGCAACCAGCCGCAATATATTGTCTACCCCCAGGCGGCAGCCAATAGGTTTGAATCAACCATTGCCGCCTGGAGATAGCCAATTGCAGCACAGGAGACTTGTAGTCTGGGTTGCTGGAGAGACATTAGCTGCTCCAGCAACCCACGTGGCATTCCCTCAAAAAGCCCAGTACATAACAAATAGTACATATGATGCTGTATATTGTGTACCTACTCACAACTAGGAAACTTGTCACCACAAAGCCTCACACAACAGTGCTTCTAGCATAACTTTTCTCTTGGGCCTCTTTCCCTGATCTATTCCATATCTTCCTATAGTCCAGGGTTCTCAAACATGGCAACTTTAATGTGATGGCTGGCTGAGGAATTCTGTGAGTTGAAATACACAAGTCTTAAAGTTGCAAGTGTGGAGACCCCTGTTATAGATTTATCCAACCTGCCGCTAATTCTGGATACCGCTATCTCCAGCCATCATAGCCAATGATAACATAGTAACACAAACTGTGGATTTTTATTTATTTCAAATTATTTATTTAGTTCAAATTATCAGTACATTTGAGGAACCCAAATTCAGCATACAAGAAATAACATGACCCATTACTATTATTAAAAGAAAAAAATACACTTACTACTGTATTAATCTCATGACTTCACAATTGTAGGCACATTAGAGGTATCATCTTGCCCAAAGCCAGCCAATTTCTCAAATATACAGTTCTTTTGTCTGTGTTTTGCTCCCACTTCAGTAATTCCAATCTTACTCATTTCTAACATATGTGGTACAAGGCATTTCACGTTATTGGGCTACTATGCCTGCAGCATTAGGAAGAGAAATGGCCCTTATTCTTATCTGTTTTTGGAGTGAAATATCTCATGTATGGCTTATATGGAAATAGCAAATCTCTAAGATACAAAATTTTTAAGGAGCCTAGTTTGACTTTGAGATATTTCCTGATGTCCATGCCCATGCTTATATAATATCTGTGCCTAAGTTAGCTCTCATGGTAGCTATATTATGAATGTGCCCACTTGTTCTCAAAACTCCCAAGGTGCTGAGATTCATTAATTTTATGTAGATTCAACTGAAATTATACCATTTTAATTCAATGAATTTATTTTGAACAATGATTGAAATAGGACTGAATACATCAGATATCTGTTTGCCATCTCATTTTATGACACACATTTCCTAGGATGCAACAGCATTGCCTTCACATTGGCACATTTCATTGCTCCAAGTACACAGAGGGTTGATGTCCTCCTTTGGTTTCTAGACCCGTATTGAATGCAATAGACCGCTTCTTCACCCTTTGGACACTGATTTGGAAGCAGACAGGTACAGTGCAATGTTTCTTCTGTAAAACAGATAAAAATGTGGGATCAGCTCATTATTTAGTTTTACAGGTAGTCCTCAACATACAACAGTTCATTCAGTCACCATTCAAAGTTACAATGACACTGAAAAAAGTGACTTTCACCATTTTTCACACTTACGACCATTGCAGCATTCACTCAACCATATAATCAAAATTCAGACCCTTGGCAACTGATTCATATTTATGACAGTTGCAGTGTCCGGGATCATGTGTTCACCTTTTGCAACCTTCTGACAAGCGAAAGTCAGATTCACTTAACAGCCATGTTACTAACTTAACAACTATGGTGATTCACTAACCAACTGTGGCAAGAAATGTTATAAAATGGGGCAAAATTCACTCATTTAGCAACAGAAATGTTGAGTTCAATTATGGTCGTACGTTGTGGACTACATGTACTTTAGTATTTTGTGTTTGTGTTTGTGTGTGTGTGTGTTTGTGTGTGTTTTCATTTGATATGTACCTATATTTAAATGCTGTACAAGAAGACCTACCTATTTGGCAGTAATCATCATAAGACTAAAATAAATTTTCTTAAGAATCGATTCTTGATCTATAATGACCACTTTTTGTCATAGGTTTATAAAACTACCCTTGTAACAGAAGTTGCCCAGGGTTTTGGGTTTTTCTTCCAAATTATAAGCCAACTATTGTGATAAGGTTTTGAAGCCAAGATCCACATTTAGTTTTTCAGGAGTGGCAAAAGAGGTCCTCAGAAGATGGATGATGAGTATGTAGTGCTATATCATACAACTTAGATAAGACTGGCATTTTTAGTGTGTATGTGTTTTTGTTCAGAGTGATGAAGATGTTCATCACTTGCTTCCAAATAGAAGTGGGGAGTTTTAATTTTATTTCATCAACAACTACCTCTACACCTTCTTACTAGATGTTTAAATTAAGGCTTAAAATTGCAATTTATTTCTTTCCCTGTCTCAGTGTAAGGTGAAACACCCCTACCAACCATTCTTTAGGAGCAGATATAAAATAGATTCTATGTCTAAATAGTGAGGTTTAAAGCAAGAGCAAAGGAGGTAGAAATGTTAATTTTAACCAGACAAGCCAAAGCTTTTTTCTGTAGGAATCTCTGCCAAGGCAATTTACAGGAAAGCTCACAATTACTTAATCCTACCACACAGTGAAAAACAAGTTGCAAAACAAACAGGGATCTGGGCAGTCATTTTCAGGAATATTTCACAACCACACATTTTTTTAAATCTTTTCTAAAGAAAGCAAAATAAATAAAGGACACATCTAAGGGGATTGTTTGATACTATGCTCTTAAGAAGCCTCGGAGGACAGCAACATAATTCCACTCATTTTTCCTACTTGTCACAAAAGCTTTTTGGAGTTAAAGTGTGTTGATTCTCCCATAAATATGCAGAGGGCTGCATGCAACGGTCTTCAGCAAATGTCTTTCATTGGCTGTCATGTGACCACCAAAATCCTAAATAAGTCATCGAAGTACTCTTTATTCCAGACCTGTATTGTGTTACAGCAATACTCAGAAGTGCCTTTTTCAAAAATAGGTCTGTCAATTGCATCATTATATAGAAAGATCAAGCTTTCTCTCATTCATCATCTCGTCAGCTTCAGGACTGCATGAAATTTAAAAGAATATGACCCTACTATGATGAATTAACAGGTCCCCAACAAAGACAACCTAAAACTGATACTTTATTCAGAACATTGTTTTAATATTTTGTCAATTCACTAGGAGAAAAGAAAGGCCTACCACACGGAAGCTGTAGAATGCAGCTTCCAAGATCTGCAAGGGGGCATTGCATACCACCATTGTATCAATAGAAATTGACTTATGTGAACAATGAGTATTTATATATCTCCATATAACCAGAATTATGTAGAAACATTTTATGCATTAACTTTTAAAAATATTTATAAAACTAACTTTACAAATTTATTTATTTATTTATTGAGTTTATATACCGCCCTATTCCCGTAGGACTCATGGCGGTTCACAAGGCAATTATAAAATACAAAAATTAAAATCAGTTAAAACAATTAATTAAATTTAAGCCCTAAAAATTAAAATATAAAATCCAATTAAAAATTAAAACCCCCTCAGTCTGGGCCAGACAGCTCAAAGAGCCAGGTTTTCAGGTCCCGGCGAAATGAACGAAGGTCGGGGGCCATCCTAACTTCCGTAGGTAGTTGGTTCCATAGGGCAGGCGCACCCACAGAGAACGCCCTTCCCCTGGGAATAACCCGCCAGCATTCTTTAACCAGCGGTACCCTGAGAAGGCCCTCCCTGTGGGAGCGCACAGGACGATGGGAAGTTGATGCAGGCAGCAGGTGTTCCCTTAGATAGTCCGGACCCAAACCATTTAGGGCTTTATAGGTCATCACCAGCACCTTGAATCTCACCCAGAGGGCAACTGGAAGCCAATGCAGCTCGCAGAGAAGAGGTGTTACACAGGAGTATCGGGAAGCTCCCATAACAACTCAAAGATTGAAGTGTTCAAGAGACCTACCTGAACATCTTTCCCAGTCATAGCATACATCATATCCACACGGCTCTTTCTTTCTGCTGTTTGCTGAAAGATTTGCTCTCTCAATAGCCCAGGTCAACCTGGTGTCATCACTGCAAGGTCCATTATGAATGAAATGGACTTGTTCATCATTCCTGCACTTTTCGGCCAGAAAATGACAGCTTGGATTTGTAACAGTTTGTTCAGATTGTACATCCAATACACAGATACTTTCTGAGCCAATGCTGGAAAACCAGTAAATACAAATAATATATTTAGAGGCAATAAGATGCCATTGGCTAGCCTTACTTCCATATTTCTACAATATAATCCATTGCCTGAATAGTCAATATTCAAATATTTTATTGGCCAATGCATCAATGATTTCCAATATTCTAGAGTTTAGTACATTGTGTAACTAAGCCTGTACCAATCACCAAGCTTCAATTTGTCTCTCCTGAACAATATCTTTGATGTTGATTTTGACACTGTTAACTGGCTCATTAAAAAGAAATTAGCATTTTACCCACTCTGTTGTCCCAATAGGCGAGGCTATAAACTCTATATCAGAGTAGGTAGACCCTTGGAATGTTGGGACAATAGTTAACTTTTATAGGACCCTTCATCTTCCTTCACCAGCAACCACTGTGGTTTAAGGAGGCAAAAACCATAAATTGTCTGAACTACAATATGTTTTTGAACCTGAGAGTATTATAATCAATTTAATGTTTTAATTTCCTTGATTTATAGCAATAATAAAGTTCTTGTGAACCAGCTGGTTTCATTTCTTTAGAATGTGCTTAAGTAGTTTTTATAATTCTTCTCCCCTGAATACCACCCAGACATTAACAAGGCCTTAACTTATGAGCAATTTAAAAGCTATCTGTACAAAGGCCAAGGAGCCCAATTACTACCAGGAGAAAACCAGGCCACAGAACAGTATTTTGAGTTTTATCCAAAAGAGTACTGGCAATCTCTGCTTTAGAAATGCATTCAGCTGGAGTTTTTGTTTTGTTTACTTGTACTGTGTAACAAGGGACACGGTGGCTCAGTGGGTTAGACGCTGAGCTTGTCGATCAGAAGGTCGGCAGTTTGGTGGGTCGAATCCCGAGTGCCGCGTAACAGAGTGAGCGCCTGTTACTCGTCCCAGCTTCTGCCCACCTAGCAGTTCGAAAGCACGTAAAAATGAAAGTAGAAAAATAGGGACCACTACGGTGGGAAGGTAACAGCGTTCCATGCGCCTTTGGCGTCTAGTCATGCCGGCCACATGACCACGGAGACGTCCTTGGACAAACGCTGGCTCTTCGGCTTTGAAACGGAGATGAGCACTGGCTCCTAGAGTCAGAAACGACTAGCATGCATGTGTGGGGGAACCTTTACCTTTACCTTACTGTGTAACACTTTCTAGGTTAAAATATGTATAATTTAAGCTTTTCCTTGCAAGACTTTGTTCTGAAATTCTGCAAAACATTTACTAGCTCAGAGATTTGCAGAGTGCAGGTGAATTGAAAAATTAGCAAAATAGTTTTTTCTCCTCCCTCAGTCCTCTCCCTGAGAGCCTTGCAAACGCTGCAATAGGACAGCTTATCTCTTTTCACCAATCCAGATATATTCATCGGGACATAATGAACCTTAGAACAAGGCGACATCCTCACATAGTTCCTCTATTTTATTATTGGTCTTCTGGAAGTACTGAATTTCACCTAGCCTTTGCAAACATTTCAGAAATTACTGAGCCAAATTATTTAGTTCAGCTGTAACTGTTGAGGTTCAGCACAAATGGTAACTTAATGAGTATGGGCCATCAGCTGTATATACAGTCCCCCAGAGACCTAATAAATCTAATTGTGCTCTCCACCTGTACCTACCTTTCTTTCCTGCTGAAGAAAAATCAGCTGCCAACAAAAATAAGAGGGCTGCCAAACTATAGGCAGATTATAAAATCTGAAACCTGATTATTTACAATATTTTGCACCTATACTTACTTGCAGTTCTCTTCTGGGGATATGCAGACGCAATGAGAATCCACCTCTTTTTCCCCAAGACTGCAATTGTCTTTGACATGACGTGGCTCACCTAAAGAAGGAATTAAGAGAAAGAGGGAAAGAGTCAGATTTCAAATCAGTTGACAAGCAGGTTGTGAGTTTTAACATCCTAGTATAATCTGAAAAAGAAGTAAAATTTAGGTATTTCAACTGGGATCATGTTCAGTCAAGAAAGAACTGTTTATGATGCTTTGAACAGAATACCATACTCAATACACAACCCAAGACACATGTTAATTAGACATGGAAGGCTAGAATTGTACACGCCTCAAAAATCTGCTTCAGTCTACTATCCATCTAGGCCTAGAACTTTGTGAGACCACCTCTATTTTCTACGAACTGTTCATCATACTGTGTAGGGATCCTCAAAACTTTGCTTCATTTTCTTATCAACACTGGAAGGCACTTTACAGCTTTGTCACTTTTGGGAGATATTTTCTTTAAAGTAACATGCTCTGGATTACTTGGAAGAAATTGGCATAGGACTTACTATGAGGCACCCAACTTTCTGAAACATTGCCATGCTTACAATAAGAGTAGGCTCTCTTTTGCAGAGACGTATCTCCCCTTCCACTATTTTTAGACAGTCATTCATGGCAATCACATGGTCATTCCAAAAGGTGTGAGAAAGCCGAAGCTTCTCTACAAAGAGTGCAGTTCTTCTATAGGCATGCCAGACCTTTTCAAGGTTTAGAGGAATTCTTGAAGTCATTTTGTTCATTTTGAGAAAAAAAAATACAATGCCAACTAAACATTGCTTATGGTTAAGGTTCATCTCACCAAGAAACCTTCTGCAGCCACCTGCTCAAATTTATGTAAAAAAAGTCAAATCCCCAATAGAAATCTTTAATTCCCTACAGATAATAGAATAGGCTGTTGGGTAGCAGTCTGCATTCAGGTTACTAGAGGATAAGATACAGCCTCTGGAATATAAAGGATTGGCTGTACATCTAGCAGAATTAAAGGACAAAGCACTTCTGAGCACATGCTACAAATCAGGCTTTTAGTAGCAAGGCTGAGTTCACACTCCTTTTGCACAATTTTCCACTCTTTATCACAGCTTTATTTAGATGGACTAAGTGAGACCTCATTGCAGATTTACCCCAAATTATAGGTTTATTAGTAAGTTGTTGTTGTTGTTAGTTGCGAAGTCATGTCCGACCCATTGCGACCCCATGGACAACGTTCCTCCAGGCCTTCCTGTCCTCTACCATCTTCTGGAGTCCATTTAAGCTCACGCCTACTGCTTCAGTGACTCCATCCAGCCACCTCATTCTCTGTCATCCCTTTCTTCTATTGCCCTCAATCTTTCCCGGCATTAGGCTCTTCTCCAGTGAGTCCTTCCTTCTCATTAGGTGGCCAAAGTATTTGAGTTTCAACTTCAGGATCTGGCCTTCTAAAGAGCAGTCAGGGTTGATCTAACTGACCGGTTTGATCTCCTTGCAGTCCAAGGGACTTGCAGGAGTCTTCTCCAGCACCATAGTTCAAAGGCTTCAATTCTTTGGCGCTCAGCCTTTCTCGTGGTCCAACTTTCACAGCCATACATTACAACTGGGAAGACCATAGCCTTGACTATACACACTTTTGTTGTCTCTGCTTTTTAGTGTGCTCTCTAGATTTTCCGTGGCTTTCCTCCCCAGGAGCAAGCGTCTTTTAATTTCTTGGCTGCAGTCCCCATCTGCAGTGATTTTGGAGCCCAGGAAAATAAAATCTGTCACTACCTCCATTTCTTCCCCATCTATTTGCCAGGAATTGAGAGGGCCGGATGCCATGATCTTGGTTTTCTTAATGTTAAGTTTCAACCCAACTTTTGCACTCTCCTTCACTCGCAACAAGAGACTCTTTAGTTCCTCTTCACTTTCTGCCATTAGAGTGGTATCATCTGCATATCTTAGGTTGTTAATTTTCAAAGTACATTCTATCTTTCTTGATGTACAAATACTCCCATCATTAAATCTTCAAGACAGAATAGCAAGCAAAAAAGAAAAGAAAATAACACTAATGAACAATCTACAGCAAACATGAAACATACTTTTCCTGCAATCAAGTGAGCCCAGAATAGCAGGGATCCAGGACGTTTGGTCCCCACATTTGTAAGTCCCTGGGCCTGTAAGACTGTAACCTCTAGGACAGCTCAGGTGGATCGTGTCCCCAATGTCATACTGAATTTTAAATGGGGTCACATGGACAGCATTGGAAACTGATGGTCTGTCACAAGCCAACCCTGTAGTTTAAGAAAAAAAATGTTATGATTTACATATTTTTATGTAACAAAACTATGACTGAGCAATATACTCAAATATATAGGTCTATATGCAATATAAAAGTACAACATAAGCATACAAATCAAGCATTAGAATAAAACTAGGATTTTTAAAATCTGATATTAGGACGAAAGATCTAAAAAGCACTCAAATATGGTCTAAAACTACCCAAAAATATTTAGAGAAATTAAAGAGATTTTAAATAGTAAACTGTCCTTAATAGTCACATATTACTTCCCCCCACCGAACATGTCAGCTGAAGCTGGGTAGGAAGTTATTCATGGGGAATTCTGGGAGTTGAAGTCCACACATCTTAAAATTGACAAAGCACCATCCTTCCCTACGTGCAAAACAGCCAGAAGCTTGATTTTGCTTTTTCTGGATACTGAGAGAAACCAGAGGCCTATTTAAATCCATATGACTATACTTCTTTTCCTGATGAAACATGAACAGCCACCAACATATGAATGCTTTCTATTTTTCTTCATCTTACAGGAAATATGAGATTACAAATAATTATAGTACTACAATTATTTATTATATTTAACCTCATCTTTCATGTAAGAATTACATATTCTTAACTTTTCCCTAAGGAGCTCAGACCTGCATATGTTTTCATACAACCTTATATGATTGATTAAAGTTAAATTAAGTCATTTTAATTCATGAGTAGGAATTTGAACCAAAGTTTTTTCTTGTCAGATAAAGATGTCCTGGCCACTGCATTAAGTTGGCTCATTCTGAGGGTAACATGTAACTGTTTCCTAAACAACAATAGGATTATTAGGAGTAAAACTGGACTGATACATGCCATTTTCTCTTTGGAGTAAAATACAACTTTTTTCTATTCTTCTATTGGGGCATACCAAGTGTTGAACTGCCTCTCAAAGAAAATGAGGATATCTACACATTAAAATGTTTAATATTAGACTGAACAAAGTATTTTAGTCTGCACTGCATGCTGATGGATAACACTATATCAAGCCATTTCGATTGGGAAGTTGAAACTGAGGTCTGGATCAATATTTAGTTATTGTTAGAGTAAATTTGTGGGAAAAAGTGGCCCTTTGCTCAGAATTCCATTTGACCTCAATGAGTTTAAAGATCCAAACTTACATTTTCTCATTTCTCCCTTGAAGGGATATATTATTAATCATAAGGCATTTGAGTTATTTATTGTTATCCAATGTATTCTGTTTCTTACATTGGCACTCAATGTTCTGTTGTGCCCATGTTTTGACTGGCAGGCAGTGAAAGAATGGGTATCCTGAGCGAAAATAGCCACTGAAGCAAAGCACTTCTGCTTGTTCTCCAACATCATAGCATGGTTTTTCATTCTATAAAGTAAAAGTTTAGTGCAATAAGTGGAATATTCATTACATGAATTAGATGTTTTAGACCAGGGGTGTCAAACTCAATTTCATTGAGGGCCGCATCAGCATTGCAGTTGCCCTCAGGGGGCTGGGTGGGTGTGACCTGGGTGGGCGTGGCCTACTGGGTGGGCATGGCCAGCTCTACATCATTCACATCAAGGGTGCCTATGGGAGCCTGGGCAGGAGTGGGACAGATCTGAGGGTCTCTGGCAGAAGGAGGGTCTCTGGGCCAGGGCCAAGGCAGTGGGGGCCGTTCCCTCACTGTTTCCAGGATGGCTTCGCGGGCCACATGAAACCACTTCGCGGGCCGGATCCGGCCCCTGGGCCTTGTGGTTGACATGTCTGTTTTAGACTTTGAAAGCGGGACTGATACAATACTACAATAATTTGAGTTCTCATGGTAGCAACAAAAATATCACGAATTAAAGAAGTTATAAAATAAACATAACAAAAGAGGGTAGGGCTAAAGAGAATGTTCTTCAAAAAAAAGGAAACCAATTTAGAGTAATGGCAGCAGGTTTTTAAAAATATTCCTGTGATTAAGGAAAAAGAACTTAATATGCAGCTGAACATTTGGTTGTGCATGTCAAAATGGATAACTTTATGAGTGTGCCAAGAGATCAGGGATGTAATGGGCAGCTTAAGATTTATTAAAAATATTCAATATGTAAGTATGAATCACTAAAACCCCTGCCCAGATTTATAGTAGCTTTTATTTTTAAGACAAATTTTCTTTATAACCAAAGGATGCAAGACTTTGGCTTGTTGAAAAGTCCAATGGTATTTGTATACTCTCATTATTTCCCAATAGAATTTGAGGCAAAATTCTTTTACATCTTTAATTGAAGTAATCTTATTTTAAATTCAATTTTGGATGGCAACCACAATTGCTCCCCTTTATAATAATCACATGAATCTTTTTCAAGTGTTCTTGTAAATATATGGCCATTCACATAAATCAAGGTGTCTATAAATCCACCTATTGACTGGAATTAATTTCTCAGGCCTGTCGATCAATTCCTTAATATTTGTGTATGTTAGAGAGTTACAATATCTCTGGAACAGAAATATGAACAGTACTTCCATCTTTTCCAATATAACTCTCTCCAGAAATATTAGGAATCAAGTCCTCAAATTTCTCTCTGAGAATTCTGACATTACATTCCCAACACATGTAAGGGGTTGAATTGTGATAGAATCTCAAAAATTCATTTCTGGGAGCACCTTATCTCAAGAGCCTAAAAAGGCACTATAGCATTAGTGCTATTTGGTGAAAGATTGGGATCCACTTAGACAAGTGTCAGAGTCTTCTCTAGTCCATTAAATGCTGCTAACCCTGATGAATCCATTTTCTGGTGCTTCTGGAGTGAAACATCCTGTGTCACATTTGGGTTTTATCCGTCCTTCTTCAGTATAGTCATCATCATTTACACAAGTAGCACCCCTGTAATTGTAACATTGTCCATTTAGGAATTTATTAAAAAGAAAACCATAAAGCAAAAAGTCATAGATAATCAGTGGATTGCAAACAATCTGATAGGCCAAAGACAAATACCCAATTCTGTTCCATTTATTTTAGATTTGGCATCCCCCAATATCTAGGAGGGATATTTATAGCTTTCTGATTTGTTCTGCCTACTTATTTCAGATTTAAAGGGTTCTTGGCTTCCTCCACTTTTTAAAAATGCTGGAAACAAAATTCCTTGGGCTGCATCCACTTGAGGGATCTGAAAGGGGACATTTAACTTACTTTAGAATCACCTTTTCAGGTGTTAATGGGGACTATCACACTTTACATCTTTTATGCTCTTTTAAAAATTCACTTTCTATGCAATGAGATTTTGGACTTCCTCATCTCACAAAGGCATCTGGAAGGCCACATATTTCTTCCCCTCCTTTTTTGAATAATACACAGTTGGGTCCTGAAATCATTACCCATAGGTGTGCAAAAGGGAAACCAAAGGTTAAAACATGCATCAAAATGGAGGAGACCTGCACTGATGTCAAGATGCACATTCCGTTACTTTAACAAAATCTTGGTGGGTGAGAATCCCCCTGGTATTTTATAATAGTACATATCTTACTGGCTTTCAAACATTGAGATAAAACACCGTTCCTCATCTTCAGCGTCACCTTTACAAGGTTTTCCTCCATTCATGGGTTCAGGATTGTTGCACAGCCGAGTTCTTTGCCTCTTAAAAGATGAGTCACAAGCACTCCATGCTGACCAGCAACTCCAGTATCCGTCTACTGCAACTGGAGTGCAAAACAACACAATCCTTTTGTAGTCTTGGCCATACAGTCTTGATATGAGCAAAAAAGTCCTATCCATATTTCAGCCCTCTCCATCTTGATGCCCCCAGTTTCTTGAATCTCAACTTCTCCAACTGCCTAGCCTGCATCAGTAATTTGGCTTAGGCCTGGGATATTTGCAGGGCCGTCTGCTGCCGGGGACGACTTCCCATCGCCCAGTGCGCTCACACAGAGAGGGCCTCCTCAGGGTGCCGTCGGCCAGACAATGTCGGCTGGTGACCCCCAGGGGGAGGGCCTTCTCTGTGGGAGCACCAGCCCTTTGGAACCAACTCCCCCTTGAGCTTCGGATGGCCCCGGACCTCCGGTCCTTTCGCTGCGACCTCAAAACTTTCTTCTTCCATCAGGCTGACCTGGATTGACGATGGGTTTTTAAATATGTTTTAATTTTTAACTGTGTAGTTAATTTATTTTGGGGCTGTTATTTAATTCTTTTTTAATTTTTGTATTGTTGTTTTTATTGTTGTTAGCCGCCCTGAGTCCTTCGGGAGATAGGGCAGCATATAAGTCCCAAAAATAAATAAATAAATAAATAAATTTGGACTGCAATACCTGCAGTGTGCAATGTGATGGAATTCCAACACAGTAGTCAGGGTGGTGTTAATATGCATCATGCAAAGAACATATTTCTAATTTTCAAAGGCATTCTATCTACTTTTAACCTAACTACTATTATGCTGTGTGTCTGATTTGCTGATTAGTTTTTAAAAATGTAATTTTATATTGACTTTTAAATTTTGTGCAGCATTCTGTTCTGATCTTTAGTTTTCTAAGAAATGAATTTATTTCCTATGATATTTTTTAAAACAATTCCCAATTTGAGAAAGACAAAGATGGAAAAAGTCAAATTCAGAAATCAAGTGTATGTTCTATTACCCATGATAGAGTTATAAACATCTTAAAACATTTTCTATGTAAACAGGTTAGATACATTACTAAAGAAAAGACTCCAAAACGTGATTCTCAATTGTTCATGTATGCCCTCATGTTGTTTTCTTTACACCAGTAAAGAAATTGTTTCCAGTTGCCTTTTTCTGAAATGTTTTTTCAACTTCCTACTATAAACTACAGCTATGTTATCTCCAGTGATGAAAGAAAAGAAAGAGAGAGAGAGAAAGAGAAAGAGAGAACAGAAGTCCCTAAGGTTTGTTCAATACTGTTACCAAGCCACTAGAAATCCATTGTATAGTCAGAAGGCTGAATTGGACCTGATTCTTTAAAGATTGTCTACCCATCAATCACATCTGTTTTATCTTTTCAGCATGGAAATGAATTTATATGCCTTTTCTCAATTATGTAAAACTGCTATGTAAGCTATAACAACATTTTACGACATATAACAACATATGATATTTTGCCCATATTTTTACTTGTAGGACAAGAGTAAGGTAGAGAATGGTTTTGCTAATTTTACTTTTTGCCCAAAATTTTACTTTTTGCCCAAAATTTTACTTTTTGTCCAAAATTTTACTTTTTGCCTAAAATTAAATTTGACCTTAGGACTTTCTAGCTCTTTTTGCTACCTTATTTATACCATAGCAAAAACTGAAACTTCAATGCAAGGGCACCGTTATTTTTGTGCAAATCTTGTTACCGTCATGGGAATTGCATAATAAAATAAGATGGAGCTGTTATAAAAATACCTGATCTATAGTCAGGGGCTCGCAGCTCACAGTTGCTTCCATATGTTCCAGACTTACATACACAAAGGCATCCAGTTTCAGATAAAACTGGCTGAGCATTATTGGGGCATGGGGCACAGAGGCAGGGATCAAATTTTCTCATATATTCAGAAAAGGCCTTCCTGAGATTAAACCGTTTTGTTGCAGAGCATGGGAAGTTCTTTACCAAATCCACAAGGGGGGAAACCTAAGAAAGAAAGAATTATATTTAATTTCTCAAAAGTTGTCCCAGCAGACTTCTTAAACCAAAGAAATATTAGTTTGGGCCTTCTATCTGGGAATGATTGCCTTCCGCAGTCTGAAAAGCATAATATCCTAGTCCTATTAGACCTCTCAGCGGCTTTTGATACCATCGACCATGGTATCTTACTGCGGCATCTCAGGAGGTTGGGAGCGGGAGGCACTGTTTTTCAGTGGTTCTCCTCCTACCTTCTGGAACGTTCACAGTCGGTGTTGGCGGGTGGGCAGAGATCGACCCCGAGACCTCTCATTTATGGAGTTCCTCAGGGGTCGGTCCTCTCACCTCTCCTGTTTAACATCTATATGAAGCCGCTAGGTGAGATCATCCGTGGTTTTGGAGTGGGGTATCATCAGTATGCTGATGATACCCAGCTTTTCATCTCGACTCCAAACCACCCCAGTGATGCCCTCGACGTGATGTCCCGTTGCCTGGAAGTGGTCCGGGTCTGGATGGGGAGGAACAGGCTTCAACTCGCCTGGTGCGCCAGTTGCGGCCCTATCTGGACCGGGATGCCCTGTGTACGGTCACTCATGCGCTCGTGACCTCTCGCCTAGACTATTGTAATGCTCTCTACATGGGGCTTCCCTTGAAGACCACTCGGAGGCTCCAACTGGTACAGAATGCGGCCGCGAGAGTTGTCTTGGGAGTTTCCCGGTACTCCCATGTTACACCTTTGCTCCGCGAGCTGCATTGGTTACCAGTTGTCTTCCGGGTGAGGTTCAAGGTCTTGGTTATGATCTTTAAGTCCTTACATGGCATGGGTCCGGGATACCTCGAGGACCACCTGCTGCCGGCGTCAACTCCCCTCCGCCCTGTGCGTGCCCACAGAGAGGGCCTCCTCAGGGTGCCTCCGGTCAGGGAATGTTGACTGGTGGCCCCCAGGGGGAGGGCCTTCTCTGTGGGTGCTCCGGCATTATGGAACCAACTGCCGGTTGAGCTCCGGATGGCATCGGACCTCCGATCCTTCCGTCGCAGGTTGAAGACCCACTTGTTTGAGTTAGCTGGTCTGGCCTGATGGGGAATATGGGTTTTTAATTGGTTTTTATTATTTATTATTGCTGTATTTTAATTGGGCATGGTTTAATTCTCTTTTAATTTTTGTATAGCTATTTATATATGCCCTGTGAACCACCCTGAGACCCTAGGGAGAAGGGCGGTATAGAAATCGAATAAATGAATGAAATGAATGAATGAACTCAACCCTGACAAGACTGAGTGGCTGTACATACCGGCATCTCAGGAAATTCAGATTATTCCATCTCTTACTATTGGGGGTGAGTTACTACCCCCCGTAGATAAGGCTCGCAATTTGGGTGTCCTCTTAGATTCACAGCTCTCCTTAGAAGATCATATAGGAGCTGTGACTAGAGGGGCCTTTGCCCAGGTTCGTCTGGTGCGCCAGTTGCGACCCTATCTGGACCTGGATGCCTTGCGTACAGTCACTCATGCACTTGTGACCTCTCGTTTAGACTACTGCAATGCTCTCTACATGGGGCTGCCCTTGAGGACCACTCAGAAGCTTCAGCTGGTACAGAATGCAGCTACGCAAGTTCTTTTGGGGGTCTCCCGATACTCCCATGTTACACCTCTGCTCCATGAGCTGCATTGGCTTCCAGTTGCCTTCTGGGTGAGATTCAAGGTGCTGGTGATGACATATAAAGCCCTACATGGCATGGGTCCAGATTACCTACGGGAGCACCTACTGCTGGCGTCAACTTCCCTCCGTCCTGTACGCTCCCACAGAGAGGGCCTCCTCAGGGTACCACCAGTCAGAGAATGTCGACTGGTGACCCCCAGGGGGAGAGCATTCTCGGTGGGCGCACCAGTCCTTTGGAACCGCTTACCGGCTGAACTACGGATGGCCCCCGACCTTCGCTCCTTCCAGCGTGATCTAAAAACTTATCTATTCAAACAAGCCGGCCTGGTCTGATGGGTTTGGGGTTTTAACATTGTTTTTAACTAACTTACTACATTGGGCACAATGATTTAACTTTAAATCTTGTATCCTGTATTCTTATTTTTATTGCCCTGTACACCGCCCTGAGTCCTTCGGGAGAAGGGCGGTATATAAATCAAATAAATAAATAAATAAATAAATAAATAAATAAATAAATAAATAAATATCAGGAGAGGCATGGAGTTTAGTTATTACCACCTCCATAAATAAAATAAGAGAGGATATCACAAGATCTGACCATTTTAAGTACCATAGCATTCATTCAAAATATGCAACGTCCTCTTTTTTTTCTTCTTCTGTTCACGGGAACTTTGGCCTTTGCAGGAGGACATTCTGTTTTCCTCTTGTTTTTTATCACTTACCTCAAAATCAATCACAGTGGGATTGGTTTTGGCTGATTCCAGCCAGTTGTTAAAGATCTCATGCCCTGGCAAAGAGCCTTTTCTTTCCCAGGCTAGAGCTGCAGCATACTGTGCCTGCCCACCCTTAACCAGAGAAATGGATCGTTCAGATGACTTCAACATGGAACCTAAAATGGATGAATTACACAGAAGAGTTATATATTTAACTGCATGGATGTGGTCGATTCACTGGCTGAAGGAGCGGGGGGGGGGGCTCCAAGGGGAGTAAAGAGACATTCCAGCTTGGAGTTGGTGTGGGGGAAGAGAAACATCTGAGATCTGTATCTACCATTTCCCAAGAAAAGCCAATCTAGCAAAATTCTTGTATTATAGATGGTTAGCAATAAAGCATCTATTTGGGACTATTGACAGAGTGGTTCTGGTTGCTTACACTGGACAGCAGATCTTTATTAGGAGCCACTAAATCTGAGGAATGAGAAGAACCTAACATATGAGACAATATAATGGTGTGTGTGTGTGTGTGTGTTTGTCTGTATGTGTGTTGCATGTTTTATGGGGTAAAAGAAGTGCCTTAAACTTCTAAAGCCCATATTGGATTGATTGATTGATTGATTGATTGAAAATGTTGCTTACCTTCATGGCGTTCTGTAAGCTTATTTTGGCTGCAATATCCATAATGTGCAGTTGACCTAATGAAGAAAACATAGTTCTGTGTCTCTGTTTGTACACAGTTTTGCATTTGTTCTGTTGTTAAACCTAGGTATAATTCAATAGTAAAAACAGAAAATAAAATTTCTCAAATTATCCAAGTTGTCAAGCATTATAGTACGAAATCTTTAAAAATGGCATTACCTAGCCAACCTACAATTTTTTTACCTTCAAATTGCAAGGTACACAGGGTTATCTGAGAAAGGAGAGGGGGTAATAAAAAGCCAAGGTGGCATCTATGACTGTGTAATTGCAGCCCTACCTTGTTTTTAATGTGCATTAAAGATAAGGCTTTGATTGCATCATTCTGGCCACCATATTGACTTTTTCTGTTCTATGTACAGACCCCTGAAAGAATTTTTTAGATTTTTTCCCAGTGTAAATGATTTTTAAAAGCTTTTTATTTGTACGCTAAACATTTAGGGGATTTTATATCTAGGTGATTCCAACCCCTTTTTTCATCCTCCAATTGCCACATGGACACATTAAATTGAAATTTTTGATTTAGTTTTCTTAAACAGGCTTGGGAAAGGCAACACCTGGGAACCTTTCACAGTAGGAGCTCCAAATTTCATTAACAAAGAGAAGAATCCAGGTTCAGTATCAAAAAATATCCTGCACTAAAACAAAATTCAATAACAAGTCACAACTGATTGGGATGAACCCAATAGCATTGTATTTGGCTAAAAAAAGAATTTGAAATAGAATAGAATACTTTATTTGGTCAAGTGTGATTAGAACACAAGGAATTTGTCTCTGGTGCAGAAAAGCTCTCAATGTACATTTGAAACAACAGAGTAATAATTGTTGTGATTCAGGGTCAGCCTGTGGGTTCGGCAGTTGGGTCGGACGACTCAGAGGAGGAGGGGGGTGTTGAAGAGCTTGCTGAGGGGGTTGGAGAGCTTGATGATGAGAGCCCTCAACCAGGCCCCTCCCACCTGGTCACGACGCAGACCCAGCTGTGTGAGCCTGACAGCGTGGATGAAGATGACCCACAGCTGGCCCTGATCAAGGACGCCCGACGCAGGAGGCAGTCAATCAGGAGTAAACAGAGGAAGGCAATGGGGCACCTCGGAAGGAGGCAGAGAGAAGCCACGCCCTGTATGAAAGGGGAATGCGTGGGAGGGCTGGTTTGCTGAAGGCAACCGCTTGAATAGCTCCTGTTTCATGGTTCGTGTCTTGTTTGCTTTTTTATCCATAAATTTGGCATGCTTAGTTCCAGCCTCTTGACTTCTTGTAAAAGGGGTTGTCCCTGCTTTTTCTGCAGGGCCGGTAGCAGGCTGGTACAGAACAATAATAATCATGATAATGATACCAAAAAGAGGAGGTAGTAGAGAAGATAAGAATGTTAATAATACTACAGTCATGCAACATGAGTAAATAGGTCTATTCACCACAGCCAACTTGCTGTGGCCAACTTATTTTATTTTATTTTATTTCCATTTATATCCTGCCCTTGTCCAAAGACTCATGGCACCTTTCAAGCTTGCTGCAAGACAACTCGTTGCTATGGGACAACTTGCTGTGGGAGAAAAGTTACACTCATATCAAAGAAATGATGAAATAGAGTCACTAAAGAAAGGATGTAAAAGGGAGGGCAGAATGAAATGTGAATGACATATTTTTTTATTTATTTTAAATAATTAAATTGAATTGTTAAATTGTCCCATGGCGAGTTGTCCTGTGGCACGTAGGCCGTGGTGAGTTGTCCTGTGGCGAGTTGGCTGTGATGAATTGGCCACAGCGAGTCGACTGCTGTGAGTTGTCCCATTCTGTGGGACATAAGACAATACTGTGAGGACTAGGTGTCCAGCAGAGTGATGTCTCGAGGGGAAAAGGTGTCCCTGTTTTGGCATGCAATGCCCTATAGTGGCATCCAAAGGGAAGAAGTTGAAACAGTTTATGTCCAGGATGCGAAGGGTCTGTAGATATTTTCTGCCCTGCTTTGGACCCATGCAATATACACGTCTCCTATGGAAGGCAGGCTGGTTGCAGTTATTTTTTCTGCAGTTCTAAACTAACCATTGGAGTCTGTACCTTTCCTGTTTAGTTGCTGTATCAAACAGACAGTTATAGAAATACAGATGACAGACTCAACAATTCTGCTGTAGAACTGTATCAACATCTCCTGAGGTAGTCTGAAGTTCCTAAGTCAATGCAGGAAGAACCACGTTAGGTTCAATGAGAATATATTAATGGTAGCAAATCTTTTCCTTCCAATCTTTCTGGTTTTTCTTTTGAAAAGTTGTATTCTGCTTAGATAAAATAGGGTGGCATCCTGAATACAGGTAGTCCTTGACTTATGATATTCGTCCAACAACCATTCAGAGTTACATTGGTGCTGAAATATATATATAGTGTGTTTGTAATACACTTAACACATATCTCCCTTGCTTCTCAGCTAACAAAGCGAGAAAGAGCCAGTGGCCTAAAGGTTAGAACAATTGCCTAATGTGCAGTCGGCCCAGGTATGACTAACTGATGAGAACAAATAAGTTTGAAATAGCTATATTAGTCTCCCTTTAATTCTTTGTTAGCAATCCAAAAAAATTACACACACACACACACATGTATATGAAGCAAGAAAACAAAGATGCAAGCAAGAACTGGATGAAGATCTGCAGCATACCTGGAAGCTCTACCCCAGACTAGCCTTGAAGCATGGAACAAATGAGCTTGCTTTGGCTGGCTGGGTTTTTTTCTGGCTGTGTACCAAGGGGCTTGTTGACATGAAGGGCCAGGGCAAGCACATTTTGTCAGCTGTGAGAGCAAGAAGATGGCACAGATCAGCTGGGATGGTGGAGCACACAATGGTAGGGGTCTTGGAGTGCAGGGTAGCAAGGACAACTGTAATTTGGGCTGGACCAATGTGACTGCAGATTCCCAGGGTGCAGAAAGCAGCCCCAGAGCTGGATGAGCTACCAGGTTGAGTCTCCATTTCGTGGCCTTCCTACAGTCCTAATGGCTATCTCCCACATTATTTTGGAAGCTTCAAAAGGCATCAGGAACTGCAAAGGAAAGGCGGTCAATGGAGATCCTATAATTTAAACCAACTCTTATTACGGCAACTCTATGGGGCTCCTCCCTTCTCCTAGCACTCCTTGGGCTGAGCAAGTGTTTGCAGGGCATTCCAGAAAGCATTTGGAAAGTAAATACAATCCACCTCCACCTCCATCTCTACTAAAGGAAAACAGCACTTTTCTCCTTGGATTCATCCAAGAGAATCCATTATTTTTCCCCATATTGAATCCATATTAAATTGTTACCCAACACCATGGAGAAATTCTTGTGGAGGGTGTTCAATTATTTCTTATTTATATTTTTTATTCTCAGTATTTTATAATAGCACTAGCCAGGGCTTTTTTTTCTCATAGAACGCTCAGAACGGAGTTCCGGCACCTTTTTTGGATGGAACCTTGTAGGGTAGGGCAAGACGGGTTGTATGACATGTGTGAGTTCCGGCACCTTTTTCTTTTACAAAAAAAGCACTGGCACTAGCCATAAGATAGTATATACAGTAGAATTCTTTATTTCTGTTGTTTTTCTTGTCTTTGCTTGTTGGATTACTTACTGTTGAGAGACCCATCCTCCCTGCTTAAATTCTTGATTTCTAAGCAAATCATCAGAAACAAAGATATAGATACTTTATACTGTATCTTCAGCACCCACATCATATGGACCCACATACCTGAATTTTTTATTTCTTCCTCACTAAACTGGTACAGAAGGTCATATTTGCCTCCCAATAAACCAGACGTGTAATAATGTGTCCCAAAGTCATCAAAAATCCGGCTGTATAGGGCGTAGTTGTACTCCAGAGGCAGGTTGTTGAGAGACTTTAAGAACACCTCAGAAAGTTGCAGATCTTGCTCCTTCATTGTGAAATTTGAAACTGCAAACACCTTATGGATCCTAATATAACTGGAAGACTTGGGAAACACAACAAAATGGATACGGAACATTATTGTCTTTCATGCTTTCTTTTTTGTCCATGACCTTTTAGGTTTTTGAAGCCTTGTATGCAACTCAGAGCAACCTGAAATATTTTATATAAATAAATTACATAAATAAATACAGGTATTCCTTGACTTGCCGTTCAAAGTTACAACAGCACTGGAAAAAGTGATTTATAACCATTTTTCACACTTATGACCTTTGTAGCATCTCCATAATAATGTGATCAAAATTCAGATGCTTGGCAACTGACTCATACTTATGACTGTTGCTGGGTCCCAATGTCGTGTGATCAACTTTTGCAACCTTTTGACAAGCAAAATCAATGGGAAAGCCAGATTCACTTAACAATCATATTACTAACTTATCAAGTGCAATGAGGTTATAAAATGGGGCAAAACTCACTTAACAAATGTCTCACTTAACAGCAGAAATTTGGGGACTCAATTGTGGTCATAAGTTGAGGACTACCTGTTCAAGTAGCTGCTAAAGAGATTAGTTGTTCTGTAGTCTGGACACCTGACAAGAGTCTCATCTAAGAAGAGGCCCACTGTGGATCCCTTTCTGTTCATCTCTCTTCTCTCTTCTGGTTCCATTTTAAGTAATGATGCAGATGGGGTCCAAGAGAAAGAAAATGGACAGTACTGCTCCAGGCAAGGAGTTTCCAGAAACCTAGAGACAGACCTGCACTCTCCTCCATTTCTCCCCTAATCTCTGCTTCGAAACACATGTAAGGAATGGAACTGGTAATATGAGGAAAACTGAGAATGGGAATCAAGGGATGACATTTACAGATTTCTATTGGACCATTGCCCAGCAGAATTCAAGCACTGTATCCACAATATAAGAGAAAAGTGGATGAGAAACCTCCAAGAGAGACATTTGTTTGTAAGCAAATGCCAAGTGTTGCTGAACCAGCACTTCAAAGAAACCAAATGAGCATGGCTCAATGTATTGAGAAGCCTGAATACATTGAGAAGCCTGAATAATTGGTGATGAATACACCAATGGAAGAAGAAGGGGACGACAGAGAATGAGGTGGCTGGATGGAGTCACTGAAGCAGTAGGCGTGAGCCTAAATGGACTCCAGAAGATGGTAGAGGACAGGAAGGCCTGGAGGAATGTTGTCCATGGGGTTGCGGTGGGTTGGACACGACTTCGCAACTAACAACAACAACACCAATGGAAGACTTGAAATACCAGGTTAGGCTGGATTATCATAAAGAAAATCTTATCTCTGTGGTCATTAGGAATCAAAAATGACTTGATAGCAAACAATCAATCAGATAAAAATAATTGACTATTGTAAGTAATTTCACAGTAGGAAGGACCAAATTGTGCACATCTTCATTAAAGGGGACCTTAAATTTTAAGCAAAATAATGAAGTTTGCTTACAAACAAATGTCTCTCTTGGAGAAAACTTCCACTGGTGCTAGCTACGTTTTTTTTTTAAAAGAAAGGCAGTTAAATCAGCTGAAACTGCAATGGGGAACTAAGTCGACATTAAGAGGTCTTTGCTGAAATTTTGATGATGAAATTGTCAAAAGGCTTGTCCAGAATATTCATTTTAATTCTCTTCCAGGCAATAGTATGTGCTGAGGGGGCTGGGGTTTCAAGATGGTAGATCAAGCATTGCATTCCTCTGTCCGCTTATATTGTAATTGTCTGTCTGCCATCATGTCAATTCTGACCCCACCACCATCACCACCCAAATGCCACTACCTCCAAGTGATTATAGCAGAACATCATAGTAGCAATAAAAGTCTATTTAACAGTGGCCCCCAACCTTTACAGCTTGGTGGCCTGGTGGGGGAGGGAGAGAGTGAACCAGTCCACCGCTCATGCAAGTTGAGATGCACATGTGGGTGCCAGCCTGTGGCTCCTGCAAGTCAAGCTGTGCTTGTCTGTGCACTGGCCAGCCACTTGCACGGTCCAGTTCTGAACAGTCTGTGGCCTGGTAGTGGGCCCCTGCTACACAAGTTGACTTCAATTAATAACTGTCTTGTTTATCATCATTTAAAATTACAACAGTGAGGAAAAATGTCCAGTCCTCACATTTATAACATGTCTTTAAAGGAAAGGAAAGCTTTGAAATCATACCATAAGCACAGTTGTGGTTTCTCTTAGTTTTGCTTAATAACTGAGCTGCTAATCCCAATTGTGGTCTCTAAATAAGGGCTGCCTGTATATAGAAGAGCTTACTTCCAAGGATACAGATTCTTACCATTTTTTCAGATGCTTTAATGGCTTGCTTGAACTGATAAGATGATGTTGATGTTGTGGTTGTTATTGACCCCCAGAAATAAGGGATTCCAGAAGTACCTATTCCAACACTCCGAGAAGATGAGGTTTGACTATGAGAACGGGTCATGGATGTTAAACTGGTGTAGGACTCTGTTATCACATTATCTTCTTGAGTTTTCACCTAGGAACAGAGATTTGTATAATTACAGATGTGTTCCTGGAAAGGAGGCAGGAGAATTAAAAGCCATCAAAAATAAAAATTTTAGCTTTTGTAAAAAATAATTGTTTGGAAAAAATAATATTAAAAAAAACATGTATATGCAAAAATGTCTACAGTTTCATATATGAACACTGGTATAGACTTAGAGATTGGGCCAAGAGTTCAGACGTCCCTGCATTAAGAAATCCCATTGGGATCCCATTTGCTTCAGCAATGAGCATATTTGAAACTTGGGTGTTCAAAGTACGAATTTGGCTGGGGGAGCAGCAAACAACAAACCACCTGTTATGGTTGCAAACTCTGTCTCATTTGAACATGCATCATAACATTGCAATTAAGCATGTAGGAGTGAAGGTTGAGTCATGAAGTTCAGACAAAATTGTGTTGGCTTGGCTATTTTCTCTAGGGCTCCATCTCATCATCTGCAGACTGAAATACTAGTGATATTCCCATCAGCTTAGTTTCACTAAACACCTGATTGATCTGCTCAATGTTAAACAAAGGGTTTTTTTACTGCTTTAATACAACAAAAATGAACATCCCCATTAGCTCAGACAGGAGAGGCATGTTATAGATCCAGCCTACCAAGGAATGTCATTTGTCAGGACCCAAAGGGAGAGACTTCTTTGTTCTTTGGAACATCATTCCTCCCATAGTTAGACCAGCCCCCACCCTAGTCTTCTGGAAGGTTCTTAAGACATCTTTCAGTTCTTGGGTGACTAACTAAATGGAGATAAAAACCTAGGAGAAAAGTTGATGAGTATATACTGAAATTGTTCAATGGCTAATATAGCACCTGGTCTTATTCAAACTTTTTTAATCACCTCAAAAGAGATATTATATAGGTTAGCAGGTAAACGATATTTAGTTCTTTTATTTTCACTTTTCAGCAGAACACAGCTACCATTGTTGAATGAATTATCAAGGACTTCTCCACGGGTTTCTCCAGCCAGGATATGATACCTAGAACATCATTGTAATAAAAGAAAGATGATCAGAACAATGATAAGCACTTCTGATTCCTCATCTGGGTTACTGCAATGTGCTCTACATGGGACTGCCCTTGAAATGCATTCCCAAAGTTCAACTGGTGCAGATTGTGGTGACATGGGTATTATGTGGTGCAGTTATGAAGCACATATAACACCAAAACTCCATGAGCTGCTGCATTGATTGTCACTGGTCTTTTTGGTGCAATTGAAGGTGCTGGTTTTCACCTTTAAAGCTCTTCATGTTTTTGGATTGGTTACCTGAGGAACTTTTCTTTCCTCAGTTGTTTCTATCCAGCTGATCCAGGAAGGCAGGTTGGGCATTCTCTGGGTCCCATCAGCCAAAGAATGGTCATTGGCAAGACCTAGTAGATGTACCTTTTCTGTTGTAGTATCCACCTTGTGGAACATTCTCTCTCCAGAAATCAGAATGAGCCTGATTTGATGGCCTTTTTCAGAGCTTTTTTTGTCATAGAACGCCCAGAATGGAGTTCTGACACTTTCTTGGGATGGAACCTTATAGAGTAGGCAAGGTGGGTTGTATGACGTGTGTGAGTTCCGGCACCTTTTTTAAAAAAAACAAAAAAAGCACTGGCCTTTTGTAAGGTGCTAAAAATGTAGTTCTGTGCCTGGCCCTGGACCTCTGAGTGTTTGTATAGCCACTGCTTCTTGGTTATATTACTGATTTGAGTTTGATATTTCTCAGCTGTTTTGTACTTTAATTTTTGTAATGTTTATAATTGTTTTTATTTTATTTTAATTCAGTTCACCACCTAGAGTCAATAAAACAAAAAGATTATATAGTTGGTGTTTATGGGAGTTTACCAGGGGTCTCCAGGGAAGGATTGAGAGTCAGGATGATGGCTGCAAAAAAGTAACCAATGCCCCATACCCTTTTGATGTGTATTTATCATTGTCACAACCACAATCTTGACTTCTGGATTCTTCTAGCGGTACCATAATTTTCTATGAGTGTCCTTGTCATTGCCACCTTGCTGATGATGCAAGGCAAGACTTCACTTATCCAAGGAATCAATCACTATAATATGCTCTTAACCCTCTAAATAAGAACACCACCGTCTAGCAATATTGTTATCCAGTTATATAAGGGTGAACACTTTAGGCTGAGACAGTTTTTTGCTAGCTCAAGGACTACTGGATGTCATTGTTTAATAAAGGAGAACAGCTCTTCATGTATATTACCCGAGGCCCACGAGTTGCACGCTGGGTACACTTTCAACTTTTGACCTGCAGACAGGCTTTATTTTCCGACAATTTTGTTCATCTGAATTGTCTCCACAGTCATTTTCTCCATTACATTCTAGTTTCCTGGCAATACAGCGTCCTGTTTTGGGAAAATCAAGGTGGCTTTGTCAGTTTCAGACACAAAATCTAACACTGACTCTATGGCATTGCTCCAAGTAGACAGATATTCAGAGTTCCCCACCTTACTCTTAAGGTAGCATTCCCTTAGCTGGGTCAGGAGACCACTAAATGGCAACAAAGAGACAGAAAACATTGGCTTTTTGGTGCTGCCTAGTGAATGACACAGGTTTTGGAACTCAGATGTGGCAGTCATAACTCAAGGTCTCCCCAAAACTGGAATTCAAAAAACTGCTGGCTTTGGAAAACAGGTAAAGGGGAGCACAAAAACATTATTAGGAAATACTACTGCCTGGGTTAATTGGGGAATGAGCCAGTTTGCTGTAGTGGTTGGGACAGCAGACTAGAGGATTATGAAGAAAGTTGGCTGGGTAACTTTGGGCCACCTGCTCTCTCCCAGCTCAACTACTTAGGGTTGTTATTGGGGGGTGGGAGAGAAGGAGGAAGGAATTTTAGACTTGTTTATCGCCTTAAGTAATAATAAAGTTGAGATAAAAAAATCTAAATCTAAATGAGCACAGAAAGGACAAGATGGCAAATGAGTCATTCGGTTTACTTGGGGAAAACATCATTGTAACAGCTTTTGATAACACCTAAGTGGAATTTTATATTGACAAGTCATGAGGTTGGAACCATACTGTTATTAGTTTCATGTTCAGAATTTAAAGAATGATTAACAGGACACCTTTGTTTTAACAGACCAATACAGGGAAAGTCATGCCCATTAAAGAATAATTCCCATTAAAAATGAATGGGATGCTATGCTTACTTATTTTATTCAATTTTACCTATTTTAGGCTTGTGTGAAATGGGAATGGAATTTTGTATATATTATGAATATATTATGCAAAGTATATATTTTCATATTTTTCTAATGTGTCTTAAATCAGCTAACCAAAACCTGTTAAATCCAGGAGAGTCAAGATGGCGGCGACCACAACACAATCTCCCCAATAGGTAAAAGGGGATGGAGTTCAACTGCCTGGTTGAGACCACCATTTTGATTTTTTTTTTACTTTTTTAAAAACTTTTTACTTTACTTCTCCCCTCAGGCTCCCCTGGTTAAATTGAATGTTTATTGTAGTTGACCATAAAGATAATAAAACAGGGATTACCGTTATCACAGTGAAACTTATTTTCACAGTTCACTTCCTCTATGTTGCATAATTTTTGTGGAAAACAGGGCCGGTCATCCACCAGCTGCCCACAAGAGGCCTGACCTCCAAACTGAGATGGTTGTTCAAGAGACCTGATTCGGAACTAAAAGGTGAAATCCAAGTATGAGGGGGGGAAAAACAAATTTTCTTAATGTGGGTTTCACAGTTGCATACCTCATCTAAAACGTCTGCTGCAGAGAGACTTTATTTTTGTCATACAAAACTAGAACCTGGTACTTGATGCAGGAAATAGAACTAGGACCTGGGGTTCCATGTACCTTTTCTTTAAAAAAAATCTATTGTCCCTCTGCATCCATATTTCAGAATGCCTGAAACATTTACTGCATCATGCATGTGAACATAGAGGCAACTGCATTGTTTCTCATATATCATGGTTAAATTACCTGTTTTTTAACACATGGGTCACATTCTGACCACTCTTCCCAATCACCGAGTTGGCAGTTGATGGGACATGCTTGCTGGCTACAAGGCCGAGATTCAGACCATTGGCACAGTTGTTCACAAAAATTCTTATTATAATGATCATTTTGGATTTTTGCCCTGCAAAATGAAGATATTGTACATTTATCCTGAATCTTATGCCAAGAAGATGAGGATGGGGAGATACACCTGTATTCCTATGGGCTACTTTTGTCTATGCTGCAGATATATACTTCATCTAGTCATTCTGTTATTTATGCATTTAGCAAGCATCACAAAGGTTAGCTATGGATTTGGCAGGCATGGCAAATAGCCACATATTATGTATAAAGCTCATTTTTGTGAGGACGGATCCCAAACCAGAGAGGAATCTTATCACATGAAGAGCTTCATGCTATCCATTCCTACTACTTTCCCAAGAGGAAGAGAGGCACAAAAGTGAGTTAGGAAGATCTCAAACAAGACCCTATACCGTCTCAGACAACTGATTGTCCAATCTTTACAGGGAAAAGCTTCTATTGTTGGAGTAGCCACAACTTCTAGAGACAACCTTTACACTGATTAATTTCCTGTTCTGCTAGGAATTTTTTCCTTATTTCTAGGTTGGTTCTCATCTTGATTAATTTCCATCCATTGTCTTCCTTTAGGTGCTTTAGAGAAAAGTTTGACTCACACCCCCTTTGCCCCTTAGATATTGCAACACTTTTCAATATCTTCCAACACTTCCTCCCTCTTCCCTTCATTATCATTGAAAACTAGAAGATTTATATGCTTGTCTATAATATCCTTAGAATACATGTTTAAGTATCTTCTTAATCAAGTGGAAATTATAGCTCGTCTTACAGGGAAAAGAAATCTTCTTGTTCTTATACCAACCTGGTTCGGCTTTGTGTCCCAAAATTGCATGTTTTTGAACATCTGGACCAAGGACTCCATGGATAATGATCGCAGAAACATCCAAACCCTTTTTCAACTACAAAGCTCAGAAGGATAACACATATGAAGATGTTTCTCTCCATGGCTAAAAAATATCAAGCTACAAAGGATGGCTACTTAGATATATATGATGTGCTACATTAAAATAGTTTACAACATATAAGATCCCAGACCAATTATGTTTCACATTATGGATTTTGGAAATAATTTTATACCATAAAAGATTACGACTTCATTTCTATAATAATAATGTTTATTATTAATTTTCATATTTGTATTGCCACCGTCTAAAAAAAGGTGACTCTGGGCAGCGGTCAACACTTAATTAAAAAGAAAAACAATAAGCACATATAAAAATAATCATTAAAAATGGTAAAAACTATTAAAGAGCAAATGAAACAGGAGAGGGTGAAGTTAACTGCAGTAAGGGAAAATTTTATTAAAATGATATTTTTATTTTATGACTGGAAAATCACTTACAGAATATCTAATTTCCCAACCATGGCAGCTTTAAGACATGTGGATTTCAACTCCCAGAATTCTGCGTCCACCATGGCTGACTGGAGAATTCCAGAAGTTGATGTTCATACATCTTAAACTGCACAAATGAATAATCTTATCTTTCTGATTTTGGATAGATCATGTCACTTTCACTATCTCCAAGAATCCAGTTTGGTCTGGTGTTTAAGGTACTGACCTAGAAACCAGGAGACTGGCGTTCTAGTTATGCCTTAACCAAGAAAGTTAGTCAAGTGACTTTGAGCCAGTCATTTTCTCTCAGCCCAACCCACCTTACAGGGTTTTTTTGTGGAAAAGTAGGAGGAGGGAGGAATATTAAGTGTACTCTCTTCTTTGAGGGACTTGTAAAAGTAATAAAGGTGAGATAAAAGTCTAATAAATAAATACATTAATTGGCAGGTCTTACCAACAGAATGGATGCCTGAATGAGAAATGAAAGTAGAATATCAGGGAAAGGGCACTGTGAAAAGAGATATAAATAGCAAAAAGTTCAGAATGTCTCATAGTCAAGACTGTTCATTGTTTAAACATGAAAGAGAAGATTTCACAGAGCAACATTTAATTGTAGATCCCACAGAAGTGTCCATGTAATGATAAGGTCAAAATGACATCTGCAATAGTGTAGTCAAAGCTGTGCCCAGATTCTATGTGTGCTTATTGTAATTCTCATCTTGACTTTTTCTCCATGCAAAAATCCCTGAGTTGTTGGTTACAAATCATACCTGGAATCAAAATTAAATTCATGAGTACAAGATGTGGTTCAAAGTTCAAACTTTGATTATCTTAAGCCTCTCTTAATCTGACAGGATCACATAAGCCAGAGCTACATACAATATCTCTGTGTTTTGTTCCATCCCAACTTCCTTAAAGTCTCCCACCAATGGATCAACAGACAAGACTACATCTGTGGCAGACTGTACATACATGCCAACCACCTTTTATGCTGCTACCATAAGGACACAGCTTGGGTGTGAGAACTAGCTTTGAAGAAACTCAGACAGCAACTGGCCCAGCCTCCTCTGGAAAATAATTAGAAAAGAAGATTCCACAATATTCCCAAGCTCATGTCATTGTAAAATTGCATTGACTGTTCTCAGAAAAATAAACTGACCTGTTTAGATAGAACAATCAGACCATCCAATTACCCACAGAATGGTAAAAAATAAAATAAATGAAGTCTTTTTTGCAACTGGGTAAATCTTGACACCCATGTTTCCCAATATCCAGTATAGCTGGGCATCCCAAACATGGCAAAATGCTCCAGTTAATGTGTAAATGGGACAGAGAGTAATGTTGCAAAAGATACTGAAAGATATGGGATATTTACGTAAATACAGAAGTAAAACATGGCATTCAGTGACCAATCATAGAATCATAAAATGGAAGTTTCAATGTATTTGGAAGGAAATTGGGATCGCCAGGGCCTTCTTGAGTGCAGCAAATGACCGCAGATGACCACTCAGCAGCTGACTGGTTATCCTTAAATATCTCTGATATGGAAGATCTCGCTAATGTCTGAGACTTCCAAGTTCTTTCAATGTTTCTCCTAACGTTTTGCTGAAATCTGCATCTCTGCATTTTTTTATGCTTTAATTTTGCTTCCTGGTACAATTAAAAAACAATAGTGTCTTATCTACTGTTTGATAGCTTTCAAATATTGGAACATAACAATCCTCTTATCTGTTCATGATTTCATGCCCAGGTGAAATACTATATATCCAAAAATTTCAATCATTTCTTGTAGAGCTTGTTTCCAGATTTCATTCTGCTAGCCCTCCTCGGGACATGTTCCAGTCTGTCAATATTTGTGTTAAATGATATGACTTGATGGTAAATGGAGGTGAAATATGTGCTCTTATTGAGAAATACCTATGTTTATATAATTTTTTAAATAAAAAACTTGTGTTTACCCAGCTGCATAAATACTTTAGAAAGCATCCAGTTCTACCATTCCATGAATAACTAGATTCGTTAATTGTACTAGAATGTACACCTTTTATAGAATAATACATTTATAGTTGATGTTCTGTCCTCACTACACATTACCCTGTGTGTAGCCCAACGTGCATCTAAACCCTCCTATCCTTCAATAAGTCAAGGCCATAAATGTAAATCTTGATACTTTACTAAAAAACAGGATGAGGTAAAACAGCAATACTGCGTATGGGATATAGATTTTGGCTTCAGAAGAGTATGTGTCACAGACTAAGGTGGATTCTTCTAGGTGCTTCGGTTACCTCATAACATTACAAAACGGAGTTTAGCTTCTCAGAGAATATGGGTACCCAGTAGGATCAAAATGCTACTAAAACCAACGTTTTAAGCAATGAAAGATTTGTGTTTGACCACCAAATGGAGCTCAAAACACTTTGAAGAACAACAACAGCAATAAAAATACACAAATTATATGCTGGAGGCATGACAGCTGAAATTAAAAGTATAGGTCCATTCATGGGAGCTCCAGTCAGAGCCAAAATGGGTAGCTCTTAGCCATTCATAATTTTAAAAGGCATAATTGTTACACTGAATTATAGCTATTACTAATAAAATCTGCAATGAATTGTTGCATCCTGATTTTTTAAACAAAAGTGCTTCTTTTGTAGATTGTAACCATTTCATTCACCACCACTGTCACTTCTTTGTACATATAAATATGTACATATACATTATCCACAGAAATATATTTGTAAATCTCAGGATTTTTTTTCAGGCATGCTAACACATGTTCTTCTCTTTTCTACTGGCACTCACTACCAAAGTTTACTATTACAGGGAGTCCTTACTTACCAACCATTGATTTAGTGACCAGTCAGAGCTACAATGGTGCTGCAAAAAGTGACTTACAACCAGCCCTCACAGTTAGTACCATTGCAACATCCCTGCAGTAACATGATCATGATTCGGGCACTTGGGAACTATCTTGCATTTACAATACCCCAATCATCTAATCTTCATTTGCAACTTTTCCAGCTAGTTTCTGACAAGCAAAATCCATGGAGAAGCCAGCAGGAGACTGAAAATCACAGAATGTAATGACTTGCTAAACAACTGAAGGTGATTCTCTATGCATGGCAATCAGGTTATATTTCACTTAACAACCACATGAGACTAGCTGGTCTCAGTTAGGGTTGTTGAGCAAGGATTACCTGTACAGTAAATGACAGTTAAATAGAATCTCTTCTTTCAAGAGCCAGCAATTCAAATGCTGAGTTAAAAACAACAACAAAAAGATTAGGGTTACACCACACTTAGAAGCACCCTAGAAATACATCAAAGGTCGCTGTTAGATTGCTACATACCTAGAGACAAAAAGATGGATTGATCCAGGAAAGCAATTCTTTTTTAAAAAAAATGCTTTAGAAATATAGTACTGCACAAAATAGTCCCATATAATAATAAATCATTGTAAAAGAATTGAGACTTACCCTATTGGGTTAAAATATTCATGGGAAGCCTAGCTAATAATATAGCAATGGAAATAGTACTACGGGCATAGATCACTTACATTCCAATAAAACCTGGCACTCTTAATAAATGCCACTGATTATTTTAAAAAGATGAGTCATAAAAAGAAGAAAAGTGGTTGGCTGTTTGCAGTAGCCATTTATTTGTATTAGTTAAGTGTTAACAGAACAGAAAGTTGGAAACCTTAAGCCAAGCCAGTTCCAAGGTTACAGTGCATTAATGCTGAGCAATTATTATAGATGCAATAATCTGTTTGTTCAGAATAAAGTCTATGGATTGCCCTGTGCATTGTATAAGAGTTAAGTAACAACTCAGTTGTAATCTTTTTGGGGGGGAGAAACAGAGTTTGGTTGTAATTGTGTATGTGCTTAGCAGAGAATAAATTTCACTGAGCTCAGTGATTTTAGAAGATTTGTGTATTGTTAAAATATTATTTCCCAACATGATATTTAAGGACGTCCCGCAAATTAGACATTAGGATAATTCAAGCCAGACAAAGCTTGTAGTTTTCAGTACTACAACTACCAATAATTCTAGTTAGCAACTTAATAGTGTTCAGTTGAGAAATATCAAGAAATTAGCAGCCATAGCATTGGGCTACCTACCCTAATATTTGTTGTGATTCAGGGTCAGCCTGTGGGTTCGGCAGTTGGGTTGGACGACTCAGAGGAGGAGGAGGGGGTGTTGAAGAGCTTGCTGATGATGGCCTTGAGGCTCCGCAGAGCCCTCAGCCAGGCCCCTCCCACCTGGTCACGACGGAGACCCAGCTGTGTGAGCCTGACAGCGTGGATGAAGATGACCCACAGCTGGCCCTGTTCAAGGACGCCTGACACAGGAGGCAGTCAATCAGGAGTAAACAGAGGACGGCAATGGGGCACCTTGGAAGGAGGCAGAGAGAAGCCACGCCCTGAACTGTATAAAAGGGGAATGCAGGGGAGGGCTGGTTTGCTGAAGGCAACTGCTTGAAAAGCTCCTGTTTCATGGTTCGTGTTTGCTCTCTTTGCTCTGTGTTTTTATGTTAATAAATTTGGCAGGCTTAATTCCAGCCTCTTGCCTTCTTGTAAAAGGGGTTGTCCCTGCCTTTTCTGCAGGGCCGGTAGCAGGCTGGTACAGAACAATATTATCTGTACTGATGTTGGGCTTGATAAAGAATTCTGGGGCTTGCTTTTTCTATGCATCTGGAGGGCACGTATTTGGGGGAAAAACTATTTTATGTCAGTGGTTTGTCAAGGTCTTCCCACCTCTGCTTTCAGATTTTTTTTAAAAAAAATGAAAATGGTAGATTGAAAGGATTGATCTTATTTTGGAATGCAGATGACATCCAGATGCCACTATCACACTGTAGCTGGTCTAAGCGAACTGTTTTTGATCTGCTTGGCTTTCTGGCCACAGGATGGCGAGTGAAGGCAAAACCAGGAAGGAAGCAGAGAATTGTCTGTTGCTTCTTTTAGTGCATTGGAATAGCTGGCAAGGAGGAGCTTTAAAGAGCAACATAAAGCAGTGCAAAAATGCTCATCAGAATGGACAGAAGAAGCAGTGGCCATTTTGAAGGGAGAGCTGCCATTTAGGGTCCAGCTTAGAGACCTCATATTATTGGAATGGACACTGGACACTTACTCCTGACATTTACAATTGGGAGCTGAATTCCATCAAAAGAAAGGAGCCCAGAAAGTGGCTGTGACAGTGGAATCAAAGCTCCGCCAACTTTTTTGTATGCAGTCCACTTGATCCATGCTCAGTTATTCAGTTGGAGAAAAGAGGAATTGTCATGAACTTCAGATATGTGTTGATGACATGAATAAGAAAGGCTGGAATGAGAAGCTTTAATGCTGGAATTAAAGCAATTTTAATGATAATCTTTATAATTAAAGGCCAGAACACAAAAAAAACCCAGCCATTCGTGCTGTGGCTGGTCCATGAGTGGGAAACTGACATCTGTTAGTTTGGACAGCTCCCTTCATGTAAAATTACAATGTTTGTATTGGAGCACTTCAATGCTCCCAGCATGCAGAGGTTTGCTGTTATCTTTCTTGTCCTTATTTGGATGCAGGAAATGGGGTCCCCACCACTCGGGCATTGGTTAGGCAGCAAGCAGACACATTTAGCAAGTGGCTCTGTAAGAAAAAAAAAAGGCTTTTAGTTCTAGTCATATGATATTCAGAGATGTATCAAACCGCCAATGCAATATTTACATTATTGTAAAAATAATTTAATTTAATTTAATTTAATTTATTAATATTTCTATACCGCCCTTCTCCCGAAGGACTCAGGGTGGTGTACAGGGCAAGAATAAAACATAAAGTTACAAAAATTAAAAAGTAATTAAATACATGCCCATAAAAACAATAAATACATTAATAAAACCCCCAATAAAATGATAATAAAAACCCCAGCAATCCCACCCTCAGGCCAGGCCGGCTTGTTCGAACAGGTATGTTTTCAGATCGCGGCGAAAGGAGCGAAGATCGGGCGCCGTCCGGAGCTCAACCGGTAACTGGTTCCATAACTCCGGGGCGCCCACAGAGAAAGATCTCCCCCTGGGGGCCACCAATCTACATTCTCTGACCGGTGGCACCCTGAGGAGTCCCTCTCTGTGGGAATACTGGTCTCCTCAATATGGGGGGAGTCATGTGACTGCCATTTGCAGCCTTTCCAGCTGGCTTCTAACAAACAAAGTCAATGGGGGAAACCAATTCACTTAATGACCATACAATTCACTTAACAACTGCATTGATTCGCTAACCAACCATGGCAACAAAAAGGAAATGAAATCAGGCGTGATTCTACTTAACAACTGCCTTCTTTAGCAACAGAGATTCTGGTCCCAATTGTGGTTGTAAATCGAGGACTACTCATACATACAGCTTGCTGCTGGGGGTCATATCAAAAGTTTTAGGCTAGATTTAATCATTTCATTCTCTGACTCTCACCTTTAACTAGCAATCATAAGGCTGTAGAAAACAAGGAAAAGGTTCCCCTTCTCTAGATCTGACAAGGTAGACCACTCAATAATCGGAAATAGCCAGGCAGTGGATGTTCAGTGGTGGACAGTTGTAGTAATTCTTCTATGATCCTTCTCTTTTGCTAAGAACTGTGGTGATGCTCATCTTACTTTCTTTTCAGGGATTTCAGGGGTTATACTATGAGGACACTGAGCTTGTCGATCAGAAGATTGGCAGTTTGGAGGGTCGAATCCCGACTGCCGCGTAGCAGAGTGAGCGCCTGTTACTCGTCCCAGCTTCTGCCAACCTAGCAGTTCGAAAGCACGTTAAAAAAAATGCAAGTAGAAAAATAGGGACCACTACGGTGGGAAGGTAACAGCATTCCGTGCGCCTTTGGCGTCTAGTCATGCCGGCCACATGACCACGGAGACGTCCTCGGATAAGTGCTGGCTCTTTGGCTTTGAAACGGAGATGAGCACCGGCCCCTAGAGTTGGAAACGACTAGCATGCATGTACGGGGGAACCTTTACCTTTTACCTTTACTATGAGGAGGACTCCCCCCTTATTAACTGAAAAGACCGAGAAGAAAATGCCCATTACATCTGAGCCCCAAAGGTGTTTTTTTTCATGAGGCAACTGGACTGGATGAGTTTACTCAATGAGTCTAGTTGCCTCGTGAAAAAGCACCTTTGGGACAACCATGACCTGAATGACTGAGAATCTCCATACACACTACATCTGATCTGAGATACCAACCAGTATTTGCTCTGCCTCCCAGGATCCCCTTGCTTTTCTCTTTGGTTTGGCCACCCACACCACAAGGCCTGAACTAAAATTCCACCTAAATGGGATAACTTTGTGGGAGCATTTTTCTTGCCCCAGGCAGCAAATGTTGTAGGCCTGGCTCTGAATTGCCTGTTTAAACAAAAGTCTCCTTGTCTGATGGCGATGAAGCTATTGTGCTCAGTTCAGAACCTCCTAAAGACACAGGCAACTGGCCTCGTGAAAAAATCTTTGGGACAACTATGACCTGGATGACTGAGAATCTCATAGACAGCTCAGCATCTCAGAAGCAAGTATGTAGAATACTGGCTTGTAAGGAATTTTAACCCAATTCCTGCAACCGTTCTTCATATATTTTAGTTTCCAAGTCTTTAATCAGAGCAACTAAGATGATTAAAGTCCTGGAGACTAAAACATATGAAGAACAGTTGCAAGAATTGGGCATGAGTGGTCTTGAGAAAAGAAGGACTAAGGGTGACACAATAGCAATATTCCAGTATTTGAGGGGCTGCCACAAAAAGAGGGGGTCAAATTATTTTTCAAAGAACCAGAGGGCAGGACAAGAAACAATGGATGGAAACTAATCAAGCAGAGAAGCAACCTGGAAATAAGGAGAAACTTCCTAACAGCGAGAACAATTAACCAGTGGAACAGCTTGCCTCCAGAGGTTGGGGGTGCTCCATCATTGGAGGTTTTAAGAAGAGCTTGGATAGTTACTTGTCTGAAATGTATAGTGTCTTCTGCTTGAATAGGAGGTTGGACTAGAAGACCCCCAAGGTCCCTACCAGTTCTATAATAATTGATTAAGTGAGGGAATTCTCTTACCAATAAAATCCTCTCCAGGTCTCTGTTGACACAGAGCCATCACCTCACCATTTTTCTGGCAGGAGCTTACTACCTAACACGCTGGCTAACAAACATTTCATAATCGCTCTTGAAAAAACATAGCTCTTTTTTCTCTTTTTGCAGAATAACATTCAACCCGATAATCGCACAGGAGCTTTGTTTTTAATATGCACATAGATACAAACTATAACCTCTTTTTAAATCAGTTGTAGCAATTTGTACGGGATGATTGTTTTGTGGGAAAGAAAGGGGATTTCCAAGGATGCTTGTAAGAAATTAGAAAAATGATCCCTTTTTGGCTGCAGACTAGCCTGAAAACCTTATGGTCTGATCTTCAGAACATTGTGTCTGCTACTTGGGAATGTTAGAAATGAAAATTGTTCATAACCTATAACCCTGCCTGCTGGGTCATTAATCTTTCTTCTTCCTTGAAAGGACAGTGCATTTTTCAGTATATCCAAAATCAAAAGTTGAGGTTTCTTACACAAATTCTTGTTGATTTGGGTTTTTTTCCCCCATCTCAATTTGCAGTTTCATTCCATTTCCCATTCAGGGTTGAGGTAAAATTCTTTGGGGAGAAAGGAATCTAAAGTGTTATACACATTGTTTCTTAAATATATTTCTCTGCCAATGAGGAAAAAAAAACCACTTGCCTCCAAGCACTTTGGTCTCAAAAGGTCAACTGGAATATTTAGTTTGCAAAGTTTTCTCGGCTTTATGGCTAAGGCAGAAATCAATTGGTTTAGCTGCCAAATCTAGACAATGGTGTAAGAAGCCAATACTGATCCAGAAGTAATATTGGAGATGTTTCTTATTGGGAGTAGGGAAAGTATCATGATGGAGAGACAAAGGAGGAGGAATCATTTCTCTTTTGGGTCTCTTCCAAATTGTTTACCCTTTCAAACCAGCCTTTGCCCTAACTTTCCACTCCTTTCGGTAAAATTTTGCCTTCTCTTTTAAACTGTGATCCCTTTGTTCAGTATCCTGATAGGATTTTGGATTGTGTTTATGGTGTTTGCTCATTTATTTTGTTAAAATGTGGCTCTAACCTTGTTTGTAACTGGGTAATGCTAGAAGAGAAAGAGAAGGAATATTTTGATTTCACCACAGTCAATGGGAGGACCAAGCTTTGCATTTTGATCAGGATCTGACCCCAGATTGAATCTGGCCATCTCTAAATCATGCCAGATCAAATCAGATCACTTACTGAAATTATTTTGAGACCTAAATTTGTGCCTAACCATATCAATTGCCTCTAATCTGACTTCATAAACGTGGTCCAGGAACAATAAACAAGTTAGTGCATCCATGCCTAGTTGCGTACCTGAGCACTGCTCCCAGTCATAACATGTGTCATAGCCACAAGCCTCTCTCTTTATGCTGTCCGTAGCAATTCTGAGTCTTTCCTTAGCCCAACTCACATCAGTCCCAGTCCGGCAGGGGCCAGAATGCAAGAAATGGAATGACTGCTGATCCAGGCATTTTTCAGCCAAATATGGACAGCTGGGCTTTGTAAGTGCTTGTTCAGAAGTGGCATCCAGTACACAGACATCTTCAGAATAGTGTCTGCCAAATGACCAAAACACAAAGCCAAAGGAAACAGAAACAATCCCATGATTATTTATTAAGAGAGGGATGAAGCAAACAATTAATAAAGAAGTATTTTTCATTATTGTTTATAACATTTGGAACATCTGTTTGGGAAGTTAGCTGGAGCTGATTAGCCAAGTTATTTTTTTAAAAAAAATATCTGGAGTGATTATCACTATTCATATCAGATGGACATTAACAGAATTTTCCAAATTCTGCTTAGAGAAGAAATTTTTTAAAAGGTGGTAAAACAAAAGGTATAAAATAGGTTAGCAGCAACATATTCACAAGTGAACTCCAATCTCTTTCTTTATTTTACTTACACATTCCAATCCTAGCCATATCACCAAATGTCAGGGAATGTTGACATTTTGCAGGATGTTGTTCAACAATATGCAAGTTCTCAAGAGGGTGGAGGGGATGTGATTATGGAGGAGACAGAGGGAGCCTGAGAACATACCATATGGGGAAAAATTGATCAACCCCCATCAAAGGGAATACAAGAAACATCTGCCCATGTGAATCCAGTGTGGAGTGTGGAGCCTTCCTGAGCAAAGGACAGACAAGTAGATAATGGGCAGGGTTGGGCTGAAAAATTTAGTGACCATTGAAGGAAGACAGCAGTCCCCCAGAGAAAGAAATATTTGGGGGGATATTTAAAAAAGCAGAGTATATTTCCCCAAAGGAATAGTAGAAAAGCTTAGGCAGAAACCCACCACCACCACTACCACCATCTCTCTGCTCCAAGCAGAAACCAGCTCTGTAGAAATGCAGATGTGATAATCCTTTCAGAAAGACTTGAGCCAGGCAGCTTAGAGCTGATGGGATTAGAATGATAAAGATCCCTAGATCTGACAACTCCTTACCCAAAACAAATCCAAGAAAGGACATAGCCATCAATCACAGCCCCAGGGAAGAAGGATATGACCTTTAGTACATAATAGGATTAACCCACCACCATAAGAATACCAGAAGGGCACACTGAACCTCAGGTCAAAGTTCATGCCACAGGAACAGGAACAACTCCAAACACAAAAGCCGAAGAAGGTATAAAAAACCACCAGGCCCAGCTCCATTTGGTTCAGTCACGCCAGAAACATACTGCTGTCACTGAAGTTTATGACAACTAAATACACAAGAACCTTCTTTCTAATGCAGTCTCCATTTTGTTTATTCCCAGCTTGGACTAGACCCTGATGAAGAATTTTCTTTTTACACCATGGTCTTGTTATGTATTGGGCTTAACTGTAACACCACATGGCAAGCTGGAGCTAGCTAACGGCTCCCAGCAACTCAGACTCCCCATCTCCAGTGCTGCTATTGGCTGCCCCTAGGTGGCAATGGGTTGCTTTAAACCTATTGGCTGCTGCCTAGGGGCCAGACTATAAATTGCTGCAGGCTGCAGCTCAGTTTCTCAGTTCAGATCCTGCAAGCAAATAAACATGACCATTGCTGAACTCACTTGCCTCGTCTTCATTCCCGCGCAATGAACTCACTACACAACAATCTAGCGAACAGATTTCCTGAGGTTTCCATGGCAACTGTGGCTGGCATCTTCAAACACAAAGATATGGAGCAATATATTATTGACCAATCACAAATCAGAACAGTTGGCTATAAAGACAGGAACCCAACGAATTTTGGAAGATGTCAATCACAGTTGTTGGTGAAATGTCAGGAAATATTTTGTCTAGATCATGGTCACAAAACTCTGAAGCCCAACACGGTTCAACAGATACTGGCCAGTATGCAAATGGATAGTTTTATACAATGTTAAAGTTCTCTGTAGGAAAGAGCTTCCTCTTAACTAAGATCCATTAAGAAAAACTTGAGGGAAATATCTTGGGGTTAGATACAAGTTGAAGTAAGCATTTTTCTTAAGGTGATACAAGTCTCAACATGTAGCACGGCGAAACCCTTTTCTCTGTATAATTTACCTGCAGTCTTCTCTGGGATTCATACACACACACTGGTAGTCAACTTGCTTCTCTCCTGGTTTGCAGTTGCTTTGAGAATGTAGAGAATCATCTGCAAGAAGATAAAGAATGCCAAAAAATGAAGCATAAACACATAAGAATTCTATTAGATATACTATATAAAAGCTTGATAGATAAAAATTTTCAGGATTAATATTAAACTACAATGTAGAATTGTTTGGAGACAAAGCTCATATTTAGTTTTGAATAGCATCCATGGGTCCCATCCCCCAAAGTAGGTGTGGTCAGTGCAAAAATGAAGCATGATTTAAAATAAACAACTGAATTCAGATTAAATTTGCTAGATACAATTGTTCTGGAATTGAAAGTTCTTATGTATTGACACCTTTATGCAAAACCCCAAAATGCTGTAATCACCCCATTTCTGACCAGTAAAGCAGGATTCACCAATCAATATAAGCAATTTCACCTTTCCAGTCTCAGTGCTGAAATAAGGTAGCCAAGTTTTGCATGGTGGGATGTAAAATCAAGATAATAAAGGGAATCTGAGCCTTCCTGAGTATAGATAGCCAGAAATGTCTCAGGCTTATTAAGTGCTGGTTACTTCTTTAACTTCTTAAAGGTATTTATGATTTGGTGTATACACACCACATCAGCTATTATACTCTATCTTTTCAGGTTTCACAGGAGTTTGTAAGAGATGTTTATTCCCCTCAATTCTCTTTTGTATAATTGCATTACTTTATCTATCAACATTTCTTTGTATTTTATGCTATTATTTTAAAGTACATACAATGTGGATTGCTAACTTTATTCTCTTTTGTCACACATGAACAGCCTGAGCAAGCATCCTAACATTCTCTGGGTCACGTCTTGAAAAATGACTATGCTGTGTCAGCCGTTATTGCTTCTTAGCTTGCCTATAGACTCAGGAGGGAAGGGAAAAGAAGAATGGAATGCAGTCTTCAGACATTGACTGCCAGCTGTGAGAACCAAGGTCACTCAAGATTTTTTTTTACTCAGAACTAAAGACATTCTCTCATAATAATTCTCTGACTTATAATTGGATAATGTGACCTGCACTAATAAGGGGAGGGAGGTTTCTCTACTTTAATATAGCAATTTAGGCACAAAATAACCAGAGCTGGCTTTCCTTTCATCAGAGCTGAAATGATGTGCTCAATAAAGTTTTGCATTAGAGATTACATCATTTCAGCTATGCTTACTTCATTGGGTTCATCAGTCGGAACCTGGACACTGTTTGTAATATTCCCACATTCTTTGTATGTATTTCTCCTAATTCCCTTGATACTGTCAATTCAATTTTAAATATTTCATATCAATTTTCTTAATGAACACAAAGTGTTTCATTTCATTCACTCTGGATAGTTCCTGTAAATTTAGTAATTTTCTCCTCTTGTCAAGCAAAACATTACATAGAGTCAGCAATTGGGAGAGAAGTTCTGAGGGACACAGCTATCATTTCTTTTGGAGAGAATGGATTCTACACACAATTTTGAGAGTTCAGATTTGTTGCTTTCCTGACCGTGTATGAATCTAACAGTAAAAATAAATCATAACAGGTGGTACCACTGAAATGATTTTGGTTATCTTGAAAATCAAGTAAGATTGGAGCTGATTCATATTTTTGTGGTAAATTACCCAGACATGCCAGGGATAAAGGCTAGATTTGGGGAGGGGGATTTCAAAGCCTGGAATAAGACAATGTTTTGTACTGTTGACAAGAAAACACCTTGGCTGTATCTCCATGATGGATGTGGAGCATCTTTACTTTTTATAATATAACTATTAATAGTAAAGCCCTCCTAGACTTTGGTGCTTCTTCATTTTGTTTTATTTGAGAGCACCCATCATTTCATCATTTTACTTCTCTTATTGTATTTTAATCCCATTTTTCCTTCAAGGCATTCATATGTAACATCAGCACCACCCCCTTCATGATATGCTCTTTCAACAGTCCTGAAAGGAAGATCAGACTGAGTGGCATGCCTGAGTGAAGATTTGAACCCATTGCTCCAAACCCCTCATTGAGCAGGTGAATCTCCATGCCACATGAACTATTCACTTACCTTTCTCACAGGTAAGCAGGCTCACTACAGCAGGACGCCAAGACGGGCCACTTACACAAGTGTATTCTGATTGGCCAGTTAACCTAAAGGTTGGTGCACAACTTAGGCAGATTGTTTCCCCAATGTTATATTCACTTTTAAAGGGTAAAATGGAGACAACATCTGAGGCTGCTGGTCTGCGACATGCAGATACTGAGGAAAGAAGGAATGGAGGGAGGTACTGTAAATGAGATTAACATGTTATGAGAGAAGAGCTGCAAGTTAACTATAAAATTCAAATATTTTGTAAAGGCTTTATATCAAAAAATGTAAACAATTAACAATTTAAGAATCCAGTTTGAAAACTGAAACAATAATTCGCTGGTTATATTCACACAGTACATTTACTTATTGTTAGTTTAATTGAGATTATCCAGTTAAACTAGTTTTCTGAGTTTGAATTGAACCCTTAACTAATCACAAGGCCTGGATTATGAACTGGTTGGCTAGTTTTGGATTAAGTTAGTTTTTTTCAGCCTTAGGAACTCGAAGATCTGTGGACTTCACCTCCCAGAATTCCTCAGCTAGCTGGAAAGTTCTGGAAGTTGAAGTCCACATATCTTACAATTGCCAAGGTTGAGAAACACTGGATTGAGCTATTGAAAAAGTATACCCCTGCCTTCCCTATCAGGAATTCAGGTAATGCAAGAAGGCAATCAGGCCTTTCCTTAAAGCAGAAATATGGAGGCAACCATGTTCTCTCATTGCAGCTCTCAGTTAATCATCATATCCATGTGCCTACAGAGATAACATTTCTGTTAGGATTTCCAAGGGAAACAAAGTGACCTGCTTGCTTATATGCAGAAATGACCAAGGAAAGCCACTGAAGCAGATGTAACAAGCCTTGAATATCTCAAGGAGGGATGTACTGTTTGCAACATCTCATTTAACATAACATCCTTTGAATACTTGGCTCTCTTAGGAATAGAAGTTCTGTTCATAAAATTAAGGAACATAAGACGCTGTGTACCAAAGTCAATATGTTAGTCCGCTTATCCTTAATTATTGACAATGACTGATGACAACTCTCATGGAATAAAACTATAGTCATTCTGGAGATGCCAGGACTAAACTTGGGACTTCCTGCATTCAAAGCAGATCTTTGAATTATAGCCCCTTCCAATGGACATACTAAGTCAAACACTGATCTATCTCTGACAATACTGTTGAAAATTAATACCAACGATGTGCCAACATTTCAAGACAAGTTTTCCCCTCCCTTTCCACATTTCTACTTCAAGAGTAGCCACATTCTCCAAAATCTGGACTTCCTGTACTCAGCTGAGCTTCAGCATTTTGCATGTGATTATGGAGCTGACATACTGTATCCTCTTCTTATTTAATTTTCTCAGATTAGTAGTTTAAGTCTCAAGTCTCTTAATGGTTCTTACATTGGCATTCGACAGAACGTTGCAACCAAGTTTGATCTGGCTGGCAGCTAAAGAATGGATATCCAGTAAGAGTGTATCCATTGAAGCACACAACTTCAGCATTTTCCCCAACATTATAATGGTTCTTCTCATTCTGAAATTAACCAGAAAAAACTCTTCATATACTTGTTATGGAATAAAAACAGCACCTTATTATCATTCAAATCCAAGTTTTTCATGCAACTTTGTTTGAGGAGTTCATCCATTCAAAATTATTTAGGCAAACTTTATTGTACCCATTAGCAGAAGTCCTCTCAGAATTCTAAAAATCCATAGATTTTGTTTTCATTGTTTTATCTCCACAATAACTCTCAAATTTAGTAAGGCTGCATGAATGAATAGATGGACTAAGGTTAGCCCAATGAGTTTCGTGACTGAATTTGAATTTGAAATAGGGTCTCCCTGACCTTAGTTTTTTAATAAATTATTACTTAAGTCACAATGAATCTTAATATTATCTTGTACCTTTTTTTAAAAAAAACAGCACAAATGGCTGTGAATTATAGTGTTGTAGCTGTCAAAGACTCCAGCAAGGCCATTTTATATCAAATGCCTGGCTGTGAAAGATATACCAGATTAAACAGGATAGTTCTATTTAGGAATTCATTTCATTCATTTAACAAATTTATATGAACTCCTATCTAGCCAGTGGAACTTTGGGTGGTAAACATAAAATCAAATGTTTTTCACAGGCAGCCCATATATAAAGTATTGCAATAGTTCTATTGGGAAATTACTAATGCGTATATGACAATGAACAGTTCTTCCTGATCTAGGAATAGTGTAGGATGTATTTGTGGAAAGGTACTCCTCAATATCGCACTATTTTGTGATGACCTTGACACAATTTTTTTCATGAGTCCAGGAAGACCCCCAGATTGCATACCAGTTCTTCCAGGGGATGCGTTTAAGACTTAATCCCTTGCTAGCACATTTGCTTAATCCTTTGCTTTTTTTAAAATAAGTATCTGTATCCAAGAAGGATAAGAAGAAAAAAAAACCCTGAGAACACGGATGTTCACAAGGGGGGGGGGGAAAGAGTCAAAATCAGCAAGATGGTGGATGGAGGTTCATGTTGCATAACCTGCCCTTTCTGCTTTTCTGTAGGTGTATTGACATTGCATGCATGTTCAAAAGGGATGAATTTGCATCACAATGCTCCAGCTGCCATCTTGCTGATTTTAACACATTCACCTATCACAGATGTTGCTGGCTGAGAAGTTCTAAAACACCTACCCTGATAAATCCATGCTCTGGTGGATCTGGTTTGAGGCATCCTGATTCAGGCCTCTCAACTGCAATGTCCCCTTCCCTTGTCGCTTCGTCATCATTTACGCATACAGCTTCTCTAAAAGAAAAGAACCATGGAATGGGAAATCACTAGACAGCCATCTTTTCAGATTCTGGAGGAGAGGGGAAAATCATAGTTTATGCTAGAAACATGTGAAGAACCATGTTTAGTTATAGGATTTCTGGTTAAAGAGACTGGGTAACTGGTGATATGAAAATTCTTGAGACCAGTACCATAGGTAATCATACCAGGCTTTGCCTGAAGCCAAAGACAGGGTGGCCTCTATTCTACACCAGTTTAACTTCAGCACTGGCAATTGGACACAGTATTGCATTGCATTTTAAGGTGGTGGGATGGTTTAGGGAGCACTGGGTTGTCTGTATGGCATGCATAGCTGGGTCTCCAATATAGGAAGAACCCCCTGATTCTGCCTGGAATGTTATAGCTGAGTATTTCTATGGCAATTAAACTCAAAGGTATAACTTATCTTGGTGTTGTGGGAAGTGGAATTAAAGGCCAACCTAACACAGAAGGTGGAGGAAATACTCGGACCCACCGTGCCAGCATCACTTCACCATTAACTGCTGATTTGGTGCAAATTATAGTGCTATGACAATGAGAAATGAGTGGAGAAATTAGAGAAAGGCATGGACAAAAGGCTGAGAAAGCTACCCACTGAGCCTTTTATGCTTCTACAATATAGCCCCCACATACTTGTCCCAGAACTCCTAACCAGAAAAAAAGGCAACCATTGTAGACTCCTTTGAATCATTGCTCTTAAATTAGCACTCTGTGTACTTATATGGGGTTTTTCAAAATCAGCCACAGGATCTCTTGAACAATTTAACTTTAGTTTGAACTGCATGACAGTGAATTCTGCTGGGAGACATGGTGCTAATCCCATTTTGGGATCTAAATGGCTATCAAGAAATTCTGCATATCAGAGGATCCTTGCAGTAAACAGAGAGTAGTCTTTTACATAATTACCCTGGCTGTTCTGTCTCAGAAGACAGAGAAGAAAAGAACAAATGAATCAATAAAAGGAACAGAGTGGTCAAAACTCTCAATCCACCCTACAATTTATACCTGCCAAGAGATTTTGGTATCTTTTTCAAAAGTGCTCGAAGTAGGAGGAAGCAACATGTACTTTCCACATGAACTGCACTTCCGTAAGTGCTAATCAGCATGGCTATAATGAAAAATGCTGGGTTCCTGTGATCAATGGAGGGTAACAGGTTGACTATTCTGGCTTGGAAGCTCATCAAGGATTTCTGGAATTCCTACAAGGTTTTTTGCTTTGAGCTTGTAATGAGAATGGGAACTGAGTTCATAAATAGTTTTTGATGGCTTTTCTTTTTATCTTCCTTTAATTGTCACCAGTGAAGCAAATGAACCGATTGGCAGTGATTAAATACAAGTCTTTTCTCAGATTACAAAGGATTGAATCCAAGATGTTGCATATGCAAAGGAAGAGCTACGGCTTTTTTCTAAAACTCTGTGACTTACCTGTCAACAAATATGGAAAAATAGCATGCTTCCTCTTCCTCTTGTTCACCTTCACATGGCTTCCCTCCATTTTGAGGGGATGGGTTGTTACAGCTCCGGCTCCTCCGCCTTTTATGAGAAGCATCACAGGGACTCCATGAACTCCAGCAATTCCAATTACCATCTACTGCAACTGGAATACATGGAAAGGTTTCACAAAACATCTGGATTAAGAGTCTTCTCACAATACCTAGGAATTGGCGGTCCCAAAACAAGATTAGGTTTGGAGATCTTCCATTAGACATAGATAACAGTGCAGATGTTTTCTGAAAAATGAGGTAGAGAAATGGAGGAAGAGACAATGTGCTTTAGGTGAAGTAGTCCATTAACCTGACAAAATGATCTGGGAACAGCTCCGTTCATACCGTAGTTAATTCTGACTTTCAGTGGTGTAGCTTTAAAGTCAGAGGTTAAAGTATAATTGTGCTTTTAACTGCTGTGAAGAATATCCAAAAACCCTGCTTTGTATTTATTTTCTTCTTGTTGTATTTTTCTTGAGGTTTTTTTTCTTTCTTGCACTTTTTGGTCCCCTCTTTGCTTTCTTTTTCTCTTCTTCACTTTGTAATACAAAAAATAATTTGTATTATTTTGTATTAGTTTTTATCTTTTTAAAAGTTTAAATAAAATTTCATTATTAAAAATATGGCTTTAGAAAATGACTCGTCAGACCGATGTATTTGCTAACTAACATGGAATTGTATCTCAGATTGGCCTGGCCCTCTGAAAATCCTCTCGGCCCTATCTAGCTATTGGTTAACATGGATTAGCCAGGGGGCAGACCAGCCCCTTTGAGAACTCCATAGGTACAATCAACCCCTTGGGTACAAAGAAGTTTCTTAGACCATAGGTAGGCGTGCCAATCTGAAAACTCTGTTGGTCCAAGGCAAACACAAATCTCTTCATGCGTACAGACTGATGGAAACAGATAGTCACAAATCTTCATTTCTAAATCATTCACCCATCACCACTTCTACCTGCTGGTTTGTTCAGAGTTACATTGGTTTAACTTCTTTTGCATTTCCCAGCATGTTGAATGTCTTTTTATCTGTGCTCTGTTACATTCCAATATTCTCGCTTGTCTCAATGTTAGCCACAGCCCTTGTCTTGCATTTGCCCAGGGGCTAAAATGAGCAAAGTTGTGATGTTTCAAGCAAAGCATTTTGAAGGGGCTTCAAGAGCAATGTTGCTCCCAGCTTCTAAGAAACAAAGTAAAGCATCTCCCCTACATGGAGCAGAAGACACCCTGAGGGAGAGAGAGAGAGAGACGCCAGGCACTTTGATAAAGTGGATCATATCATCACTGCACTGCAGATAGCCACCAACTGGGCTATCTCAGCCAAGGGCAAAATATAAATATGATGCTAAAACCTGCTCTCTGGATTCCTGAAAGTTTTCTTCCCCCCAGAAGAGGTTTCTTTTTTTTCAATCTCCTTTTTATACAGTCTTAGAATTCTTCTCTGTAATGTATTGGCCATTTTTCTGTGTATAATCACTTGCTTAATGTCTGATCACTTGTTTAATGGCTGACCTACTTTTGTCTGTGTTATGTAATGGTTGCTGTACTGAGCCAGACTTGCTTTTCTCCAGGCTGATAATGAGGTTTGGGGTGGGAAAATGCTACTTTAAACCTATTGGTCGCTGCCTAGAGGCCAACCATATAAATAGCTGCACAGCAGCTATTAGCTTGCTTCTGTTCTGAGTTAAATAAACTTGTTTGCTGTTTCAACACCTTGTCTTGCTTAATGCCTAAAGAACTGAAGATCTAACATTCTTTGTGTCCTGTTCTTGGTGCTCTTTTTTGAGAGGTAAAGGAAGATGCCCTCTTTCCTATTAATATTTCTCTGTGTGTCTGGAGCAGGAGTTTCATTCTCTGAAAAGGTTAAAAAAATCAAGATGGCAGTTGTAACCATGAGATCAAAGCCTAAGCCACCATCTTGATTCTTTTGGCAATGTTCTTACTACATTTTCCCCCCATACTTCCTGATCTGGAAAACAAAACCCTTTATTTAAGAGGTTTTCTCATGAGACCTTTTTTTTTGGAGCTTTAGTTAATGTAGGGAACCAGAGAAGTAGCAGACAATGAAGGGAAGATTATATAGTGAAAATAAAGCATCTGTACATTAACTCATCCCAAGCCACTTTGTTAATTAAGATAGGAATAAACATCCTGCCCCAGTCATGAACATTTTATCAACATCTCTTTTTCTGGAGGTCACAGACATGATTGGACTGTATTTTTTTAAATGAATATATAAAGAATTGTTTCTCTTTTATTTGGGGGGTAGGGGATGACACGCCAACCGAGTCAAGTCAAATATTTTCTGACTTTTTGACATACCAACCCCAAAACACTCGCCATCAAAAGCTTAAGATCACAATTCTAATAACTGGGAAGTAGCAAGAAGACACCTACTGTACCTATAGTTGGTACTAACATGATTTCCAAATTAAATAAAATTATTTTTCTTAAGAAACCTAAATTCTTCTGAGATCACACAAACTTTCAAGATTTTCAGTGGTAAAGCCAAAATAATACAAATATGTTTATCTCCTGAGGATTGGGCCATTTAAAAAAAACCTTCTTTAACATTATTAATTTAATCTTTACATTTATTTTCATTTTGATACCCACAAAATGTGTATGGAGCACCAGTCAACCCTGGATACTGGTTGGGAACCCTCCTTCCAGGTTTTTCTAACTGCTTTTCATGATACACAGCTGATACACATGTGCCCACATACATGGGGAGGGAATCACAAAAAGGCTAGATGGTGTTCACAGTCACACCATTGAAATCTTGACCTTTTTCTAAATTGTTGACACTGTACATGTACCTTGTACAGTGGGGTAAGGCTTCAGGGGCACTGCTTGAACCACCAACTTTCCTTTTAAAACTTTCCCTGAAGATATTGGTACACTGGTGAGGAGAGTCAGATGGACTCTGCCCCCAAAGTTGTTCTCAGGAATTTGTATAATTTTTCTTTGATACTTTTTTTAGAATTTTGATGGTCAAAATGGAGAAGTAGAGGAAAGGTTGCTATTCCATCCTCAAATCAAGAGGAAATCTGTGGTACTTGTTCATTCCTTCCTTCCTTCCTTCCTTCCCATTACGAACTATTCCTCTTTTCATCTTTAGCTCCTTTCTTATAAATCATAGTTTCTCTCAAGCTGCATTTACCCATTGATCCTGGTTTTTCCTGGCCTGTTTATTTCCACCCAGAAATAGCCAAATATTTCAGAGGCATAAGCAACCTTCCAGATGCTGTAGGCTACAAGTTCTGTCAGTTTCAGCCTATATGTCCAATAGTATTGCCAGCCCATGGAGTAAGAAACCTCCATATGGCATCATCCAACTTAGTGCCGCAATTTGATATTGCTCAGTAATATGCTTTCTATTCCATTTAAGGTACAGTTCTGGTTTTGATGTGAGATAATAAACCTTTCTCAGTCAAATGAAATTATGGTCAAAGGATCGTATTTACCCATCTTGATATATTGCCATTACTATAGTCTCTGTGGATGAGGAGATTCCATTTTAGGGCAATTCTTCTCACCCACATTTAAAAGAGGGAGGGAGGGAGTGAGTGAGGGAGGGAGGGAGGAAGGAAGGAAGGAAGGAAGGAAGGAAGGAAGGAAGGAAGGAAGGAAGGAAGGAAGGAAAGAAAGAAAGAAATATGATAAATAGTTGAAGAAAGGGGGATTTAACTACCTAATGCAAGGGGGGGGAACGCACACACTGAAGCAGTTTAATGCTTTGCCAAACTGTTCATTCCCTGTTGAAGAAAAGGAGGGCTTGTTCTCTTTAGCTCACTTGAGAGAAAATAGTTCCAGCCTATTTATTCCTAATTATCTCCACTCAGTTTTATCCTTGCTAACTTTTACCTGGGGCTAATATATGAGCAGGAAGAATTCTAAGGAAAGGGAGAGGGGGAACAGATTTGCCAAAAGTTGAAACAGCCTGGATTAACCTAAAACACATTTTATATCAACATCTAGAAGGTTAGGAAAGCTCTATGTAATGAAATACTTGCATTCTTACTCTAAACTCACATACCTGAATGGTAATTTGGTGCCCGTATCTCACAGTTATCGCCATAGGTCCCAGCCCGGCACACACACAAGCACTCAGTTCCAGACAGCACTGCCTTGCCATTGTTGGGGCATGGAGCACACTGGCATGGATCAAATTGTGCTGCATACTCAGCAAGAGCTCTTCTGAGATTGCTACGCTTAGTTGCTGCACAGGGGATGTTCTTCACCAGCTCCAGAATGGAAGTCAGCTAATAAACAGAAGAGGTGGACACCAACAGAGCTATGAACACTCCACTCTACCACAATTTTACTCTGAAAGCATCTGATAACAGGCAAAATCTGAACAATTCGGGGTGGGGGGAGGAAAGGAAGGGACTCTTGCATGGTGACATCATACTCCAATTCTATGACATATACTTGGGTTGGACCTCATCATGCAAATATCTAAATGAGGTATTTGTGCAATGACATCATTGCACAGGAGTCATTTTGTCATCATTGCCATTTGCTGCAGAAATCACTCTGGTTCCTCCTTATTTTTACAAGAACTTAGTTCTAATGATTGTGAAAAGTCAATATGGTTGCATTCCCTTGTTAGAACATTGTTTTTTCTCACCAACAATTTTTGAAGTGGGTGCCCTTCAGATAGTTTAGAGATTGCTTAGCAATCATTCAAAGTTGCAACAGACTCCTCAAAAGGGACTTACAATCTGATTTTGAAGTTCCATTTATTACATATTCAAATGTTTAAAAATGACAGAAATAACTTTTTGGTTCAATATCTAATGCTAACATTTCCTACCTATATATTGGAATGTCCAGTTTCTGTTTCATTTATATCATATCACAGAAGTTAACAAGATTTTTAAGTTCTGGGCATTCTTCACCTTGGAATCATCTGACTATAACAGTCTCCTCAAAACTGACTTACGACCTGGTTTTGACGTTCCAATATTACTTGCAGTTGTGTGACTGCATTTTGGGTCCTTGGCAATCAGCCTGCATTTACAGTCATTTGCAGTGCCCTGTGTCATATGATTACAATTTACAGTGGTTTTGTCAAAAACCAGTATTTACTCTGGATTTCCTGCAAAAAAAAAGCCCATAGCAAACAATGGCTTTGCTTAACAATTGCAGCATTCACTTAATGACCATGATGTTTGCTTAATACCACAATACGCAGCTAATAACTACCCACAAAGATGGTCATAAAATCAGGATGATCACATGGTTATCAACTTTTCAACATCACACCTTACAATTTACAATGTCTAGCTCAGTTATAGATGTAACTCGAGGACTATCTATAGAACTGTACCTGGATAGCAGACCAGACTGAAGTAGCCGAAGGACCACTCGGGACGACAGGCTAGTAACAACAGGTTTATTTTAAGAGCAAGGCAAACATAGAATAACTTGTTCGGCTTTTATAGCCGGCAGCTGGTAGCGAGGGCCAATCAGCGGTGTTCATTTTGGCGCCCTGTCAGGCAGGGACCAATCCGCGTCGTCTGTTGTTGACAGCTCCGGCTTCCGCGTGTCTTGGTGTTTTGACAGCCGCGAGCTGTCAGTGGTTGCGCCTGCGCTGTACGGTGGACGCTTTGACAGCTCAGGCTTCTTCGTAGTCCGGCGTTTGACAGCCGCGAGCTGTCAGTGGTGGCGCCTGCGCGGTGCGAGGAACTTTGACAGCTGTCAAAGTTCCCGCGTGTTTTCCTGTCAGGCTGCTTTTAGTTTCTACCCTTTGTTGCTGCCGTATTATTAGAACTGTTAACATCTATACCTATCTATTAAAGGATTGTTTACATATATAACACACAGACAATTTTTGATAATAGAAACTATGTTCCAAAACTTTTGGAAAGCATTAGGTTGAAGAAGAGTCCCCTATGGCCTTAACTGCTTGAATGTTTCATTCATCCCGCCAGTGAATATTGCTTGTGGTATTGATCAGAGAGTCATAACAAAACAAAACTGTATTTTCTGTGTGTTTTACATAGAACTTTGAAGAAAGGCTGATGTTAGCAAACCTCAGAGGTTCTTTAATCTTGTTTCTGCATTTCTTCCCTTTCACTTTAATCAATCCTATGTAGTTGATGCCCTTTCCTTATTCTGGATTCCAGCCATAAGTGATTGTTTTACTTCTGTTATGCTTAATATCAAAGTAAGTCTCAGAATCCGATGCTCTTTAGACCAGTGTTTCTCAACCTTGGCAACTTGAAGATGTGTGGACTTCAACTCTTAGAATTGCCCAATCAAACAATAAAGCTTCTTCTAACCTGGACCTTGGAACATAATCCAGTTCACGTGAAGATAACTGGCATTCCTCTTGCCAAGGTCAAAGATTTTGTTGACCATTTGGTAAAAGGAAGCAACCATATTTGACTATATTTCACACATGACATAGTTGACTATGCTGGGTGGACATTCTGGGAGCTTTAGTCCAACACATCTGTAAGAGGTGTCAGATTGGTGCCAGCTGGGATAAGCCACAAATCAGCTTTGCACCATCGGTCTTTGTGCAGGAAATAGGAGTGGTAGTGTCTAAAAATAAGCCTGCTACTACTTGAAATGAAAGAAAAATTAGAGTTGAATGATTTGTTTCAGCCACAAATTCCATTTTTTTTAAAAAAAAAACCTACCTTCCTACAGGTAATCAGAAATGCATAAGATGTATTATTTGGCATAACCTCCAACAGTATTATATCCAGCAGGCACATAGATTACAAGATACATTACTTCCAAACATATTGTGGCTCTATTAGATTTTCAAATTAAAAGATTTGTCAGAAATAACTTCCTGGTTCAATGTCTAATGCTAACATTTCCTTTCAATATATTTGCATGTCCAGCTTTCTATTTCACTGAGACTATATCATAATACAGAAGTTGGCAAGCTTTTTAAGTTCTGGGCATTCCCCACCTTGCAATCACCTGTAATGTAATTATTTAACCTCATGAAATCAGGGTTGACTTGATTTCTAAAGTATGGTATTTGTGTCTTTGTTTAAATGAGGAATGAACTTGATGGGGAGAAGAACAATAAATCCCTTGGCTGTTGATCCATGTCATAGCAGAAAAACACATAGCAACCAAAAGTTGTAATGCAATGAATCTATTTATGTTTTCTTCCCATGTATTTCTTTGTTTCCCCAATAGCAGTTGGAAAGGAAATTTAATTTTATATATACTAACAGTGGGGAAGGCTGCCCAGAAGCGTTAAATGTCTCAATATTTTGGTATTGTAACACTTTATGGAACATTATGCTTGAAATTCCTTGTTCTCCTATTTCCTTTCCATCCATTCCCTCTTTTCTATTATGTCTATTAAACAGCAGGCCTGTGAGCAGGGAACTGCATTTTGTCCAAAGCTTTTTAAAGTTACTTGAAATTTGTAGTCATTTCCCTGCACTTTTTATCTTCAGAGGTAGGAACCAACCACTATCAGCTATGATCTCAGACAGAAGTCAAGGAATGGGGGGGAAACCACAGCTGCTGGAAATGCAAAAATATGTAGGAGAAAAAACTGTGAGGTCTCCATTAATGCTGAGCAAGTTCAGTTAATGCTCCTTGGCTGTTCTGGTAGGGGGGAAAAAGGCTGGATGGGGAAATGCAATGGGAGATCTCGAATAGCAAAACTCTACCAGGCTATTTATTACAGGTAATCCTCGAGTTATGACCGGTTGCGTAGCACCCATTTGAAATTACCGCCAACCCCCAAAAGGGGACTTATGAACCAGTTCTGGGGCTCCAACAGTTGGGCCCTTCCGCAATCCTATGACTGATCTTTGGGCATTCAGCAGCACTGCAGCCTTTATGGCCATTTGTCCCAGAGTCACGTAACTGTGTTTTATAACAATTTTGCCAAAATTGTTTGGTTTTCGGCAAAACCGTGCCTATTGCGAATCATTGGTTAGTTTAATGGCAGTGGAGTTCACTTAACAACTGTTGCAAAAAAGCAGATTTTTTTTCAGACACCGGCAATCCTATTTCCTGCACAAAGGCCAATGGTACAAAGCTCATTTGTGGCTAAGCCAGTGGTGGGATTCAGCTAGTTCGCACCACTTTGGCAGAACCGGTAGCTAATTTTTTGTTGCCCAGGCCCAGAATGGACTTCCAGAAGTGGCATCCACACAGAGAACCGGTTATTCGCATATCTGAATCCCACCACTGGACTAAGCCTTTTATCACCATCAAGATATATGGTCATAATGGGCAGGCTCCATTCCGTTCGTATGTCAAGGACTACCTACACTGTTATTGCAATCTGATTAGTAATATCTCGTTTTGTATTCGTGATATTCACAGGTGGCCAACAAATGCTTTTCCTGTTGCCATTTTTCTTAGAAGATTCAAGGTTCCGTTCAGAAACAAATGGAAGGCTACCCTCAGAAATAGTTTAATTTCTGCTTTCCTACCTCAAAGAATGTTGTTACCCAGTTTGGGTAATGAAATGTCTGCAAGAAAAGAGACCAGCAAGGGCCCCGCATTTCAACCCTGAGCTACAAATATTCTCCTTTATCTTTACCTCAAAGTCAATCACAGCTGGATTGTCTTTCATTGATTCCAGCCAATTGGTAAAGATGGTGTGCTCAGGAAAAGCTCCCTTTCTTTCCCAGGCAAGAGCTGCAGCAAATTGGGATCTTCCACCTCTGATGAAGGATATGGACTTCTCTGAGGATTGCAGAAATGAACCTGGGAGACAGATTTAAGGCCTGTGATTGGCGCAACAACATAAGCAAGTAGGTTCATAGCAACCATCAGAAGTCAAAAGAGAAAATATTTTGTCAAAGACACTCTTGGAAGCCAGAAAGACATAAAGTAAACCATCTTCACCTAACCATGCCCTTTGCTACATTTTTTGAGTGGATTTATCCATTGCGCACCAAAAAAAAGTCAGAATTTATTATGCTATCAAGCTTTTTCAACAACCATATAAACGCTATAAAACAAGAGCTTTGGCTGCACTAAGGGCTATTAATAAAGCTGTATGTATTCAACATCCTCCTTTGCAGAATTTAACAGATGGACCCCAAATAAACATCTTTCCCTCCATTTTCATAACACGTTTCTAGCCCTCAAGCATTTTGAAAGAATCTTGTAGAATTTTTGAAAACTGAAGCAGAGTATGGGTAGTAGAAGCTGGGGAACCAGTTTCTATCTTTAGGAAATCAAATGTTTTGGACTCCCGTAGGAATTCACTGAAATTTACATAATGTTTGCATATCATGGAATAGAACCTTTTCATTTTACATTATTTACATTTTGCTTCTGAACTTCCTTCATTTGATATCTCAGAAACAAACATAGATCAAAAAGGTCAAGATGTACAATGCACATATAAAACAGGCAGATCCTTGAATACACCACTGTGGTCATTATTAACTTTCTTTTTAACTCTAACTTTTGGACATCCCTTCCAGCTATTTGCCCTTTTTGAAATTATTCTCTTTATTACATACAAAAGATGCATCTTTCTTTTGACTATCTATAGATTTGATGGGCTTGTAGCAAGCAACATTTGAGCTGGTCTCTTTTAATTCTCAAAACAGAAAAAGTCCTAGTCCTCTGTGCTCTGCAAGTAGTCCTTGACTTTCATCCATTAGTTTACTGGTTCAAAGTTATACCTGCACTGGAAAATTGTGAGTGGTCCTCTCACACATATGACTTTTGCAGCATCCCCATGGTCATTTGATCAAAATTCAGGTGCTTGGCAACTGGCATATATGTATAATGGTTGCAGCATCCCAAGATCATGTGATTGTCATTTGTGACCTTCCCAGTTGACTTCCAACAAGCAAAGTTAATGGGGGGGAAAGCTGGATTTACCTAATGACCATGAGATTCACTTAACAACTGCAGTGATTCACTTAATCATGGCAAAAAGGGAGTAAAATTGGATACGGCTCATTTAAAAGCTACCTAGCTTAGCAATGGAAATTCTGGTCTCAGCTGAGATTGTAAGTCAAGGACTACTTATATTTAGGAGCCGTGCTCGTGCAGTGGTTAGAATGCAGTATTACAGGTTGACTCTGCCTACTGCCTGTAGTTCGATCCTCACCAGCTCAGCCTTCCATTTAGGACTCAAATTGTTGGGGGCCAAATGCTGACTCTGTAAACTGCTTATACAGTGCTGCAAAGCACTGTGAAGCGGTATATAAATGCTATTGCTATTGCTATTTTTAGATCTCTCCTCCTGAAAGATAGCAGAAAATTAAAGGAGACACACGAGTGTTTGAGTAAATCCTAACAGTATTAACATTCTTATAATTCGTCATTGGAAGCTCTTGGAGTGACATTGTAACACTATGTTCCCAAAGGGTCATGTTTCCCTCGATAATCACCTTCATGACGGGCAACCATTCTGTTGCTTGTACAGCTTGTTCTCACTTTCCTCCTTTTAAAACCAAAGATACGCCTGGTTGTTTCTGTCCGGATGCATTCTTGTGATTCTGCCTGTGTTAAACCTTAAGAAATGAAAATTATTTCTAAAACATTTTTTGGCATTTGCAAAATAAGTATTCACACTTGTTTCCTTCTTCTCCCCCTCTGAAACCACAGCTTCATCTAAATTATATGCATTTGAAATATAAGGAGGCAAGACTGAAAAATTAATATTATTACAGTAGGAAGACCCAAAGGACATATTCTTCTTAATTATATCTGTACATGCAGCTTTTTCTTAATTTGAGGCTCCTTTACTTTTTTTGGGTTTAGTTGGATATTATTGTTCCAATTTCCCATTTCTTATATAAGTTTTCTAAGCAACTTTTAATAGATTTGTTATTTTGGGTTTAATTAGTTGTTTGTAAATTGCTGCAAATGGTGCGTACTCGTTTTAATGAATTTTACTCTTACACTGGGTATATTTTTAATGATGAAAAAGCAGGATGCGTTTTATTCTTAGCAGTACATTAATAAGAAGTTTCTTGTGCCCTTTGCTGCTCATCTGGATGCAGTGATTATTTTAATATAGTAAAGGACAATAAAATAACCAAGAAATGGAAACATTTCTTTCTGTTTATTTCTGCTCATCAGTTGGGTTTAAGTTCCTCTCTACAAATGGAGTATTTTTCTACCACAGTAGGATCACTCTGTGAAGCAGTCATGTAAATCTGCCTTTTTAAATGCTCTTTCTCACAGAGGAAGCTTCCAGCAACACAGATGTTATCAATAATAAAAAGAGCCTTGGTGGAGCAGTGGGCTAATGCCTCCTTAAGTAACACCAGCTGCCTGCCATTAGTGCAGGTTCGAGTCCCACCAGGCTCAAGGTTGACTCAGCCTTCCATCCTTCCGAGGTAGGTAAAATGAGGACCCAGATTGTTGGGGGCAATTAAGCTGACTTTGTAATAATGCCGCTCGGGGTGTGTGAAAGCCCTAATAAGCAAACATATACATAGAATGGAGGCTATTGCTAAGCACATTGATTTGTGCTTCTTAGATTGTAAGTCTTCAGAGAAGCACGGGATATAAATGGGATTTTAAAAAAATAATAATAACATAGCTCAGGGTTGAATGATTGGTCCTTCGTGCTCTCTGAACTTGGTTGTTTTCTTGCAGACATTTTATTGCCCAGCTAGGTAACATCACCACTGATGATATTACTTAGTGTGGGTAATGAAATGTCTGCAGGAACACAAGCAAACTCAGAGACCACCAAGGACCCCTCACAGATATTATCATTTTATATGCCTTCCATTTTTCTAAGTATTCCCTTCTCCCAAAATGTGCTTTTCAGACTTTGGTAGAAATGTATCTTTGGTTCCCTTCTCTTTTAATCATCTGAGAATAACAGAGTTGGAAGGTACCTTAGAGGTCTTCTAGTCCAACCCCCTGCTCCCTAAAAACAAAAAACCCATGGGGGAAAAAAAGGATGAATTACAGTGCTGCACAGTGAAATGGTAAGGCAACTTGTCCTTTCCCAATATAGTTACTGGCCCAGTAATGGGCTCCATCTTCTTTTGCTAAGGACCATATACCTGAATTTCTCAGCTCTTCAGCGCTGTACTGATAAAGAAGGTCGTATCTGCCTCCCAGTGATCCAGAGGCATAGTAATGGGTCCCAAAATCGTCAAATATCCTGCTGTAAAGGGGATAGTTGTACTCCAGGGGCAAGCCGTTTAGCGCCTCTAAGAACACTTTAGACAGTTGCAAGTCTGATTCCTTCATTGTGAAGTTGGATACCGCTATGACTTTATGGATCCTAATAAAGTTGGACTCCTAAAAATGAAGATGAGAAAATGTGGATGTGACTCCAGTTGATAATTTAAAATGCCTTTTCCCTAGACCCATGATATGCAATGATGAGTAATGATTATGGTTCTGTTGAACCAAAATTGGAATCTGTCAGTCATCTTTTAAAGCCAACAAAATAAATAGCCAGGGCCACATTTTTTTTAAAAAAAAATAAGTTTTTTTAATGAGAAACTTTAAGTCAGCAATTTGTACTTTTCCGATACTCCCACATAACACCTCTGCTCCGCAAGCTGCATTGGCTTCCGGTTGCCCACTGGGTGAGATTCAAGGTGCTGGTGATGACCTATAAAGCCCTAAATGGCTTGGGTCTGGGATATCTGAGGGAGCACCTGCTGCCAGCATCAAGTTCCCTTCGTCCTGTGCGCTCCCACAGGGAGGGTCTTCTCAGGGTACTGCCGGTAAAAGATTGCCGGCGGACAATACCCAGGGGGAGGGCCTTCTCTGTGGGCGCGCCTGCCCTTTAGAACCAGCTGCCTGTAGAGCTCAGGACTGCCCCTGACCTTCGCTCATTCCGCCGGGACCTGAAGACCTGGCTCTTTGAGCTTTCTGGCCTGGACAAAGAATATTAATTGGGGTTTTAATTGGATTCTAATTGGGATTTTTATTTATTCAAGGTTAATGTAATCATTTTAATTGTTTTTAATTTTTGTAATTGTTGTATTGTTTTTTTTTTAAAAAAAACACCTTGTGAACCGCCCTGAGTCCAATGGGAGAAGGGCGGTATATAAGTTTAATAAATAAATAAATAAATAAATAAATAAATAAATAAATAAATAAATAAATAAATAATACTTAAGTAGCACATAGTCCTTGATCCATTTCTGTGGCTCCTGAATGCATGCACACATGGACATGTGCACCCAAATACCTAAACACATGCATACACTATGTCTGGAGAAATACAATATATGTCTTTTATTTGATCAATTAAGTTCTAAAACAGATACATCAGGATGGCATCATGGGCTATCGTGTTTTAAACTATCCTGAAACTCCGCAGAAACCCAAAAAGAGAAGTGAACCTATTAGCTGTGTTTCCACTTGTGGCACCATTGCTATACAACTTGAAGTCTTTTAGTATGAAATAAATAAATAAAATGCCACTCCAAACTAAAGGAAAATTACCAGCTCCCTTTTAAATTCTCTGCTTCATTTCATGGTAGAGTGTAATATTTTTTTAATCCTAAAGATTTAAATAATATTTGTACAAGATTTAAATAATATTTGTACATGGATATTCAGTCCTCACATATAACTTTCATAGGTTTTTATTAACAAATATTCAATTTGCAATTATTCTGCATTAAATATGGATGTTGTTATTGTTGTTAATAAATCTTTGCTGTAAGAAAAGCAGTTTTTATAACTGGAAACAATAGTAGAAATCATGCTCATGTTTGACTTCCATGGAAAAATGAATGCAGACTTTGAATGGAACAAATGCCATCAAGGATATTTGTTTAAGATAAACATTCTGGAATGTATACGCATATGCTTTTAACCACTGAGGGTTCCTGTTGCATTTGCACACATATAAATATTAAGACAAAAGCAGAAATGCTGTTCCATGTCCAGCCTGGATAGACTTTATTGGAAGGAAGGTGGAAGTTATAACAAAAGGGTTCTGTCAAGTCCTTTACTTTCAAATGAGGCACCTGTATGCAGGTAGTCTTTGACTTATTAAGCCCAACATTTCTTCTGCTAAGCAAGACAATTGTTAAGTGAATTTTGCCCCATTTTATGATCTTACTTGGCAAGACAACTGTCTATGGAATCAATGGAGATTCTCAGTCATAAACTCAGAACTATCTATACCTTGCTTCACAAAAGGCACTACTTCTGACTTGGATAAGTTCTTCTTGGATAATTCTTTTACTTTCACTTTTCCAGCAAATACATGGGGGAGTCACTTCTGGACACACATCTACCTACTCATATCCTGATTGCGGGGCAGTGGTGTTTTCAGAAGGAATGCATCTTTAAATTTTACGACTGCCGTATTTTTCAAATGGATGTACTGCAAGATGATTGGTCTCTAGTTGGCATCAGTAATCACTATATAAAAGGAGATCTGTCTTATTTGGCCACAAATCCAAAGACGTCATGTATTTCAGAAGCCAGATGTCACCAACTAGGAAACAGAAATGTTTCTCATTTTGAAATAGTTTAATTTTATTTTTAAAACAGAAATGAATAACCTGGATAAGAAAAATAATAACTCTGTTCTCCCACCGCGCCAACTGAATTGAACAGCCTTTTCTTGAAATTTAAAACAATCGGCATTGACATTTCAGGCATGCAATAACATTTGCCACTGACATACAAAGCAAAAGGCAATTCAATACAGAAATGTTTTCTATATGAGCAGGCTAATGAACCACTGACTTTTCCTGGTCACTCACTTATCGACTTATGTAGATGGAGTTGAAAGCTAGAATGAAAACAGCAATACCTTTTTCTTTGAAGCTTTTATTGCTTCCTTGAAGGAGGAAGAGGATGTGATGTGAACTTTTGTCTTCTTGGAGAACAGGAATGGGATTCCAGATCGGCGCTTGGCAGAACCAGAGAAAGAATCACTCTGAGAAGTATGGGTTTCAAAGCGAATTAAGTCATTGTGAAATTCTGAAGCCACTTCATCTTCTTCATTCACTACCTATGGAGAGACATAATTACAGAAACTTGGTTTGACAAAGGACTGAATCTTACTTCTTAAAGGGCAGTGACAGGAGTGGTTACCCAGTCCCCATCGCTGGAATTCCCACAACTGCACTTTTTAAAGTGTCTTCTGCAGAGAAATTTAGCTTTGGTCTTAAGGAAGAGGTGAGAAATATAGAATGGTGAGAATATAGAATAACAGAGTTGGAAGGGACCTTGGAGGTCATTGTGGAAGTCACTGTCCTGCTCAAGCAGGAGACCCTATACCAGTGATGGTGAACCTTTTAGAGACCGAGTGATCAAATGGCAACCCAAAACCCACATGTATAATTGGGTGCCGGGTGGGCATGGCCCATTGGATGGGTGTGGCCCATTGGGTGGGTGTGGCCCATTGGGTGGGTGTGGCCCATTACGTGGGCATGGCTGCGGTGGTAACGGCAGACTGGGTGGGACTAAAAAGTTCAATCAATCAATTCCAACTTTGCGAGATCTTTTTGTTTGGTTCTAATTGACGAGGACTCAGAGTGGTTTAACAATGAACGAGTTTATTGAATACACAAAGTCAACTGTCAACTGTCAAATGTTGCAACCCTTTTATAGAGAAAGCCTTTGAACTGTAACCAATCAATGGAGTCTCTTTTCCCGCTCCTAGGTTGTGGCGTCCAATGAATGCACCTTAATTTCCCGCTCTGAACCTTGCTAAGCTGCAATGTGTTTGCAATCTCTTGCTTGCCCTGTTAATAACTATTTACATACACAACACCCCTTACCCCCCCGTTGATGTTATTTCTTTACAAAATCCTTTAGGTATTTTGGTGGCCTATGTATTCTAGAAGGGTATCTGTTACTTTGGCTGCTAGGGACCCCTCTTCCTGGTTGACTGCTTGGCTGCTTGTCACTGCTGGGCCTGGGCTCTGGGTTACTGGCTTCAGATGTGCTGTCTTGTGTATTAGTTTGTGTTTGTAATTCAGTGGTCACTGGCCTACTTCGCAGGGGTATTTCCCATTCAATTTGACTGAATGTTGTTGGGTACGAGGGGATGAGTCCTTTTGCCCCTCCTCTACGCCACTCTCTGGCCTGTTGTTATCTGTACTGTTTCCCCTTACTATGCTTTGGTCCCCCTCAACTGGCACACAACCACTGGATCTTTTCCTCAGCTGGTCTATGTGTCTTTTACAGATCCTGTTCCCTTCCCCCTCAATAGTGTACGACAGGGGACCTAAGATTTCAGTCACCACCCCTGGAATCCATTTGTCCCCTTGGGCATAGTTTCTGGCCCAGATCAAATCCCCCACTTTAAATGTTCTGTTAGGAATGTCAAATTCAATGTTTGTTTGCAGTCTGTCAGGGTGCAATCTGTCCAATTTGGTGGATAGTCTCCTGCCCCACCTCATTTCAGCTGGACTTTTCCCTGTAGCAGAACATGGGGTCGTGTGCTGAGCCAACAAGAACTCTGCCAGTCTCTGATGCCAGTCACCTCGAATAATTCTTTTTAAAGCGTCCTTCGTGGTCCTCACATTTCTTTCAGCCAATCCGTTGGTGGAGGGGTGGAAGGGTGCTGAAGTCTTGTGCTTAATCGAGTTGGCCTTGAGGAAATCCTGAAATTCAATAGATGTGAATTGTGGCCCGTTATCAGACACAATTAAATCCGGCAACCCGTGAGTGGCAAAGAGGCCCCTTAATGCCTGTATTGTTCTGCCTGAAGTTACTGAGCTGACCGGTACTACCTCTAGCCATCTAGAGTAGCTGTCAACCACTACTAGGAACGTTAACCCTTGGAAGGGTCCAGCAAAGTCAATATGAATCCTGGACCAAGGATTCCTAGCTTGTTCCCATTTATGTGTGCGGATATGTTGTTGTTCTGGCCTGGAACGTTGGCACAGATGGCAATTGGCAACACATTCCTCAATGTCGTTGTCCAGTCCTGGCCACCACAAGTGACTCCTAGCCAACGCCTTCATCCTTACTATTCCAGGATGTCCCTCATGCAATTCAAGTAGAATAGCTGATTTGTGGATTCCTGGAATAACTACACGAGTTCCCCAGAGTAAGCAACCCAAATGAACTGACAGTTCATCTTTCCTCCTGAAATATGGACTGTATATTTCGTCCGGTTTGGCATTAGGCCAACCGCTCATGACCCAGGTCATTACTCTCCTTAAGGTGAGGTCCTTATTGGTTGCCTCAGCAATGTCTTTTGCAGTTAAGGGCAAATCAGGAATGTCCTGTAGGGACATTATTTGTCCCACTGGGGCAGGGTCCTCCTCTGTTGTGCTTAGGGGCAATCTGCTAAGAGCGTCTGCATGACCCATGTCCTTGCCTGGTCTGTATTGGAGGGAAAATGAGTATGCTGAGAGGAAAATGGACCACCTCAGCATCCTGGGTGACATAATTTGGGGAGTCTGTTTATCTGTGGTAAACAGTCCCAGCAAGGGTTTGTGGTCCGTCAGTATAGTAAAGTTCCTACCATACAGGTAGTCGTGGAACTTTTTAACTCCTGCCACTATGGCTAATGCCTCCCTGTCTATTTGCGCATAGTTCCGCTCTGCCTTGGTTAGTGTGCGGGAGTAGTATGCAATGGGTCTTTGTATTCCTTGGTTGTCTAAGTGGCTGATCACAGCCCCTACGCCATAGGGCGAAGCATCGCACGCCAGGTAGATTGGTTTGTTTTCTATAAAGTGGGTTACAGTTGAATTACTGGAAAGGATGTCTTTTAAAATTTGGAAACTTACTTTGTGCTTGTTCTGCCACTGCCAAGGGGTCTTCTTATCTAAGAGTCTGTGTAAGGGTTCTGCAATGGCAGCCTTGTGTGGCACAAACGTGTGGTAAAAATTTACCAAGCCAAGGAAGGCCTGTAGTTCCGCCTTGTTCCTTGGTTCTGGGGCCCCTTTGATTGCTTTAATTTTTTCAGGGGTAGGGTGGATTCCACTTTTGTCAATCCTGAACCCCAAAAAATCAGTGGATTTAACCCCTATGCTACATTTTTCCTTCTTTAGTTTCAACCCAGCCTTCCTAAACCTACCCAGTACCTGTTCCAGCCGCTCTACTAACATTCCTTCATCCTTTCCAGCTATTAGGACATCATCAAAGTAAGGGCATACTCCAGGTATGCCCTTTAAGGTCCTCTCCATCACTTCTTGGAAGATGCCTGGAGCTGCTGCAATTCCAAATTGCAGTCTGTGGACTCGGAACGCCCCCTTGTGGGTAACGATCGTCTGTGCCTCTGCAGCCTCTTTAGAAACAGTCAACTGTAAGTACGCATGCGCCAAGTCTAACTTGGCGAAGATGGCGGCGTCCTGGATCGTGGCGAGGACCTGCTTCACCGTCGGGACCGGGTAAGCATGCTTTTTCATTCCAATGTTGAGGGTGGCTTTGTAGTCAGCGCAGATTCTCACATCCCCATTGGGTTTGAGGGGTGTGACAATCGGCGTTTCCCACAAACCGCCCTCAACAGGTTCTAATACTCCTTGGCCTACAAGCCGGTCGAGCTCGGCCTCGATTTTTTCCTTTAAGGCAAAAGGCACCCTTCGGGCCTTAAGCCTGATTGGTTTTACTGAGGGGTCTAGGTTGAAGTTAATGGGGGGCCCTTTGTACATGCCCAGAGATCCATCGAATACGTCTGCAAATTCATTGCAGACGGATTCGAGGGTCTTATTTTTAATCACTGAATTTATTCCCCCGATCCAAATTCCCAGGGCAGGGAACCAATTAAGTCCGATTAAGCTAGTCCTATTCCCCTCTGTAACTATTAGTTCTAAGACCCCCTTAAACCCCTTAAATTTTACACTAAGGCTGGTCTTTCCTTTTACTTTTATTGGACTTTTTTGAAAGTCCGTTAATTGAATATTTGTTGGACTAAGTGGAATTCTTTTTCCACTTCTTTGTTCAATTCTCTCAAGGGTTTCAGTGGAAATTATCGACACTGAAGCCCCTGAGTCAATTTCCATTCTGCAAGGGACCCCTTGCAGAAGGACTGTGATTTTTAATTTTCCATCCAGAAAATTGTGACCACTTCCCGGCCTTCTCCTATTGATTCGCGCCACCTCCCCTAGATTTGGAATTTTAACCCGGTTTTTAGGGGTCTCCTTGCCACTAGCAATAGGGGTTACCTTACCCTCAGGCCACACATCGACTTCGTTCAGACGGTTGTCGCGAGCGCGGTTTCTGCAGATGGCCTGGATGTGGCCGGTCTTGCCGCATGCCCTGCACTTGGCGGTACAGAATCGGCAGGATGCGCGGGGATGGTTGCCGCCGCAGCTGCCGCATCGGTTCTGGCTGTCGTTGTCGCGCGGTCTGGTTGCGGTGTCCCGCCACGGTCGTTGTGCCCCGGTCGGTTGTCTTTGCGGAGTTGCGGGTTGTTGACGGCGGCCAGGTTCGGGCCCCTCGCTTCTGGGTTGTCTAGGTGCCATCTTTCCAAATCGCCTGGAGACTTCGGCGATCTCTTCCTCCCACTGCTGGTCCACCTCCCCGCAGTCCACATAGCCCGCTTGGTTGATCTCGGGTGCTGCTGCCATGCTACTGCGGGGGGGGTCGCGATACCCAGTTGACTTGTAAGTTAGAAGTTCGTCGAGCACTTCCTGCAAATCGCCGGTGGGTTTGGCGATTATTCTGTTTTGTAGTTGTTCATCATGCAAGCCCAGTACTACTCTGTCCCGAATTCTTATTTCTAAATTATCGTATTTACATCGTACTGCGGCTTCCCTGACGGCAGCGACAAACTTTTGTATGGACTCTCCCGGTCTCTGATTCCTCTTTTCGAAGATGCGCCGCCAAAAGAGTTCGGACCTTCGGGGTGTAAAGTGGACCTTTAATTTAGCGAGGAGGTCGGCATAAGGCACGCTAGAGACTGGTTGCGGTTGACACAGTCCGACAGCGACTCTGTAGACCGGTGTGCCACAGATCGTCAATAATGCCGCCGCTTTTTTACGGTCGTCTGTGATTCCGTTCACTAACAGGAACCCTTCGACTTGACCGATGTATTCTTCCCAATCTTCAGGGAAGTTTGGGTCGAATTCCTTCAATGACCCGATTTGCGCCATTCGGAGAATTTTTTCTTATTCTGCCGCGGCCGCTCGGTTGACTGTGACTCGCTCTGAATTTGCCGCCTTTCGCGACAATTCCGCCGATTCTCTGGTCTTCTGTCAATCCCACCTTCGTCGCCAGTTGTTTGGTTCTAATTGACGAGGACTCAGAGTGGTTTAACAATGAACGAGTTTATTGAATACACAAAGTCAGCTGTCAACTGTCAAATGTTGCAACCCTTTTATAGAGAAAGCCTTTGAACTGTAACCAATCAATGGAGTCTCTTTTCCCGCTCCTAGGTTGTGGCGTCCAATGAATGCACCTTAATTTCCCGCTCTGAACCTTGCTAAGCTGCAATGTGTTTGCAATCTCTTGCTTGCCCTGTTAATAACTATTTACATACACAACACTTTTTGTTTCCCGCGAGAAGTTGAAATTGATTGATTGATTGAACCTTTTAATTTTTTGCACACGGTGGCGGAGGCCTAAAGCAAAAAGGGGTTATAAAACCCACCTGAAGGCCTAGGACTGGGGTGATGGTGCGCGTACCCACAGAGAGGGCTGTGCGTGCCACCTGTGGGCACCCATGCCATAGGTTCGCCACCACAGCCCTAAACTATTTCGGGACAAATAACTGTCCAGTCTCTTCTTGAAAGCCTGCAATGATGGGTTACTCCCAGCATCTGAAGGTAAGCCATTTGGATGTTGAAGGTTGCTGAACTCTGAAAAAGTATGAAGAGTGAGGAGACACAGAACAGCTCCATCTTGACCTTGTTGTCCTTGAAAAGGGCAGTGATGGTTTTTGACAGACCACAACAATAAATTAGTAGTAAATACAAATGTCAGTTTCTTGATCTGACCTATTTCAAAGAGCTGAGACTTTTCATTACTTGCTCGCCTGCACACCACTCAAGCCGAGGTTGAGCCTGCCATGTCTGTAACCTCCTTTCTCTAGTTCCACTTATTCTCCCTCCTTGTGGACATGTCAAAAACAAGCAGAGTTTCCATTCACAGCCACTGTGTTGACTCTTTTGACCAAGTCCTGCAGACACTCCTAGCACTCATTGTAAAGCATTTGTGCATATAAATATACCGTAACTTGTTGGTGAGTAAAGCCCATGCTTACAGCTTACATGCTTAATATGGTTTGATAGTTACCTGAAAGAAAACAGACTCTAAGTTTGCAGGAAGACGATATGTTTTCCTCAAGTCATTGGTCTTGAGAAGTCTGCAGGTGTCTCCATTGAAAGAATTACGGAGAACTTCACCTCGATGCATTCCTGCCAGAATGTGATATCTAAGGGAAAGCAATAGGCATTTTGCATCCAGTCAGCCAAAGCACCTTGGACCAGTTCCTTAATTATTCATAGTAAGGGAGGGAGTTCTACTCAAGCTGGTGTTTTTCTGAAGAATAAATAAAGCCACATGCTTATATGGTAACAGAGCAAACAGGCCAAAAGCTGATTCATTAAATTCATCAATAACTTAAATGATTGCTGGTGACCTCCAGATACTTGATTATAATTCCTATTGTATCTAACCATACTTGCCCTATTGTCTGATGGGAGCTGTATCTAAAATACTTGGAAGGTATCGAGTTTGATAAAGTTAGATTAGATTCCCTTTTTTCCATGTTCTTATCTGTCACAAGTTCTTTTGTAAATGTTTATCTGCAGTCTTTCTTTCTTTCTCTCTTCTCTTCTCATATAACTGCTTCTAAATGAAATTGAGCATTTTAATGTAAAACTATAGGACAGGTGGTAATGTTTGGAGCCATGTATGGATATGGAGGAAGCCTGGATGGTTTGAAAGGTCAGAAAAGCATGAAACAGTATAACAAATGGTCTTTATATATAAACTAGCGTTAGATGTGTTTTCTTTTCTTTTCATGGCTTATGCCTTTCATTCCTTTGAATTATTGCTTCTTATTCCTCTTTCCCATTGAGCACATTAAACATGGCTTACCCGAGGCCCATTAAGTTCCCACCAGGAATGCTCTCATGTTTTCTAGTGCACACGGGTCTCACACGTGGACAGTTCCTTTCGTCTGAATTGTCCTCACAGTCATTTTCTCCATTGCACTTTAACTTCTGGCTAATGCAACGACCTTTTGTGAAGAAGAAGAAGAAGAAGAAGAAGAAGAAGAAGAAGAAGAAGAAGAAGAAGAAGAAGAAGAAGAAGAAGAAGAAGAAGAAGAAGAAGAAGAGGAGGAGGAGGAGGAGGAGGAGGAGGAGGAGGAGGAGGAGGAGGAGGAGAAGGAGTTAGAAGCCATACAGGAAAGCAGACAAATGACTCTATAAGGAATGAATACTTCCATGAAGGCTTACATTATTATGCAGGAAAGAAATATTCTGCATATGTAGCCTTAGCCAGTAAAATTGGGATAACTCCACAACTATCACTGAAAATATACAGAATGCTTGTGGGGGGAGGGGAGGAAACATAGAAACACATCGTACTTCAAGGGAGGAGACCAAAAATTTGACAAGAGGGTCAAAGAATAAGAAGTTGCGCTCAGCCAATAGATGTTCCTCCTCTACTGTAAGCTTCTCCACCTCTGGAATGGTTCCTGCCACTTCCAGATCCCAGCCTGAGGTAGCTATGCCCAAAGACTCTGGCTTAGCAGCATATGTAGAGATACAGTGTCTTCCATGCCACCAGAGTCAATACATGATGTTAATGTACCAAGCAACATTTTAAAATTGCAGAGATGATTTCGGATAGATGATCATCCAATGGTATTGTTATTACAATCAATTATTAATTATTATTGTTGTTACTATTTACACTTAGTCTATAAGATATTTCTGGGTTTGATACTTTTACAATATTACAATAAATGTGCTGTTCCAAATACTGAGACTTTTTGTAATTGATGAGTTGAGATTCTCTCCATTTCCATGTAATTGTGCCTTAAATACTTTTCCAGTTCTTTTGATACGTCCCAATCCATACCAATTGGCACACTATTATTTTCATTTTCACCATTCACTCCAGCTATATTTGAAGATCTTTATATTTCTCTATTTTTTTCTAGTTCAGAGTATTTGGAAATAGTGACCATATTGATTCATTGGACTGAGAATTATAACTTATAAAAAGCAGTTGCTGCTTTTTATAAGTTATAATTCTCAGTCCAATGAATCAATATGGTCACTATTTCCAAATACTCTGAATAATAATATTACGTCCACATACCAAATGTTCAATAGTCTTCTCCTGTTTTTTGCATAACCAGCATTTACTGTTTTACCAAGTATTCTTTTTCAGTTTTTATTACCTTTGTTCATCACAATTGTTCTTGAACTGCTAAAATAAGATATTTCATTTTCATGAATGTGTCCTTTTTTTAAAAAAAAACTACTTTTATTGTCTTTTTTAAAATAGTACTTATACTATTTGTCTTTTTAATGCATCAAAATCATAAAAAGGAAGATACTATCAAGTTACCATTTTCACAATGGAATTTGTTGCCACAGTTTATTTCCTCCATGTTGCAAAGTTTTGTGGGAAAACACGGTCGCGACTCCACCAAAGGTTCATTGCATGGTTGACCTTTAAACTGAGCTAGTTGGTTAAAGGATCTAGTACGAAACTGAAAAACAGAAGGATAATAAATAAGTGAGCAGAGAGCATTTTATCCTGGTACTTTTAGAGAAGGGAATGAAGCAATTGGCACCACCAAAGCTGCCTTGGCTGACCTCAAAATAATAAATAAATCATAACAGGATTGGACTTGATTAGTACTTGCCTAAAAGGTCATGGGGGCACTTTACCTGGTTAAGGAGCTTAAGCACCCTGTCTCTCATGGAGACCAAAATGTTAGTCCAGACAATAGTGATTTGAGTTTGGTACTTCTCAAATAGATATTGGGTTTATTTCCCTCGTCCTTTCCAAACCCACCTGTAAAATCTGAGTATCTTATGTAAAAATATATCATTTGCTGTACTGAACTGGGTTATGGGGACAACCAGTGTTATTGACAGTTTGGGGTGAGAATTAAATAGTTCCTTGTACCCAGTGCACATCTGGATTTGTAACTGCAGCCACTTAATTCCTAAGACAATAGGAAGGGAAGGACTAGGGGTGACATGATAGCAGTGTTCCAATATCTTGGGGGCTGCCACAAAGAAGAGGGAGTCAAGCTATTCTCCAAAGTACCTGAAGGCAGGACAAGAAGCAATGGATGGAAACTAGTCAAGGAGAGAAGCAACCTAGAACTAAGGAGAAACTTCCTGACAGTTAGAACAATTAACCAGTGGAACAACCTGCCTCCAGAAGTGGTGAATGCTCCAACACTGGAAGTTTTTAAGAAGAGACTGGACAGCCATTTTTCTGAAATGGTATAGGGTTTCCTGCCTGAGGTCCCTTCCAATTTTTATTATTATTATTATTATTATTATTATTATTATTATTATTATTATTATTATTATTATTATTGTTGTTGTTGTTGTTGTTGTTGTTGTTGTTGTTGTTGTTGTTGTTGTTGTTGTTAACAATAACAATATTGGACTGGACCAAGCAGCATCTGCTCATCTATTGGATCTATCACTGTTAGCTTTGGAGAGTCTGGTGGTTAAGCTTAATTTTTATACTATGTTCTTATTTTATGAAATTAGCAGTCACCTTCAAGTGTATATTGTTACCTGAATCTAAATAAAGAGTAATGGGAACAACACCCCTTTGAGATTTCTTTAATTGTCTGGGGAGGCCCCTTCAGTGTTTTGGGAGCTCTTGAGAGATGGACCTAAAAAACATTCCTGACATTGTGAGAAATGTGACACTCTTGAAATGAGTTGGGCATTTGCTTGTCAAGTGGCCAATAGATCCAAAGGCCACCTCCTGGTCAACAAACAGTGAAACTATCTTTATTGAGGTTGGACATAAAAAGAACCTTGCAAGCCTGATTGTGCTGTATTTCCTTCTCCTCCTCCTTCTTATACTCTAGTAAACTTGGGAGGCATCTGCCTGAGCTGCTTTCAAATGTTATCTCAATCTTCCGAACTTAAAAAAATACCGAGCCCCTTTTGCCTGAGCAATGATTCCTGTGCATCTCCCTCAAGATCAGCTTCCTTACTCTCTACATCTACGTCTATATCTTTTCCAGCTTACATTTTACTTACTTGTTTTTTAACACATGGATCACATTCTGACCAGGGACCAAAGTCTCCAAGCTGGCAGTTGATTGGACACGTCTGCTGGTTACAGGCTCTGGATTCCTGGGTGGTGCAAACTTGTGCACAGAAGTTTTTTCGGTAATAATCATCCACTTTGATTTGCCTAGAATTCCAAAAAAAGCATCGTTGTGACCAGAAGAATCTGTTAAACCAAGGAAACTAAGATCCTTGGAGTCCATGCTGAAAAGGACAAAGCATGGCTACAGTTTAGGGTGCAGTTAGATGGTCCAGAACATCAAGGCACATATTTAATATTTACTAGATGCAAATAGTAAAGTGCTACAGTTTGACAAGATTCTGCCTATAGATGTGGAACAATAAATAACTGAACTTTGAAGAACCACCAAATATGTTTTTGGTTTGGGGACCTAACAACAGGCTTCTCCTTGGATGTGTTATATTGCAATACCCATCATTCCCAACTGAAATAAATAGCTTTAATCCAACCTATGTAGACTTCTGAAGAAAATTTCTTTGGGCAGTTATGTCAAGGACTCAGGATTAGCATGGTCTGGTGTGAATGCATATTTCTTAAAGCTTTGATCCAACTTTTGAAGGCAAGCAAGTAGGGAAAAGTCAGAGGCCTTTTATATCCTTTTAAGGTGATTGAATGATAATAATGTATCAGTTCTGTGATCACCATGATATTTTCTACTTACCTATACCTATTTTGAGTCCCATAATTGCAGGTCCTTGAACAGCCAGACCAGGGAGTCCATGGATAATGGTCACAGAAGCAACCCTTGCTATTCTCAATTGCAGCCAGCAGCAAGATTAGGAACAGCCAATTATATGCTTTGTTCATGACTACCAGCCTGAAGAAGTCAATGAAGCCTACGGTGCAGACAAAATAAAGTGCAGTTAGAACAGTTTGATATCTGTTTTAATACTACTGTATGGCAGCTGAAAAACTAATGTGCTGCAACGTGCATTGCAAGGAGCAATCTAAAGCTGCATCCAGCTGTGATAACTGTGAAATCATAGTAAAACTGCTGACTCATTGAGCACAAGCATCAGGACAACCCCAAGGACCACCAAAGGTAAAAGTGCAGCAAAGGAATTATCAAAGCACTCTAATTTCTGAAAGGGAACCATCAGAGGGGGACTTTAATATTCCAGGTTCTCATTTAAATTCAACCAGGCAACCTGTACCCCATTTCAGAGATATTTCTTTACATACACAGAGAAATAGAATGTCCATATATGTGCAAAAACACAGTGGGAATGGGAGTGTCTTCTAAATTCATGTTGGCTTTCCCATTGAGTTGTGGGAAACTAAAAGCAAGCATCAGAAATTTTCCTTCCTTCCTTCCTTATTTTGCTTGTTGGAAGTTTGCATGGAGCAAGTCAGTGGGGAATCCAGCAGGAGACTGCAAGTACAAGGCAATCAGGCAGGTAAGTGGCTGCTACTGGGTGGGGGAAGGAGCAAGGGGATGCATGTCAAGAATGTTATATGGGGTGCATGAGATTGCCATGCTATTGGGAAGGGTGTGTGGGTGCATGCTAGGAATGCTACATTTTGGGGGGAAAGCATGCAGGTGAGTGGCAAAGGTCAAGAAGGGTGCACAAAGTGTTGTGTGGGTTGGGTAAGGTATTCATTCAGGGAGACCATGTGGTTCAAGAAGAGTGAGTGAGGGTCACGGGTGTGTGTAAGAGATGCTGCATCAGTCAAATAGGCTGATTTCTCATCCTGGCTTCTTTTAGCACCCCTTCAGAAGCTAGATACAGTTCCTAAGCATTCAGGGTGTTAAAGGGAAGACTTGCTTCTGCAAATCCCAACAACAAGTGGCAGTAAACAGCAATTAATCATAGATAAGACTTAGCTAAGGCAAGTTTCATAATTGAGCAGTCCAAAGTCAAGCCAAACATTTACGATGCCAGGTCAAGGGAGAGATGAGGTTGTTGTTAGTCAACAAGCCAGGGTTGTAAATAACTAGATTCCAAGTGCCACAATGGGCAAGCCAGATTCTACTGTTGCTTCTAGCAAGAGGCCAATTGGTCCTATGGGAACTTAAACGCACTCTCTATGGAAGATTCACAGCTGTGAATCTTGCTAGTGAGTTCAGCATATTGCTTCTGGATCATGAGTCACACACTTTGGTGATGTGCAGAGATCCCAGGAGGAATTGCTGGGGTGGGTGGGTGAACAAGTGAGTACGTGGAGCAACTGCACTGCAACTGAGTCAGATCCTAAGAGTATGATAAACCCATGAGGGGAGGGGGACAGTATGGGTTAAGAAGAATGTATGAGGGTTGCATTGGAGCATGAGAGGTATAGAAGAGTGGGTTGAGTTGGGAAGAGTGCCTGAAGGTGCATGGGGGCACACAAGAGGTGTCTTGGTGGTCACGGAAGGAATGCGGGACTGTAGTAGAGGTCAGAAGGGTACAAAAAAGTTCCTCTCTGTTTCTCCCTCCCATCCTTCATTTGTTTCTTCTTTACCCCTTCTTCTCCTCTTTCCAGTAGGCAGGTAAGTGAGTTCTGCTGGGTGAACAGGGAAAGGAGAGAGGGATTGTGAGACTGGCTGGGAAACTTCATAGAATATTGAAGGTGAAGATCACATGAACACAACAGCACACACAGCAATACAGAAGCAGCCAGTAGCACTGAAGCAGCCACAAAGTTTCCAAATTTTATTCCCTCGGGAGTCATGGTTCCTGGATTTTGGACATATTCTCTAAATTAACCTATCTGAAGTACCTTGGTTAAAAAAACATTGCCGTGTGATATAACATTTCACACAGTTAAAGGACACGACAATGAAAGTTTTAGTAGAATATATATTTATCCTTTCGCCATGTCAATTTTGTCTTCTTTTTTTTGAATATCAATGTATTACATTCACTTTTGCCTAATAGACCCATTTTCTTACAAGCAAATTTGCCCAGTATAAAGCATGTTTGCAAGTTATATTTATTAATGTCATCATGCTTACTGTATATTTTAATTGCCCTGTACACCGCCCCGAATCCTTCGGGAGAGGGGCGGTATATAAATCCAAATAATAAATAAATAAATATACATTTTATGTTACTATGTGCAATTTCACATTTCTCTTTTTCCTGGAGAATGGCATTACCACAGTGGAAAGAGTACGGTCTTTGAAAAATGATATTTCTGTTTGCACAGATTGGATCTGAAGAGTTGAACAAGTAGCTGCTGAATAGATAAAGGCTATTCCTGCTCCACATTTTCTTAGCCATTGAGAGAGTAAATATTGGAAAGACTTTCATGGACTGGGATAGACAGGAAAGTAAAAGCAGATAGTAGGATAGACAATGGGTCATATGCTACAAAGCAGAACTGATTGACAGGCCTATTGTTCTATTCCAGAGGTCCCCAACCTTTTGGGCACCAGTGACCCGTTCCGTGGAGAGAGGTTTTTCTGCAGACCAGAGGGGGCGTGGTTTTGTGTGCTGCCTGCATCCCAAGGATGGGGCTTTGCTTGTTTGTGCGGCCCGGTTGCTGGCATGCCATGGCCCGGTACTAGTCCACAATATGGGGGTTGGGAACCTCTGTTCTATTCCATAGCTTTAATATAATAATTTATTATATAAACAAATTGATATCCATCTGCATACTTAATGCTTTCTTTTTCCTTTTTAGTAATTAGGATATCTGAACAAAAAGGATGCTGACAAAAACCTCTCCCTTTGTCTATTTTTTATATCAGAGAAGTCCGGAAGGGGTAGAAGAAGGAAGGAGGGGGAAGGAGAGGGCGAGATTCATGGCTGACCGCTCTTGGTTGCAATCATACATATTAATTTTACTGGAATGCATTAATAAGATAAGATAAGATAACCTTTATTGTTATTTTTTTTTACTGTGGCCACAACACTAAATGAAATTTAGCTACCTGCTCTCAAAGTGAACACATACATGACACACATCTAACATACTATATACAACATATGTATAGAACCACACCCCTATATATACATAACAAATAAATATTAAAACTGTCCATCTTAAAAATATAATGGAAGGAGGAAGCTTGAGAGATAATAATAATAATAATAATAATAATAATAATAATAATAATAATAATAATAATAATAAGAAGAAGAAGAAGAAGAAGAAGAAGAAGAAGAAGAAGAAGAAGAAGAAGAAGAAGAAGAAGAAGAAGAAGAAGAAGAAGAAGAAGAAGAAGAAGTTGGAAGGGACCTTGGAGGTCATCTAGTCCAACCCCCTGCTCAGGCAGGAAACCCTATACCATTTCAGACAAGTGGCTGGCCAGTCTCTTCTTAAAAACTTCCAGTGTTGGAGCATTCACCACTTCTGGAGGCAGGATGTTCCACTGGTTAATTGTTCTAACTGTCAGGGAGTTTCTCCTTAGTTCTAGGTTGCTTCTCTCCTTGACTAGGTGACAAGGTTAATGCTATATGGAATGAAACTATGACTAAATCTGGATGTTCTGCTATGGATAACACGAAGCTTCCTCCTAGAAGGTAACAAGGAAAACAGGTTGTGAAGAGGATGTGTAGTGTCCCAGACAATCTTGCGGACCCTGCTCAAGCAACGTTTCTGTGCTATGTCCTGGATGGGAGGGAGGGAACTGCCAATCATCTTTTTGGCCATCCTCACCACTCTCTGCACCGCCTTCCTGTCTGAAGCAGTGATGCTTCCAAACCAGACTGTGATGCTGTATGACAGGATGCCCTCGATTGTCCCCCTGTAGAAAGTGGTAAGGATAAGAGAAGGAAGATGAGCTTTTCTCATGTGATGCAGGAAATGCAGGCGCTGCTGTGCCTGCTTTACCAGTGTCTCACTGTTGAGTGACCAAGCCAGCCCACTCGTTAGCTGCACACCATGCTGGTAACCATCTCCACAGGTGAATCATTAATGCACAGAGAAGTGTGGCTGTGCCTGCCTTTTCTGAAATCGACAATGATGTCTTTGGTTTTTCCAGTATTTAAAACTAGGCTGTTTTCCTTACACCAGTTCACCAACCCCTCAATCTCCTTGTGGTAAGCACCCTCATTGTCATCATGAATAAGGCCCGCTACTGTTGTATCATCTGGAACTTCACAATAATCAAATAACTTTTGACCGTATGATGCAGAAGAGATATACTGCAGGAGTTTTCCAGCTTCCATTTCCTTTGTTAGGAGCAGAAAGAACATTGGTGAAGCTTGTGGGAGCTGAAGACATGGTGAAGGATGAGACAGTTGCTTCAGTAGAAAGTTCAGTGATCAAGGTTTTCTGCTTCTGCTAATGTGCGTTTTGCTTCCATCATGAACCACTGTTTTGTGTGTTTTTTGTGACTGGTAACGATTGTGAAGACAACAATAACAACAAAAATAATACAAAGTACAAACTATTTTTCCCTTGACATACATTCATATAACAGGATTCCTGCCTGGGGATATATCTGCAATTTATACCATTTTCATACCAAATGTAGAAAGAAAAGAAAAACAAGAGTGAGAAAGCAATCTGCTTCTACCATTTCAGTATTTCTAGACAGTCCCAGCATGTGAATTTCCTTAAAATGTTTCAGGTATCTGTCAGCTTCTTTAAAATATGTTATTATTTTTAATTCTTTTCCCCAAAATATTAGGGAATATAAACCTCCTGTTGAAAAGTTACAACCCTTTTGTTTGTGACAAATCTGCCTATATATTTATTTATTATAAACATCAAACAGAGATTAAATGCTAGATAATTTATTTAACAAAATGAAAGAAAAGTTTATTTAAGAATAATTATTTACAGATTTGGAATAATATAATGATATATATCTTAAAATGAAAAAAGGTAAAACTGGGTTAGGAAGAACTGTAATAATAATAATAATAATAATAATAATAATAATAATAATAATAATAATAATAATAATAATAATAATAATATCTCTTTCCACACGAAGAGAAAGGAAACCTCCCCAATAGCAGAGAAACAAAACATCAACTCCTAATAGACAAAATGATCTTGGAAAACTGCAAGAAAAGGAAGACCAACCTGAATGTGGCATGGATTGACTACAAAAAGGCATTTGACTCTTTGCCACATGACTGGATAATCAAGTGCCTAAAAATAACAGGAGTCAGTAGAAACATCAGAAAATTTGTGCAAAGATCGATGGCACAATGGAAGACACTGTTGCAGGTCAATGGTGAAAGACTGGGAGAAGTTAATATCAAGAGAGGAATATTTCAAGGAGATTCATTATCACCACTACTATTTGTTATTGCACTGTTTCCTCTGTCAACAATACTGAATAACTCAGGACATGGCTATCAAACATCAAAAATATCTGCCAGACTATCCCACCTCCTTTATATGGATGATCTGAAGATGTACGGAAAAACATCATCTGAAATAGAATCGCTGCTGAACACTGTCCATATATATAGCCAAGATATTGCAATGGAGTTTGTCTTGGACAAATGTGCCACACTTAGTCTCAAACAAGGAAAAATAGTGAAAACTGAAGGAATCAAGATGCCCCATGAAAATAACATTAAAAGTCTGGATAAGGAAAATTACTACAAATACTTGGCTATCCTTCAAGCTGACAACATTAAGCATACTGAAGTCAAGAAAAAGATTAGAGGTGAATACATCAAGAGAGTGAAGAAGATCTTAAAGTCCAAACTCAATGGAGGAAATACTGTGAAAGCAATCAACACCTGGGCAATTCCAGTCATTAGATACACAAATGGAATAGTGGACTGGACTCAAGCAGAACTAAAAGCAATGGATAGCAAGACCAGAAAAATAATGAATCATGCCCTTCATCCATACAGTGACATTGACAGACTCTGTCTACCAAGGCAAATAGGTGGACATGGAATGCTGAAAGTACATCAGATGGTTGAAGAAGAAAAAATGGCTTTGGAAGAATATCTGAAGGACAATGATGAAGAGGCACTGAAATTAGTATATCAGGAAGGCTTACTGACTACTGGAGAGACCAAACTGGCCTACAAGAAGGACCAAATGAACAACAGAATAGAGGCATGGGAAGACAAAGCACTACATGGCCAGTACATTAAAAAAATATCTGGGAAAGCAGATAATAACAAGACCTGGAAATGGCTAAGAGCAGGAAAGTTGAAGAAAGAGACTGAGGGACTAATTCTGGCTGCACAAGACCAAGCCTTAAGGACAAATGCATACAAAGTCAAAACTGAGAAGACAGCAATAGACAGTAAGTGCCACCTATGCAAAGAAGCTGAAGAAACAATGGATAAGCTGCTGCAAGAAGATCACACAGACTGACTACAAGCAGCGGCATGACAAAGTAGCAACAATGGTGCATTGGAAGATCTGCAAGAAATATCATTTGCCTGTAAGCCAGAACTGGTGGGATCATAAAATAGAGAAAGTCATAGAAAATGATAAAGTTAAACTGCTCTGGGACTTCAGAATTCAAACAGACAAGCACCTGCAACATAACACCCCGGACTTAACAATTGTCTATAAGAAAGACAAAAAAGTCTGGATAGTGGATGTGGCAGTGCCTGGAGACAGCAGAATAGACGAGAAAGAACTGGAGAAGATAACAAAATACAAAGACCTACAAATAGAAATAGAAAGACTGTGGCAAAGGCAAACAAGGGTAGTACCAATAGTAATAGGTGCCTCAGGTGTAATCCCAAAACAACTGGAGCAGCACTTGAACACCACTGGCATTGACAGATTCACCATTAGTCAATTGCAAAAGGCGGCCTTACTAGGAACTGCTTCCATCATGCGACGATATCTGTAATACCATCAAACATCCACATCTGCCTGTCCCAGGTCCTTGGTAAGGACTTGATAGGTAGACAAAAATGCCAAATCCAGTCAGAACATCTGGCTGACTGTGCAAATAATAATAATAATAATAATAATAATAATAATAATAATAATAATAATAATAATAATAATAATAACAACAATAATAATAATAATAATAATAAAGTTGGAATGGACCTTGGAGGTCATGTAGTCCAACCCTCTGCTCAGGCAGGAAACCCTATACCATTTCAGACAAATGGCTGGCCAGTCTCTTCTTAAAAACTTCCAGTGTTGGAGCATTCACCGCTTCTGGAGGCAGGTTGTTCCACTGGTTAATTGTTCTAACAGTCAGGAAGTTTCTCCTTAGTTCCAGGTTGCTTCTCTCCTTGATTAGTTTCCATCCATTGCTTTTTCTCCTGCCTTCAGGTGCTTTGGAGAATAGCTTGACTCCCTCTTCTTTATGCAGCCCCTGAGATATTGGAACACTGCTATCGTGTGACCCCTCGTCCTTCTCTTCATTAAACTAGACAAAGTTTAATTTCTTCTTTAAAATTATTCCAATAATTATTGAACAGAAGATACTAAATGAATTGCAGATCCAAATAACCAACTTTAGATTACTTTAAAAAAAGGCCAAAAATCAAAGTTAAGATTTTACAAAACTTGATAGAACATGATTGGCAGGCTGTTGTTATTGGCTGCTGGCAATTCAGGTTATTGTTTTATTTATTATTCATTGGATTACACAATAGATGGTATCACTTTATGGACTGATTGCTTGCATAAATACTTTTGGTTTGATACCAACAGGGAAAAAAAATCCCCTAAACTGGTCAGACTTCATTCCTTTTTAAGAAACCACCACTCCTTCAAATACATCCATTCAAAAGAAGAAAGCATTCTTATTATGTATTGCTTTCCAGTATCTTCATTGTGGAGAAAAATCAGATTTAAAGCATCATAACAGCTAAACAATTTCCAGAGGTCAAATGTGCCATACTTCTAAGCATGTACATGTCTGTCTGTGAGACATGTGGGATTCAGATATGTGAACAACCGGTTCTCTGTGTGGATGCCGCTTCCGGAAGTCTATTCTGAGCCGGGGCAACAAATATTACCTACCAGTTGTACCGAACTGGTGCGAACTGGCTGAATTCCACCACTGCATGTACACAGAAAAAGAGAAAGACAGAGAGAGACAGAGACAGAGGAAGGGAGGGAGGGAGGAGGCAGAGGGCAAGAGAGAGGAAGTTGTACTAGTTACATGAGAATTACAATTTATCTCAGTTCTTTCTCAGCTTTGAAATCAGTATGCCACATCAGTCAAAGGCTAATCTGTCTTACCAAATGCATTCTTGGTATTCAGATGATATGCTCTTTTAGAAGAAACAAAATAAATGCCAGAGATGTTTTTAATAATTCTAACTGTATAGATGAATGTATTAAAACTTACCTTTTCTATTTGGATAGAAGCACAGCCTGAATATAATAATTCATCAAAGACAGCTACTTGCAAATGATTCGGCACTGGCTAAGAGCAGTGTTGACCTCAAGCACTCAGAGCAAATGATGGTGCAACTCAAAGGTTTTGTTTGCAATCAATTAAACTGTAACTAAGCATGTAGTCCGGTAGTAGAAGTATGTCTAACTGAAATCAATCTTCAGGTATCTGGAAGGAAGTACTTCATTTTTAAGCATTCTGGCCACCACCACCACCCTTTTTTTTTAAAGTAACAATAGCCATCTACAAAGCTTCTTATAGTTGCTACAGCGAAGCTGTAGAATCATCATGTTGCCTTCTACTAAGCACTAACCATTTAAGCATAGAGACCCTCAAGATAAAATAAGTTTAATGTTATAACTTCACTAGAACAGGAAAATGTCAACTGCACCCCATTAGTTACAATGTTCATTATTAGATAAATGTACAATCAATGAAATACATTTCTCGGTACAACTTTTTCCCAATCTCTTATATTTGTACACCATTTTTATGCTGAGGATTATAAGAGACAAGAGATATCATAAGCATCATGATCTCATTTATTCAGTGAGTTGTTATGCAAAGGACATCATTGTTGCTTCAGCCAAAGCTGGGATTCAAGCAGTGAAACAGTAGGATAGCCTGCCTCCTGGAGTCATGAGTGCTCCATCATTGGAGATATTCAAGCAAAAGTTGGACAGCCATTTATCTGGGATGGTACAAAGATTTCTGCCCTGGGCAGGGAACTGTGCTAGAAGATTATCTATGAATCTATGATTATCTTGAATCTATGATTCAAGAATAATTTTAAAAATGAAACCTCTTTTTGCTGGCTCCTGATACAGATTATTCTAGACAAAAAAACATGCAATGAAAGGAAGACTAATATCAAGTGCCAGGGAAATCAGGAGATCCAGGCAGTTCAAATGGGTATAAAGATTTGTTGCAAGGTTACGTTCTCTACAAGAATCTGAACTACTAACGTGTTTCCCCGAAAATAAGACCCGGTGTTATATTATTTTTGCCTCCAAAAGAGACATTCGGTCTTATTTTCAGGAGATGTCTTATATTTTTCATGGCACCTGCCTTACCTCGTGGCGGCAGCACCAACAGCCCCATCCAGCAGGAGCCTGTGTGGCTGATGGCCCACTTTTTCTGTGGCCACTCACAGCAGTAGGCTGTGTGGCACATTGCGCCACTGCTGCCACAATGAGGCAAGGCAGGTGGGAGAGGGGGGGAAGTGCCCCATGAGACCCACACCCGCTTACTTCAGCTCCCCCCCCCAAACTGCCTAAGCACAGGAATAAGAGTCACAGGAATTCAAAGTCAGCTGGACTTAGATCTCTAGGCACAAAAGGACTCATGACTAATGATGCATTTCACCCCTTCCTCAGATTCAGCCTGATCATCTCCTACAACTAATTCACTAACAGCAATTCATGACTAATTGATCTCTTAGTTTACTGATGCTTATGAATCTCAGATGTTCTGGGGTTACATACATATATATGGTGCTGGTGCAGTACTGTAGGCTAGAAGGCAGTACTGCAGGCTATTTTTACTGACTGTCTGCTGCCAGCAGTTCAGCAGTTCAATTCTCACTGACTCAAGGTTGACTCAGCCTTCCATCCTTTTGTGGTTGGTAAAATGAGGACCCAGATTGTTGGGGGCAATATGCTGACTCTGTAAAACTGCTTAGAGAGGGCTGTGAAGCACTGTGAAGCGGTATATAGGTCTAAGTCCTATTGCTATTATTTCATACATAGAAAGTGAAAATGTTAATGTTTCTTGTAATAAAGAATGTGCAAAAAATATTACATAGATTGCTCCTTAATCCTATTTCCATTATTTGGTCTTTATTATGCCTTCTCAGTACATAAAATGTGATGCTTCTAAAGCTGAGCAATTTGTATTATGGGATTCTGTTCCTTGGCTTCTACTTCAACTCTCTTTCTTGAAAAGCTTGTACAACTTTCAGCATTATTTGAAAACCTTGGCCTCTCTATGAGCAGTGCTGTGAAAAACTATTCTTCTAGATTCATATCCAAGACTAACTAGGTGGAAGTTCTGAGTTCCTTTCATTGCTTTTATGTAAATATTTAAAAGATATTCTATTCTTATAGACTGATTTGTAAAATGAAATGTCTCAATAAAGCATTAATAAAATTAAGAAATTTGGAGTCTCCATTGGAAAAACAATCATGTTATGACTGATATCTAAATATTCATTGCTCTGCAGTTGATAAATGTTCTCAGTATGACTTTATTTGCATTTCAACAGTAGGAACAAATACATTCCAGGCAGCAACTTAGAAATTTTTAATGATTTTTAAATATTACAGACATTTAGAGATTTATTAGGTTTAGTCAGCAGAATTCCCAGTTCATTTAAGGAGGAAGAGGAAAATTCCAAGTGCTTTTCTAAGAATTCAATATCCTCACTTAGGGTCTAATTGAAGAGGGAGTGGGAATAATTCTAAATTAATTGTATAGATTATGGGTAGTTTCATTATGGGTAGTTTCATATCACAATCATGATATTTGAACACACTATGCTTTTCAAATGCAACTGTCTGTTTCATGGAGGAATCTAAATCAGGGGTCCTTAATAAGCTTGGTTGTTTTCTTGCAGATGTTTTATTACCCAAACTAGGTAACATCATCAGTGCTAGTCTAGTCTAACACTAGCACTGGTGATGTTACCTAGTTTGGGTAATGAAATGTCTGCAAGAAAACAACCAAGCTCAGAGAGCACTAAGGGTCCCTCATTTCAATCCTGAGCCATAAATATTCTCCTTTCCTGGAATCTAAATTAATCAATAGTTGTCCATCCACTACTTAAAACATCCAGTAAGTGTGAGATCATCACTTGCTTATGTAATTGGCTCCTCTGTCAAACTTTTCCTGATGGAATAAGTTTTCCTAATGTTCAGTCCGGTTCCTGTTTTCCAGTGGAGCAGTCGGAGGATTCAGAATGCTGAACCCTTCAGCTGAAATTTCTTTTTGTTGGAGACCCTAAGGGGCCAGAACCCACCCTGAAGGGGTGGAATGAAGGAAGGGAATCCCAGGGACTTAGGAGAGATGAAGGTCTCCCCGAACGGTCCAGGAGAAGCCTCCCAGAAACCAACAGAAGAAAAGGCTGGCTAACTCCATGTCCAGTCACAGCTGAAAACAACAGAAGTCATAAGCTTTTAAACTAAGCAGATTTTAAACAGCATGCTTGAATCTGGGTAAGAATATGGATTTTCTCTATCCTACCTATTTTCCTGAAGAAGAAAGTCCCAAAAATAAGAGATCTCGGGGGGAAAAAGGAGGGGGATTCTACTCCCTCGTTTTGGTTACTGGAAGTGGTGAAACTTACCCTTTAGAGAGAAAAAAAAAAGACTAGAAAGACCTGAAAAATAAGCAAATGCTGACACCTACTGGTGGGTGAGGATTTTTTTTCTTTGACTCTTAAAGTTCTTAAAAAATGCAGCTGTGTAAACAAAGTGAGAGTACCAAATCTGAAGCATTGAATACTTTACAAAAGAAAACATATGATAAGCGGCAACAATTTCAAAGGACAATGATTTTAAACCACAAAGAAATACAGAACAACCTTGAGAGTATGAATCAACTTATCTCCAACTTAATTTCACTCCCAAGAAATTTCCCAGGAAAATACAGTAGAGATGACTGAACATAATTCTGAGAATAGAGACTTAAAGATGGAACCGTATAAAATAAAAAAAATCATGATTTAATTCAAATGGGAAATATTTCAACATGTCCAAGCAACTTTGAAGATAAGGAAAAGAATGAGAGGAAAAAAACGAATGATGCAGCAAAACATACTGATTAAGAAAGGCAATGGCCAAAGAAAAAAGGTTAAAATGGAAATCAAGAAAATAGATGATGGGACTTATCAGAGAGAATACTTAAAAAAGAAACATTTGTTTGAATATGGCTAAAAATGGAAAAACTTTGGAATATATTACTCTTAGAGAGATGATTTTTTTTATTAACTAATACAATAAGAAACATTTGTTTGAATATGGCTAAAGAAATGGAAAAACTTTGGAATATATTACTCTTAGAGGAATGGTTTTTTATAATTAATACAATATGTTTTTTTCTTTTTCCTTTCTGTAAAAAAAAGTTGAAATGATTTAAACAAAGCAAACATTTCAGTTATTTAAATGTGACGATAAGAAAAGCATAAAAATGTGTTTTGAATGAGAGTTAAAGAATTAGATGATTAGATCTACTGAATGGAATGCTTAAAGTTTAAATAGATTAAATACATTTTGAGCTATGGTCAAAAAGAATAAAAAAATTGAGGGAATAAATATATATTAAATTAGGAGGGATACTTATCTTCAGTCGTATGTTATTTTTTGTATCTCAGTGCTTTTTTCTTTTTTTCTTTTTTCTTTCTTCTTTTTTTCCTCTTTTTTGTCTCTCTCCTCTTTTCTCTTTCTACTTTTTTACTTCTTGATTAAGAAATATAAAAGTATGAGAGGTCTTATATGGAAAAAATAAAATTAAATCCACCAATTAAATGTAGTTAATTGTTGAGAAAATTGTCACTAGTAAGAATATTTAGAATTTGGGGGGAGAAATAAGCTGAAATAAGCATGGTAACAGGATTTATGATAAGGCAACTAAAACGACAAATAGAATTATTGGAAAAGCTATATACTTAATTGTTGTTTATCAAAATAATGAGAATTGTTTTAATCTAATGTTTTGCAAAGAAAGATACTTTGGGGAAAGGGGAAATCAACTGAAATTAACATATGGAATATAGATTATAGAAATCAATTGTTAAAGATTGTCTTATAAATGTTACCCAGACAACATACTGTTTACAAATTACTGAATGATTTATGTTATGTTAAAAATACCCAAAAATATATACAAAAAAAGTTTTCCTAATGTTCAACTCATGACTATTATTATGTGTCCTATATTCTGGGACAATGGGCTTTTTGATTGCTACATTCTTTCAGGTGTTAAGTGCTATCATGTCCTAATTCCCAATTCCTCCTTGTTTCCTTTCAAGGTTGAACATATTCAGTTCTTCGCTCTCTTCACACAAGATTTACTTTCCATGTTCCTCATGTGATCTCTTACACTTTGTTTACATTCTTCTTAAAAAACTGATTTTTCACAACATGCTAAATAAATATGGCTCAGTGTGTTAGGCAAATCAAGGTAGCTGGATTTTATTTTAACCCACAGTTGAGTAAACTATGGTTAGCATACTGTAGGAACACAGCCAGCGTCCAAAACTGGAAATAGTGAGTTGATAATGATAATTAAGGAACTAAAGAGCCTCTTGTTGCAGGTGAAGAAGGAGAGTGCAAAAGTTGGCTTGAAACTTAACATTAAGAAAACCAAGATCATGGCATCCGGCCCTCTCAATTTCTGGCAAATAGATGGGGAAGAAATGGAGGTAGTGACAGATTTTATTTTCCTGGGCTCCAAGATCACTGCAGATGGGGACTGCAGCCAAGAAATTAAAAGACACTTGCTCCTCGGGAGGAAAGCCATGGCAAATCTAGACAGCACACTAAAAAGCAGAGACATCACCCTACCAACAAAAGTGCTTATAGTCAAGGCTATGGTCTTCCCAGTTGCAATGTATGGCTGTGAAAGTTGGACCATAAGAAAGGTTGAGTGCCAAAGAATTGAAGCCTTTGAACTATGGTGCTGGAGAAGACTTCTGTGAGTCCCTTGGACTGCAAGGTGATCAAACTGGTCAGTTTTAGAGGAGATCAACCCTGACTGCTCTTTAGAAGGCCAGATCCTGAAGTTGAAACTCAAATACTTTGGCCACCTAATGCTGGGAAAGGTTGAGGGCAAGAGAAGAAGGGGATGAAAGAGAATGAGGTGGCTGGATGGAGTCACTGAAGCAGTAGGCATGAGCCTAAATGAATTCCATAAGATGGTAGAGGACAGGAAGGCCTGGAGGAACGTTGTCCATGGGGTCGCAATGGGTCATACATGATTTCACAACTAACAACAACAATGATAATTATAATGTAAAATAGACTGGAATGATTACTTCTCATAATTTGGAAATTATATTAAAATATTTGTGATTGCTATTTTCCCCCCAGCACTTACAGATATTTTTTAAAAAAAATTTCCAGGTATATCAAGTCAAAACTTGAGCACAGCAAACTTCAGCTGCTCTTCCTGGCTTAGTACTGGTAAGTCTTGGTAGCTCTCATAAGTATAGATTTAGAAAGTTCTAAGATAGGGGTGTCAAACTGCTGGCCCACGGGCCGGATGCGTCATGCCGAAACTGCACCCACCTCATTGCCAGCAATGGAAAAAAAAGTTGCGATACTTTGCAACAAGTCACATGACATTGCAAGTTTGACACCCCTGTTCTAAGATCTCTGTCTTCCGCAACTGATCCTCCTAAATGAGCATGTTAAAAGATAATAACCATGTTTGATGACAAGGGTAGTCCAGTTACCTGCTTTCCTATATAAACAACTCCTGAGAGAACAATTGTGAAAACAATTAACCAGAGGAACACTTACATTCAGATGTTGTGGGTGCTTCATCAATGAAGGTTTTTAAGAAGAGACTTGTCTGAAATGTTATAAGGCACAGGTGTCAAATTCACCATGTCATGTGATGTGTCGCGACGTATCGCAAATTTTTTTTTGCATTGCCAGCAATGGGGTGAGCACGGCTTCAGTATGACGAAACTGGCCCATGGGCCGGCAGTTTGACACCCCTGCTATAGGGTCTCCTGCTTGAGTGGGGGGCTGGACTAGAAGACCTCCAAAGTCCCTTCCAGCTCTATTCTGATTCTGAATGTATAACTTGGGCCTTTGAAACACATTGGGATAGTATCTTCAGAATTTTGTTACCTTATCCTTAATTGTATAATCGTTACTTTTTTAGACTGCTTTCTACCTCTTCCCAACCCTTCATCCCCTCTGCCCTAATCCTAATAAATATCTAATGGATTTTAATAATGGCTGTTACTGTGGCAACCTGCTATAGCAACTAAGAAAAAGCCAAGATTTTATATTCAGAGAGAAAAGAAACTTCGCTTATGTGCGTTAGTATTTTTCTCTGCTTTTCCTTGACATCAGTTTAATGCAATGGAGGAGGAGGAGGAGAAGGAGGAGGAATATCACCTTAGCAATATATGATCTCTAAAGATTGTTCTAAAGATCTGTTGGACTAGGAAAGAATTTTACATGTTGCATGGAGTTCTTGGCAGAATTTGGCTGAAATAAAATATATTATAGTAGGACTATTAACATTGAGTTGAACTCATTTGTTTTTAAAGACAAAATCTCAATCCACAGAAAACCATACTATTGGGGAAGTTGCTGAATTACAATTCAGAATAAGTCATTAATGATAAATAGCTATTAATGATGTTGTAATTCAGCAACATCTGGAGATCCATAACTGTGTATCCATAGTTCAGTTAAATCTTACCATTAATGTTCTTTTCCTAAAGCTATTTATAGACATCTTCTTCAGCCTTGAATCATCCATATATCCTAAAATTTCCATTTAGTTTGTTTGGTGTGTGGCAAGGTAGCTACAGTATTTCTCTGAATATCTTTAGAGGCATCTAATTCCATTCAAAAATTCAAACCGACTTTCTAGTTCAAAAACCAATTAAATTTAGAGATGCAATCATATTATTCTAACTGAATATGGACCTAATACATATCAGATATCAATATTATGTATTATTTCATTTATAGCAGAGGGGGGCAGCTTGCAATCCTGGACTCTAAACCCAGGATTTTTATCACCATTGTGCTGTTGAATTTCATTTAGCTTTTTATTTAAATTTCATTCTCCCTATTTAGACAACAGTGGCTCTATTCATAAGTCTGAGGCGGCTCTACCCATTCTGCATGTTGCCCTCTCCACTGAGTAGATACACCTGTTCACTTGTCTCTGACCGAGGCATTGTGATGACTGGATTCTAGAAATGTCAATCAAAATATGGTGATGAAGGGCACAAATTTCCTCTTTATTTTTCAAAGCACTGCAGGAACTGAGGAGAGATTTGGGAGGTGTATATGGAAGGAAAGATCAAAGGAAAATTTGGAGTCCACTTTTCAGAAAAAACTGTTTGGTAATATATATTTAGTGCCAGGGAAGACAAGGAGTCCTTGTTTAAGCATTCAAAAGTGACTCTGCTTTTACACACCTTCCCCATGTCCCTCAGATTAATGTTACTTAAGATGTATATTTAAAAATGGAGTAGAAAAAATAATCATATCAGGAAGGGAGCGAAACAATCTTTGAGTAGATCGGGTTTGCTTTAATTTTGAAGGAAGTTTATTTTCTGTTTTACTATCTTAAAATTATTTTTTTAAAAAATGATAAAAGACAAAATTTCTTCAGTTTTGAAAAACGTTCTTTTCTATTTTACTATCTTAAACTTAATTTTTTAAAAAACTGATAAAAGATCAAATAAAAAGTTCTCCATATTGTTGTAAACTGTTGAGTGAAATTTTCTTCCAGAGAAAGTTATTTTAAGTAATAATGATCACACGTTTATCTCTACTAGTCTAGAAACAAGAAAAATGTCCCCAGGAAAGGATTCCTAAACTTGATCCCAAGTTGTTACAATTTACCAAATTTATGTTTATTAGCTCTACATATGTAGCATTGTAAAGAAGATTAGGGCTACCATATCTGTCTTGCAAAAATATGAGTAGCAGCACAGACATAATAGGACATATTACTGTTTATGTCTGTGTAGAGGTTATCTAGATTTTTTGCAGTACAAATCTGATACAGACAGGCATTGGGTTGTACTCAAAGTGGAATTTTGGTTGCTAAGCAATGTGGTTGTTAATCAAGCCATCGTGTGCCTACTCAATTTTACAACCATTTTATTGTGGCTGCTAACAAATCACTCAGTTGTTACATGAATCACACAATAGTTAAGCAAATCTGACAACCCCAATTGACCTTGTTTGTGGGAAGCTGTTGGAAAGATTGACCACAACATCTGCAACCATTAGTGCCAGGTGCCAAGTGTCTGAATTGTGATTACACAATTACACGATCACGGGGATGGTGAGACAGTTGTAACTGTGAAGACCAGGTTGTAGGTCACTTCTTCTGAGGCCATTCTAACTTGTAACCATTGTTAAACAAACAGTCATAAATCAAGAACTTTCTGCAGGTAAATGTTTCAGATTGCTTATCTACAGAAAAGCCTATGATTTCTAACAGAAGTTAAAAGATCAAGGACAGTAAATAAACTGACAGTCAGTGCCTGATAACATTGAGGCCTGTGCTATATTTAAAATTCAGCAATTTTTAAATATGTAAAAATGATCAATCACACAGAAAACTATCTATTAATATATCTGGAATGATATCATTTTCATGCAAAATTTATGTTCGTTATTTAAAGAAAGCTTTGCCACTAGGGAGCGCCAGCATACTAATTATTCGGAAAGCCATTTTTTTTTCCTGCCAAAGGAAAAGGGAAAAAAAAGTTGAGTTGTTTCTAATGTACCTTCAAATTCAGGATGGCACAGGCAAGCATCTCAATTATCTTTCAGTTAGATTAACATATTATTGATTTTAGTAATGAAATTAGTGAAATATTTCATTAACTAACAAATAATAGCATAATGGAGGTTTGCATTAATTTTAATTGTATTGATTAAATGACTGTATTTTTATTGTGTCAGTTAAGTTTTGCATTACGTTTAATGGAAAACCAATATGATGTATATATTTCTGACTCCTGAGCCAACCAGCTGCTTTGAAGATCAGTGGCTGAAAGCACTGAGCAAAGAAAAACTTTTTCCCTGTTCTCTATTTCTGCATCAGCATTACAATATTGACTCAAGCTCGCTCTTGTACAGGTAGTCCTTGACTTACAACAGTTCATTTACAACAGCACTGAAAAAGTGACTTATGACCATTTTTCACACTTATGACCTTTGCAGCATCCCCATGATCACGTGAGCAAAATTCAAGAGGCTTGTCAACTGACTCATGACCGTTGCAGTGTTCCAGGGTGATGTGATCCCCCTTTGTGACCTTCTGACAAGCAAAGTCAATGGGGAAGCCAGATTCACTTAACAATCCTGTTACTAACTTAACAACTGCAGTGATTCGCTTAACAACCATGGCAAGAAAGGTCGTAAAATGGGACAAAAATCACTTAACAAATGTCTCACTTAGCAACATAAATATTAGGCTCAATTGTGGTTTAAGTCGAGGATTACCTGTATTCTTGATAAACCCAACACTTTTTTTCTCCCAAGTACCACATTCCTGGTGCAGCCGAGTTTCCACTCTGTCTTTTACTAATTGTTGGGACTTTTGTAGAAGTTATTACTATTTTATTATGATAAAAAGATTGATATTCGGTCTTATCTTGGGGAGTTAAGCATACACGGTGCCTTCATTTTCTCCCCAAAAGATGAATGCTGTGAGGTAGATTGGTCTGACAGAAAATCACAGACTAAAGAGCCGCCTTGCTGAAAGGGGATCCAGTCCCAGCTCAGTGCCTTTACTATTCCACTATGAGGACTTATTTGAACAATTCTTGAAATTAAGCAAGGGCCAGATGCTAGATATGGAAATCTATTATGTGCCAACACAGCAGCCAGGAAAAACAGTCCCTTAGCTTTGCCTCTTGAGAAGAATGTAAAATTCAACCTTGGCAACTTTAGGATCTGTGGACTTCAATTCCCAGAATTCCCCAGTTACCTGTGAATGCAGAATTCTGGGAGCTGAAGTCCACAGATCTTAAAGTTGTTAAGGTTGGGCATCCCTAGTATAAATGTATCCCTATGATTTCTGACAGTCACTCCAAGAAATCCTCACTTCTGTAGCACCAATGCTTAAAGGATAATTTCTCTAGTGGGACAAAATAAGGAAACCCATTGCGGCATGTGGCCTTTGTTGATGGCTCTCTTTGCCTTTCCTTAATTGTAGAAAATTTGGTATCCATTGTAGAATTGGGAGAAAAGAGCTTGGAAATTTACAGGCAATTTAAGTTCCTTCAAGCTTTCTCTATCTGTGGAAGGAGAGGCTTCCCATTTGCCACTTAACAAAACTCTCTTGTGGGAAGACTCATCATCTTTATGGAACATTAAAAAATGCAGTAAAGTTAACTGTAAAATACGTCTGGACAGCCCTGGATGGCAGCTAAAATGCAGTAAAGTTAACTGTAAAATACGTCTGGACAGCCCTGGATGGTGTTGTGATTCAGGGTCAGCCCGTGGGTTCGGCAGTTGGGTCGGACAAATCAGAGGAGGATGGGGGTCTTGAAGACCTTGCTGAGGGGGTTGAAGATCTTGCTGATGATAGCCCTCAGGCAGGCCCCTCCCACTTGGTCACCATGGAGACCCAGCTGTGTGAGCCTGACAGTGTGGATGAAGATGACCCACAGCTGGCCCTGTTCAAAGATGCCCGACGCAGGAGACAGTCAAGTAGGAGTAAACAGAGGAAGGCTGTGGGGCTTCTCGGAAGGAGGCAGAGAGAGGCCACGCCCTGAACTCTTTATAAAGGGAATGTTTGGGGAGGGCTGGTTTGCTGAAAGCAACCGCTCAGATAGTGTTTCAAAGCTCCTGTATCTTGGTACTTGTCTTGTTTGTTTTTTGTAGTAATAAATTTGGCAGACGTCATTCCAGCCTCTTGCCATTTATAAAGGGGTTGCCTTTTCTGCAGGGCCGGTAGCAGGCTGGTACAGAACAGATGGCAGCTAAGACACACAGGACAGTTTTAATGACTTTCTGCCATCTCTTTGAATGGGTTTCTGGAGTTCAGGTCTAACAGAGCTAAAAAGCAAAAGCTGTAAACAAACTATGGAATGATTTGATGCGTCCTTTTATGATTGCAATACATGAAATAGGTCTATTTATTTACATATTTGCTGGGCAAAAAGGAGAGAAGAGGAAAAAGAACAGCGCTTGTGGTGCCTTCATCTGGAGATGGGCACCTGGAAATACAGCAGGTGTTATCTGTGCCTGGCATGGAACTGAGCTGGAGATAAAATCCAGACTATATTTCTTTGCCAGGATGCTCTTAAAGACACAAGAACAGAGCCAGAGAACAAAACAACACCAAAAATGCTTGTCTGAGAAAACATTAGTGGGGATTAAAAAAAAACTTGTAACAACTTTGTAGACCTTTTCAAAATGGTACAACCAGATCAGAGAAGGGATTGTAGCTCAGTGGTAGATCATGAGGGCATGCTGAAGTCACAAGATTTTTTTTACATTTATAGTCTAGCCAACATGCACTTAGCTGGACAATATGACCTTTAACTAATCTCCAACTCTTCTATGACACTGCTTGCTTTTAAGATGGTATCCAGGGATTATACTAATGTATTGATGGGCTGTCTGTCACAACAAAGCAAGATTATGGCATACACTTGAAAGGAGACCAGGAAGCCTGTAATTGGGGAGTTTGGCAAGAACAAAAAATCCTTATTCACAGGGAACATGCACATATAACGCTTGTAACAATTCTGTGTGGTCAAAAAGCTGATAAGAGTAACAAAAGTCTTAGGCATCTTGCAAGCTCAGCTAGAAGCTAGGAATAGGGATGGGCTGGAGCAAATAGTATGTGTATTAGACAACTCCTGAAGCATTCATTAGCCAAGGCTTTGGAATAGAGACAGCTAGAGACCAACAGAATAATTGTTAGATTATAACTGAAATGTTTATTGGATGATATTTCTTATATATCTCACCTTATCCCACCTTCTGCTTTAGAGAAAATATATAAGGCTTTATTAATTCTGTGGTTCTTGGTTCCTTGCATTTTGGCCAGGATCCCCTTTCCTGGAATGCTTCAATAAAAGACAACAAAACCTGCACCTGTTCTTCATTGGCCTCAGCACCAGGCTCAGACCTGAATTTGGGACAACAGTATCATGCTAAAATATGTTAACATGACTGGTTTTGACCTGCCCATAAGGTTCCAAGCAACATTTTAGGGATTATTGTGATTATCAGTTTGGGCATCATGGACTAAAACAAACTGTGGCCTACCTGGATCATTGAATCCAGCTAATGGCTCAGTGCAGCAAGTTAATAAAATAGGCCTTCAGCTCAGATTGAGGAAAAAGTACCAGGATGAGATAGCACAAGTTCCTTCATTCAATTGCTTCCAAATGGTTGATTATTACTTCCCTAGTCCCAAAACATTGTACATAGCGTCTTGGAATACTATATTTGAAGTCCATCATATTTGGAGGATCTGGACAAGGAAAGAATGAGCTAGATGAATAAAGAATTTAACCTGGCATTTTAATCATTTAAATGGGTGTTCTCTAATAAGGTTGCAGATGACCTAGCTAGAACTTGAGATGCAGGATTCAGCATGTGAAAATGTCATGGCATGAGGACAAGTCACAACCACCTTGCATGCAAATACTCTGAGGGGAAATAACAATAGTGGTTAGTAACGAAATTGAAGACAGTTTAGAGTAGTACCATTCCAAAACAGGAGAAATGTCAGGGGAAAAAAAGTTGTTCCCAGAGCAAGGGTTATTTCAAATGTGCAGGGACATTTTTGAGTCTGTAGCAAACTATGCTTTACTGTATATGTTATTTCTCTTCTTGAAAGAACTCAGAGGGTGAGCATAACTAAATTCCCATTCAGGAATGGCCAGGAGTGTCTGCAAGTGGGATAGGGCTGGGGGCAAATGCCAAGATGACCGACATGACCATGATAATAGCTTCTCCCATTTTATGTACCTGCAGTGTTGAAGCATATACAAAGAATTGGGCTTTGATCATGCAGTTATGCCCACCAGTGTGGCTTTTGGACCACTTCTTCCCAATGCCCCTGTGACTGGTATTAACTGAACAAACATTGTTTCCTTGGCTGATATTGTATTCTCTTATCAACTTTTTTTTATTTTAATGTATGTTTGCATCATCCTTCCAAAAATAGAGCCAGTGTGGCATCAAATTGCTGGATTGAATACTGGACTGAATCCAGGAAGATTCACTCTCTGCCAGTAAAGTTTGTTGGGTGACTTTGATTGGTCACTTTCTTTCAAACCAACCTACCTCATGGTAAGAAAAAAGTGAGCAGGGAGTCCTGGACACCTGGCCTCAATCTCCTGGTACCTATGAAAAATGGGATATAAATTGAACAAAGTCATAAATAAAACAATCCCCACACCCCAACCTGTTCAAGTTATAGATATATTAAACAGAGAAGCCTAATTCACATTTTCCATCTTCCTGGAAAATGTAATGGTTCTTTGAACAGAATGCTTTCACTTTGTTTTACTTTGTTTTATTTGACTTTGGCTTAATTTAGCATGCCTGCTTAGTCATTTGTAAGTTGCAGTTTGTATTTCAATGTTCGGTATGAACCCAGCCAATTGTTGTTTATAGAACAAACCCTCAAAAGCTCTGTTTCTTATGCCAACAAATTGACTGCCCAGTCAGTTTCATGCACACTTTTGATGTTCAGATATTCAACAGGCTTTCTAACCTTTTCCTTTAAGAAAGAGAAAGCATTACTGTATCTAAGGTGTTTCAGGCAACAATGGAGGTGTGTAAGGGAGCTCCCTCTCTTTGATAATCTGAACAGGCCTTTCAGAGCAGCATAAAAGAAACAGTGTGCTGTTAACAGGATCAGGAAGCATCAAGCCACGACAGCATCTGGAACACTGGAGGCAACATAACCCCATGTAATTACATTAATTGCATATAATTGCTTTCAGAGACCCACACATGCTGCTTTGAAGGTAGGCATTATCAAAGGAGGTTTAGGAAGTAACTTAAACAAGCACATAAATCTCATTATAATATTATAGCCTTACTTAATGGGGCCAGGAAATATTAGGAGCTGTTGATACCACATTTTCTAACCATCAAGAGTTTTCTTTTTTATTACAGCTACATAGAAGCTTAATAAATACTTAAACAATAAAATTGGAGGGACCAAAACTTGATTGGGGCTATGGAGGAGTTTGGAGTTTCTGTAAGACACAATCCATAGTCTAAGGTAGGACTAGAACTCACAGTTTCCTAGTTCTTTGCTTGGTGCTTTAATCACTGTACCAGACTGGCTCCCATATGTACTGCATATATAAAGATAAAGTCCTATCATTTTTGGTAATGATATAGAACACCTATGACACACATGTTAGAGGTGACATGCACAATGTTTTTGGATGACATGTCAGCATTCACCAACACCCAACAAAAACTATTCTCAAAACCACACCCCATTCTCATGCAATTTTAGAACCATAACAGGTTCTCCATCACAAGTATAGAGGCTTGCCAATCATGCCACTCTCAGTGTAGCACACGTTTTATATGATCAGAAAGGGCAAACACCTATAGCAATATTTCTTGTTTTTGTTTAGTTCAATATGAGTGGATGAAGACCTCTGTACTTTGAAGAGAAAGAAGGTTAATTCTTCTCCCAGTCATTTTTTAAATTAAAATTCTCATTCTCTTTCTACGTACACACTAATATGTAATCAGAGGCTTTTAAAAAAAAATCTGCAGGTGCCAATGAAGTCCTTTAAATGAAAACACAAATCCTGCATGGAAGATTATTTTTTCAAAGGGGCTAGGAGGAAAAAAAACCAGTTTTTTCCTATATTGTGTGTAGAGTAGCCAAGCTGGATTGCGCTTCTGCACAGTCACACTAAAATAAATAAAACATGTAAGCTATTTTGCACATCAGTAATAGGCTGTAATACTTGAAAAAAGGATATAGTTTTGATAGGTATAGGAATTTGGAAGGGACGAATATAGGATATGCTCCTGTACAGTAATTTAATCTGTTTTCATAACATCAGTGTTTCCCTGGTAACACCACATTCCCAGCTGAAGTTCTTTGGGACACTAAATATTTCTTAGGCATTTTTTCCCATTAATACATTCCCTTCTAAAAAGATACCATGCTACTTTTCTTATACTAAAGAATCCCCTTGAATTCCAATTAAGAGCTGATTCTGGAAGTAAGGCTTAGTCCTTGAGATATAACACCATTCATGCTTAGACTTAAGGCACAGAATGGTAAAATCATGAAGACTCTAATTAATAATAATAAACCTTTATTGTCAAAGTACAACATGTGTACATTGAGATTAGCTGAGCCTCCCCCTGTGCTCTCTCCCCCCAACACACAGTGACAACAAACCCTCCATCCCACCACACTATGTGAACCAACTACACCACACACCGGCCTCCCAAGTCAATTCTGCATAAGATTACATCCCATTCAAAAGCCTAACAGCCCACGGATAAAAGCTGTTCTTCAGCCTGTTGGTACGGCTGGCTATACTCCTGTATCTCCTAACCAATGGTAGGAGAATAAAGAGATACCGTCCAGAGTGTGAGTCATCCCTGAGAATCTTCCTCACTCTTCCAAGGCAACGAGCCCTGGCGATGTCATCCAGTGGTGTCAGGGGACAGCCCACAATGTCTTGTGCTGTGCTCACCACCCTCTGTAATACTTTCCTATCCGTGGCTGTCAGACCGGCATACCAAACCACAATACCATATGAGAGGACGCTCTCTATGGTAGACCGGTAAAAGAGGGTCATTAGCTGTTGTTCTACCCTGTTAATTAGGCCATGTTTGATATGAAACATAGCTGTCTGGCCAACTACATGTCAGTTCTTAGGAATAGGGCACAGCTCAGTCCCATCAGACAACTAACATTAATTATTTCATCTATATCAGATGCATCATGCTACTGATGCAAGTGACAATTTGTGTCACTGGTACAATGATGATATTCCCCCAGATAATTTGTTGGTCTTTATTTTGAATTTAATTGTTCACAGTTGCCCCATGTAAAATTTGATCCACCAAAATAACACGATTTTCATAATCAAAAAGCAAAATGTATTCTTGTAGAGTTGCATGAGTAAACAACCTGTGGCATCTTTGCTCAAGCCCAGTCTTGCTTTCTGCAATCCTTTAGTTTCCAAAACCGTGAAGTACAGAGTATGCAGTGTACCGTAAGCATCTGTTTTCATGGCATATTTTTGCATGTGCAAAAATTCAAAGACATTTTGGGGAAAAAATAGAATGCACTACAGTATGTCAGCTTTTCTCATAATTTTAGTCTCAAGCAATGCCCATATTCTGAATATCAGTTGACCACAATTCTGGAAGGCAGTCACCAGCATATAGACCGAGCTTGGGGTTCAGGGGATTCCAATGTCCTGAATTATTAAATACTGCTAAATTATTGCTTAGGACTCTTGAGAGTTGGATCCTAATGCGTTCAGAGGATAACAGAATAAAATATTCTGGTGTAGATGGTACTAAGCTACATGGAACAATGTTATGGTTCCATATAAAGCCTCAGCTTTATAAATCTGGTTTGCTGCTTGTTGTTCTATGTCACAGACACAGAACTGGTAAAACGAGATTTGGAAATTATAGATTGTTAAATTAAGGCCGTGACCTTTATGGCCATGATAGGTCACAATCTCTCCTGCCACCAGGTTTCACCATGTTTCTAAAATTTCAGGGGCTTATGGAAGGAAAGCTTCAATTGCTGAACTAGAGGAACAGTACAAAGATCATATTACAGCATTAGCAGAAGAAAGTGGAAGAGATTCCTGTTACCAAATTGTCAAGCAGAATGAATTTGAGACCCTATCTACTGTATATGCTCCATGAAAAGGCCTTAAACCTTTAATTTTCTTCTTCTATCATTGTTGCTGGGAATTCTTGTTCCTTATTAAAATCCCTCCACTCTTGGGCCGTTATGGCTGACAGTTCTTTCAAGACTGCCTTGATTATTTATCAATCACATCACTGAGTCTCAGAATGAGAAAAGAATTGTTTGCATTTCTTGCTTCTCTCCTGTGACATTTTGCTTAGTTATGATGGCAAAAGAATGTGTAGTCTTTTGTATGATCAGTTTTATAGTGAGAAGCAAGGCATGGGAAATGATAATGCTTCAGTACACTGGACATTAAGTATTCCATTTTCAGCATTGTATTTATATTCCTAGCCCACTTTGGACCAGTTTTATTGGATACCTTTTATTTTCTGGGCTGCTTAAAAAAATACACTCACAAGTTGTCAGCAATATTTGAAGCTGTTTTAAGCAAGAAGCTGATTATAGCGTGCAGTTTCTTCACCAAGGTGATTTGTAAAACTGGAATAGTTGCAACTGCACATTTAGCTGCAACTACTTCATTAAACTAACTTTGCAATCTCTCTCTCTCTCTCTCTCTCTCTCTCTCTCTCTCTCATATAAAATAAAAGCTGAGACCCACAGGTTGGGATTGCAGCAATCAGAAATCAGTGTTTACTTCAGGTTTCAGGCAAAAAAAGCCCATTAGCTAAAATGGGTTTTCTTAGCGATCACCAAGTTCATTTAATGATGGCAATGTTCACTTATCAACTACTACAGAAAAGATTGTAAAGTTGATCATGGTCACCTGGCGACCTGCTTAACAACCAGCACAATTTACAACCATAATTCTGGGCTCAATTACAGTTGCAAATTGAGTATTACTTGTACTTACAAGAATGCTTTATGCTTTGACAGAGGATATAGAAGGGAAACAGATTTTATTAGATGAAACAGAGACTGGTTGTATGTGGATTTGGAGTTTTAAAAAATGTTGTATTACAAAAGTGATATGGAAAAAGATGCCAAATGCCCTCCGAATATGGACTTAAAAATACAAGAGTATAAGAGAGATATGGGGAAAGATGCCAAAATGGATTTATTGTAGAAATAAAACTAGCTGATGTCTTAGTAATTAAGGGAGGCATCCAAATAATAAATCAGAAGAGTTGAAAAGCCTTCTTATCTCAGATTTACAAAAGGAATGTGTGAAACCAAAGAAACTGAGAGGGGACAAAGAAAAAACTAATGAGAAATCAACTGGTGGGACATTATTTGATGGGATTAAAGATCAAGCTTTTTAAAAGTAAGCAGAAGGTTTATAAAGTGAACTTATTCAATCAGGATTAAAATATATATGTTGTGGTTTCTGGTAGCTATTAATCAGATTTATTTTTGACTGAAAGATGAGCGTTCAAGGAGATGTTCATAAGTGTTTGCTTTATTTCTTAGAGAAAGTGATAAATTGGATTACAAAATGGACTTTTTTATTAAGATACATTTGTTACTATTTCTAGTAGCTCTTAATAGACTTTTGCTGTTTGGGACTGAATGATGAGTTCTTGAAAAGGTAAAGGTTCCCCCGCACATGCATGCTAGTCGTTTCCCTAGTCGTTTCCAACTCTAGGGACCGGTGCTCATCTCCGTTTCAAAGCCGAAGAGCCAGCGCTTGTCTGAGGACATCTCCGTGGTCATGTGGCCGGCATGACTGGACGCCAAAGGCGCACGGAACGCTGTTACCTTCCCACTGCAGTCATCCCTATTTTTCTACTTGCATTTTTACGTGCTTTTGAACTGCTAGGTTGGCAGAAGCTGGGACGAGCAACAGGCGCTCACTCTGTTACATGGCACTCGGGATTCGACCTGCCAAACTGCCGACCTTCTGATCGACAAGCTCAGTGTCCTAACCCACTGAGCCACTGTGTCCCAATGAGTTCTTACAATTAGATTATTGATCAGGGATGAGATATTGGGAAGAAGTTTTTTTAAGTGAAATACTAGAGAAAGTGTTAAGGTACTGACATTGTTTATGCAATGTCTCTTTGGAGGGAGAGAGTTATCTTTTATATATCTACTTTTTCTTCTTTTTTCTTTTTTTATTTGTTTGCACTTTTTTTCTTATTTTGTACTAATCTTTTACATTTGTAAACTTTAATAAAATTACTATAAAAAACCCAGACAAACAATCAAGCAAAAAACAATATCCTAATCAAAGAACTACCAAGGCCAAAACCCCACCCCCTACCAGCCTTGGCAGGGCAAGGTGTTGTATACAAACAGAGCAAATTCCACACACTCTAGCACTGAAGATATTACCTAAGGTAGTTGGGTAAGCAAACAACTACCAGTAACCTCGGAGAGCACCAAAGACTCCAACCTACAAAATAGGTCATATGCTCATTTTAGTCATCTGTTGGAACCCTTCTCAGCTTCTTCATCAAGCAGCCATGGCAGAGGGCCTGCTCTATGTACTTTCCTGGATTAATTCACAGTAGTGATAGAATGAGAGGAAAAATGTGTTTCAGGAGATATAGTGTACTCAGAATAGTGTTTTGGCTTTGAATAAGGGAGCTTCCTGTCTAACATCTGAATTTGCCTTTTCTATTTACTCCAGATATAAATAGCAGAACACCGGTGCTGAGAATTAAGAGCTTCAACATTACTTCAAATCTTCACTGGGCTTGGCATGGATGAAGTGAGTCAATGATCAATTTCTGCAGTAATCCCCAGAGCTAGAAAACCAGATTTTAATTAATTTAGTCACAGCTGAATATTGTTTCAGAGGGCACATTGGTATGCAGTACCATCAACCTTCCTGTGATAAAGAAGAGGAGGTAGCTGTGTCATTTTATTCCCTTGCCATCACCTCTTGTCACCCCAACTAATTTGCATTCAGATTGCTTGACTCCATGCCATAATGAAATTGTCACATTTTGTAACTTATAGAGGAGCCATTTTTTGAAGCATAGTCTGAAATGATAAATTCGGGAAGGCAACCAAGAGAGTAAAACCCGTGCCTTTGACAAAAGCAAATAATGGAAACAATTCAATTACATTTTCCACAATGACCTATAAAGTTCAGCAGGTTTCTATGTGTGTTTCAGAAGGTGGGAAATGTATGTGTAGGAGAGAATTCTTAAATTGGTTGGAGAGTTTTCTCTCTCTCTTGCTTCCAAATATTTTTGTTTAATGATAGAAGAGTTTTCTATATGATTGAATTTCAATCTTTCAGTTCCACCGGTAAGGCTAAGAGAATTCTGTGGTGCCTGCCATTAATTTGTGCGTGTATATAAGCATCAAAGGCTACGTGTATATGTAGCGATGATTCATCCGTGACATTTGCACTGTACTGCCCAATGACATCTATGAACAAAAAGAATATGGATTATGAAATACTTCTATAGTTATTATGTTTCTTAAAGAGGAGGATAGCAAGATTGACAATGAAACATGAACATCACGATGTATGCCTATAAATGAACACAAAAGTCCTGTGTACTCTGAGAATAAAGAAGAAACTCAAAATGAAGTGTCATCAACTCTATTCATGGTCTTAAAGCATCGATTTTTTAAAAAATGCCCTTTGTAGCTTTAGTGTTTTTGGTGATGAAGCACCTCTAATGCCTTGACAAAAAGCAGCAGAGTAATGCAGTCGATACATAAATAATGAAATAATAATTTTTAAAAACCCTTCTGGCCAGTTTTCCTCAGTTTCAGTTTCATATATGCTCCAAATTACTATTTTAAATATTTAATTTTATTTAAAGCAATATTTCCTGCTGTCAGAGAATGCATTTCAGACAATATTGTCTGCTAATATTTTATATTTTCTAACATCTTCTATCTTTTGCAGAAGAGTCATCTTTTATGGATTACTATGGAGTCATAGTACAGATACTATTTCCTTGAAGTGTAACTAAAACCTGAAAATATTTTTAAACTCTTATATTAAATTGATATAAAATTGAATGGGATTCAGTTGGATAATCCTCTGTTTGATGGGCTGCCTAGATCAGACGAGAAGCCATTGGAAGATTAGCAAGATCTCTTCAAGGGAAGAGGCTCAGAAGATCTGAACTGGCTTCTGCTTGAAGAACTGGAAACAGTTCTGAGAGAGTAAAAGAAAGCAAAGCAGAATAGCAGAATAAGAGAGTTGGAAGGGATGTTGGAGCTCTTCTGGTTCAACCCTTTGCTCAGACAGGAAACCATATACCATTTTAGACAAATGGTTGTCAAATCTCTTCTTAAAAACTTCCAGGCAAGTTGCTGATTAATTGTCTGGAAATTTCTTCTGAGTTCTAGATTGCTTCTCTCAGTGCTTTTTTTGTAAAAGAAAAAGGTGCCGGAACTCACACATGTCATACAACCCGCCTTGCCTACCCTACAAGGTTCCATCCAAAAAAGGTGCCGGAACTCCGTTCTGAGCGTTCTATGAGAAAAAAAGCCCTGGCTTCTCTCCCTGATTAGTTTCCATCTATTGCTTCTTTTCATGCCTTCAGGTGCTTTGGACAAGAGCTTGACCCTGTCTTTTTTGTGGCAGATATTGTGCTATCATGTCACCCTTAGTCCTTCTTTTCACTAGACTAGACATACCCAATTCCAGCAACCATTCTTCATATATTTTAGCCTCCAGACCAAACCAAACCAAACCAAACCAAACCAATATAGCCAGTTGTCTATTAGAAGGAAGAGGCTTCCTTACTCTGAGGAGTTTTGTGTGTGCTGAAATATTCATCACAACAAAGCATCATAGGATGCTTTGCATAGTTCTAATTAACCTGCAGGCACATCACAGGTTCTTTGATCACAGCCATCCCCTGCCTGGTGAAGCAGCAGAATACATTCTATTTGAGTTAGGGTAATTACTTCTACATTTGCATCTCTTAAAACAGCCAATGTCATTTGAATGAAATTGATAATCTAATGTACTCCATTTCAGTCAAAAGCCTTATCTGCCTTTCGTTTGATTTCTTACGGTCTTCCAACTACCCATTCCATTTAAGCAAAGGCCATAAAAAGGTATCAACAAACTAAAATATAGAAAAATAAAACATTTTATTTTAGAATCATGCTGCATCAACACATTAACCAAATAATCAAACCAGAAATATGGTTACCAGGGCTTTATTTGACATTTCACGGAATACAAAGAAACATTTGCTCTTTTTTTTACATTACATACATTTTTTAATAAAAATTCACATTTGCTATACAGAACTGTAGATGGTTTGTTTATTTTCTTTATGCAATATTTATTAAAATACCTACATTTAAAAAGAAAAAAAACCTTTGGTACACATTGCAATTTTAGCCAAGTTAACATATTCACAATTTCCATCCAAATAAAATAAGGTCACTGTAATACATTAGCAAAAGAAGGGAGTTGTTAGAGAAGGCTTTCCATTTTTCTGAAGAAACACGGAGGACATCAAAACTCACAATAGGTAGCTAGGGCAATGTAAGAATGAATCTTGGCCTGTGAAACAATCCATCACTTTTGTGATTTTCTATTCTTAGAAAAGAAATACAATTCTACTCCAGCTCCAGTTAACTGGGATCAAGTCCCACTGAAAGCATCAGAAGACATTCAACTTCTATATTCCATTAATTTTAATGGAACACATATCCTGACAACATGTGTTCATTACAGAGACCAAGTCTTGATGGAACTTACTTACAAAATACTTGTACCCAAAATGGGAAATATTCTGGTTTAAGCAATATGGAAAGTGATGGCAAATTGAGAGAAAGATACATTAAGCCACACCACAAATAGTACTGCAGCTCCTTTCAGAGAAGTGATTGGCACACCTTTGAGAAGCCCGAGGGTGTGCTTGACATTTCTTGGAGGGATAATTATTGCAGTGGGCAGACCTAGAATACAGAATGCTAAGCATATTTTCTTGTATTTTCCTGGAGCTTGTTAATTATAGCAAATCTAACTCAAATGGGGTAACTCATTGTCATGGTATACTTTGTTAGGCCAATACAAGCCATATTTGTGACAATTGGGAAGAAGATGACTACTTATCCCATATTTGGATTGCAGGTAGCCCAAACTTTCTGTTGCTAAGCAAGATAGTTGTTAAGTGATTTTTGCCCCACTTTACCACCTTTCTTGCCACAGTTGTTAAGCAAATCCTTGCAGTTGTTAAATTAATAACATGGCTGTTAAGTGAATCTAGCTTCCCCATTGACTTTGGAGGAAGTGACATGACTCCGGGACACTGCAACCATCATACTGTAAAACAAGAGCCAGTTGCCAAGTGTCTGAAATTTTGATCATGTGACCATGGGGATGCTGCAATGGTCATATCTGTGAAAAACATCAGTGCTGTTGTAACTTTGAACAGTCACTAAATGAATTCTTGTAAGTCAAGGACTACCTGTACACCACTGGATGACCAGTGAGTAGCAGCAAAGAAGAAACGTTTTATGAATCTCTCTGGCTGCATCTGGGGGTCTAACTTGTCCATATGCTGCTCCCAAACTATCAGTATGGAATAGAGTCCCTTGGAGTTTCAGCACACAGTCTTTCTGCCTTTGCCTTTACAATGTAAGTAATTATTTTTACTCTTTTTCCCAAGAACTCACCTTTAAATAATTATCTACTTGAGTGCTTTGGGAGCAGAAAGATTGGATAGAAAAAGCATAAAATAAATGATTAATCCAAGAAAATTTTACATTTATATATGTTACTTTTAGGTTTTTGGTGATGTTTGACACATATCTGGGCTCATATTTACATGCCTAATTTTTTTTTATAAAGGGCTAGAGAATTCTTTGTATTTGAATATGGTTTTAGGGCATGATCTAATGGAAGTTTATTTTAGTCCCACAGGATACAGTCTATGACTTAGTTCCAGGTAACAAAGTGAAGGACTGCAACCTTAATCTGTCAATAAAATACTGGAATTTGCTGAAAGGGTATCAGTAAATAATGAATGAAGGTGAAATCATTTTTATGTAGTGCTTCAGTTGACCATTGATAAAGGTAGGGAAAATGAGAGGGGAGGCATATTAATTTAATAAATTAATAAAATAAATAATATATAAGTGTTCTTAAATCTGCTTATCCCATTCTGAATGGGCTTTCAGTCACACAAGAAAGAAGCTGTGGACAAATTTCTATTCCTGTTTGTGAAAAGTGCCTAATCAGTATTATTTTGAAACCAATGTATTAAAGCTATGTATCAATTAATAAATATGTTAATTTTCATTGGTTTAGTTTAGTGCAATCAGTTCTGAACATTTAAAAAAATCTCTCAAACCACAAAACAAAGAATGTTTTCGTTTGGCTTTTTTTTAAAAAAAAACTTTTACAATTGATATCCCACCTTTCCTTATAAATATAAAATTCAGGTTTGGAGAGAAATAAGGCTAAAATTTACTGGTGGTTATATTAATAGACTTGAGTTTTAAACATTACAGAATTTATCCATCTTCCTTCTGGGACCTGAACTCAGGTTTCATGGTGGAACACAGGCAGATGATGAATTTCAAATTGGGTGACAAATATATAATTTCATTTCCCAAGAAATGAATTCTTTCCCCATTTTCAGATGTGAGATTCATGGTTATTGTTCTGCATTTATTTTCTTTCAAAATACCACAGTCATTTTAATGTTTATGATTTTAAAAAATGCATACTAAGGACAACAATCAAAGCTTGCAGCTATGAACCAGAGAACCGTATGAAGGGTTTCATTTTTATTTTTTTAGGAGCTCACTAGATTTTGGTCCATATAAATTAATCCTCAACCACGCATGAAGCTTTGAGATTTCACAAAATCTTAAAACAGATGCAACTTTGAAGAAACACAACCAGCTTTTTCATTTAGAATTAAGTTGCTAATTCTCCTAAATTGTATAATGCACACAACCCACACCCCTGCACACATACGCCCAAACATACACAGCAAAACTTACAGGAACACGGACACAGTTTCAGAATTATGGAGAAGGGAATCACCAAAGTTTCAACAAATAGGTCATTAATACATTTTACACTGTGTACAGCATTTTTCTTAAAAGTACCTTGTGATTAAGTAAACAGATACAGTTCAGAACAGTGTAAACACAGAGGCTACTGAAGAATTATACCACACAGATTGTATAATATACTATTAGCTTTTGCTTCACTGTAAAGAAAGAAACATCTAAGAAAGTTATCATTTGAGCTATTACAATTACACAAAGCACACTTTATAGATGGCTGTGCTTGTGTCTCCAGGTGCCCGCTTTGAAATTAAACACCCTGTGAAGAACAGGTCACCTTCAGAAACATTCAGTCTAAAGCTTCCCAAACCGAAAGCTTCTTTTTTATTTTATTTTTTTTGCTTTTTTACATTCCAGTAAGGGAGATGGTGCTCTGAACTAGTTAAAATCACACTGGACTGAAATAAATGTAAAAACAGAAACACAAAGACAAACAGAAAAATATTCATCCTAAACCATGGAATAACAGAGTTGGAAGGCCATCAAACCCAATCTTCCTGATCAGTGCAGGAGTATGAATGAAAGTCAAGGGGATCCCACCACTTCTCTGGGTAGCTCCACTGTGAACATCTTTGTCTCTTAACTTTCTCGATGATCAAAATCCATTCTTCTATGTTATGCCCTCTAGGGCAGGGGTCCCCAACCCCTGGTCCATGGATTGGTACCGAGCTGTAGCATGCCAGCAACCAGGCCACACAAACAAGGAAAGTCCCATCTGCAGGCTGCAGGCAGCACACAAAATCACGCCCCTCCGGTCCACAGAAAAACCTCTCTTCACATAACCAGTCCCTGGTGCCCAAATGGTTGGGGACCTCTGCTCTAGGTTGACAGAGAACAGTTCTTGGCATGTGATAGTAACTGAAAAATGCTATCATACCTATTTTTAAGCTTCTCTTCTCAAGGCTACCCATTCCAAGTTCTTTCACCTCACAGGAATAAGATTGTAAACCTCTTATCATCCTTATTGTCCTTTGAATTTGTTCTGCTTTGCTCTTCCTAAGGTGTATTAAGCAGATCTGGTTGCAGTATTAAGGTGTGGTCTAATTAATAAAGTCAATGATTACTCATGCCATTGATAAACTATACTATTCTTAGTGAAGCCTAAAATTGAGTTTGCCTCTTTTTAACCACATTGTGCTGCTGTTTGAATGCATAGTCATATTTATAACTGAAATCTTTTTCTCAAGTTCTACTTTAAACTATGTATCCTCATTCTATACTTATATAGGTGATTTCTGTTTCCACTTATTGGGCTACTTCCAGTAATATTAACAACAATTCTATATGTAGATGTAGTGTCCTTGTTCATATTGAAAGAGATCTCTACCGTAGTGATGTGCACAACAATTTAATTGTTTTATTTGTTTTTAATTTTTTGTATTCATGGTTTTAACTGCCCTGTAAACCGCCCTGAGTCCTACGGGAATAGGGCGGTATACAAATCCAATAAAATAAATAAATAAATAAATAAACTCTACCAACCACAAAGAATGGACAGCTGTTTAAATTTGCATGCCTTTTTAGCTGGAACATAAACATGACTATGGAATCCCTTGATCCAAGAAGCTAGAAATTAGTTGACTCCCTTCTTTACATAAAATACTGGTACAGGACACAGGATTGCAATACAGGACTAGAATACAGTTCCCAAGATGCCATAGCATCTGCTGGACTTTGAGCTCGCAAGTTATTCCTAAAAAAAATCTCATAAGAGTTTGGGTAACATGTATCAAGAGTCATGTATCAAATCTCATAAAACTTTGGCAATCTCACATGATCTCACTGAAATGTTGTGAGAGCATAATGATTGGCAGGGGGAGGGAAGGACCGTGGCAAAAGGTTGTGCCATAATGCCATCATCATTTTTTTTTAAAAAAAGTAGTTAACCCTGGTAAAGAACGTAGAACAATCTTGGTGAAAACTGTTCTGTGAAACAGGTGGCAATTTGGTGGTGGCAATCCTGCCAATTGGGCAGGATTTTAGAACACTCATGGGCAGGCTATGGATGGTTTGTCTGGGGAAGAGCCCCTCAATCTTTCTGAAATTGCCTTTCAATTTATTTTAGAGCTGTGCCTTTCTACCTCCAAATATCCAGGGACTGCAGGAACATGTAAGTGTCTCAATTTCATCAGCCTTGGTGTAGCATAACAGTATAGACAATACTGGCCCAATAAGCAGAATTATCCCTTCATGTCTTGCATATAATAGTCTCTTCTGGCCACTAGAGGTGACTTAAAGGAAAGCTTTGTAGAAACCAATAAATTCATTAGAAGCTTATTAAAGATTTCTCTGGAAGTGGAAAGAATGAACAATGTACTATGATCTCTTTATAATGCTCTTGATTTTTACACTGTTTGGTCCACAGGAAATTCTGTGCCTAGAACAGGGAAGGCAACTAGTATCCTTCCAAATATTGCACTCACCATCCTTAACCAGTCATTGGTAAGAAATAAAGCAGCAGTTTCTGGAAAGAGATCCAGGTTGCCTACTACTGATCTAGAATGAGATTTCTATTCAGAATTAAAGAGACACCATTGTTTTTATGACAAATTTTGGAATTTTAAAAAGATCATTCAGAGACGATAACCATGTTTATCATTCTTATTTCTTGAATCCATTGCATAGGAGTTTGCTTTAGGACAAGCAAGATGGAACAAATAATAGCGATAGTCAAAGAGCAATGAGGCAAGTTGAGGAAATTCAAATGAAATCATCATATGCTGGAGCAGAAAATTTGATAACTCCAAGACCCAGGGCTGCGTGGAGTTTTTGAAAGCCTTTAGGAGATGCCCCCAGATTTCTAACAGCTTTTACAAGATTAATAATTTTAAAGGGCCCCAAGGGAGATGGGTTTAATGCATGAATCAAGTGTGTTCATTTTCTGTTAATTTGATTTACATTTTAATAAAAATCACCATTAGCTTTTATTTTAGGCCTAATTTGTAAGAGGTAGGCCTTCCTTCCCTGGAAAAACTGTGCATAAAGTGCACTGACATTGTATGAGTGTCCTGCTGTGGAAAGACTCAAATGCCAAATCACTTTAATTGGAACAGCAGAATTTTTAAAATATTATTATTGCAAAAGTTCCCCATTAAAATTGTGTAACCTTGCTTTATCCCACTGTGTTCATCAGATGTTTTGTCTCTCACTGATTACTTCCACCAATGAACAAAATGGGCCTTAACTCTTTTTAATGAAGGCCAATATATCCATCTGTCATCATTTCCATAATATTTTAGATCTCTCTAATAGGAAAGTAATTATTAGTTACATGTAAATATATATTAATTAGTGTTCGTCTCTCTTTTTCTACCTGTAGTTCAGCAACGTCAATAAAACAAGGAAATATATTTGGTTATATCTGCAGGAGCTGTTCTTTGTTTTTAAAGCTTGAATCAATAACTACAAGGGATGCCAATCTGATATCTGAATGGTTCCAGTAAATCTAAGATATACTTTTCTATAGCTATACAACCCCCCCCTCACTATACATTCTTTTTTTATGACTATTCAACATCAACATTGCAGTGACCTTGACTGTAGGCTGTATTCTAGAGATCTAAGTACCCATCTGTGAAAGAATATGTGAAGGTACTAGAGTCATGTCAACTGCAACATTGGCAATTTGAGCAGCCCTTCTCCAAATCCACTCCATACACAGAAGAGAACTGTGGAGAAGGAATATTGTATAAATTTTGACACTGACATCTGTTTTATAAGGTTTGGTACATGGAATACCAGGCAACACCATGTGATTTGTTTAGTATTTTGACATTCTTCAGGTGAAGGTAGCTAAATGTTATTCTGGGATTCAAACTTTCTATGGGAATGGGACTCATAGACTTTTGCACTTTAGATGACTATACATGGCGTTAGCTTTAATATCAGAAGGGAATAATGTTGTAAGATTCCTCGAATTAGAGTCCTTCAGATGTGAATTTCCATCTTCCCTTGTCATGGATCATCTAAAATAGAGTTCCCCAACCTTTTGGGGTTAGCAGCCTGGAGGGAGGGAAAGGGGAAAGGGAGGAAGAAGGGATGAGTTTTTGTGGAGGTGAACGCATGCATGCACGTGTATGAGCACCCATTGCTCATGTAAATGGGGCTGTGAACGCCTATGATGCTTGGGCGAGTGGGGCTGCAAATGCCCATGATGCTTGTGGTGATGCTTGCATAAGTAGGTCTGTGTACATCCGCACACACATGTGCACCGGTCAGCCACTCATGTGGCCCAGTGGCCAATAGGCCACAGCTCAGTAGTGGGCCATGGCCCACAGGTTGGAGACTCCTGGTCTAAAGGTAACCCAAACTAATAAAATGCCCTCACCAAGGACATTCAAATGTTATTCTTCAAAGGGAAGCTTTGAATGTGAATTCAAAGAAGCTGGTACTGATTTGATGATGATAACTTTATTGTCACTTTGAATGTACACCAATTGGCATACATCAAAATGAAATTTCGTTGCATACAGCTCTCAAAGGGTCACCACCTCCGATATATACTCCTTGTTCGGGGCCCGCTCCAATTTCCCATTTGCTCTCATCTGTGTGCATACATTTATAAAAGTAGTTCTGCCAGGTTGTCTAATACCTCTTTCCAAACAAACTAGTCAGATATTCCTGGATAAATTAAAGCTATGTTTTGAAGACCCTTTCCCACTTGGTCCAATTGTAAGATTTGGTCAGAAATGAATTTGCTCCTTAAAAATAAAATATTTATATTTATTTAATTAAAATAAGGACTTTACTTTTAAAAAGAAAATTGACAAACCAGGAAAAAATATTCCTTAATTTGGCATTGCAGACTTCTTACATTAACCATTTCAAGCAAGGATCAATGTCAAAATTAAGGTCCTTGATTCATCAGTTTTGCCTAAGTAAAATATGTTGGGTATAGAGACTGAATGATATAGTTTAGCCACCCAGATGATTACAAGTATTCATTGGGATGACTATTTCCTACATTCATAATATTTTTTCTCACTAATGGGAGCTATTCTGGGAGCAGATCAAAACTGACTTCAAAGAATTCTTAACCTATGTTAAGATTTAAATCAGAATAAAGAGGAAGGAAAGGGAAACATCCATTCCTTGGGCAAAGGAGGTTAACAGGACACTAAACAATTACTATTAGCAAGTTAATCATGATTGTCATCATCATCAACTTCATCAACATAATTCTTGCTAGGTGGAAATTATAAAGCCCCAGATTAAGGAAAGTTGTAGTAAATAAAATGAAGAATTGCATGAGGAGAAACAGAAGAAGAAGAAAATCAAAAGCTGAAATGACTTGGAAATATTCTGATCATAATATCCTGGAGAGTGGGAAGTTATAACAGGGAAAGAAATGTGGATGTGGATATTAGATGGTAGGGCTTGATATTGGTGATTTGACACAGCAGTTGCCACAAAGAAGAGGGAGTCAACCTATGTCCCAAGGCACTTGAAGGCAAGACACGAAGCAATGGATGGAAACTAATCAAGGAGAGAACCAGCCTAGAACTAAGGAGAAATTTCCTAACTACTTAGAACAATTAATCAGTGAAACAACTTGCCTTCAGAAGTTGTGGGTGCTCTATCTCTGGAGGTTTTTAAGAAGATATTGGACAACCACTTGTCTGAAATGTTGTAGGGTCTCCTGCTTGAAGAGACATGAGCAGGAGATTGGACTAGAAGACCTCCAAGGTCCCTTCCAATTTTGTTATTCTGTTCTGTGAAGATGTGTGCACTTCAGCTCCCAGAATTCCCCAGCCAACATGGACAGTTGAAGTCCACACACCTTAAAGATGCTGAGCTTAAGAAATATTCCTCTATAACGGACATGTCAAACTTGCGATGTCACATGATGTCGTGCGACATATCAGAACTTTTTCCCCATTGCCAGCAATGGGGTGGGCATGGTTTTGTTGTGATGCATCCGGCCCGTGGGCCGGCAGTTTGACACCCGTGCTCTATAACATTCTGGAGTCTTCTCCAATCATAGCAACTGAGTTTGTGTTGGGGAACTATTATTTATATAAAAGGTAAAGAGGTTGCAGGTTATTCACGCCTAATTAAAATCTTTCACTATTTCATCTCTTAGCATTTGAATATTCCCTTATGAGACAAGTGAGTGGAAGAATTTTCTATTGTCATGTACTACAGGTTGTTTTTGAGATAGATTTTTTTCATTAGTGTCCTTTCACTCAGACAATGAAAAATTAGCTTCGTATTATTAATGCTCACTGAACTATTCTGCTTATACTTTTTATTTTTTGCTTAGAACAAGCTGGGAAATTATTTTTCTCTGAGTGTTAAATAGAAATGTATGCTGCTTTTATGTGTTATCAAAATCCATACTTGGGATATAAATATTGAGTTCTAAGAAAAAAATAGTTGAGTAGATTTGGACCTAGTCAGGCTGAGAGATGATCCAGTGAAATTAATGTGACATATCCGTTCATGATTTCAATGAATATCTGTAAGCATGGCTAAATATAGATCCAACCTTATATTATTCTCTGTATCTTGACAGTCTTACAAATACAAGAGAATATATGCAGCTTAGGATAGAACTGTGGCGTCCTTGATGCTTTATGAGCTTGGTTGTTTGCTTGCAAACATTTTATTACCAAACTAGATAACATCATCAGTGTGAGTGAATGTGGGGTTTGATCCCTGTTTATATACAGAGCTTATTCTGCCAGTGTTAATGGGTGGTGGTGGTTTTCTCCTTGTAGGATATTGGGATACTGTTTTCTGTTTCATTATTTGTTTCATTATTTGTTTGGTGATAATCCATGCTTATCTGGACACTGTTTGCTGGAGGGATGTCTGATGTTTGTGTTTCTTTCATAGCTTTTTTATTATCTCTTTTGAATGCTGTGTAAATATGGTTTATCTCTATGTGACTCTCGGTGGCTGACCCATAATAACTAATAATAATTCAGTTTAATAACTAAATTAAATATATTTAAATATAATTCAAAAGGGTAAATATGCAGTAAAAGGGAAAAATAGGCCCCTGTCTAATGCTAATGCCATTCTATAGTGTCACTCTAAAGCAGGGGTGTCGAACTCAATTTCATTGAGGGCTGCATCAGCATTACGGTTGCCCTCAGGGGGCTGGGTGGGTGTGGCCTGGGTGGGCGTGGCCTACTGGGTGGGCGTGGCTAGAGTGCGTATGGCCTACTGGATGGGCATGGCCAGCTCTACATCGTTCGCATCAAGGGTGCCTATGGGGGCCTGGGCAGGAGTGGGACAGATCTGAGGGTCTCTGGCAGAAGGAGGGTCTCTGGGCCAGGGCCAAGGCAGAGGGGGCCTTGCGGGCCGCATGAAACCACTTTGCGGGCTGGATCCGGCCCCCGGGCCTTGTGTTTGACATGTCTGCTCTAAAGCCACTATCCAATGCTTTCTAATCCTTTTTAGAAATAATCAGTGGCAGACTGTCCACCAAGTGCAAGAAGACAAAATTAGATTAACAATGTAATGTTCCTTTTTTAAAAAATGAAAAAAATATTCAAAGTGTTCTGAATTTCCAGAAAATGTACCCACAGTAAACAGTGGAACTAAAACAACTTGTTAAATTGGGATTAGTCTTTAATGTTGATGGCCTATCCTTTCCACTTGAGTTGAAGCAAGCTGATGCCACCAATTAATTCAACATTAATTAATGGAGTACGCTGGCAGATGCTACACCTTGATATGATAGTACACAGTTCTCATCCATTAGCAAAATTCCTAGCAGCAATGGGAACTTATTGCAAATAGGACAGTAGATGGCTGCCAGTTGTGAATTAAGCTTAGCAGTGATCATACATATGGCCAAAAGCACATTGGTTGCTGGCAGAATATATATTAATGGCTTTCTGAATTATGATAACTTAAATAATCAATCCTGACTGGGTTTCAAGAAATACAGTTGCATCAATGTCAGGAAATTATTACAACTTATAAAAATGTCTCCTTTTTGCCTATTCTGTCCAATTGCTCGACACTTTCAAAAGAAAATGATAATGTTCAGCACGTGCTTGCAAAATCTGTGGTTACAAGATTACAACCTAACCTAACACAACTGGGGGAAAAAAGTTCAACTGTGGCGCATGTTGGACATATTACGTTACTATCAGGTTGTATCAGCTTCACCTTCATCCAAGCTGTAGTTGAGTTTTATGACTGTGCTGATAAAGTCTCCAAGTTCTACAAAGTCTGCGGTGACAATGTTGATACCACTTTCCCCTGGTGTTTGAGCCTGGACCCACTGCATCATGGCGGGGAGAGCTCTGTAAAGAAAACAAGTAATCATTTTTTATTAAGCAAAGCAAAGTCCTGGGTTCTGTAACAAACAAACAAAAACATCAGCTGCTAACCATTTTTATCGCTTCAATCTCATTTTTTAATTCTGGTAAATCATGAATTGGGTATGTCTAGTCTAATGAAAAGAAGGACTAGGGGTGACATGATAGCAGTGTTCCAATATCTCAGGAGTTGCCACAAAAAAGAGGGAGTCAACCTATTCTCCAAAGCAGCAGAAGGCAAGACAAGAAACAATGGATGGAAACTAATCAAAGAGAGAGACAACCTAGAACAGGGGTGTCAAACTCGCAACGTCACATGGCATGTCACAACATATTGTGACTTTTTTGCCCTTCTGTCAATGGGGTGGGCGTGGTTTTGCTATGATGCATCCGGTCCGTGGTCCGGCAGTTTGACACTCCTGACTAAGGAGAAATTTCCTAACAGTGAGAACAACTAAACAGTGGGTTAGTTGCCTTCAAAAGTTGTGGGTGCTCCATCATTGGATGCTTTTAAGACGAGACTGGACAGGCACTTGTCTGGAATGTTGTAGGGTCCCTTGTCTGTGCAGGGGGTATAGTAGAAAAGTTAAAGCAGAAAATCCATCTTTCACTGCATAAAAACGAATTACATCACATGCCTAATATCTTCTTCATTTAACACTGCCCTCAAGAGAAAGTTCACAGAAAAGAATACAATGTAATAATAAAAAAATCAGGCTAAAAGCAAGAGTCCATAAATTCTGCTCTCGCCTTAACCAGGAAAGCCAGCTGACCTTGGGCCAATCACTCTCAGTTCAACCTACCTCAGTCCAACCCCACCTCACAGGATTGTTGTTGTGGGGAAAATAGCAGAAGGAAGGTATGTCGGATATGTTCCCAGACTTGAGTTACAGTATTTGTAAAAACAATAAAGATGGGATACAAGCAATAAATAAATATCTTTCTTGAATAGCAGATCATAAGGAAATACTCCCTGTAATGATCTCAGTGATCCTTACAGTCAGATTTGGTATTTTCCCCCCAGGGAGAAGGTGCCTTTTCAGTGGCAAAAGAGCAATTGTTTATCCTTCCTTACAATTTCCAGTCTCTTCATGCCTCAATCCTTGTAATTTATTTTATTTTATTTTATTTTATTTTATTTTATTTTATTTTATTTTATTTTATTTTATTTGTATACCGCCCTTCTCCCGAAGGACTCAGGGCGGTGTACAGGGCAATAAATGCCAAAAATACAAAATACAAAAGTTAAAAGCAAATTAAACAATTGTGCCCGAATACAATAAATTAATTAAAACAGTAATTAAAACCCCAAACCCATCAGGCCAGGCCGGCTTCTTCAAATAAATAAGTTTTTAGATCACGTCGGAAGGAGCGCAGGTCGGGAGCCATCCGGAGCTCAACCGGTAAACGGTTCCAAAGGTCTGGCGTGCCCACAGAGAACGCCCTCCCCCTGGGGGCCATCAATCGGCATTCTCTGACCGGTGGCACCCTGAGGAGGCCCTCTCTGTGGGAGCGCACTGGGCGGAGGGAAGTTGACGCCGGCCGCAGGTGCTCCCTTAGGTACTCCAGACCCATGCCATGTAGGGCTTTATAGGTCATTACCAGCACCTTGAATCTCACCCGGAAGGCAACTGGAAGCCAATGCAGCTCACGGAGCAAAGGTGTAACATGGGAGTATCGGGAGACCCCCAACACAACTCGCGCAGCTGCATTCTGCACCAGTTGGAGCCTCCGAGTGGTCCTCAAGGGCAGCCCCATGTAGAGAGCATTGCAGTAGTCTAACCGAGAGGTCACGAGCGCATGAGTGACTGTACGCAAGGCATCCCGGTCTAGATAGGGCCGCAACTGGCGCACCAGGCGAACCAGTAATGGCCCTTATTAAGTATTTCAGTCAGGACAACGGAGACCACGCTTTGTAGCAGCTACCCAGATGGTTGAATGCTCTTGGAAACTTAGAACAGCTATATTCTAAACCCTAACATTCACAAATATCTTCTGGTTTCCAGATATAAATTAAATAAAGGGGGTGTGAGAAGTTTTTGATATTCTTGGCTAATCATGTTTTTCTGAACAAAGAGACCAGATCATAAAGGTTAGATATTTAGTTACTTAGATACTACTTACTTACAGGTAGTCTTTCACTTGCAACAGGTTGTTTAGTGACCATTCAAAGTTACAATGAGACTGAAAAAAATGACTTATCACAGTTTTTCACATTTACAACCACTGCAGCATCGCCATGGTCACATGATCAAAATTTCAGATACTTCGCAACTGACCCACGTTTATGACCTTTGGAGTGTCCCAGAGTCATGTGATTCCCCTTTTGTGACCTTCTGACAAGCAAAGTCAATGGGGAAGCCAGCTTCACTTACCAATCGTGTTGCTAATTTAACAACTGGAGTGATTCACTTTAACAATTGTGGCAAGGAACATCATAAAATGGGGCAAAATTTACTTAACAACAGTTTCACTTAGCAACAGAAATGTTGGGCTCAGTTGTGGTCGTAAGTTGAGGACTACCTGTATTACCCCCAAAGTAGAAAGAGTTGTGATAAAGAAGTGGGGATAAAAATCCAAGAGGTTGGACTTGAGTTCGAGTCGCTCTTAATAGTCTGACTGGATCACAGAGAGGGAAGAAGAAGTATAAACATTTGAAAACAGTTGAGAGCTGAAAGGTTTTCTATGTCAGATATGATACAAGTCCTAACTCCTAATTCCTAATCAGCTTCTCTGTACTCAATCCTATAGTGGACTTCCAGTTTTAGTTATAATTAAAACATTTATTCCCTCTCAAGAAATTAAACTGCACCATCTGATTGCACGTGCTTCCAAATTTTATCCGGCAATTGTAAACTGTTGTATTATAGATAAGCCCTTCTGGACAATAAATCTCTTAGTTGCAGGGTGCTAATCTGGGGAAAGTGGATTTGCCAACAAGTCCATCCGTTTGTTTATTTCCAATTATGTATGTTGTTCCTAAAAAAAGGTTTCCCTGCTGCCAATGCCAAAACAGGATTTTGTAACCAAGGAGCTGTAGAAAAATGGAAAGAGGAGAGCCATTCTAGCTGCTCTAGTGTAAGGACAGCTCCTTCTTGCTTCATTAAAGAGTTTATATTCCACTTGGTACTGGTGAGAAATCCATCCTGTCTCATCCCATCCCATTTACAGCCGAAAGGTCCCAAAGCCTGGAGTAAATAAATAAATAAATTATTCAGCTTGAAGAACTAGTGCCTAAAACAGTCTTTCCCTTCCCTTCCCTTCCCTTCCCTTCCCTTCCCTTCCCTTCCCTTCCCTTCCCTATTCATTCATTTTCTTTCTGTCTGATACCTTTTAGTTGGAAACTAGCAGGCAGGGACTGCCCAGTTTTAATCACTGTATGAAAGCTATTTTGGAACACCTCTAAGACTGAGAAGTAGAGTGAGGTCCATTCCCTCAACACAACCTCGTGGACATTAGCTCTTTTGGTCATAGAAATGAATCATCGCAGCTTTCTTCTGGGACATCTTTTTAACTTCCCAGTTGAGTATATAGCCCTAGATATTCTTGACTTGGTGGTCTCCCATCCTAAAAATGTCTAACCTCGCTTCAATTTTTGAGATTTGTTGGGTCATTTAAGTGTCACTATGTAGTTAAACTTCTGCCAACCTAGCACTTCGAAAGCACGTAAAAAAATGCAAGTAGAAAAATAGGGACCACTACAGTGGGAAGGTAACAGCGTTCCGTGCGCCTTTGGCGTCTAGTCATGCCGGCCACATGACCACGGAGACGTCCTCAGACAAGCGCTGGCTCTTCAGCTTTGAAACAGAGATGAGCACCGGCCCCTAGAGTCAGAAACGACTAGCACACATGTGCGGGGGAACCTTTACCTTTACCTTTACCTATGTAGTTAAACAAAAGACTGAGATAAAAAGTGCCCTTTAGGAAGTATTTATTGGAGTTATATCATGCCTTTTCTTCCCAAGCTTAAGACAGCTTATATGGGCAGGTCAGTTTCGTTTGTTTTAGCCCCATAATAATAGCACAGGGACTAGACTGGGCCAGGCACTCTTCTTTGACCAAAGTCACCACATAACTTTCCGAGCTCATCTGGCGGGACCTAGAAAGTGTGTATTTTCTGTTGTAGTATCTGCCCTCTGGAGCACCAGGCCCCCTGAGAACTGCCTGACCCTGAGCTGCCCTCTTCAACACCAGGCCTCTGGGATCCAGCTAGCAGCTGATTTTGCTTTCTCAAAAAGCCTTAAAAACACACTTCTTTTCCTGGGGTGAGGAGGCTAATGGGGCCCCTGAGATGGAGATTATGTGTAATAATTGTTGTCCTTGACTGTGTATGTCTGAGTGTGTGTGTGTGTGTATGCTAAGTTTCAATTTTCTGTTAGGCACCCAGAGTTGCTGTTGTGAGATGAATAGCCATATAAACCAGCGTTTCTGAACTTCAGCAACTGAAAAACCTGTCAACTTCAACTCCCAAAAGTTCACAGAACAGAATAACAGAGCTGGGAGGGACCTTGGGGTTCAGAAATGCTGACGGAAACTGATAGAAATAAATAAATAAATATATCTGGCTGCCTCTCTGAATTTTATATTACTTTTGGTGTACAGCTAAGTACAAATCTAGGAAAATCAAGAAGAAAAATATGATCTTCCTCCTTCCCCAAAAGATAGGCCAATATTGCATAGCTTTTAATGATAACACAAGATTTATAAAAAGTATGCATTTTAAATTTCCTTTTCTACATACAACATACTGAGTTCTTATTATAACATCTTCTCTTGCACCACGATGTAAAAAAGATGTTGAGACTCTAGAAAGAGTACAGAGAAGAGCAACCAAAATTATTACGGGGACTAGAGGCTAAAACATATAAGGAACAGTTGCTGGAATTGGGTATGTGTAGTTTAATGAAGAGAAAGACGAGGGGGGACATGATAGCAGTGTTCCAATATCTCAGGGGCTGCCACAAAGAAGAGAGAGTCAAGCTATTCTCCAAAGCACCTGAAAGCAGGACAAGAAGCAACGGATGGAACTAATCAAGGAGAGAACTAAGGAGAAACTTCCTGACAGTTAGAACAATTAACCAGTGGAAAAACTTGCCCCCAGAAGCGGTGAGTGCTCCAACACTGGAAGTTTTTAACACGAGACTGGACAGCCATTTGTCTGAAATGGTATAGGGTTTCTTGCCTGAGCAGGGAGTTGGACTACATGACCTCCAAGGTCCGTTCCAACTTTATTATTGTTGTTGTTGTTATGACTCAAGGCCATAAAATGTAATTTAATCAAAAGTTTACCATTGTCTTCTGTACAATGTTACAGCTTGCAATAGTGGCGAAGATCTGTAGCTCAGGTGTAGGATGAGGGTGAGGGTTTATTCTCCGAGCTTGTGGGTTGGTTCCTGAACGTTTCGTTAGCAGGCTAGGTAACATCTTCAGTAAAGCTTAGGGGATGTCAGTGTCGGTGTTCTGTTTATAAGGGCTTCAGGTGCAAGTGCGTAAGTGAGGGTCTTGTGATGGGTCAGGTGTGAGTCATCAGTGAGAGGCTTGTGATGGGTCTTATGATGGGGAAGTTACATCCGGTCAGGGTCATTGGGAGGTGATCTGCTGTTGGGGGGAGGGGAAGCTTGTGTGGGTTGGTTGAGGGTCAGTGCTGTCTCTAGTTGGCTGTGTGGTTGATTTGGATTCTAAGTGGTTCATAGGCTGGTTGTAGGTCAATGTGTCTGTTGATGGTAATGAAACATTCGGAAACCAACCCACAAGCTTGGAGAATGAACCTTCACCGTCAGTGTTACAGCTCTGTACCCTTTTTTACACCATGTCATCAGTGCAGAACTATATGGAACTTGGATTTTGGTCCCTTCTTATGTCTGTTTGCATTCATTTTGCCAGTATCTCTCTTTAAAAAAAAACCTGGAATATTTTTTGCTTTTAAAGCAACTTGTTTCATAGAAATTAATTTTCTCTCTTCCTTTATTTCTGAAGCAAACCTTCCCACCTGCTTTTATTTCAGCCCTCCAGAGAGAGATGTGGCAATTATATTCACTGTCAGATCTTTTTTGACTTTTCTTTTAAAAAGCTTGTAGGAAACTGCCTTTGCACTGCTTAGACAACTGCTGCATCTTGCTCAACACAAGCCACGACGACTGCCAGGAGATCTTTAGAAATTGCAAAGCATTTATTTAGAGCAGAAATTAATCCAAGGGACTTCTACAAAGGTTCTCTGCCACTGCACCACTGTAATTGATAGCTTTACTCCAGATCTATCTTTACTTCCACACCTTTATTCATTTATTCGCAGGTGTGCCTGTGGAGACTGCTTGCTGAGTGTCCCTCCTCCAAGTGAAGTGCTATGAAAAGAGATTCAAAGGCAAGCGTTTTTTTCTGTAGGAGCTCCCATCCTGAGCAATGCCTTTCAACCAGACCTAAGTTCTACACCCTCCCTCCAAGTATAGGTAGTCCTCAATTAACATGGCAACTGGAACTGGAATTAGCACTGCTAAGCAACACAGTCATAAAGCACAACATCACATGACTCTGCAGCTTAGCAATGGCAATTTCCAGCAGTATGCAAGGACCTGACATGACCTGACATGACTTCCTGCCAGCTTCCCCACTGACTTTGCTTTCAAATTGGAAATTGTGATCAAGTGACTACAGGGACACTGCAACAACTGGAATTCTAAAGACTAATTGTAACTACTACTTGTTCAGCACCATCATAAGTCTGAAAGATTGCTGAATAAGTGATTATTAACCTGTATTCAGGAAACTTTTAAAAACATGCATTTGGGGACTAGGAGTGAAAATGGGAGATGTCCCTGAATTCAGATGACTGACTGCTGAGTTTCTCTCACACTGTGACTGGAGGTTCTTTAATAGTTGGGTGGGATAACCTGTCTTTAAAGACAACAGTTATTTCCCAGAAACATTGATAGTGGAGGCTTTTTCACCTCTTTTACAACGTACAGATGTACAGTTTTACAGGAATTAATAGAGAAAAACCAAAACTATTTAGCAGTGTTTCCAAACTTTCCAATTTGTTTCTTTCTCTACTTATTTCCTAGGGCAGGGGTGTCAAACTGCCGCCCACGGGCTGGTTGCATCATGCAGAGGCCACGCCCATACCAGCTCCAACAATGCAAAAAAAAAGTCATGATACATTGCAACACATCACGTTATGTGGCAAGCTTGACACCCATGCCCTAGGACTATTTACTAGCCACTCCATGCTCCATTACTTAGTCACCAAGTTCCCCTTCTCCTCCTCCTTCCCTTGCAGTGTTTCACTAGTAGAGAAGGCTAGGAAGCGAATTGGCTGGGCTACTTTGAAGTCTCCTCAAAGCTTGTCATCCTAGGATTTTGGACTTTGTCAGCTATGCCTCTATATTGACATTGCCGGGAACTGGATCTTCTTCCTGGTCTTCCAGTATGGGGCTCCTCCAAGATCTTCAGGCAGTGCTTGGCAGGCAGCAACCTTCCTCTGTCTGTGGTTTGCAATTAGATTCAAGATGTTTTCAGAATGGACACTTCAAATGTAGGTTGGTATGCAGCTGCCTTTTTCTCCCAGCCAGGTGACCTTGAAGCAGCATCTTGTGACTGAGTCTTCACTCCTCTTCTTCCAGAGAAGTCTCCAATGAACATCTTCACACTCTTCTCTCTCTGGGGCCAGGAAATGGTAACTGCCCAGGCCAGTGGTCAGATGTCTGTCCCTAAACATCAACTTCCCCTACAGTCTTTTCAAAGGCTCTCCATCTGTTTTGATATCTCAAGCAATATAGATGTAGGAGATGACCAGGCTGAGCCTGAGGGAGGGATCAAATGCATCATCAGTCACATCATGCCCACAAGAGATCTAAGTCCAGCCCACTTTGTATTCTGTTGACTCTTATTTACTGCCAATTTGCTTTGACCATTAGTAATTCTGATTCTTGTAGAGAGCATTAGCATACAATAAACCTATATTCATTTGAACTGCCTGGACTTCTGCTTTACGGTGCTTGGCTCAAACATGGTAATATGTTTCCCCCCCCCAATATACTGTCAGACTTAAATCTCTAAATAGAAACAATCCATGATATAATTTTATTAGAAGGCAAGTGTATTGCAGTAATGTATAGCCAGATCTGACAATTGTGTGCCAAAATCTCTCCCTTAACTGCCTCCCATCGCTGAACCCCCTGCCCTGCCCATGACCAATCAGATGTTTTCAAAATGGACACTTCAAACATAGGTTAGTATGCAGCTGCCTTTTTCTCCCAACCAGGTGACCTTGAGGCAGCATCTTGGGGAGATACAGATATTACTTTTGCTTTCCCACAAGTATTCCCCCTCTCATCCACCCTCTCCAGAGTTCATGGCAGACTGACACTGCATGGTAATGAAGCACACAAGCAAGCATAAGCTGATGGCAGCTATCTCTCTGTCCCTCTCTCTCCCCCTGCAGTATTATCTCCAGCAACCAATAAGTTCCATCCTCAGGCTCAAGATCCCCAACTAGGTTGGCCAATGAAAATATTGCCCATCTGTCCCACAAGAGTCCTGGCTAGCAGCCAGGACAGCTTATCTGCCACTAAGAGAGTAGAGGTTGCATCTCAAGACCATACCTGAGCTTCCCCTCCCCATTTTCTTTTCTCACCTGCTGACACACACCAGTACAACAGCCAGCCTGGCAATAAAATACATACACCATAAGATGTCATATAGGATATTATGAATTCTGACATTATGATGATATTTAAGTTACTTGCATTAAGAATTAATGCTGGTTTTGCAATCTTTTTGTTCATTTTGGGGCCTGAAGACCTGGCTCTTTGAGCTCTCAGGCCCAGGCTGAGGAGAAATTTTAATTGGGGGTTTTAATGTATACAGGGTAATTTAATATTTTTTAATTGGTTTTTTTAACTTTTGTATGGTGGATTTTTAATTCCCTGTAAACCGCCCTGAGTCCTCAGGGAATAGGGCGGTATATAAATGTAACTATAAATAAATAAATAAATAAATAAAATCAATCTGTGTGGTTGCCAGGAGTCAACAATGACTTGATGGTACACAATCTTCAATCAATGTTTTCTTGCACACTTTCTCAAGTTGCACCATCTAATGGACACAGAAACATTTGTAATAAAATAACAATATTCAGAAGCTCATAAAGTTCAAAGACTTCTTTGAAAAAAATATGTAAGAGGGAAAATAATTGAATTGCATCCTTTTTTAAAATTACATTTTCTCAGAGAAATACAGATTTGTCTGTTCTTGCTATTCTTGGTTACATTCTCATTTAATGGGACACATCATTTTTCCTCAGTGCCCTCCACAACTGAGCTCCAGCCTTCAAATGAGCTAGAATACAAATCAGTATAATATCTAACATTCAAGCCAACAGCTCTGCTGTTTAGTGATGACGGGAACTGGAGCTTAGCACCCTACTGAAGACAGCTATTCTGCATTTTTGGTATTGGCTTTCTGCCTCTCTTGGAAGGCATGATGATGAATAGCTGAAGGTGCTTGCTTTTGACATTTTTTAAAATTGATTTGATTAACGTTCTGTCACTCCAGCAGACCAGGATGAGTCAAACACAAAGCCTGCTGCTGCTTCAATAATATTCAATATCCCTTCAATGAAAGAAATGCTCATCATTTGCTTTGCTTTGGGTTCTTTTTTTAAAATGTTAATGAGGTTAGTATTCCAATTACTTTAGTCCCAAGAATTGAACGGCACTGGATTCTCTAGAGCCTTTGAACTTGAAATTGCTCAGTATTATTGTTTCAAAAAGGTTCCCCAAGGATGTTGAGACACAGAGTATGTCAGTATTTTTTTTTAATCCCATTTATATCCCGCCCTTCACCGAAGACTCAGGGCGGCTTACAATCTAAGAAGCACAAATCAATGTGCTTAGCAGTAGCCTTCATTCTATGTATATGCCTGCTTATTAGGGCTTTCCCCCCCCAGCGGCATTTTTACAAAGTCAGCTTATTGCCCCCAACAATCTGGGTCCTCATTTTACCTACCTCGGAAGGATGGAAGGCTGAGTCAACCTTGAAAGCAATTTTGAAAGGTTGCAGCATAACACTTGGCCTTTAACAGTGCTAACACAGTCTTGATCCTTGACTTTTTCTTATCTATGTCTCACACAGAGATAAGAACTGACAGATGAACTCCTGTCTTATTTAAATATGGCATCTTAACATTTAGTTGACCAATGGGCTGTGGATCAAACTTTCTACAAAAGCAAGAAAGCTTTCCAACTATGGTATCTCTAAGAGCTGAGTCTCATAACCGTCTGCTGGGCTTCAAAGTGCCTTATCTAGTTTTCTTCTCCCAGCAGGACTTAACCATGAGAGGATTTTCACTGCTATGTGGGCACTGCACTGCACATCTGGACTTGGCTCCATCTCTAATCTCCATAGGAACCTTGGATTATTTTGAATTGACATTGTGCATGGAGGTAACTTCCTGGTATCTGAGGAAGAGAAATATTCCATAACGTATATGGGTAAGTATTCCATAACTTATCCAATGGTCAAATTGATCATTGCTGGGTGATAGACAAATTGCACACTACGCCAACAATTTGGAAGAGAACTCTGGTTATTTTTTTTATGAATGACAATGAAAATCATAGGTAACATTTCACTTTCAAATTTAATGTTAAACAGTATGAGAATTTATTTATTTATGAGTGTTCTATTTATTTCCTTTTTCAGATCAATTTTTTTTAAAAAAAACCTTTGATTACCTTGGAATTCATTGTCCACAGAACTAGGGAAAAGAGTAAGTTTATTTCTTCCAAATAAACAGGATGCCAGTCACCTGCTTTATTTTTCTGTTAAGTAAAGGAAGTAGACCAGACATGTCAAACACAAGGCCCGGGGGCCAGATCCGGCCCGCGAAGTGGTTTCATGTGGCCCACGAAGCCATCCTGGAAACAGTGAGGGACCGGCCCCTGCTGCATCGGCCCCGCTCCCTGGGCGCATGCTGGGGAGTTATCACCCTTTGTGAGGAATGAAGAAATGCACCATCGCCTGGAAGTGGCCAGCACATGGCCCTGCCTACTTCGGGCAGGCTAGGGGCTGGGCAGCGTTGTGCTTCTCTTCAGATTTGTGCCGTCTGGCTCAGCCTCTCAGCACTGTGAGGAGAGGGCCACACCCACCTGGCCCCTGAAGGGTAACCGCAATGCTGATGCGGCCCTCAATGAAATTGCGTTTGACACCCCTGAGGTAGACGGATGGATACCGGAATGGATGAAAGCTAAATATTCTGAAAAGAAAACTTTTTGAAGGAGTCCGAGCTGTAGATCTTCCCCTTTGGGGTACAGATCTTACAATACTCTGTGTTACACATTAGCACAGAAAAAACATTAGTTTCTGCATGAGGCCCAAAATGTACCAACGGTTGAACAAAACATGAAAGCGGCCTAGTCACCAAGAGCTGTTGTATTTCCTGAATATTTGGCTGCAAAGACCTTCCTTATGTGCTGTCAGGCAGCCTCAAAGGACATCAAGTAAGGGTGAGCTTATCGAAATCTTTTCCTCTCTTTGAGACTCATAACCTTCTTAACTGACCAGAAAAATCCTCTGTTCCACCTTTCAAGGATAGAGAAGTAAAGCACTAAAGGCCTTGAAGGACCATTCTGAATTCTGCCAAGTGTGAAAAAACCTATCAGTGGCAGGACCACCAGGCAATCACGCACTTATCAGTGAGGAGTGTAGGTGTCCTAGCACTTGCTCTAATTGGCTGGTTTGAATGAATTAGTCTCTGCTCCAGTAGAAATACCATAAGAAAAGCCTCTTTGCTGCCTGTTTGTATTTAACCTCATAAGAGGAGAGGATTTCATAAGGACCAGCTGGGATCATTTGCTGCTAGAGCCCATCAGGATTGGAAGATGATTTGGAGATGCATTTTTTTTGGATCTTACTCAAGAGGCAACATGGCAGCCATTTTTGAAAACAGATCCAGTTGCTTTAAGGAGCTAAGTTATTAAATTTATTGCAACTGTTAAAGTTGCTGCTCTTTTTTTCAGATTTGAGCAGAAGCTTGAAAAAAGATGGGCTGCTTTAAAGAACAGCAGGGAAAAGTTGTACTTAATTTGGACGCGAGACTTTTTTTTTTTGAAATTATTTTTGAACCTTGCATAGCCTCACTGATTCCATGAATAAGGCACAGTAATGAGTGGCAAGGATTCTGTTTCTTGTACTTATTTTGACCAAGATTGGTATCGTAGATGGCAATCATCTTACTGGGATGATGATGATGATGATGATGATGATGATGATGATGATAGTGATGGTGATGATGATGGTGATGATGATGATGATGATGAGGAGGAGGAGGAGGAGGAGGAGGAGGATCATTCTGTTGCTGTGCATGTACACTGAGAGCTTCCACACTGGAGACAAATTCCTTGTGTGTCTAATCATACTTGACCAAATAAAGTATTCAATTCTATTCAATCAGACCCTTGGAATAGGACTGTGTTTGCAATGGAATAGTGATTTAATACCATCTGATCTGTGTTGGGTTCTCTACAGTTGCCTATGGAGACAACTATGGTTATATTAGCAATATTACAAACTTGAACTGCAATCCTAAGGAATTATAGTTGTAGAACATACGCCGTGAAAACTTTTATTATCTCAGGTTATTCCTTAAGGCTCCACATGAGGTGTAGCCACCCATTCTGTTTCTATCACCTCCTTTGTTTTTTGTTACCTTTTTAACACTTTCTTCCCTCTCTCCAAACCTGTTGTGGGAGGGAGGGAGGAACTATTACTGAACTTGAACAGATGACTTGGAAAATATTTTTAAATTGGATGGGGACTGCAAGTTTCTCAGTTTCAGGCTGGAGAAAATGGGGTAATACAAAATATCAGTCCTTAATCAGCGCTGTCCAGGAAATGTTCTTGCATTTTTTTCCTACTGGTTCATTTCTTTTTTAATTTGTTGAATTAAATTATTTCAAAGGCAAAGAGAATTTTGGACCCGTATGTTATAGATTGTTGTTGTGCTACTTCAGTGGCAAATTGAACAAGGAGCATGCGTGACTGATTCATCCTTCATTGGCCAATACTCTCTAATTTCCTCTGCTTCCATTAAATCCAAAAAAGTAGATTTTATGAGTGAATGCCTTCCATTAGGTCCTTGAGTCTAAATTCCCATCATTAAATCCTATCATAGTTGCACAATAAAGTATAGGCTTTTAAATCAAGAGCTAAGATCATGGCTGGAGGTAATTCAGCTCTGATCTACCTTTCTATATATAGCATTCATTTTACATATGCTTTACTTACACAATGCCATAATACAAGCATTTTACATATGCTTTACTTACACAATGCTATAATACAAGTAGAGCACTTTCTATACTCTGAGAATTATAATGCATTGAAATATCCCTGTGTGGTTGAATGCATTCCATTTGACAGAATATTTAATGAATAACTGAGCCTAGGAGATAAAGTTAACCATGCGGCAGTGAAATGGAGTGCTCTTGTGAAAATTCAGGAAACCAAAAATTCGATAGTTAGCTCAGGGACCAATGCAACATGTGTCACTGAGCAATGGAAAGATTCATAAAAGAGCACTAGAGGAAAAATGAGGAATCATATTTTGCACAATTACATTAGCCTCAGATGGAGTTTTCGTTCCATCACCATTGCAGTAACTGATTCTTAACTATACTTGAACTTGTTGCTACTTCTCTCTCTCTCTCTCTCTCTCTCTCTCTCTGTGTGTGTGTGTGTGTGTGTGTCTGTGTGTGTCTGTGTGTGTGTCTATTTCTCATTCTCTCTCTCTTTAGTCTATACAGGGATTATGGTTACTGATGTCTAGCATATTTTTATGAAGAAAAACTAATCCACTTATTCTTGTTATAGAGCTACACATGGACAGGCCACTGTTCCAACCGTATTAATAGGACAAGAAGAAAATAATTCAACCAAACTCTTATAAACATGCACGCATAAGATGAATGCATGCCTCTAGTTTCGCTGACCTGGTTAATTTTCAGGAAGATCTACAATACATTTCAGGTCTTTAATGTCTTGCAGTATACATATTTTTTAATCTATGTCACAATTCAGATTTTACTATGAGTCATGATTTCACTTATTTATGTTAGGTATCCTATATCACTGCACTTTCATGAAAATTGCCTTTAGAGACACCCTCCATTCATAGCATTTTTTATTTAATATGTTCTCATTCTAAGTTTTCTTTTCCATTAAAATATGAGTAATCTTACATATCAAATCACATGGACTCGGAAACAGATACATTAGCATGACATGCTTCTGACGCCACACAACTAAGTCACATCAAATTAGACAATTGACTTAAACTGATAAATTCCAAGCTAATGCCCAACCAAAGAGGTGATGGATCTCAAGCTTGTTGAGACCATCCTCTGATTTCAAGTTGCTCCTTGCAAACCAAGAGGTTTTTGGCCTCTCATATGCCTGCAACATCACAATAAGGGAACTTATTAGACACTTTCAGGTGTTTCACTTGCCACAATGTAAGATCTAGTGTGACTGCTAAATCTTCCATCATATATTGTAGGAATGCTATTGAGAGACTTTGCAATGCAAAACTGCAGGAGTTCTCTCTTACTGCCAACCGTCATGTAGTCCTTAAAGGTAGTCCTCAACTTACAACCACAACTGGGACAGAATTTCCATTGCTAAGCAAGGCGGTTGTGAAGTGAGTCACACCAGATTTCCAATCTCTCGTTGACTGGAAATATTTAAGCACCACTGGACAACATATCTCAGCTGCAGACTGCATTGCATCTCCTGTACAGAACCAGGAGTTAGTTTGACCTCCAGTCTCAAATAATTCTATAATTTTATATAATTAAGAAGTGCCCTTTTCTCTAATGCTTGCTCCCTTATTCTGAAGGTATATCCACTCTGAATCTGGACACAAGCAATCATACAACTCGAAATACAGCATTTCCTTGCTGTTCAGAGCAAGTCTGAAAGATGCACTTGTCTTGATGACTAACTAGCTAGACATGGAAATATTTCCTGGTTCTCAGAACTGGGCCTTGTGCTTTGTATCTTAGTTATCTGTTTGTTTGTTTATGACAGGGACTCTGGCCACCATACAAGGACTAAAATAGGAACCACAAGAAAAGTTGTCTCTTTCATTTAACCCTGCTCTGAGTAAAAAACAATAACAGAGCACTATATGGTCTTTTTTAAAAAAGCTGCCTTTGATTTTCAATAAGACAATTGAGTTTCCCACAAAACTATGAAAAAATGAGTCTAGGTACCTGAATAAACAGGATTCTGCAGTTTCCCTCTTTAGGGTTTAAAGCTATCAATTGTGCAGCTACAACCTGACTTAAAATCTAGAAACTTTCCTTCCTCCCCTCCAAAAAAAAAAAAATCACGGACAAGTGGCAAGCAATGAGGGTATCAACAATCCCTTACTTATTGAACTCCCAAACTGATTTGATCATGCTGAGAACCTCACTGAACTGTGTAACATCCTTTATATTATTCTTAAATACACTTTACAGTTAATAGATGTTTGTTACATAATTCTTACTTTAATATACGGTGGGGTGCAGGAAAAATTCATTTTTATTTAGTGAAATAATTAAATTGTTATGTTTTATTTGTTAAAATAATCTGTGATCCCAAATAATATATGGGGTTATCATCCAAGAGGAAGCATTCCAATAAGACCATTACGTGTTAGGATCTAAAATTACCTAGCTTCATGGTGGCCATTTCAACTTGTGTTATTGTTTCCGAATAGCAAAAATGAGCTATTTTAAATGTCTCGTGCTTGACAATATGAGGGATTAAAACAGATTTGGGATGCCTTTGTATATGAACCCTGTACACTACAGCTGTCTGCTCAGAACTGCAAAACATCAAATGACCATTAGATGGCAGTAAAAACTAGTTTGTGTCTTTTCTGCTATCTTCTACAAGGGTGGTAACTATGAAAAATGGTCATAAGTCACTTTTCAGTGCTGTTGTAACTTTGAACAGTCACTAAATGAACTGTTGTAAGTCAAGGACTACCTGTATTAAGGTTACACTGTGAACTTATGTTGGTGATTCCCAGTTTATGTTGCTTTGGATAGTTAATGCTTTATACTATACATTAAAAGGGACACGGTGGCTCAGTGGGTTAGGACGCTGAGCTTGTCGATCAGATGGTCGGCAGTTTGGCGGGTCGAATCCTGAGTGCCGCGTAACAAAGTGAGCGCCTGTTACTCGTCCCAGCTTCTGCCAACGTAGCAGTTTGAAAGCACGTACAAATGCAAGTAGAAAAATAGGGACCACTACGGTGGGAAGGTAACAGCATTCCATGCGCCTTTGGCGTCTAGTCATGCCGGCCACATGACCACGGAGACGTCCTTGGACAAGCGCTGGCTCTTCGGCTTTGAAACGGAGATGAGCACCGGCCCCTAGAGTCGGAAAGGACTAGCACGCATGTGCGGGGGAACCTTTACCTTTACCTTACTATACATTACTGAAATTCCTTTGAGGCATGGAAGGCAAGGCTCTGTCTTGGATTAAGCTCTGAGGCTTCATAAACAAAAGAACTGACCTGGCAGGCCTCCAAGGCTCTAAATTGCTCTTCCCAATCAGTTTTGTTTCACTCTTTTAAACCCACTTTATCAAGCAACAGTATATTCTGCATGACAGTTGCTTAGCTACCAGAACTCTTGCTTGGACAACTCTACAATTTTTGAATCTCACCAAGGGTCAAAGTCTATTGAATAACCCTTCCATCATTTTAAACTCATCCATTGGTGTACATGTTCATTATTCTACCAGGTCAATCAAGAAGACTGGAAAAGAGCATGTTACAATAGAGGGTGTGTATATTTCAGCCCTTGCAATGTATGGCAGTGAAAGGTGGACCATAAGAAAGGCTGAGCGCCAAAGAATTGAGGCCTTTGAACTATGGTGCTGGAGAAGACTCCTGCGAGTCCCTGGACTGCAAGGTGATCAAACCGGTCAGTCCTAGAGGAGATCAACCCTGACTGCTCTTTCGAAGGCCAGATCCTGAAGTTGAAACTCAAATCCTTTGGCCACCTAATGAGAAGGAAGGACTCACTGGAGAAGAGCCGAATGCTGGGAAAGATTGAGGGCAATAGAAGAAGAGGACGACAGAGAATGAGGTGGCTGGATGGAGTCACTGAAGCAGTAGGCGTGAGCTTAAATGGACTCCAGAAGATGGTGGAGGACAGGAGGGCCTGGAGGAACATTGTCCATAGGGTCGCAATGGGTCGGACACGACTTCGCAACTAACAACAACAAATATTTCAGCCCAAGCATCAAGATGTCTGCCTGTCTGTCTGTATTGACAAGATTATCACTGTCATTGTCTGGTCCAATACAATAAAGACAATAAAACACAGGTAGCCCGCAACTTACAACAGTTTGTTTAGTGACCGTTCAAAGTTATAACAACACAGAAAAAGTGACTTATGACCATTGTTCACACTTATGACCATTGCAGCATCCCTGTGGTCACTTAACCAAAATTCAGACGCTTGGCAACTGACTCATATTTATGACTGCTGCAGTCTCCCAGAGTCATGTGATCACTCTTTCAGATTTTCTGACAATCAAAATCAATGGGGAAGCCAGGTTCACTTGACTTAACAACTGCAGTGATTCACTTAACACTGTGGCAAGAAAAGTTGTAACATGGGACAAAACTCACTTAACCACTTTCTCACTTAGCAACAGAATCTTTGGGCTTAACTGTGGGTTGTAACTAGAGGACTACCTCTAACAAAATTGTCACCTCTTGAAAAAAAAACACAATCAGACCAATAAGGACGTTATTGGATTGCATGCTGCTGCTTGAAATAAAAAAAAGTTTACAGTTTCCTTCCATGAGAAAAAAAAATTAAACAGTGCTCTGGTTTCATTTGAATGGGTTTAGCCTCTCAAAACCTCAATGAGACCTTATCATTTGTTTTCCATTGGAAGAAAAAAAATGAGACCAGAACAGCCAGTTCTGGAGATATCATATCAGCCACTCTGTATGTGAGACACGAATGCAATGAAGCAAAGCTGAAAGATTATTTTAATACTGTAATATGCCTGCTGTATATTTGTGGTTGATATTCTCTCTGCAGTAGCATCGAATCTAGTGTGTGTGTGTGTGTGTGTGTGTGTGTGTGTGTGTGTGTGTAATGGAAAGTCTGCACAGATAAGAGACTTATGATAAATACATGCCTACTGTGCTAGCTTTCTGGCTTTATAAGAATTGGCATTAATTGGCCTGCCTATCCTTTACTATTATTAAAGCAGTATGTAAAATTAAGATGCCCTAAATATATGCAAGTCATTTCCTGAGTATGATATAATTATAGCCAACCAATTCATGAGATATCTTTAAATTAGTCAATTTCTGGCCTTAACCAGAAGCCTGGCTCAAACTGAAGTCCACACACTCTTAAGTGGGCAATGGGTTACAGCACCACCTGGCTACATATCACTGTATTCTTTTGAATTCCATTCTTCTGCTTATCAATCTCATAGAAATGTGGATTTTTCAAGGTTTTCTTGTAATGTACAGTGCCAGAAATCCCATTGCTGTGACAAACACTCTACATAAGCCAGCAAGATAATGATAAGATTCATATATTTATTTATTTATTTATTTATTGTAGATAGTGTGTGCTCTTTATAGTTTATAGCATCAAAGAATCATGGGACTGAAAGGGACTCTCGAGGTCTTCTAATCCAACCCCACTGCCCATGACAGGATCCCTTGTACCATCCTGGACAAATAGTTGTCCTCCAACAATGGAATGCCCACAATTCTAAGAGGCATTTATTAATCATTCTCACTGTCAAGAAATTCCTCATTTCCAGGTTGAATCTCTGACCAGCTTTTGCCTGTTGGTTCTTGTCCTGCCTTCAGCACCTGTGACAGCCCTTCAAGTATTGGAATACTGCTATGAATTCTGCCAACTGCATCCTATGCAACAAATTATTCTTAAGCAAGCCATGGTTTAATGCAGACATGTCAAACACAAGGCCCGGGGGCCGGATGCGGCCCGTGAAGTGGTTTCATGTGGCCCACACAGCCATCCTGGAAACAGTGAGGGAACGACCCCCACTGCCTTGGCCCTGGCCCAGAGACCCTCCTCCTGCCAGAGACCCTCAGATCTGTCCCACTCCTGCCCAGGCCCCCATAGGCACCCTTGATGCGAATGATGTAGAGCTGGCCATGCCCACCCAGTAGGCCATACGCACTTTAGCCACGCCCACCCAGTAGGCCATGCCCACCCAGGCCACACCCACCCGGCCCCCTGAGGGCAACCGCAATGCTGATGCGGCCCTCAATGAAATTGAGTTTGACACCCCTGGTTTAATGCATTGCATTGTTTCAATACAGTTATCTCAAAAGAGACTTAAAGGTCTCTTTTTTTCTTCAAAAGGCAAGTGGACTGTTTTTTTTCTTTGAGGAACAAGAAGAAAACGTTTCACTTCTCATTTAAGAAACTTCATCAGTTCTGATGGCCGGAGGTATGGAAGGATTGATACTGGCAGTTGATTCTACTGCATGCTGGGGAGATGGAAGGATAAGTGGGGAGATGGAAAGATAGGATAGGAAGAATAGGAAGCGGGGGGGGGAAGCACCTTTGAGACAACTATGACTTGGATTACTGAGAATCTCCACAGAGTTTCAATACAGTTATTTTTAACACTTTAGATTAAGATCTTTATACAGGCAACTCTCAAGTATTCTGTCTTTGGGTAAGATCATCAATAATGCCCTTGTCTTAGGGCTTCAGTTGCACCTGAATGAAATTGACTATCCAGTTCAAAGTATAAGGATCATATGATGCCTCTACAGAAACTTTTGCACTGGCTAACAACTTTCCAGACACAATTCAGGATGCTAGTGTTGTTCTTTTAAGCCCCAAATGGCCTGACTATGTAAGATAATGTATCTCCCATTGTGAATTTCTTTGGTGATGCAGATCATCATCATCATCATCAGCATTTAAAACAGGGGTGTCAAACTGCTGGCCCATGGGCTGGATGCGTCACGCCAAAACCACGCCCACCCCATTGCTGGCAATGGGAAAAAAAGTCACACTACATGTCACGTGACATCACAAGTTTCACACCCGTGATTTAGAAGGTGAGCATCCAGCCAGAAGATTGGGAAAGGATTTTGTCCTGGGTGGCTGTCAGGCCATGAAATACTTTGCCCAGAAAATTACACTTGGCTACCATTTTCCAACAATTACAAAAATGGCAAAAGAAAAAAAAGAACCTTCAAATGCTTATATTTATTTTTATAAATACTTATATTTATACTTCAGATCATTACTGGATGTTTTTAAGAAGACACTGGACAGCCACTTGTCTGAGATGGTATAGTGTCTCCTACCTCTCTACATGGGGCTGCCCTTGAGGACCACTCGGAGGCTCCAGCTGGTACAGAATGCAGCTGCGAGAGTTGTGTTGGGAGTCTCCCGATACTCCCATGTTACACCTCTGCTCCGTGAGCTGCATTGGTTACCAATTGTCTTCCGGGTGAGATTCAAGGTACTGGTAATGGTGTTTAAGGCCCTACATGGCATGGGTCCGGAGTACGTTAGGGAGCACCTGCTGCCGGCATCAACTTCCCTCCGCCCTGTGCGCTTCCACAGAGAGGGCCTCCTCAGGGTGCCACCGATCAGAGAATGTCGATTGGTGGCCCCCAGGGGGAGGTCCTTCTCTGTGGGCGCCCCGGAGCTATGGAATCAGTTACCGGTTGAGCTCCGGACGGCGCCCGATCTTCGCTCCTTCCGTCGCGATCTGAAGACACTCTTATTTGAACAAGCCGGCCTGGCCTGATGGGGGATGGGTTGGGTTTTTATTGTTATTTTAATATATGTATTTACTGTTTTTAGTTGGGCATATGTTTAATTTTCTTTTAACTTTTGTATTTTTGTATTTTTTATATATCTGCCCTGTTCACTGCCCTGAGTCCTTTGGGAGAAGGGCGGTATATAAATAAAATTATTATTATTATTATTATTATTATTATTATTATTATTATTATTATTATTATTATTATTATTATTATTATTATTATTACTTGAGGAGGGGGTTTGACTAGAAGACCTCCAAGGTCCATTCTAGCTCTATTCTGATTGACTTAATCCCTCTCGACTTTGCCAAGCGTTTGACTGTTAATTGATTTGAAGTACACTTGGTTTAATTCTGATTTACCTTGCATTGATTTTACTGTTATGCTTTATGTTCTGCATTAATTGTTATAGGTCACCTTGATAGCTTCATAAGCTGAAAGGCAGAGTACACTTTAATGAAATTCCATTCATTTCAGGCAATTAACAGAAGCCTTCCTTAGACCTTCGTTTGTGTCAAATAATTAGTAGATGCCTTTCTTATTATTTTTTCCCTGCTCCACAAATAATTTATTATTTCTTGAAATAATTCTGTACTAAGCTTTTATATAACACTATACAATTCATAATTAGTTCAAGGATTGAAAATCTGCATGTATCAGAACCTCCTAACCAATGGTTTTAGAAATGAATTTTCTTGCCTGAAATGTTTATGTTTTTGCTCATATTTCAAAAAAATATTGGACAAGAACACTGAGGTCTTGTGAAATTCTACATGTTGTGAGATTTGGCCTATTCTTTAAGAATTGTATTCTTATTTTTGAATCCTGGCTTCCCCATTGGGAGAGATAGTTTCATGGAAGGCAAAGCACCTTAGAGTATTGTATTACCAAATCAGTTAAGACTCTGATTTCTCCATATTTGTTATGGAAATTAAGAAAGGGAAGGTAAAATGCAGGTATCTGACTCAAACCAGCCAGTCATTTTTTGTCAATTGTGAGGTATATAATACAGGTAGTCTTTGAGGGTCCATGACAATTTGCCACAGCCAATTTGTCACGGCCAGCTTGCCACAGCCAACTTGCTGCGGGACCACTCGCCATGGCCAAGTTGTCACAGGACAGTTTGTTGCAGGACAGAAGTTACACTAATATCAAAGAAATGGTGGAATAGAACCATTAATAAAGGATGCAGAAGGAGGGACAGAATGAAATGTGAAAGACAAAATGTAAAATAATTTTTTATTTATTTTAGATAGTTAAATAGAATTACTAAATTGTCCCTCCATGAGTTGCCCCACGATCAGTTGGCCGCGGCAAGTTGGCTATGGCGAGTTGTCCCATTCCCGCTCCTTGACTTACAACCATTCATTTAGTAACCATTCAAAGATATATAAATGATTTATGACCAGTTTGCATGTTTACAATTGTTGCAGCATCCCTATGTCACGTGATCAATGTTCGGGCACTTGGCAACGGGCATGCATTTAGAATGGCTGCACTGACCCGGGGGTCATGTGATCACCATTTGCAATCTTCCTTGTTGCATTCTGACAAGCAAAGTCAATGGGGGAAGCCAAATTCGCTTAACAACCACACAACTACAGTGATTCGCTTAACAACCATCGCAAAAAAAGATAACAAATGGGGTGTGACTCCTTAACAATTGCCTTGCTTAGAAACAGAAAGGTTGGTCTCAGTTTTGGTCAAAAGTTGAGGAGTATCTGTATTAATCCAGGTTACCTTTGGGGACTCGGAGAAAGGAAGATTTGGAGGAAACTCCTTCTATTTGTGCATGACAACTGATATTTTTTGATATCACTCTTCCTTCAAATTAGGAGATCCTTGAGATTGGTACCAATAACAGAACCATGAAGTGAACATTATCGGTCCAAAGGACCTACAGTGTATTAGCCATTGAGCTGTATTATAGACGGGTACGCTAAAAATTCACTACCTTTCATCTTGATTACAGTGATGTTCCTGCATTGTACATTTGCCGTGGTACTCAAAGGGGTGAGGTGGGAGAAGAGCACACCCATTTTTCTTCCAGCAAGAAAAGATGAACTGTGCCCTCCTAATTCCAACTGCATTACAGAAACAGCGTTCTGGCAGGTGGGACCGTGCTTGTGCGTCAACACACAGCAGCAGCACACAAGGCTTTGTTATGGGCTTACGCTGCCTGACTATGGAGAAAACTATCTGCAAAGATCTCAAGACTGGCTGCCTGTATTTCTGCTCTCCGATAGAACAGCAGGTTACCTAATTCAAATTAATGCAATATTAATGCATTTACGGACAATGAAAACTACTCAAGACAAATACAGGCCCTATTAGAATAACTGCCCACTTAAAGAAATTGGTGTATTTTTATCACATCTATGGAAATTAATGATTTCCAACATTAAGACTAACCTCCTGTGCCCATTTACCTGCAAGTATCTCCAGTTATTCTATTTATTTATTTATTTGCTTTCTTAAATATATGGCTACTCATAGTAATTGTGTGGGTCTATCAATACATAAAAACATATTAACAATGCTAAAATAAAAAGAGTAACTTGTCTCTACCCAAAAAAGATCAACAATTAAATACACATAATGGAGTATGGAAGATATGGTGCACTACAATGTGATCTTAATGCAATTGTTAAATCTGCATAGATTTGCAAATACAAAAAAGCATCCTTTTAAAATGGGGAGGACATACCACTTACATGTAGTATATTACATTTTATAAAACTTGTTAGTATTGTAGCAGCTATCAAATCAAAAAAGGCATGTTTTTCAATAAGCTGAAGCAGTAAACAAAACAGCAAATAAAGAATGGAAAGAAAGTCAATTTGGTACATTGATTAAGGTTCTGTCCTAGAAACCAGGAGACTAGGAATTCTAGTTCCATTTTAGGCTTGAAAGGAAGTTGGGTGACCTTGGGCCACTCACTCTCTCTCCCTCAGCCCAACTCATCTCACAGGGCTGTTGTTGTGGGGAAAATAGGAGGAACATTATGTATGTTCTCTGCCTGGAGTTACTTATAAGTAATAAAGGTGGAATAAAAAATCTAATAAATAGACAGTCGGCATAAAACGAATGCTCTAAAAGAGTGACTTTCTTCCACTCCTGTGACTATCCTCCATCCTAATATTTTTTCTGTATCTGAAGGCTTAATACAGTAGGAAGAATCTAAAAAGTAGCTACCAGAATTGGGTCCAAACCAGTCTAAAATTGCACTGAACCTTGTTCTGCAGAGACATCCAATTCTAAATTTCATTCAAGAGAAGGTTTCTAGGGAAGTCCTCTGTTGATCAGAATGGGATTTCAAATTTCAAGATTGCCTGGGGTGAGCAGACCTTTTCCCCCCCCTAGTTCATGTGTTTTAGAAACAATTTTAATGTATGAGATTTAGATATGCAGGCAAGAGCCTGTTAAGTGTAGTGGTTAAGGCATTAGGCTGGAAACCAGGAGACCTAGTCGTGTCTTAGGCACTAAGCCAGCTGGGTGACCTTCAGCTAGTCATTTTCTCTCAGCAATAGGAAGGAAGCGATGGCAAATTACTTCTGAAAAACTTGCCAAGAAAACTGCAGGGACTTGTCCAGCCTGTCTCTGAGAACTGAGGACACAGTTGAACAGAAGGGGGACAAAAAGATATAGAAGCAATCTGCCTTCATCCACTTGCATAATGGCAACTTCGGTAGATTATTATTTAGTAAAAGAAAAGAGTTTACTTTTGGACAGTTGATCAGTTTGTTTTATTACTAAGATTTCTATGCTATGAATGTAGCGAATTCTAGGTTCTGGGTTAATTTTTTGTGTTAGTGAGGACTATTAGGCAAGACTTCCAAATCTTTCCAAAGAAACGACACATTGACCTCTGTCTGATTTTAAGCACAATGGCTGTGTTTTAAGAATGAGAACATGTTAGTTCACCTATGAGGCCAATTTACATATAATGCTAAGCCATATATAATTAATGATTGTGAACTCTTATATTACGACTTAACATTATCTGGGAACCTGACCATTATGGCTTATTCAACAAGGCATGAATAAACAATGGCTTAGTGTTATGTGCTGTCAGCAATAGTTATGAAGTTCACAGTTCCTCATTCAACTTTCCTGTCACGCATCCTTCCTCTTATTGAACTGCTCCAAATTCCACAAAAACCTAGTATCATTTCAAAAAATAAATGTAAAAAACTAGAGTACATATAGTAATAAGGACTGAGCGATATTATTAATTGTATTTGGTAAGCAAACATGTACTAAGAAGGCAGACACTTCATATAACAATTACTACTGAACAGATCAAAGGTTTTCTGATGATTCATGTACAACCACAGGACTGCCAAGCTCTATTAAAATGAGTATAAGAACAATTGTTTTCCTCAAGGAATTTTGAAAGCTATATTTCTCTGTCATGGACCAGCATACTAACAGAAATCTTAGTATCTTAAGTATTTTAAAGTTTGCAAGACTCCGTATTTCCTCATGTAGAAAGAATCCATGACTGAGGTGATATGACCTTTACTTCTATTGCAATTGATCCTCCTAATTCTCCTCCGTAATCTTCTTAAGCCTCTGAGAAACAGAAATTATCTACCCAGTTTCTTCTAATCCAACTCTAATCACAACTTTGTAAATGTAAATACATTTTACTCAGTTTACTAAAACTTGATATTGTCTAACTATACAGATGACAGAAAATGTAAATGGTCATAATTAATATTCTGGCAGATTGCAATGGCAAACATGTATAATATTCATACACATTCAGTGTGGTCTGGGGATATGCACACATGGTGTTGTTAGTTATGCAATATCCAATTCAGAACAGAACAGAAAAACAGAGTTGGAAGGGACCAGAGTTGGAAGAGAGGTCTTCTAATCCAACCTCCTGCTCAGGCAGGAACAACTTATACCACTTCAGAGAAACAGTTATCCAGTCTCTTCCTTTCTCTTATTTACTCTGAAGTATCATGGAACTGTTCTGTACCAGCCTGCTACCGCCCCTGCAGAAAAGGCAGGGACAACCCCTTTTACAAGAAGGCAAGAGGCTGGAATTACGCCTGCCAAATTTATTGCTACAAAAACAAACGGAACAAGACAAACCAAGAAACAGGAGCTTTAAGAAACAGGAACTATCCAAGCGGTTGCCTTCAGCAAACCAGCCCTCCCACACATTCCCCTTATATAGAGTTCAGGGCGTGGCTTCTCTCTGCCTCCTTCCGAGGAGCCCCATTGCCTTCCTCTGTTTACTCCTAATTGACTGCCTCCTGCGTCGGGCATCCTTGAACAGGGCCAGCTGTGGGTCATCTTCATCCACGCTGTCAGGCTCACACAGCTGGGTCTCTGTGGTGACCAAGTGGGAGGGGCCTGGCTGAGGGCTCTCATCAGCAAGATCTTCAACCCCCTCAGCAAGGTCTTCAACACCCCCCTCCTCCTCTGAGTCGTCCAACCCAACTGCTGAACCCACAGGCTGACCCTGAATCACAACAGGAACTTGGCTAAAGATAGAGGATCCTTCTCTCATTTTTCATTTCTAAATTTATTTTTCTGTCAAGGAAAAAGAAGGTGAGTCAACTATTTAGTGGAACCATTAAAGGCATCCTTGGAACAAATTAAAGAGGATAGGAAAGAAGAAGGAGAAAATTAAGGGAGACAGAAGGTGAGAATTCCCACCAATGGAAAGCAATTCTCCATACATTTCCAGAAGAAACGTGTCACAGTCATGTGAGGCCAACTTTCAGTTGGTGGCAGCTTGAATAGGGCATGGTCCTAATACTTCCTTTGAGATATAACATGGGAAGGATAAGAACTTGGCAATGTGTTCCTTCTTCTACCCATTGTTAATAGATTCAAAGTTGGAAGGGATTTAAGTATTGTTTTTTTTGTTAAGATGAGCGCAGGATTTCTGTGTGAACATTTTAACATTTTTGCAATTATTAATAATAGTTATGGGGAAAGGGTTTTCTGCCTTTACTAATAGGAATTAACAGAAGTGAAAGACAAACTGCCATCAATCTGAGACTATCTCAGTATTTGGGAAAGTACTCACCTTTCTGTGATTGTTTCTCTAAGACCACTAGTGACCCCCTTGACCACAGTGCTAGCCTTTGGAGTCAACACCACCTGAGATATAAAAAAAGAGCCCTTCTTCCTTCGGTCAATGATTGATGCCTGGAGAAACTGGATCAATTTTTCTGGATCCGTGGTGTTTGCCCAAGGAGCTGGCATCATTTGTCCTGGCCATAGAAATGGGACCTCTAAAGCCACCGGACTGTGATAAAACACCAAAACTTGATAATCCTTCTCCCACAGGTACTGGAGACAGACTTCATGGGCAAAGATGGGTGGGCACATTTTACTCCCAAAAGTGTCTTTGAGCATTTGAACCAGTTTTTCATGGTGGCATTTCTGCATCCCGTAGAAGTGGTTGAAGTCCAACAAGACCACTTCTTTAAGATGGTCATTCAGAAAGGCACTGATCTCCTCCAGGCCCTCATTGACTTTGGCACTGAATAAACCATGAGCAAAGTAGAGTTCATTATCAGGGTCTCTAGGCTTTGTGGAAATCCGAAGGTCGAAATACCGTATCCCTGCTCCAAGCTGGCTTGTAAAATTCATTGTCTGTGTTGCAAGCCATTTCCTCATCAGCTTTTTAGCCACAGTTCCAAACACTGAGACAAAATTCTGGACAGTTTCTGGCTGCTCAGGTCCCACTGGAGAGGCCTCATCAATATAGAAGCTAAATGAATCATGAGATCCTAAAGATAATACAAAAGAATAGTTTGAAACAAAATCAGCAAGAATTAAACACCCATAAGTGATATCACGTACTGATCAAGATCGCCTAATTATTCCATGAAAATATGATGAAATTCAAATAGCAGTACAATTTACTTAACTGTTTCATATTCAGGTAGATTGGTGGGAAATTCTGTAATCCGTACAATTAGTAAAAGAAATAAAAACAACATTTGTGATTAAATGAAGATAAATATGAATATTTTAGAAGCAATTTTAATATACGTAAGAGTATTTTCTTTGATTATATCAGACATGAATGGATGTGTAATATACATATAAGATGCTAGTAGGAGAATGTAATATAATAATTTAGGTTATTAAGTTCTGACCTGATTTGGATTCAAAATTTATGTCAGCTATGACACTTACTAAGTCATATCGAACCAATCTCTCTCTCTCTCTCTCTCTCTCTCTCTCTCTCTCTCTCTCTCTCTCTCTCTCTCTCTCTCCTCCCTCCCTCCCTCCCTCCCTCCCTCCCTCTCCCTCTCCCTCTCCCTCTCCCTCTCCCTCTCCTCTCCCCCCCCTTCTCTCTCCCTCTCCCTACTTCTAAACCATCTTGAACTCTTAGAAATGCATGCAATGAAGTAAGGAATAAAGCACAAATCATTGAGGTAGATTACTTTGCACCATATGAAAAATTTTCAGAATAAAGAATAATACTAATACATAAAATTGACTAGATAGAAAAATGTCTGAATTGATTTCTTAACTACAATACAAGTAACGTCTGTGCAGAATTTCTCCTGAGTTCTGGCACGGAATATGACTCAGCACTGATAATTGCTTGGTTTTCATGCGTAAATCTTAGGTGAGATTGACTAGCTGTTGTTTGATCCATTAGTTATACAGGGAGTATAGGGGACTGATATTCCTCAGTGTGAATGAGGAACACAAATGATACACCGAAGTGCATAAACCCAGCACCTGTTTAAAAGGAATTAGTTTTAAATGTCCGAGGCAACAAGTAGTTGTTCACTGCAACATTTGAGCAGCACATGACTTTACTGAAATCCTAAATTAGTGTTGCAGGTGAACAGAAAGGATATATAGCTGTTACCTCGGTCTCACAGAATGAAATCTATGAATAGTGTATAATGTTGCTACTGTCCTGCAATTTATTATCTATTTTTCTACTCTGTTGTTCAGAATGAAGTAATGATATTGTGCCGCGCACAATATCTTAAGAGCACACAATGACTATAAAGTTGGAGAGGGACATTAACCATCAAGTATGCTGGCTGGAAACATTTAGAATTAGAGCTCAACACATTTAAACATTAGCAGCTTGGCAAAGGCAACTGTATAACTATCATATATGAAAACATGCACCCACAATGTATTAGCCAAGAAATTAAAAGACGCTTGCTCCTGGGGAGGAAAGCCATGGCAAATCAAGACAGCACACTAAAAAGCAGAGACATCACCCTGTCAACAAAAGTGCGTATAGTCAAGGCTATGGTCTTCCCAGTTGCAATGTATGGCAGTGAAAGCTGGACCATAAGAAAGGCTGAGCGCCAAAGAATTGAAGCCTTTGAACTATGGTGCTGGAGAAGACTCCTGAGAGTCCCTTGGACTGCAAGGCGATCAAACCGGTCAGTCCTAGAGGAGATCAACCCTGACTGCTCTTTAGAAGGCCAGATCCTGAAGCTAAAACTCAAATACTTTGGCCACCTAATGAGAAGGAAGAACTCACTGAAGAAGAGCCTAATGCTGGGAAAGATTGAGGGCAAGAGAAGAAGGGGACGACAGAGAATGAGGTGGCTGGATGGAGTCACTGAAGCAGTAGGTGTGAGCTTAAATGGACTCCAGAAGATGGTAGAGGACAGGAAGGCCTGGAGGAACATTGTCCATAGGGTCGCGATGGGTCGGACACGACTTCGCAACTAACAACAACAACAAAATTTAAATATGGAAAAATAAAATATCTCAATATATTGGTAAAGTTAGATCCTCTCCTGTTTTTGAAGGAAAGTTATGCCAAAGAATGAGGGAGATGCAGAACTATACACCTACTCTGAAGAAGGTCAAAATTGCTCAAACTGAAGATTCAGCCTGTCTTTTCTGGGGACATCATCATGATCTCTTTCCTGCTTCTTTTGTTTCTTTTCCTCCTCTTTGGTTATACAAAAAGAGCATCTGTTTGCTAGTACACCACAAACCGAAGGAAATAAAAGAATGAGCAGCTTTTGGGGACTTAAATAACAAGGAAGGCATATTCTATTTAACTGCAGCATTTTTTTTCTTGGTGGGGGGAGAGAGAGGAAGGAAGGGGAATCACTGGAACATCATTTCAAGCCTTGCACGGAGCCTGGCTGTTTGAATCTTGTTCCACAGTGGTCCTGAGCCCTTGTGAATTAGTCTTGATTCCAGCCAAGGTTTATCAGAGACCTCTGAGACACAATGATACTGGGCAAACAAAGACCTTAACATCAGGGGAAAATAAATGTGGATCACTGGCAGCAAATGAAATTTTGGTTCTCGTTTCTTCCAAGCCAAAAAAAAAAAAAAAGAAGACAGATATATTTATTATGCCAGATTTCCATTTCAGTATCTCTCATCCCTGTGCTCATGGCTCTATGCTTCATTTACTTCTATGTCAGGGAAACTTCCATCCTTACTTCAATGTAAGTGCCCTGAGAGCTGAGAATAAGATCGAGAATAGACACTGCACTTCTAACAATAAAAAAGATTATGTGTTTTCCTCCTAAGAATTGCATTAAGAGTAGAGATGTGAACTTTATAACTCGTTCTAGGCTGGGGGGGACATTATCTAAATTAGATAATCACTGAGCAGATAGGAAGCAAGACAAGCAGCATTCCTGAGCAGTGGGGGGCAGGATCAGTAGGACCCCCATATCTGGGTTCAGCTTCCTATAGTTTCTTGGGGGAAGGCATTTCCCTTCCTCTTGCTTAGATGTCCAGGCGGTAAGAGTCAGTATTCCAGCATGTGCTCAGCCCACACTTGTGGAGTGCATTATTAAGTGTTTTTGTGAAGCCCAGGTTGCCATTCCTTTCTGTTTCTATGTACCCATCGTGCCACATCGCACTAAAGGCCAAGCATGGAGGGAATCATTCTTTACAGAATGCCGGGGTGAATGTGAAAGATCCTAAATGGCTACTCTCATCTATTTAGATCTTGGAGAACAAATAACAACTGGTTAGCAAAGACTAGACCAAACCAGACAAACATCCATGCTATGTCACCAAACCTGAACTCCCAGCACCCTTCATCACTGGGCTTACTGACTAAGGCTGCTAGGAGTTGCCTTCTTTCTCCGTGAAAGCAACCTTCCTTGGTAGAAAGGTCTAAATACCTTTCCTCTGTTGAGGGTATCTAGCAGCAAATGCTATCCTTGGACTGAAGAAAAGGTTGAATGACATTCTCTTAGAACTGGCCTTATCTGGGATTCTGAACACACACACACACATGCACACACATACACACAAACATTGCTTTCCACATCAAAAGCCTATTTTCTAATCCATGCTAGTCTGAAAACCACTTGAAATGATTTATGTCATCCAATTGTTTTCAACAAATAACAGCAAAAGAAAATAGAACAGAGAACAGGGTATCTCTTTCCAACTATTATTGTAGTTCATTTTATCCAGTTATATGCAACCCATTCAACCTGGTTATATTTTGTTTTACTCCACAAGAGCAAGCATTCAAAATATTGGGTATTAACAATATTGATAGGCCATATCAATTCTAAGGGCCTTTGGGCTAGAACAACAAAGCAAACTGTACATACAAAAGTCAGTAGAAAAGAATTAAAAAGCTATAATCATAGGTGACTAAATCAAGCAGAGGCTGAAAACATACTGCAATAATTGTGCTTTAACCCTGTGAAGGACAATCCATGTAATGGAGGCTATTATTGAGAAGCCTTGTTGTCTCATCTACTTCCCATGAACCACACAAGAGGGGCCACCCAGCAGACTTTTGTTAGATGACACTAGACAAGCAGATTCAATTCTGGCAAGTCATTGCCTGATTTATACTGGTGCTGTACTGTATTCTGGTGCTGTATAGAGTAGGGGTCTTCAAACTTGGCCCTTTTATGACTTATGGACTTCAACTTCCAGAATTCCTCAGCCAGCCTGGCTAAGGAATTCTGGGAGTTGAAGTCCACAAGTTATAAAAGGGCCAAGTTTGAAGACCCCTGGTATAGCGTATTAAAAGTAATGACCAGGTCTCAGATTAAATGAGAAAAGGCACACAAAATAATACATGCAATTAATAGAAATTTGATATTCAAATTTCTTAATAATCTAGTTCAAGCAATTGGAAAATACCCATGGTGTCATTATGTGTTGGCTGTGCAATCCACAACTCCTTCACTCCCAGATCTTTCCATATGGGGGAGGTCTGGATGGGGTTCTATTCATATTCTTTTGATCCTAATAAGAATATCGAGTTTGTTGCATACTCTCCATAATGCGTGAGTAGATTAACACAAATATCTATACAAAATAGAGAACTGCTACCCGAACAACAACTGATGGATAATTGTTATCACAGGACAATGGATCCATAAAGCAGAGGTTTCCAAACTTGACAACATTAAGAGCTGTGGACTTCAACTCCCAGAATTCCTCAGTCAGTCATACTGACTAGGGAATTCTGGGAGTCAAAGGCCATAAGTCTTAAAGTTGCCAAGTTTGGTGAGCCCTGCCATAAAGAAAGTAAAAGAAGTCTTAAAGTTAAAAGAAATTGGAAAGTAAGATAATAAGGAATAAAGCGGCTAGGACTAGGAAACGGAACTTCATTTCTAGAGAGGAATAAGCAATTTGTAGTATTTCAAATGTTGTTGCATTTATTTATTTATTTATTTGTTTAATTTAATTTTTATACCGCCCTTCTCCTGAAGGACTCAGGGCGGTGTACAGGGCAATACAATAAAATACAATATATAAAAATTAAAAAAAATATTAAATACAATAGCCCAATTTAATAAATTACAAAACGTTAAAATACCCCTAAACCCATCAGACCAGGCTGGCTTGTTCAAATAAATATGTTTTTAGGTCACGTCGGAAGGAGCGAAGGTCGGGAGCCGTCCGGAGCTCCACCGGTAAACGGTTCCACAGGTCTGGCGCGCCCACAGAGAATGCCCTCCCCCTGGGGGCCACCAGTCAACACTCTTTCACCGACGGCACCCTAAGGAGGCCCTCTCTGTGGGAGCGCACTGGACGAAGGGAAGTTGATGCCAGCAGCAGATCTTCCCGTAAGTAACCCGGACCCATGCCATTTAGGGCTTTATAGGTCATAACCAGCACCTTGAATCTTACCCGTAGGACAACTGGAAGCCAATGCAGCTCACGGAGTAGAGGTGTTACATGGGAGTATCGGGAAACTCCCACCACCACTCGCGCGGCTGCATTCTGCACCAGCTGGAGCCTCCGAGTAGTCCTCAAGGGCAGCCCCATGTAGAGAGCATTGCAGTAGTCCAACCGGGAGGTCACGAGTGCATGAGTGACTGTGCGCAAGGCATCTCGGTCTAGATAGGGCCGCAACTGACGCACCAGGCGAACCTGAGCGAAGGCCCCCCTAGTCACAGCTCCTATATGATCATCCAAGGAGAGCTGTGAATCTAGGAGGACACCCATTATAGCTCCCAGCATCCCTCACCACTCCCCATAATCCTTATGAGTGCTGGGAGGTATACAGTAGATCAGCAACAGCTAATGTTAAAACTCCTTAAAGAATCTGGGATATATACCACTGAGCCTAAGGAGAAAATAGTCACAGAGGATGAGAAGGAAAGGAAAGAGATAGAAAAGTGCAAAGTCAAGGAAGCAAAGAATTGTAAGGACAAGGGTGTTGTGTATGGGTTTGGGGGTCAACATAGCAACAGCGGTACTTATACCACCAGGTGGCGCTGTACCGGGACTGATGCGGATTGGGCTATGTCTTGGCGTGAATACCAGGTTCAAATGGATTGGCCAGGTGGATACCTGGCCAGGTATATATAAGGACTCAGGTAACCCCAAATCCTCAGTACAGTTTCTACCACCAATAAAGAGCTGCATGCTGTACCCCTCTGCCTGGCGTCGTTCCTGTGTTCCAGAACCCACTACACAATCAAGACCACAAATTTCTGAAGATTATTGGAGGAACCAGAGTAACAAGACAGGCTAGGCTGGAAACAGTCCATAATGGGAATATCCCAATATAAAGTATCAGAAGAAAAATACACTGTAAAGTATTTTTCTCTCCTAAACATCTTGGATTTAGGTAAGATTTCTCTAAATCAGTGTCCTTCAAACTTGGCAACTTTAAGATGTATGGACTTTAACTCCCAGAATTCCCCAGCTTGAAAAACACTGTTTTAAATGAATGCTCTGCTGATTCTTCCAAGCATAAACTACGGGAAGAAGATAAAAAGAAGAAACAACAATGGTGTCTAATCTTGTTTCTGTGAAAGTAATGACGTTATTCAACAAATCAAGTAGTCTAGTCTCTCTTGAAGAAAGTGATAAATATTGAATCCTATCATGTAGAACTCCTTGATCACACTGATCCAGAAGATTTCACGTTCATGTCTGACATGTAGGACCAAATGTACCTTTGCAATAAATTCATTAAGAAAACAGGTAGGGCTGTTATAAATGGGGACTAATCCCATTTACTGCAACTTATTTTTTTTCAGTTGCTTTGTCCTCTTTTAAGTGATTCATAAGGATATATTCAAGACAAGGCTTTTAATGGTGCAAATGGCATTTAAACTGAATCAGCTATCAGTCAAATGGAAGCATTTATTTAGATGTGTCTATTTGCTCAGCATAAAATGTTTGCACTGCATCATCAAAACAAAAATAAATCAATGGTTAAAAGTTCATTATTTCTCCCAAATCACATATAAGAAAGAGCAGTGATCTACAGCTAAGCAGTTAATCTGTTTGGAGCTGCCACTGTTGAACTGTGGGGGTTTTTAAAACTCATTCTTCAAATAAAGAATGGAAGATCTTGAAAAAATATCTTTGATGAAAGTCATCCTTCCAGGACACATTAATTTGCACTTCCAGGTAGAGATGAGAGATAAATTTATAACCATCTATTCTCCAATGTGTTGGAAAGAAGGTTAAACCAGAATTTCATTTCACTTTGGCAAAATTTGTTGTAGCCTTTGATCCATTGTTCTCACTGGAATCCTGGATGTCTCCAATAGCTAAAACTGGCTACTCCAACTTATTTTCCAAGCAATCATTTATATGTTGTTTATATCTTGCATCTAAACTTGTCCAGTGTGTTCTATGGTTTGGGGTCTTCAGCTGGTGCAGAATGTCGCAGTTAACATGCTGTTAACATGCTAGCTAAACTCAATGATCCTAAATCTGGATTAGCAAAACATATTGTTGTTTTCCATTGGACAAGACCATGGCTAGATTCCCACAACATGTTTAAACTCTAAGTAACCAGCCCTATTTTATTCAAGATTGAGGATTTGTACAGACACAAGTTTCTTTACTACTTTCCTAGAGTTGATTGTAAGTATAAACTATACTCAAGGTAAGGAAAAATATCCAAATCCAGGGCTCCAAAGAGATTTGTAGCCTTTCCCTGGAACTTGTCTCATTAGACTTTGAAAATGTTGTAAGTATTCCAGTAGAAGAAATTATATGTAGGTCAAGTTCGAACTGTTGGGTTCTTGGTGTTCTCTGGACCTGGTTATTTTCTCGCAGATGTTTCAATAAAATGTTACTTAGCCTGGTAATAAAATGCTTGCAAGAAACAACCAAGCTCAGACAGCATCAAGAGGCCAGCTGTAAAATGTTATTAAGGAATGAATTTAGGAATGGATTTCTAAAAGGTTATGAGTCTGGTCCTTCAAAATAACTTTTCCATGTCCATTAATTACTCAAACATTATAATACTGATGCATCACAGACTTTTATATCAGCCTAGTTCAGTGCTTTGCCTTGGGGTACTGTTTTCATATAGCCATCAAAATGTTCCTGACTCATATATTTGTTCAACCATGTCTTTCTCCATTGCTCCTTTTATAGGAATTGTTATGCTTTACTTGGACTACCCATTCTACAAGTTAATTCAAGGAGAAAGCTAACTTCTTCATCATACTTTGACTGCTGATGGAAGATTATATGAAATGTTAAAGAGCATGACTAGATATATTAGTTCTTAATATAAAAATGTGACTGTATGCACACACACGTACGTTTGGCAGTATATATGTATAGATATTTTATGCTGGTCAACTAACGGTCATACATTTTTATTTGCTATATATGAAAAGTAACTGCAGAATAAATTATTCTACTAATTATTTTTAAATTTCTCCAATAAAGCATTCTTCCTGTTTTATAATGTAGAATGATATACAAACAAAACTGAATTATGCTCGTGCTATATCAGCTTAGACAGACGTGGATGCTAATGGATATGGGAAGGTGTTTTTTTTTTCTTTTTTAAAACTTGAAATCCCCTATCTTCCAATAACATGGAGTAACAGGACACTCAAAATAAGTAGAGCAAAGAAGTGTAGTGAGAAGACAAGTGTCTTCCTCAAGGAAAAAAACAGTCCAGTTGCCATTTGAAAAAGCACCTTTGAGACTACAGCCAAGATTTGGGGAAAGACAAGTTGTGCACAAAACTGAACAAATATACTATTTTAGATAATCCAAAATTCATTGTATAGTATGTACTATCAAGCCCAAGCCCAGAGATGACACTGCAAAATCCAATCAAGTCCAATCCTTTACTTGCTTACACCTAATAAACAGAATCTTATCCACACTTGTCCTTCCAACCTACTAGATATATCCTGAGAGAGTCTAAGATATGGCTACTGTGAACCTCTGCTTGGGACTATTCAGTCTCTTAATCTGGATTCTCTTTGGGAAAGCTCCATGTCACCAAAAGCGTCCCCCCTCTGCTCCTAAACTTGAACCTTATTCTTCAAAGAACCAATTACTTTGGCAATGGTTTGACACACTAATTTAAAAGACCAGCCCAATCATTTCGTGTCTTTTTAAAACTACTGCTGAAAGTATGATCTTTGGCTTGAGGATATTTGCTAAAGGGAATCTTGCCTGAATAAAATGACAGGCTCTTTGCTCACATTCTAGCCTGCCAGAGATGGCCCATGCCTTTCTAGACTTTTTAACACCCACCCTGAAGACACTGCTAGGCCTAGGGACATTAACAGAACTCGAGTGACCTGCAACTTGCTCTTACTAACTTTCAATTTTCTTTTTGCGATAATATTGAGTCTTTCTAGCCTCTTTGACACACAAAAAAATGAAAATTCTATATAGTTCTACCAGTCTTAATAGCATTTAATTAAGTTAATAAATGTTACATTTTCTAATTAAAAAATGACAAATGTATGAGGTATTATTTATCTGTAAATATAATTATATAATAATAAATTTTGGCAGTGGTGATAGAAGGAAAAAAATCTTTGCAGAACAGTGCTCATGTTACACAACTAATTTTAAAAAATGGTCTTTATGATAATTAGCAGAGCTCATCCCTTAAGGAAGCCTTCTGGTTCTCTGGCTTCTTTCTTTTTCCTTTTCCTATTTTCTTCCGTACAATCTGTACTGTTCTTCCACAAAATAAGGCAGATTTAGATGTATATTTTTAGACTGTCTGCAGAATTTAGACTGTCTGCAGAATTTGTATGTCACTTTCCTCTGACTTTTGTGTGATAGATTGTGTTAAAATTGGAAAACATTTCATAGCCAGTACGGATGTTCTAAATTGAGAAGAATCTGAATCCCTTTCCTGAGAACTTTTGTCTAAAGCATTTGTTTTGTTATAATAGTGCCTCAAGATGTTATTGCCAGTTTTGGTCTTTCTTCTGGCATTCCTAGGCCAGGAAGCAAACCTGCCTTGCAAATGTGAAGGAAGGGGAGGATTTATGAAGATTAAAGAAGATGTACTTGATGGAAATATGTAGGAACCATTACCTAGGCCAGGGGTAGGCAACCTCAGCTCTTTTATGACTCATGGACTTCAGCTCCCAGAATTCCTGAGTCAACTATGCTGACTCAGGAATTCTGGGAGTTGAAGTCCATGAGTCATAAAAGAGCCGAGGTTGCCTACCCCTGACCTAGGCGAAGGTAGGTAGCAATGGGCTGTAAGGAGGAGGAGGAGGAGGAGGAGGAGGAGGAGGAGGAGGAGTTGTTACAGCAGGCAAGATTTATTTCAGTCCCGCTAGGTAGACCAGACCAGGAAATCAATTCCCCACGAAAGCTAAAACTACCTTTTTTATGAATGGCTATAATAACAGAATTTGATTATGTTGCATCTTCTCCCTCTTAATGTTCAGTGAGTTAGGGAAGCATCGGCCTAAGCTGCTTTCAAACATAATCTTGTTTTGTTTCAGCCCTTTTGCCTAGGCAGCAATTTCTCTATGTCTCTGTCAATTATTACCCCCCGTAGATAGGGCTCGCAACTTGGGAGTCCTCCTAGATTCACGGCTCACCTTGGAAGATCACATGGTGGCTGTGACTAGGGGGGCTTTCGCCCAGGTTCGCCTGGTGCGCCAGTTGCAGCCCTATCTAAGCTGGGATGATTTATGCACGGTCACTCATGCGCTCGTGACCTCTCGTCTGGACTACTGCAACGCTCTCTACATGGGGCTTCCCTTGAGGACCACCCGGAGGCTCCAACTGGTACAGAATGCAGCCGCGAGAGTTGTGTTGGGAGTCTCCCGATACTCCCACGTTACACCTCTGTTCCGTGAGCTGCATTGGTTGCCAGTTGTCTTCCGGGTGAGATTCAAGGTACTAGTAATGGTGTTTAAAGCCCTACATGGCAGGGGTCCGGAGTACCTTAGGGAACACCTGCTGCCGGCATCAACTTCCCTCCGCCCTGTGCGTTCCCACAGAGAGGGCCTCCTCAGGGTGCCACTGGTCAGAGAATGTAGATTGGTGGCCCCCAGGGGGAGATCTTTCTCTGTGGGCGCCCCAGAATTATGGAACCAGCTACCAGTTGAGTTCCGGACGGTGCCCGATCTCCGCTCCTTCCGCCGCAACCTAAAAACATACTTGTTCGAACAAGCCGGCCTGGCCTGAGGGGGGATTGGGGGGGGTTATTATTATTTTATTGGGGGTTTTTATTATGTATTAATTGTTCTTTTAACGGGCATGTATTTAATTACTTTTAACTTTTGTAATTTTGTATTTTATTCTTGCCCTGTACACCGCCCTGAGTCCTTCGGGATAAGGGCGGTATAGAAATTAAAAACAATTAAACAATTAAACAATTTTCTCTCTATAGGCATTCCTATTACAGAAATGGGTTATATGAGGTACTCAGGCTTATACAAATTTTGCTTGGCTTCAACTCAATCTTCCCCAAGAAAATAAGCATTACATGTTCTGTAATGTTTATTTGTAATGTTTTGTTCCAATATGAAACTGGAACAATAGGGAAGGTAAGCATCCCATAAGGATGTAGGGACTTTCTTTAAATTCTGAGCAGTTTTTTTTTTCATTATGGAAATAAATCAGGACCTGAAACAAACATTAAGAAATAAAGACTTCCCAGCATGATCATTTGTAGAGCACCAGATTAGCCAAAGCTGCCAGATATCTTCCATAACCTCACTCTTCCTATATAAACAGGCCTATTCTTATTTGGATAAATGGACAATGAAAACCTTGCTTCAGTAAATTGGGAAGTTATACTTGATGCCCAAACTCTATACAATATATTGAAGCAATTAAAACTGTGATAACAAAAATCACTGGCTTTACCCCACTCCCATTCCCAATTGCAAAAGGCTCTATTGTTTGTTCACCAAATGCTGCAATAATCTGTGCTTCACCTGATCTAAAAAAACTTCTCCTCCTCCTCCTCCTCCTCCTCCTCCTCCTCCTCCTCCTCCTCCTCCTGATATCTTTGAAAAATATAAATGGCTAATAGAATCCCATCTATAGCTGCAGTAGATCAACTATTCAGTGGTGTCCTGCAGGAAACCTTAACATTGATGCACAGGCATTTATAACATGCATTGTTACTAGAGAGACAAGATGCATTAATGCACTGCTCTGCGATCTATATTCCAACCCAAAGCCTACCAGATAAGATAAATGGTGAAGAATGACAATTGCCCAGGGATCTCACACCAAAATGTATCCCCACAAAATCATAAAAACAGACACACTAGGGATATAAGTACACTAATAAATGTTGATAATAACTTCAGCATGTAGAGCTAGAATGGAGAATTTTCATTCAAACACTATATTCTCTCAGGGCTGAAATATGAGAGATGGTTTGCTATAGGAGGAAAGAATATTCTTTTCCCCCGCTACTATTCAATCTCCATATTCCTTGAATATTTCCCCTTCCTTCTTAGCATTCTTTCTGAGAATTGTTGAAGGTGTGAACTTTCAGGAGTTCCAAAAAGATTCCACACCCATTTGCACTACCCAGGTGACCCTGAATGCACAGATAAACTCCAATGGCCTCAATGACTCTCAGAAAGAGTACTAATGACCAGATGACTGCAATGAATATAAATCCTTCCATTCCCCACCCACACCATTCAGTCAGAACTGAAGAAGCTTCTTGGATGAGAAGTGAAAAGTCTTCAAAGAAAAAACAAAGAAAGTCCAATTGTCTCTTGAAAAAATACCTTTGGGTCAACCATGACCTGGATGACTGAGATTCTCCATAGATGATACTAAGCTAGTTCAAGTACAGCTAAAATACCATCACACTATCAGATGAAGTTTTGCTGCACCGCTAGGAAAAACTAGTTGCTTTCTTCATCTCTTCATGAAGAAATGTATCTGTTCAGGAATTACATACTAAAAGTTAAATTTATGGTCTCAGTTGTTTACCTTATGTTCAAATTATCCCCTCTGGTACATTAGCAGCTTCTTTGTTCTCCCATGTACATATGATGATGAAAATCATGAATTCCTGTCACGACAAGTGCGTCAGAATTTTGCTCAGCAGTTATTCTCAAGTAGTGTGAATTAGGGGTAATTAAAGCATGCCAATAACACAATGTACAAAATGGCTCCTTGCCAAGAGGGAAGGAAGAAGAAAGAAAAAGACCTTGTACAGATTTTAATTTCTTATGGCTGCACTGGGATTCTTCCCACCCCATCCTCTCCCATCAAATCTCATTTTACAGTTGAAAGATAATAAGAAAAACAAGAACTGCTTTGGGTTTGTTTGTTTGCTTTTTGTTGTTGTTTATATCCCTTTAGGTTCATTTTGAATGAATGCTTTTGAAGCTTCAAAGAAGGAAAGTTGAATATTTATTTTTAAATATTTCCAACTAAATACTTTGTCCTAAGACTTTCCAACTAAATGCTTTGTCCTAAGATGGATAGAATATCACACACCCATTGTGTCTGCTGGAATAAGCCAATATTATAGAACAACTGTGTTTAGATGTGGGGCTTTCAAAGTGGCCGCAATGAGCCCTCTGAAGAACTTCTAGGCACAAAAACTCACATAAGCAACTGTTTGAGATGCCCCTAAATACCCAAAATCCTATATGAACAATTTAAAAAATGAAAAAAGCAAGTATTGAAGCTTCCCCAGACTCTAGGCTGTAGATATGGCAACTCTGTGCTTTAATGTTCTTTCTGTGTGAATGTATATATCTGCACACAGACTGTTTTTCTGACCACAGAAGAAAAATGAGCAAAATACTTGGGTGAATCCCTTACCCTAATATCTTGACTTTCTACATTTCTAGAAAGTTACTTTCTACTCAGAAGATGAGGTGGTATGCACAATATCTCCCATTCTCTAAACAGACAAAATTCAGGCTTTGAAAACATTTCATTGCACTGATTTTATAAAGGCAAAGAGCCAGCAGAAGTTTTATTCCCCTGTATTCAATGTAATCATCAGCAAAGACCTGCAGAAGTGAAATAGATCATCATGCTTCCATGTAAAAGGAATTACTATTTTCTCTGAAAGTATATTCATTGTCTGGAGTAGCGTCATTCACTTTGCATGCAGAATTTGATTTGCTGATAAATAATCATAATTTTTTATGCTGTGACTGACTTCCATAGTCACTAAGATTACTATGCTATAATTATGTAACTGCAGTGTTCTATTTAACTCAGTTTGTATATACTCTTTACATTTATTAGGAAAGATGGGTGAATATTTGCACAATGCAGTCTGCTTTTGTGCTATGTGAAATATGTTTATATCCCATAAATTCTTTATCCCCAGGTACCCAGTAATGAGCCCTATGTCCAAGGATGTTCTCCCAGGCATTTTTCAGTATCTGAAGACAACATTAACCATTAAAATTGGCTTACAAATTATCAAACGAAAGAAGGAAAGAAACAGTAAGTAAAGAAACCAATCGGTTAGAAATTCTAAAGATTTCTAAAAATTAAAGCCTCTTCTATTTGCATCACTAGATCACTGCTTGACCACTGTAGTCTTCTGTTATTATAAAAAGATGTCTCCCTGACTCAGAAGACAAACATATTAACAGTTTGGAAGAACCCTACAGCTTGCAAAAGCAAAACATGAAACCAAAAAACAAGCTTGTAATATCTCAGGTGGGGCTAGTAAGAATACTAGTTCAGAAGCCATGGAATGCTGATATACCATTGAAAGTGAATAAAGGGAAAAAGAAATGGATTGTGAAGAGCTTCAGTCCATATCGTAACATTTGCAGGTTCTACATGTCTTAGTATGAGCATGTATATCCTCTGCCATATGTCTAAGCTCTTTTTCTAGGGAAAAAAGAGAAAAGGCCAAGATTCTGCACTATAAGAACAGTACAGTATTGTACAGTACGGCTGTAACTTCTATTCATCTCAAAACTATGACCTTACTCAACACAATATTTAAATTGCTTTGCTGTTCATCATAAAAATGACTATCAGAACATTGACTACACATGCTGCTAGACTGAATGCTGCACCAAGTACATGACACATGAATTGATGTGTTGGCTAGAAGATGTTATTAATTTAGCAATCTCTGTTTACTAAACCAAAGTACTAGCAGATTTGGCTGGATAACCTGGTGTCTCTCCTTCTGTTTGAAAGTGGAGCAAAAGATACAAGGATTCTTGCAGAATGTGGCCTGTTAGTATAAAACACAACATTAGTCAGGTGTTTAAATTCCCTGTTTTGGAAGCAAAGAAAGTTTTTGTTACATAATCAAAAAGCCAGGAAAATATGCTGCTTTCATGATCTACATAAGCCTGGATATTTCAGGCACAGGTGTGTACAACTGGCTGAAAAATGTACACAGTAGGCCTTACTGCACAATAGTTAGTCCCATTCTCAAGAACTTTTGATTTGGCATAAAAATGTACAGTGTATTAGCCATCCTTTGTCTAATTTCAAGAGCATTTCAAGGATATCTCTTCCTTATAACTGCTAGCCTTAAGTGCTGATAGAGATACCTATTATTAGCATCAGGATATGTGCCCTAGGAATCCCAACCCCATATCTGTAGCATACCATTACTTATTTCAGAACTTGAAGTTTCTATTCTGCAACTCTGGCCCATTCATCTATCAAGTCTGGATTTCTAGGAAGATCTACCATTATCCATTCATTCCTAAGTGAAGCAGAATTTAACTTTTCATACACAATAACAGAGTTGGAAGTGAGGACTTCTAGTCCAACCCCCTGCTCAGGCAGGAAACCCTACACCATTTGACACAAATGGTTGTTCAAATCTCTTCTTAAAAACTTCCAGTGTTGTTGGAGCATTGCTTCTTGTCCTGCCTTCAGGTGCTTTGGAAAATAGCTTGACTCCCTCTTCTTTGTGGCAATCCCTTCAAGTCCAGTACGTGTATGGAAACTTCCAAAATGAGATTCCAACACAGAAACTTACAGCCAAAATAGGCAGAAACAATTCCACCAGAACATGATGAAATATACTGAAAGTGGATGTTGTGTACCCTTATCCTCCCCTCTAAAGTAGAGTCACCCAGACTCCATTCTTCTTAGGGATCTGAATCTTTGAACTGTGAGTATGCAGTCCGGACGAGTTAGGATGAATGGAAAAAGATAATCATATTTGCCTTGCAGATGAAGAACGGAAGCAAGAACCACTTGTAAATTACTTGATAGCTGAATTTGGCCAGGCAGAATAGAGAAAAACAATGCTCTAATCAAATCACTCTCGCCTAGCCATATAAAATGCTGAGATGCTAAGTCCAGGCAAGGGAACAGGCAGTTTCCACACTAACTGTTTGAAAACAGATAAAGCAGCAACCCAGGACTGGCATTTTTTTAATCATCTTTCGTCAATGCTCTTTGCCCAGCAAGAGCTTTCAACCTGCCATGATATGCAGTCTGTTCCTCCTGTGGGTCTCAGAAGTGCCTGGATGTCAGCCCTGTGCATAAATTTGCCCTTTATGATCCTAGTGATTGCCTAGTGGCTGTTGCCATTTCCCTCCTGTTGTTTTTCATGATTGCAGGACAAATCCTTAGGAGGTTATTTTGCTTTTCCAGTCTCAGTACATTTAGCACTTTGTTCTTAGTTCTTTCCACATTTCAACTGAGTTCACACTTAGCACTAAACCATGATCTGCTGACCCAACAGCTAAACCAAAAGACCAGAAGAATCAGCCTTAATTTTACTGATCAACCAACCCTACAAACTCTGAAGATCTACAATAAAACAGTGACTAAAAGCATTAATAATACCCTCTCAAAGTTTAGCCCAGATAAGCCTGGGAAAATATACCTATATTCTAGGTATGGAAGTTAATTGGTCTGGCACATTTCTTTCAACTGTGAGAAAAATCTTATCACATAGGCTGTTCTGCCCTCTCCACAGCAAAAGAGTTCACAGGGAAAAACCAAGGTGGCTGGGTTTTGTAGTCCTATTGCAGCATCTGACATCTGAAGGATTGCCTAACCATATTTCATGATGGGATTGACATGAAGATTTTATAAAAAAAGAAGCCAGGAATGACTGAGACAGCTTGAGACTAAGGTCTTAAACCATCCCGTTTTTACCTTGCAAAAATTCTGTCTGTAACTACTGTTTTTGTAACTACCACATAGATTTGGAGGGAAGAAAATCCCAGGGGATGATGCAATTTAAAATAACATACTGGGTCCTCATAGAATAGAATAGAATAGAATAGAATAGAATAGAATAGAATAGAATAGAATAGAATAGAATAGAATAGAATAGAATAGAATAGAATAGAATAGAATAGAATAGGGCTTTTCAACTGGTGGTACGCGTACCACTGGTGGTATGTGAGCACCTGGCTGGTGGTATGCGAGCACCTGGCTGGTGGTACGCAGCATCGCCTTCCTCCCCCCTGCCTACAGAGGGCGTGCCCAGGCGCAGAGCGAGGCCCTGCCTTCCCCAGGGATTCGTTGTGCAGCAACCAGATTGACTTCTGATCGGCGCTTCTTCAGGGCACACATGGCCGGGAAGGTGCATCAGAGTCCCAAGTACCGGTAAGGTGATCTGCCTGCTCCTCCCCCATCGCCTGCCAGCCCCGGGAGAGCCCCGCGCGAGTGCCTCACTGGCTGCCTAACCCTGCCTTTTGAGCAGGAGCAGCCTTCCCCTGCTTGCCCTTGGCCACCTCCACAGGTGCTGCTGTAACACGGAGAGGGGGAGGCCGGTCCCCATTCGGCCTGCCAGCCCCAGGAGAGCCCCACGTGACTGCCTCACTGGCTGCCGAACCTTGCCTTTCGAGCAGGAGCAGCTGTCAAGTCCCGGGCTCGACAATCAACCGACGGGGGGGGATCCACGCAGCAACCCAGCTACCTGGCCTGCCAGTTGCTCATTGCTCCACCAATCAGCTGTGAGGCTGAGACTCCAGATTTGAGCCGCTGACCAGAGGAGAGCACTGCTGATCAGCTGTGAGGCTGGGACTCTGGATCCGATGCTGTCGGCCAGCTGGAACTCCCGGCAGGCAGCCCCGATGCCGCCAAACAGCCGGGAGTGTCAACCTTCTCTCGGGGCTGCCAGTCACCTGGGAGTGCCGGTGCTTTTGAGCAAGAGTGGCTGTCAAGCCCCAGGCTCCCAGCTGACTGGCAGCCCCAAGAGAAGGTTGCCGATGCTCCTGGCTGTTTGGCAGCATCGGGGCCGCCCACCGGAACTTACAGCTGGCCAGCGGTGTCAGATCCGGCATCCCAGCCTCCCAGCTGATCAGCGGTGCTCTCTGGTTGGTGGCTCAAATTTGGAATCTCAGCCTCCTAGCTGATCGGTGGAGCAATGAGCAGCTGGCAGGCCTGATAGCATAGCTGGCTCAGGAATTCTGGGAGTTGAAATCCACAAGTAATAAAGGAGCCAAGGTTGCCTGCCCCTGGCCTAGACACACACACAGGGATGCACTATAAATCCATGGTGTTGTGCAACCACCTGAATACAGCTCACCTCTCTTCTTCAGCTGCTAAAAATGACTTCCTATCGTGAAGTTCAAAGAAAGCCCATTAAAACTAATGCTTTTGGCAGGCTGGGGGGGAAGGGTGTTGCATAACACAGCATATATTTTTTGGTGACAGAATTTATTTTCAAACACATCGATGTATTTATATCCATTCCCAAAGTTTGCCTCATTTAAGTGGCTTAACAAGTGTACTAAAATTTATGCTTCTTGGCCTCGAGCCCCAAATTAGAATAAACAGCTCGTTTTAAAAGACTGTGGGCATAAAATCAACTACCTTGGATAGAATGAGTTCCAGAGTTGGTTGCCCTTCTCTTTTCCAGGAAAAACTGTAGGTTCATCTTATGCAGCTGCCTGTATCGCCCTCCTCACCCTAATCAATTTTGCGTTGCTCTGTGATGCCAGCATGTGTCCCCTCCTTGAACTGACCCAGGCTCCCTCCAGCCAGCCATTACTGCAGGAAAAACAAAACTGGAGGCAACCTTCGGCTTCTCCCACTCTACCTTGCCATCTTAAGCTTTCATAACCAAAAAAAAGAGAAAAAGGACAAGCCAGCCAGAGAAAACATCTTTGTGGCAGGGAAGGAGGGAAGGTAAGTAAGCCAAGGTATCATCACACCTGGACAACTGGAGGAAAAGAGAATTACATAAGTGGGATGACATCAATGGAAAGTTCCTTTTGCATCAGCAAAACAAATGGTGCAATACGGTCTCTGTTTCCTCTGGAGCAGAAGACAAGCTGATCAACTTGTAAAATTGGGGCAACCAGAATTTACAGAATGTCATGCATGTGCAATGGTCAAGAGTTCTCAAACTTTGCAATATCACAACCTCCTAAAATAGGAAATCTCCTCTTGTGAATAAGACTAATTTATATAGCCCCCGTTGATAGGGCTCGCAACTTGGGCGTCCTCCTGGATTAGTGGCTCAGTTTTGAAGATCATATAGGAGCCGTGACCAGGGGGGCCTTTGCCCAGGTTCACCTGGTGCGCCAGTTGCGGCCCTATCTGGACCAAGATGCCCTACGCACAGTCACTCATGCGCTCGTGACCTCCCGGTTAGACTACTGCACCGCTCTCCACATGGGGCTGCCCTTGAGGACCACTCGGAGGCTTCAGCTGGTGCAGAATGCAGCCGCATGAGTTGTGATGGGGGTTTCCCAATACTCCCATGTAACACCTCTGCTCCGCGAGCTGCATTGGCTTCTGGTTGCCCTCTGGGTGAGATTCAAGGTGCTGGCGATGACCTATAAAGCCCTAAATGGCTTGGGTCCAGGATATTTGAGGGAACACCTGCTGCCGGCATCAAGCTCCCTTCGTCCTGTGCGCTCCCACAGGGAGGGCCTTCTCAGGGTACCGCTGGCAAAAGATTGCCGGTGGGTAACACCCAGGGGGAGGGCCTTATCTGTGGGTGTGCCTGCCCTTTGGAACCAGCTGCCCGTAGAGCTTCGGACTGCCCCTGACCTTCGTTCATTCCGCCAGGACCTGAAGACCTGGCTCTTTGAGCTTTCCGGCCAGGACTGAGAATTTTAATTGTAATTTTATTTTAATTGGGTTTTAATTGGAGTTTAACAGGGGTTTTATTTTATTCAAGGACTAAATTTAATTATTTTAATTGTTCTTAACTTTTGTAATTTGTATTGTTATTTTAAATTCCTTGTGAACCGCCCTGAGTCCTACGGGAGAAGGGCGGTATATAAGTCCAATAAACATAAACTAATGGTTGTACAGGTAGTCCTCGACTTGCAATAGTTTATTTAGTGACCATTTGAAGTTAGAAAGGCACTGAAAAAGTGGCTTATGTCGTTTTTCACACTTATAACCGTTGCAGCAACCCCATGGTGATGTGATCAAAATTTAGATGCTTGGCAACTAGCTCATATTTATGACGGTTGCGGTGTCCCTTTTGCCACCCTTGTGACAAGCAAAGCCAATGGGGAAGCCAGATTCGCTTTACAACTGAGTAACTAACTTAACAACTTCAGTAATTCACTTAACAATTGCAGCAAAAAAAGTCGTAAAAATGAGTCAAAACTCATTTAACAACTGTTTTGCTTAGCAACAGGAATTTGGGGCTCAATTCTGGTTGTGTATCGAGGACTACCTGTATTTGATGATGGTTCTTCAAGAAATACATATACCACAAATGAAGGCAAATATAACATGTTCCAGGATAATATTGCAGGATCCCATCTGGGCCAGTCACTAGGACCAGAGGCTTAGTATTCCAATCTTTTTGACTCATGCTAGAGCCTATCCTCAGGGAATTTCTCTCCATCAGAATGTGTGCTTTGGGCTATTCTATGTGTAGTTGGTTGGGTGTGGCTTTTTATTTGTTGATTGGGATGTTGATGACCGGCTATTAAGTCATTGGCTGTTTTTTCCTTGTGCTGCCAAGTCCTCGGTTCCTAAGTACCTGGTAAATCAGCATTCATGTTGACTGACAAGGAGGCAGTTTCCCAGGCTTCAGTCATTTCCCTGGCTATCTTTGTACCTGCTCAGCCAACAATCTTAGAAGTTGCAAAATTGAATATATGTCCTTTTTCATTGCAATTGCAGACTAAACCTCTGGTCCTGATGACAGACCCGGATTGGATCCTGTAATACATATACATTTTATTAAAAGATAAGTAGCTTTCAACATAACTTTCTTGACTTGATCATACTTTTATCAGTGGAAGAATACATTGGTGGGGGGGGGGGGGTTGTACCAGCTAGTAAAACCATTTCTATTTGAAATATTTTAACAGATAAAAGAACTTCTTTTACACATATGCTTTATCCATTCCAAACAGTATAGACAGATTACTACATGCTATATCAGAAGTCACCAGCCACTGGTAAACAATCCATCAACCATAATGCCACTTTAATAACTTAGCCATTTCTCAAAGCTCACTTCATGTTTTGCTTCCCACTTTGTCAGAATGCAGGCCATAGGTTGGGCATCTTGGTAGGTTGCAAGCAAGAGAAGGGCTTGCAAATTTTTCTAAAGTTAATTAGTCTTATGGAGGGAAAGCAGGATGGGTACTAAAATTTACAACTGTACTTTTCCCAGGCAAACCTGCAGTGGGTTTGTTCTGGTTTTAACCCATTCTACAAATTTAATACACTGCAGTTCTCTAAGATGTCATATATATCTACAAAGTATTCATAATGCATTAAATGGAGATATAATCTAAGATTGATAGACAGGCATTTATATAGTTCTGGATCAGAGTGGGGGGTTTTCCTGCTGATCTTCTTGTGGGACAAAATAGTGGTGCTATCTGGATAACCTTTCTTCTCTAGCCAGTTGAGGGGAGCAGAACAAACTTCCTTCATTTTTTCCATTGCAGTGCCAAGATATGATCCTAATCATATATATATATATATATATATATATATATATATATATATATATATATATATATATATATATATATATATATATATATATATATATATATATATATATATATATATATATACATATACATATACATATACATAGCCAGCTGTACCAACAGGCTGAAAAATAGCTTTTATCCATGGGCTGTTAGGCTTTTAAATGGGACATAATCTTATGCAGAATTGACTTGGAAGGCCAGTGTGTGGTGTAGTTGGTTCACATGGTGTGGTAGGATGGAGGGTTTGTTGTCACTGTGTGTTGGGGGGAGAGAGCACGGGAGGAGGCTCAGCTAATCTCAATGTACACATGTTGTACTTTGACAATAAAGGTTTATTCTTATACATATACATATACATATACATATACATATATATATACACACACACACATGAGAAATCAATGACCCTCACTTGAAATTATTTCCATTAATCTTTTCTCTAGTACATACCCACCTGAACACATCACTACTATCCTGCTACTTCGATAAAATAAATGATTGCCTTTCAAAGCTCATGTTCCACAAAATCGTCTTCAATGAGTGAATAAACCTGTTCTCGTTTAAATACACCGTGTTATTTCTTCACCCCCACCACCACTAAATCCATTGCTGAGACGAGGGTAACAACTTCCCTGGGCTTGAAGAAATTTCTATTTTAAGAAGTAGACTATTGACTTAAGCCATCTCTAACATTGGTCCTTTAAACTGTTCTGATTACCCCAAGCAGCACAATCCATTCCCTACTCCAAGGGCTATAAAAATGGGGTGGGCAGGTTGTGTGTTGTCATAGGCTCTTCTTCTTTCTCTACTAAGAATTTTAGAATTACTTTCAGAATATTTAGGTCTATTTGCTCTCAAAAAATCTACTGATTCATTATTTATCAAACATGCCATTTCATGACATCTATTCCATATTCCAAAATTACCCAAGAGCATCGGCATTCTAATGCAAAGTCAGTGAAGTTTGACTTATGAGCAGACTGTGAAATAAGCAAATTAGTTTGGGGTTTGTGAATTACTAAGCATCTTTTATCTTTGAATCATTGCACAGTATGAAGAATTTTCCTTGCCTCTAGAACTTTGCTGAATCAGCGCACAAATTACTGGGAAAGGATGTGTGAAGAGAGCCATCTCGCTAAAGTGTCACATAAAGCAAGGCTTGTGATGTGGCACCTCTCCATGGAAAAAAAATAATCAACTTTGCAGAAATGCATAGCGATATTAAAATGACTCCAATTGCTCCTCTTACTAGCTTCCCATTTAAAAAAAAACAAATTAGCATGCCAGTTATAAGCAAATACAGATTTTTAGCAGACACCTGTAGTGTGCTTCATTTCTGTCTTCCCTAAGGATGATAAATAAAAAGGACAGAGAACTAAAACTTTGAGGGTGGATAGGGGATCAAGAAGGGATGCGGTGGCTCAGTGGGTTAGGATGCTGAGCTTGTCGATCAGAAGATCGGCAGTTTGGCGGGTCGAATCCCGAGTGCCGCATAGCAGAGTGAGCACCTGTTACTCGTCCCAGCTTCTGCCAACCTAGCAGTTTGAAAGCATGTAAAAATGCAAGTAGAAAAATAGGGACCACTACGGTGGGAAGGTAACAGCGTTCTGTGTGCCTTTGGCATCTAGTCATGCTGGCCACATGACCACGGAGACGTCCTTGGACAAGCGCTGGCTCTTCGGCTTTGAACCGGAGATGAGCACCGGCCCCTAGAGTTGGAAACGACTAGCACGCATGTGTGGGGGAACCTTTACCTTTACCTTTAGGGGGTCAAGAAAGAGACACTTAACTAATTAAAATAGGGAAACAAAACTCATTTTCCCTGCCTGCTGTGCTCTGAATAAATTAAAAGGCAAAACTGTTGCTGGATGTACAATCAAAACAGAAGTAAACTATTTTTACTGTGGAAGAAATGTCTTCTGTTTGCAAAACCTGCATAGGAACAAGAGCTACTTGTTTTGACCCATTATATGCAAGAAGACTTTCAAGCTTTTTACCCTGTAGACCAGAACTTCATAGCTGTTTAATAATTATGTCTTATTGACGAATCAATCCAAATGTTCTTATAATGAGGATTTCTCATATATTTTTCTTTGATGTAAATCCCTCTGTGCATTATATGCATAAAATATGAAAGATGGTATCTGCAGCAAGCCAAAGTTCCCAATTAAATTCCTATTAAATCCATTTTAAGCTTGATAGTGCAATTTATTCTTCAGTGCAATGTCTCAAAGGTGATGTGATGAAAATGCAACAATTAGCACCTTCTTGTCTTCACTGGTGCATCAACATCAAAATGGGATTAGATCCCAAGATCCATAAACAAAGTAGTTTTCATGAAACAACACTTTCATTTCCTATGAATGCAGAGGAAGAATGGATATCCAGGCATTCTTTACCTACTGCCTTTCTCTGGACCCCAAGTTGATAAAGAAGAAGAAAAAAAAGTACACAAAATTTCTTCAAAGAAGGAAGCTTATATTCCACGACAAAAGGGGGATTTTTTTTCCAGAGCAGATACATGACTATTTGTATTACTTTTTAATCTGTTCAAGAACAGATTTTTGCTGAGATTATATAAAAGGAATAAATTCAATAAAATCTTGTGGTTTTTCAATGCAATAAACTTCAGTAATTAGCACAGGAAACATAATGTGAAAATAGCTGCTACACAAAGATGTTAAAAGTTCTCTCTGTTCAGAGAAGAGGGACAACTTCCTTTGGCATTGGAAACATAACACTTAGGAGCACTTAAAATGTTGTGGATTTGGAAATGCCTCAGTACATTGGTCATGTGGCATTTTTGTCTGTTCCAGGGTTTCTACCTGCTCCCAATGCCCATAGGACAGACCTTTAAGTTAACATATGCACACACAGAGAGTTTGAAATGGAAATTGAAACAGCACAGGACAATTTAGTCTTTAATTGCCAAAGAAAACCCCTAATGGGTATATGAGGATGCATTGGTTGGGAGAAATTTGCAGGATTAATAAGAACAAATAATTAGAAGAGAACTTTAAACCTATAAATTATTATTGTACATCCCCATAAAGTCCTTTAGAACCATTGCCATTATCAGGAACAATGTATATGTGTATATATTCTGCAGTTTCTGAAAAGAAAGAAAAAGAATAATATTAAAATAACAAACGGTTTCAGACCGATGCTAAAAACAGATGCTATAAAGGTTTCTATTGCTAGATCATTTTAAACAAGTTAGCTTATTCCCAATGGGACCCTTAGCTGTTCTCTACAGGTTTTTGGAAGTCAGGTGAAAAGGACTTCCCTGAATTATTATCAACTGCTTCTCATCCTTTGAATTTCAAAGGATCCATTGTAATAAAATGAGCTGTTTATCCCTTTCTCTCTCCCTTTCTTTCTTTGCAAGCAACAGAGACAATCTATTATAAGTCCTGGATATCATCCATTATCATCCATTATAGTGGAAAGAGGATAAAGAAAGGTCCCTAATGGTGGACATCTTCCTGATTGAGTTAATGCACAGACTCAGGTGACCTCCCTATGTTCACTTGAAAACTGGTACCATCAAAGATAAGATGTGGGGCTTCACTCCATTAAAATCCCACACCACCATCACCCCCGTCCACAGGGCAGGTTCACCACCTGTTGAATTAAATAGATTAATTTAACTTTAACATCCGATCAAGGTATGCAAGCATAACAAATATTAAGTTCCAGGTGTAAAGCAAGGATGAACAACTCTGGGGTGCTCAAAACTGCAAAGGCATACAGAAGTCTCCCAGTCTCGTAACCAAACTGTAAATTTTAATCTGAAAACAAAAATGGAGGTTACTAAATACACCACCGGAGATCGATGTTATTGGCCAAATTTCATTTCAATTAAATATAAATTAAATTAAATTTATTGTTGTGCCACCCATAGTTTTTAAGATATGGCCCTTGGCTGGCCCCATGGAGACCCTGGAGGTGGAATGCTGAAAGCTGCAACTTAAAAATTAAGCAGGGTCGTAACAAAATGCTAAATTTAATCGCAATGAAGTCTCTTGTCTTGCTTGTATTTGAAAAAAAAATCGCATCACTTAAAAAAGAAAAAAAATGTTGAGTGTAGAATCCCAGGCTGTGCACATTGTGGTTGTACACATACGTATAAAAGTGTGGAGAAGGAGAGAAGGAAGAAAGAAAGAAAGTAGACAATAAAAAATGTAACCAAAATGGGGAAGAAGAGTACTTTAATAGCAATGCAGAAGACCCTTGTTATTTCATAGAGTTTAGTGACATGTTTTTATTTTTCCTTCATATTAAGAAGAAGCTATAGGTTTAGAAATCATTCTGAGTTACCCTGCTTGGATTTTTTTACTCCTGTATAAAGAAGGGGGGAAAACATCTTCACACAGTTTCAAAGCTTTTCTCGCTGTGAAATTCTCAGATTTTCAATTCCCATCTCAGAGTCATGTGCCTGCCAGTGAGTCAAAATCAGGTTTTGTGGGGTCATGAAGTCATAGTGCCAGGTTTTGATAAAAAAAGAAAAACCTTGTGGCTGATGTTGCTTGTTGGGAGGTTCTGCATGGCACCTAGCCCTGAGTACTGTGGAAATTGGCTATCCTGGAAGTATCTCTGTTGTTATTATTAAGGAGTTCTTGAGATTTGGGTATCATCCTGCTTGGAATATATGCTTTTTATTTCATGCTTTAATTTGCTTGCTTGATCTAATAATAAAGCTTAAAATTTCCTTCATTGTCTCTGGATCCAAAAGATCCAGTTGCCTGGGCACCTGATCACTGCCCTGACATTTGGCAAAATAGGGCCAGTATGTCCCATTTTATCCTTTTAAAAAGTTGATCTGCCCATTGAGGTTCTGCTACATTATCTGGCCCATTTAATATTAATCTATTTATTGCAAATCAATGGTTGGTAAGAAGAGGAGCTGAGAGACAAACCTTTAGAAACCACATTTAGTCTCTGGGCCACAGGCTGGGCACCCTGACAGATAAGAGTTCACAAGAAACAAGTGATGTCTATAAATCCTTGCTTTTGCTATGAGCAGGCTAAATAAACTTGCCACCTTTATTCATATCATTTGAAGTCCCTAGGCATGCATTCTTTCCAAGGAAAAAGAAGAAACTCAGACAAAGAAACATGGCCAGCCAAGTCCTAATAATTGCTGGGAAACTGCCAGTCAACTAACTTAATGGGTGCCTGTAGGACAACTTTGGGATGCTTGCTCCCCCTCAAGTGTGTCTTGCATTCGTATGAATAGCAAATGGGATTAAAAATGTATGCCCGTACATTAGTTTCAGCTTGATTAGCACCAGAAGGTGTGTTTCCTGAAAGCATCCTGGAACTAGGATGGTGTAGGTAAATGGAAATAATTCACATGCATTTTAGAAAAGCAGACCACAAAATGGCCAGCTCGATTAACTTGCCTCAATGCATGACTCAACCAATAAACCGTACCTATGCTGGTACAATCCTTGTGTGTTTGTTACTATTTCACTCTACTTTATGGATATCTTGTGAAGATTATTCAGCGTGCCAGATAACACAAAGAAGAAATCCTTGCACACATAAAAATTTCAAATTCCCACTGCAATGCATAATGTGTTTTAAATTAGCAAAGAATTGAGGAGAATAGTAAGGATGATACATCCAGGTAGGCAACCTGATGAAAGAAACCATTAGTGGTTGAGATGGGTCTTTTTCATTCCCCACAAAAGCTGAAATTACCACATGGAACTGCCAAAAGCAGAGGTATGAGGTAAAATAAACCAATAAAATAATAACTCCCTACTAGACAATAGTTGCTGGAGAAGACTCCTGTGAGTCCCTTGGACTGCAAGGCGATCAAATCGGTCAGTCCTAGAGGAGATCAACCCTGACTGCTCTTTAGAAGGCCAGATCCTGAAGCTAAATCTCAAATACTTTGGCCACCTAAAGAGAAGGAAGGACTCACTGGAGAAGAGCCTAATGCTGGGAAAGATTGAGGGCACTAGAAGAAGGGGACGACAGAGAATGAGGTGGCTGTATGGAGTCACTGAAGCAGTAGGCGTGAGCTTAAATGGACTCCAGAAGATGGTAGAGGACAGGAAGGCCTGGAGGAACGTTGTCCATGGGGTCGCGATGAGTTGGACATGACTTCGCAGCTAACAACAACAACAACACAATAGTACAACACAAGAATCAGGTTTAAAAGCGAAAAGAAAACCTTCAGCAATGGAGAAATTACCTCATTAATTGCTATTTAAATGAGAGCAGCACCCCATCCAACCTCTGTTTTCTACATTAAAGCACAATGCATTTGTGTTGTCACTCTCAGTTAAACAATGGTCTCTAACTAAAAAGAAAATTACACACGAAGAACTCTTGCTTTGAAAGGATTTTGGAGGAGGGAAAAAAAACCCAGTCCCTGAAGAATAGTTTCTTTAAAGATTGTCTCCCTACCCCCCCCCCCCCACTTCCTCCTTCCTCCCGAATTTCATTCAGCACTAACAAAATCGTCAGCTTCAAGAGAGGGTCTGGATTTTCAGAGGTGCCTTGCTTCAAATCAGACAATGGAAGAACGGAAGCTCAGTAGTCAGGCACACGTTTTGCATGCAGAAGAGGCTGAATTCAGTCTGATTCCTCTCTTAAAATTGTCTGACAGCAGGGAACTCAAGGACTCGACTAGACATGACCAGGGAGGTAGAAGGAAAAAAAATAGTTATGATTCTTTCAGCCTCCCCAATCTCTCTCTCTCTCTCCCTCTTCCTCTCTCTCTCTCTCCCTCCCTCCAACACATTTCTGCAATAGTGTTGCTCAAAACAATACTTCCAAGAAGGACAAAACAACTTCATGGATGCCTATTCTTTACAATGCCTCCCCCACTGAAGGGAAAAAAAATGAGACAGTATCTAAATGAACTGAATACACTTTCCAACTTTTCATTAAGGGAGCTTTAAAAATTTCAGATGTCATCTTGATATTAAGACCATAGTGCATACACATCTCCCATATTATTTCTTTCTAGCTTCATCCATTTTGTAGTCTGAACGGTTATTATGGTTTGTTGCACAATCAGCCAGATGTTTAGACTGGTTTTGGCATCTTTAATTATTATTATTATTACTTCAAATCAAAGTTATGGGTGCTTTTTAACAAAATGGCAAATTTGTTCTTACACTGATGTTACTCTTTTGTCTATTAGTTGTTTGATAGTTGCAGCTGCTTGAAATGCTAGGATTGGTTTATGCAGGATAAATGTTGTTCCATATAAATATATTGATGCTAGAGACCCAATTATGATCATTCTTTTTAGTTTTCTTCTAACAACTACTTGTATGTGTAACTAATTCAAGAGCTGATTCTGCTGCAGTTCTTAAGAAATGAACGTCCTTCATCCCTGCCAGTTCGCAAAATAATTTCAGTTTTGTTATTTATTGATTTTGATTTTTTTTGTCAGCCATTTCAGATTACAGTTGTTCAGCAGAAGGAAAGAATAATGAAGTAACAGATTGGAAGGGACCAACCTCCTGCTCAAGCAGGAAACCCTATACCAATTCAGACAAATGATTGTCAAAAATGGAAGTCCTAGTGGACAATCACTTAAATAAGAGCCAGCAGTGCACTGCAGCTGCCAAAAAAGACAACACAGTTCTAGACTGCATTAACAGAGGGATAGAATCAAGATCACATGAAATGTTAATACCACTTTACAATGCCTTGGTAAGGCCACACTTGAAATACTGCATTCAGTTTTGGTCACCATGATGTAAAAAGATGTTGAGACTCTGGAAAGAGTACAGAGAAGAGCAGCAAAGATGATCAGGGGACTGGAGGCTAAAACATATAGAGAACAGTTGCTGGAATTGGGTATGTCTAGTTTAATGAAGAGAAGGACTAGGGGTGACATGATAGCAGTGTTCCAATATCTCAGGGGCTGCCACAAAGAAGAGGGAGTCAAGCAATTCTCCAAAGCACCTGAGGGCAGGACAAAAAGCAACGGATGGAAACTAACCAAGGAGAGAAGCAACCTAAAACTAAGAAGAAATTTCCTGACAGTTTGAACAATTAACCAGTGGAACAACTTGCCTCCAGAAGTGGTGAATGCTCCAGCACTGGAAGTTTTAAGAACAGACTGGACAACCATTTTTCTGAAATGGTATAGGATTTCCTTGAGGAGCAGGGGGTTGTACTAGAAGACCTCCAAGGTCCCTTCCAATTCTATTCTATTCTATTCTATTCTATTCTATTCTATTCTATTCTATTCTATTCTATTCTATTCTATTCTATTCTATTCTATTCTATTCTATTCTATTCTATTCTATTCTATTCTTAAAAACCTCCAGTATTGGAGCACCCAAAACTTTTGGAGGTAAGTCATTCCACTGATTAATTGTTCTAACTGTCAGGAAGTTTCTCCTTAGTTCTAGGTTGCTTCTCTCCTTGATTAGTTTCCATCCTTTGCTTCTTGTCCTGCTTTCAGGTGCTTTGGAGAATAGCTTGACTCCCTCTTCTTTGTGGAAGCCCCTTAGATATTTAAATACTGCTATCATATCACCCCTAGTCATTCTTTTCATTAAACTAGACATACCCAAATCCTGCAACTGTTCTTCATATGTTTTAGCCTCCCTAATCATCTTTGTTGCTCTTCTCTGCACTCTTTTTAGAATCTTCACAGGTGAACTATATTCTCCCATAGTTGAATTTATTCTTTTTATTTAGCTTTATGAAGAAATGTTTAATTGACCATCTTAAACATGGAATGAAAATACAAAAACATTTTTTTCCTCAGAGGATATATTTTTGTGCTAATTTCCCCCTGATATTCATTATTTTGGCAAACACGTTTCTCTTAAATAAGCAATCTGTTGTACTTTTTTTCTAATTTATGCCATTTGCTATAACATGCACTTTTTATTCATTAGCAGATCCACTACAAATTCAGATAAGAGCTGAAAATGCTCTGTGTTTTGGCTTGTATATGGATGTCAGTTTGGAGCATTTTTATTTTTAAAACAGATTTTTTTTTATTTCTCACAAGAGAAATCATTTCAGAAAATAAGGTGTTCAAAATAAATTCCTTATGCACTTTTGATATACCTCTGAGGGAGCATCAAAATCTTTGATACAAATGAATAACTCTACAGTGGATAGCCATGCACCAGAGAATAATATTTTCTGCTTAATAATGGACTAATAGAATGCACAGTAATGTACCAATTCTATTATTTAGTGGTCTACACTAAAGCGTACTAAAGTAGAATCTCTATTATTATGATAATAGTAAATAATTATAATAATTAAGCTTGATTCTCATAATTTGTTTTTATAATGGTTGGGTTTAGAGGACACTAGGCTCATTCTCATATACTGCATGTGATTCGCTTTTACCTACTTTTTGTATTATGGGATAATATATGGAAAGCATCAATTCTTGTTTACCTATCATGACTGCTGGACATGATAGTGCTTTATTAAAACCTAGCACGTTTAAAGAAAGATTTAATTAAAAGCACGTCCACCCTTCAGCATGTTGCGAACAATCCCTTATTTTTTCCCCCATAACTGACTTTTCTCTCCATCTGTTTCAGCAGTAATATTGATTGAGAAATGTCAAAAGCATCATGTAGCCAAGTATACTTTTAATGTCATTTTATTTATGCACTAAATTGGTGGGCAATTTACTAATTGTCTTAACTTTTGGTAGAAAAATATTACAGATAGTCCTTGACTTACTGTTTGAAGTTACAATGGCGATTGAAAAAAAGAGACATGACTGTTTTTCACACTTATGACCGCTACAGCATCCCCAGGGTCACTTGATCAAAATTCAGATGCTTGGCAACTGACTCATATTTATGACGATTGCAGTGCCCCGAGATCATGAGATCTCCATTTGTGACCTTCTGACAAGCAAAGTCAATGGGAAAGCCAGGTTCACTTAATAACCGTGGCAAGAATGGTCGTAAAATGGGCCAAAACTCACTTAACAACTGTCTTCCTTAGCAACAGAAATTTTGGGCTCAATTGTGGTCATAAGTCAAACACTATCCCAGCTTCAGGCAGTAAAGAAACCCTTTGCACGCTAGCTTATGTCTTCCACCAATCCTTCTTCCAGCGAGTACCACTCATTAATTTGTTTTACTGCACTTGCCTTTAAAGGATACACTGTTGCATTCACATTTTAAAGTGTAGTCCCATTAAAAGCTTCAAATCTCTTGTTCATTTTTTAAGAAATAAGCACTGGATTTATATAGTGCCCAAGGCAAAAAATAAAAAATAAAAATCAGCCCTTGATTTTCATCAAGATGCCAAGAGCAGTTAATGGCAACCCAGTAATTCTCAATCATGATGTCCCATTTCTTATTCTAGCTTTATGTTGTTTCAGAAAATCATATTACGTGAATTATTCCAATGGCAGAAGAGCTCCAGTTCCTCTCTATCTCATTTTTAAGAGCAGATTTTGTAATCCAATCAACCTCTTCAAAGCCTCCCTAGCAACAGCAGCCTTTGTCATGCATCTCGGCTAATCTACAGAGGAACTGGCTCAACACTGCCACATATTCAGGGCATCTTAGTCTGAAATTGACAGAGTGGAAAGCATTTTACTCTTTCCTAAATGCCCAACATTAATGGAGGGGGAAGGGTTAGGTTAGATAAAACAGTCTTATAAAACCAAATGGATAATTTGGAAAAATGCATAGCAGGGTAGTGATCTTGAAAATATTTAAAGGATGAGTTTCCTGAAGTTAAGTCAATGTGATGCCGGGTTTTGCATGGATGAGAAGCAGTAATTATCTACAAACTCATGTCCCAAAGGTGCTTTTTCAAGAGGCAACTGAGCTTTCTTGTTTTTCTTTGAAGACATTTTGCTTCTCATTCAAGAAGCTTCTTCAGCTCTGATTGGATGTTGGGGAATAGAAAGATTTATATTCCTTGTAAGGTAAAGGTAAAGGTTCCCCCGCACATGCATGCTAGTCGTTTCCGACTCTAGGGGCCGGTGCTCATCTCCGTTTCAAAGCCAAAGAGCCAGTGCTTGTCCGAGGACGTCTCCGTGGTCATGTGGCCGGCATGACTAGACACTAAAGGCGCACGGAACGCTGTTACCTTCCCACCGCAGTGGTCCCTATTTTTCTATTTGCATTTTTACGTGCTTTCGAACTGCTAGGTTGGCAGAAGCTGGGACGAGTAACGGGCACTCACTCTGCTATGCGGCACTCAGGATTCGACCTGCCAAACTGCCGACCTTCTGATCGACAAGCTCAGCATCCTAACCCACTGAGCCACCGCGTCCCTTATATTCCTTGTAGACATTTATATATAAATATAAATCCTTCCATTCCCCACCATCCAGTTCCAGCTGAAGAAGCTTCTTGAATGAAAAGAGAAACATCTTCAAAGAAAAACAAAAAAGTTCAGTTGCCTCTTGAAAAAGCGTCTTTGGGACAACCATGACCTGGATGACCGAGAATCTCCATACACCTACAAACTCATGTGCAAACCTTTGACTTCGGTGAACTGCATGAAAACAATCAGTGTGTACATTTTATCACTTAATAATTTATGTGAAAATTTAGGACACTTCTGGGTTTCTCTACAGAGTAAAGAAAGACAATGGAGGCACTTTTAAAACTTGATCTCAAGCATATTATGAAAACCTTAAGAAATCCATATTTGCTTCTATGAGAAAGTTAGGATTCTAAAGGAATTACGTGGTATATAAGGAATTGAAAGACCGGCTATTCTTTACATCTTAGATCCTTTCTGTCAGCAAAGAAAACCATCTTCTGATTGTTCATTCCCAGATTGCAGGATTTGTGTATTTAAAAAAAAGTGTCTGTCAGAAATATATATTAAATTGGGGGAAAATGAATATAAAGAAATGACCATTTCAGATGGGAAAAATCTTTTACTTTACAGCAAACTTTTCAGTAACAGTGATATTTCATTATTTTTCCCTGGCAAGAAAAAACTGTTTTTGTAACTGTTTTTGTTTTCCCTCCAAAATATATATATATCATAATTACAAATTCTTCTAGCACTCCAGTAATAAATGTATTTCCTGTATCTCTGTGTTTTAAGCTTCTCTGAATTTGGAACTCTGTTGCAACATTTGAAGAAGTATGCGATCAAATGGATAACCATCTAGCCTTGAACTCTCAAACATCTCAATGGAAAGGTTAGGCATGCATACACATAAAATGAACTTATCTCATGTATTTTTAAAAAAATGGCAGAGCAGAACAGGATGGCCATACCATTAACTTCTTGTTCATAGAAAATAATATGGATTTACAGCACCATCAAGGAACTCCAATAAAGTTGTCAGCTATCAGTTGGGAGGAAAGACTATAAATAAAGTTTATACAGCCAACCAGCAGAGGTGTTGGCAGGCTGCATTGTAAATGTGAGAAGAATCATTATCAGTCCAAGGTTGAGTCGCCAAGGTTAAAAGGACTAAAATCAAACTGCCTTTGCAGTTGAGATCTGCTTCCTTGAAAACAGAAAGATATTGTGAACAAGACTAGAAGCAAACAACAGCTTTTAAGAGACTGTGGCACTTTCTGTGTCAGGGACAACATAACCCAAGATCTAAGCGGGAGCATTTTGAGGCCAAATTTAGTTGACCTTTGAATGGCATGCTGAGCACTGCCTTGAAGAATGTTGTCAAAGCTGTAGTTTACTTAGTTTAATTTTCACTTGCATTTATTTAGAATCACACTGAATTAACTAAATGCAGCAAACAGTAACATTTCCTTTGCTCAGTGAATCACCCAACACCCAATTTTTGAACCTCCAGAATCCTGAGACAATACATTGAAGACAATACAGGGTACCAAATATCCATATCGTAGCAATACATTTTATCAAGTGACAGCAGACCAGAGGTAACTATTGACTGCCTCCGTGAAATATAGGAACAGCAACTCCTGATGGAAGATCAATTTGGAATTGGGCTGTAAGAGTAATATCGGTGGATTTATTTCCTAATAATTGTATACTACTACCATCCAACTCAGTGATTACAAGATTTATCGCATTGTTGATAGTCTATGATTCTGTCATTTGTCAGAGTGTTTCCATGGTTTGTTCCCTGTTGATTCCTTCTTATAAGGCAATTTGTCTGGGGAAGGAAAAGTGTTGAAGAAATGTCTTGACAAATCTATTTTTTTCTGAAAGGTCAGGGAAGGAATATTAACACAGAAATTATAAGCAAAACTCATCCAACATTGATAGCCCACATTTGCTGAGATTCAGTGGCCCTGACTATCCCTCATTCTTTTATCAGATGCCAGCAAACCAGAAGCCTCTTTTTAAAAAAAGGAGAAACAATGTCATATTAAAGGTAAAGGTAAAGGTTCCCCCAACTCTAGGGGCTGGTGCTCATCTCCGTTTCAAAGCCGAAGAGCCAGCGCTTGTCTGAGGACGTCTCCGTGGTCATGTGGCCGGCATGACTAGACCCACCATAGTGGTCCCTATTTTTCTCCTTGCATTTTTCGAACTGCTAGGTTGGCAGAAGCTGGGACGAGTAACAGGCGCTCACTCTGTTATGCGGCACTTGGGATTCAACCCACCAAACTGCTGACCTTCTGATTGACAAGCTCAGCATCCTAACCCACTGAGCCACCATGTCCCTTCAATCTCATATTACTTGGTCATAATAAGGGCCAATGAAAAAGTCTGTAGTCTTTAAGTTTCCGATTAATTCCCAAGCCTTCCATTCATTGGAAATTCTCAGAAAGCTTCTGGGTCCAACTGAAGCAATTGCTAGCCAAGAAAAATACCACCCATACATTTCCAAAGCTCTGGACAATCCTAGCCTGAGTCTAGCCAGCTCTCACAGTAATGCCCAATTTTGTCACTTCATGCATCGGCCTTGATTAATGTAATTCCAGTGTATTGCTGCTACCTCTTCAAGCTACAAAGTACCACAACAGCTCCCTTTTCTGAAATCTCAGGGCTTATTTTAAGAAAAGCAAAAAAATGCATACAGAAGTTCTACCTAAGGGTGTTTTTTCACCTAGATTTCACCTCACTGTTCCTCTTTTACAGCTGAATATAAGAAAAGACAAATCAGTTCAGACCAAGCTCTATTTAATTTGACATTTTGTTCATCAGAGGGAGACCAAATGTTTTAGAAAGGCCACAATAAAAAAGGTCTAGCAGTACATTCATATATTTCAAATTCTGGATATCATTTTCATTTTTAATAATCACTTATTAGGGAGTCCTTAATGTTTTCTGAGCTTGATTGCTTTCTTGCAAATGTTTCATTAACCAACTTCAGGACTTAATCTAGTGGATTAATGAAACGTTTGCAACCAAGCTCAGAGAGCACCAAGGATTCTACAGTTCAACCTTGTTCTACAAATAGTATCTTCTATTAATGATATTTTTGCTTTAATAATGATTGTATATATATGTTTGTTGTTTTATGTGATTGTTGTACGCTGCCAGATTAAACTAATGATATATGTGGTTCCCAGCAATTGACATTTAGAATAGGATAGTGGAAATAATATACAAAGAACAAGGAAGCAGAGATCAAGAAATACATTTTTCTTCTATGGATTTGCACAAAACCTTTTGTGATGAAATGAAATGGAGGGGGTACATTCCAGAGAAGTCAGAAGTAACACATCTCAGAGATCATGTGGGAGAAAAAGAGGGTGACAAAAGCCTCTACCTAATAATTCACAGAGTATGTTGCAGATGTGTATAGTAGAGTCTTCAGTCTGGCAAGATTTTGTCTATGGGTATGAAACAATAAAGAACTCAGCTCGGAAGAATTGCCACATGCTATTCTTCATTTTGGGTCTGACTGTGGTATTGTCAAATGCAAATCTGTGCATTTTCTAGTCTATGAAGATGCACAAATTTTATTCATTCCAGATCTCTTACCGCATGACTGTGGGCTCTAATATTATGAGCAAAAAAGAAAATGTTTGCCTCTGCAATATACTCAAAGACATAATGACAGCTGTCACAGGCCGCTTTTTCGCGGCCGCACTGACAGCTGTCAAAAGACCACGCATGCGCAGCCGCTCACGCGGCCTACAAATACACGCGGCCGTTTGACAGCTGTCAAACGGCACGCATGCGCACTTCAACCCGAACTGTCAAACGCGCGGCAAGCCCTTGGCGGCCGCCGCAAGCTGTCAAAGTTGGCGCATGCGCAGTAGCGGCGGCGAGCTGTCAAAACGCCGGCCGCGCGCCAAAACCAGCTGACGGGATCCCCCGCCTAGCTAACTAGCTAGCGTTGTCTCTGGGGAGATTCTGACCTAACAGCTGACCAATTGGCCCCCTGTTCTTGGCGGGAAAACGTGCCCAGCTGATTCGCTGTCCCGTTTGACAGCCGCCTATATAAGGCATGTTCGCCCCTGTTCTGTTGTCCGGGCTGACTAAATAAACTAGTTGAACGAAGACGTGTCTCCCTCGTCCTTCCTGCCGCTAATCCACCTGGCGACGAAGGTGGGATCCCGGTACTAGCTGAAGTCACAGCCCTGGAAGTCGCTGTCCGGTCAACGCTGAAGTCACTAGCTAAGTCACCGACCGGACAAGCTGAACATCCGGGCGCCCTAAGTACCGCGGACCCAGCATGGCAAACCTAGGACATGTGAGGGAGTTCGACGTCCGGCACCCAGAAGGATGGGAGTCGCATTGGGGCCAGGTTGAGGGGTACCTCCTCATAAATAAAATCACGGAGGACCGCCACAAGGCCGCCGCGCTCCTGTGCCTCAGCGGGCCGGCAGTTTACGACATCGCTGTCGGCCTCTGCAGCCCGGACCCAGTCGCCACTATTCCGTACGCCGAGCTCACTGACCGCCTCAGCAAACATTTCATGCCAAGGCGGTCGGAGCTGTATTGGCGACTCTACTTCGCCCGACGGAAGCAGCAACCAGGTGAAACCTCCACCGCCTTCATCGCGGCCGTCAGACACGCCGCCCGCAAGTGCCATTTTCCCGACCTGGAGGACCAAATTCGCGATCAGGTCATTGCCGGTCTCCAAAACGCGCGTCTGCAGAGGAAGCTCGTGGCAAGGCCCACAATGGACCTCGCAGAGCTCACCCTAGAAATAATGGCATACGAAGACAGCCACCGCGACGAGGCAGAGGCGTTCGGAGAAGACTCGGGCACCACCGTCCATCAAGCCCGGGAGCTTGACCAAGGACCCTCGGAGCCTAACTCCGGGGTCGATGCAATCCTCTCCCGTTTCAACCGGATGGTCGCCGGCCGGGAAAGGAACCGCAACCAGGACCGACAGACAGCCCCCAACGCGAAGAAAACACTGACCAACGCCAGGGCGAAGTGTGCAAGCTGCGGCGGAAGCCATGCCAGAGCTACCTGCAGGTTTAGGAACGCGAAGTGCCACGGCTGTGGCAAAACCGGCCACATCCGATCAGCCTGTCGCAGCCTAAACCGGGAGACCCTCCACGACCTTGATGAGATCCCCGCAGGTAGGACCGCCCCTCCCCGCCCTCCCCCGGGGGTTGTAGAGTCCGTATGCTCCCTAACAAAAGCTCCCGCTAACAACATCCCCAGAGCCAAAGTTAGAACGTGGGTAAAAATACAAGGAATCCCCTGTGAAATGGAGGTCGATTCAGGATCCTCCGTTTCCATCCTGTCAGGGGACACCCTCCAGAAAATAGCCAACAGAACAAATCACCGCATCCCCATTCAACCCTCCAGGGTCTTGCTGGCAGATTTTCAAGGGGCGCAGATAGATTTAAAGGGACAGGCCGTCCTGAAAGTCGAATTTAAAAAATTCTCAGGCCACTTAACAGCCCAAATAACCAAGCAACCAAGAACTAGCTTAATAGGATTAGATTGGTTTGAGGCATTAGGCATTCGCCTCGAAGGGACAAACCGCATCCAAACCAATTCTCTAGAAAATATCTGCAAAAAATTTGCGGATGTGTTTGACGGCTCACCGGGCAAATACAACGGCCCCCCCATCGACCTCAAGTTCAAACCGGAGGTCGGACCAATTAGAATTAAAGCCAGGAAAGTTCCCTTTGCCCTAAAACCAAAAATAGACAGGGAATTAGACCGCTTGCTGAAGCTAGGAGTCCTAGAACCCACTGACAGCGGGACTTGGGAAACCCCCATAGTGACACCTGTCAAACCCAATGGTGAAGTGAGAATCTGCGCAGACTATAAAGCGACCCTCAACCGCGCACTCAATCCCCATGCATACCCAGTCCCATCAGTTAGAGATGTTCTTTCAGAAATTGGGTCGGGCTCCATTTTTGCCAAATTAGACCTGGCACATGCTTTCCTGCAACTCCCTGTAACCAGGGAAACCGCAGAAGCCCAAACCATAGTGATGCACAGAGGGGCATTCAAAGTGAACCGCCTCCAATTTGGCATCTCCGTGGCACCTGGAATATTCCAGGAAGTCATGGAACGAACTCTCAAGGGCATCCCTGGAGTCTGCCCGTATTTTGATGACGTCCTCATCGCGGGCGACTCCACCCATTCACTAGCAACCAGGCTGCACGAAGTCCTCTCAAGGTTCCGCGCAGCTGGACTAAAATTAAAACGGGAGAAGTGCTCAATCGGAGTACCCTCCGCAGAGTTCTTGGGGTACAAAATAGACGGCAAAGGCATTCACCCCACCAATGCAAAAATACAAGCAATACAAGCCGCACCCCCCCAAAAAAAATAAAACGGAGCTCCAGGCATTCCTAGGGCTCCTAAACTTTTACCATTCATTTTTGCCCGGAAAAGCCACAATAGCAGAACCACTCCATAGGCTCCTGGACAAAGGGGCTCCCTGGCAGTGGACCCCACTTCATAATGACAGTTTTAAACAGCTAAAACAATTACTCTCCAGCGATACAACCATATCGCACTACAACGAAACCAAACCACTATGCATCGCCTGCGATGCTTCACCCTATGGCATCGGGGCAGTCCTCAGCCACTCCCTCAACGATGGCACGCAAGCCCCAATCGCATACTACTCTAGGACACTTTCAAAAACCGAGCGCAACTACGCGCAAATAGATAAGGAAGCCCTGGCTATAGTAGCTGGAATTAAGAAATTCCACGATTACCTCTATGGCAGACCTTTCACAATCTATACAGATCACAAACCTCTCCTAGGCATATTCACATGGGACCGCCAAACCCCGCAAATTTTATCCCCGCGAATGCTTCGCTGGACGACATTTCTATCCGCTTACTCTTATCAACTAATCTACAAGCCTGGAAAGGAAATGTCCCATGCAGACGGCCTCAGCAGGCTCCCACTGCCTCAAATAGACCCTGACCCAGCCCCAGCCGGCCAAGTCCTGGCCATTCAAGAACTCGCGGAATGCCCAGTAACAGCAAAAGACATCGCACACGCCACAACCAGGGACCCCACCCTCAGCAGGGTACTCTCATGGGTCACATCAGGATGGCAATCAACCTGCCCCTGCCCCCCCATCCAACCATATTTTACAAAACGACACGAACTTTCAACACATCTAGGCTGCATCCTCTGGGGATGCAGAGTAATAGTCCCTTCATGCCACAGGGCCAGGGTTCTCCAAACACTACATGAAGGTCACCCTGGCATTTCAAAAATGAAGGCCCTGGCACGCAGTTATGTCTGGTGGCCATCCTTAGACAGGGACATCGAGCAGCATGTAGCCGGCTGCTATCTCTGCCAGCAAACCAGACCCTCCCCTCCACACGCCCCAGTTCACAAATGGGAAATCACTTCCAATCCTTGGTCCCGCATCCACCTCGATTATGCAGGACCATTCCAGGGACAAACCTTTTTAATCATTGTAGATAGTTACTCTAAATGGCTGGAGGTTCTCCCAGTTTCAAGCACCACATCAGAGGCCACCATTCAAGCATTAAGGGGAGTTTTTGCCACCCACGGTCTTCCAGATGTCATAATTACTGACAATGGGCCTCAATTTACCTCCCGTGACTTCCAGATCTTCACGAGGAGGAACTGTATTAGACACTCAACATCGGCCCCGTTCCACCCGTCCAGTAATGGCCTCGCAGAGGTCATGGTGAAGACCACCAAGGACTCTCTGCGCAGAATGATCATCGGAAACTGGCACCGCCGACTCGCCCGCTTCCTCCTCGCACACCACACCACTCCCGTGTCCACCACCGGAAAATCTCCGGCAGAACTGAGATGGGGTCGCCGACTGGTCACTCGACTAGACAGACTGCACCCAGACAGGCCAGCGGCCGAAAAAACCAACGCCCTGCCACACAAAACATTCACTAAAGGACAAAAATTCTGGGCCCGAAATTATGGGGGAAGGGATAAATGGACCCAGGGGGTGGTTCTCGATCAAACCGGCCCCCTGTCATACACCATCAACGTGGGCAAAGGACTCACATTTAGGAGGCACGCAGACCAGCTTCGCCCCCGGTCACCCCCCAACACCACCACGCCAGAAGCGGCGGCTGAAAATCCCGAACCCCCCAGCGCCGGCTACCAGGAAGATACCCCTTGCCATGCAGACCCACCACCCATTCCCCCCGTAGAAGCCCCCGAACCCATAGAAGAACCTGCACCTCGCAGATCTTCGCGTCAGAAGAGGCCGCCAGCATACTTGTCGGATTTCGAATGGGCCGGAAGTTCGCCAAACAGTTCCAACACCAGTTAAAAGTTTACTCAAAGTTATGAGTTCAGTTCAAGGGGGGGGGAAAGGGGTGCAATATACTCAAAGACATAATGACAGCTGTCACAGGCCACTTTTTCGCGGCCGCACTGACAGCTGTCAAAAGACCACGCATGCGCAGCCGCTCACGCGGCCTACAAATACACGTGGCCGTTTGACAGCTGTCAAACGGCGCGCATGCGCACTTCAACCCGAACTGTCAAACGCGCGGCAAGCCCTTGGCGGCCGCCGCAAGCTGTCAAAGTTGGCGCATGCGCAGTAGCGGCGGCGAGCTGTCAAAACGCCGGCCGCGCGCCAAAACCAGCTGACGGGATCCCCCGCCTAGCTAACTAGCTAGCGTTGTCTCTGGGGAGATTCTGACCTAACAGCTGACCAATTGGCCCCCTGTTCTTGGCGGGAAAACGCGCCCAGCTGATTCGCTGTCCCGTTTGACAGCCGCCTATATAAGGCATGTTCGCCCCTGTTCTGTTGTCCGGGCTGACTAAATAAACTAGTTGAATGAAGACGTGTCTCCCTCGTCCTTCCTGCCGCTAATCCAGCCTCAATCTTTATATTGACTCCAGTTATTTCCTGAGCATGTTTTTAAAAAAGATTTCTAGTATTAGCTGAGGGAAAAAAAGTTCACAACTTATTTTTTTTTAACCTGGGAAGTATATTTCTCTGAGGAAATCAGATATCAGGAATATACTCTAAGATGCAGGGCTTTTTTTCTCATAGAACGCTCAGAATGGAGTTCTGGCACCTTTTTTGGATGGAACCTTTTAGGGTAGGCAAGGCAGGTTGTATGACATGTGTAAGTTCCGGCACCTTTTTCTTTTACAAAAAAAGCACTGGTAAGATGCATGGTATTTCCTTGAGTAAGATTTTCTAGAAAGTATGGAAAGGAAGACCACTTTATTTATTTGTTGAATTTCTCAGTTATTGAACTCTAAAACAATTCTGGGCAATTCTGAGGGAAAACAGGATTTCCAAATTTATCACTCTCAACTCAAAAGAGGTCTATCCAGCCACTGAACCTAAGCCTGGGAAAAGCGGTAAAGTACAAGTTTTTAAAGGTTGATTAAAGGTAGACAAGCAAATCATGCACTTTCTGGGGCCTGCTATTGTATAGGCCAGTGCTGTGACAGAAAAGAGACATTAAATCATGTTTAGATTATGTGGTATAAGCCCATTGGTCTCTGAGGATTGATTCTGAAATGTAATGAAATCAAAGTTCTTATGAAGCTTGATAGACTAAGGTATGAGACCTGCCAAGCATGACAGGTGGAGGGTGGAAGGCATGAGAAAAAGTGTTGAGCCTACAAACAAAAGTTAGACCAATTAGGATCTTACAAGCATGACTGTACACTTACTCAGTGTAGTCTGTACTGTTACATAGTCCTTTCATCATTTTGAAGCTTATGATAAAGTGATCAGGACCAACGCCAGGCCCAATGTTTTAAAAATATTCTTGTTTAATTTGACAGAAAACAAAAATTTTGCTTTTATTTTCCAAAAGGGAAAACAGTTTGCATAAAATGTCCTTTGGCTTTCTCATAGCTGTGAGGTGGGAGAGTGCCATGCCTTTCATTATGTCATTGTCTCACCTTCATGGCTTCTCTCACCTTGGTTGAATTATAATTCCATGATAAGATATCATGGAAATATTTCTTCCCCCAGGACAGCCAGGACAACTGCAGACTGATGGAAAGAGATGCTGTGGGGTGGGGACAGCAGGAGTACAACAAAAATTCAGAAGTATCACTGAAAGAAATGTGAAAGAAATGCTAAAGCACACTGAGAAAGAGAGATCCCTTTCCAGATTTTCTGGAAATTGAAAAAGAGATTTAAGTATGTCATTTATCAAAGTCAGAAAAACAACATTGTCCAATCATATTAGAACCAGCTGAACCATACAGTATGTATGCTGTTACAAGATGAATTCTCCATTACCCATAATATTCCTTGGAACATAATCTGGAAAAGGTGGAAAATTGCCCCATGGTGTATTTTTTTACTAGATTCATACCATGTTTATCCTAACTTGACAGAGATTGTTTCGACCATAATAATGAACTGTGCATTCACATTATGAGCGAAAACCATGAAAATACATGCATCCCATTTCCTTTTTGTTGTGCCAGGGAGGCTGAAAGTTTGGAAGTTCTTTTTTCAATTTTCAGCTAACAGCAGTTTAGACAAACTGTGTTGACACCATTAGCTATATTTTACCAAAGCAAACCATGTTTGTGAAACTGACTTTGTTTCAAAAAGCCACTGTTGAGAATAATCAGAATAAAGTTATTTTTGAATATTCCTAACCATCATTAAGAAGAATCTGTTGTAAGATGCCTAGAGTTGTCTCTAGGTGAGATGGGCGGCAAACAAATAAATAAAATCAAAATGTCAAAGTCCAGTTAAATGCTAAATTGTGGCTTGTAGGATGACTGCGCCAAAGAACTCTGGGAGAATACATAAACCTAAGAGTCATTAAGGTAACAGTAAAAACATTTATTACAATCACTTCCAAAGCAAGCAATATTGACTTGGCCAACATCGCACAGCAACAAATGTCATATCTGCTTACGAATTTCAGACCAGATCTTCTTAATCCAACATTGGTTCATTTTAACAATAGCAATTACAGAAAAGACAATGGAATAATCTATGTTTAGGATGAGCTAAAATATACCCCACAAGAATCCTAGAGGAAAATCTATGTGCAAACCAATTTTGAAATCTTCAGTTATTGAAAATGAAAACTCTTCCCTGCATGCCCTAAAATAGGAAGCAATATTTAAATAGTGAAATGATAGAATTTCCACATGCTTCACTGGCCTCTGACCCAGGAAAAAAAATTATCTTGGCCAAATATAAGCTTATAAAATAATCAGCCTAAGAAGTAATATACAACAGAAATTTGAAGATGTCAAAAGGAGAGCTAGAATTAAAATGTAACTAAAGAGAAAGAGAACAAGTAAGAACAGCCCCAGTGCGATTTATAAGAAGAAGAAAAGAATCCATTGTAAATTAATTCCATAGAAGGATGAAACAATAAATAAAAGAAATCAAAATATAGAACATGGATAGTATTTACAAGACAATCCTACTGAATGCTGGACTTACTCCTGGATAAGAAGATGACCTCCTCATGGATGGATTCATTCAAAATGGAATGAATATAAAGAAGACTCTGCAGCTGTGCATTTAATAATGTTTTCCTGCTGCATTAAAAATTCCAATTTGATAATGACCTTTAGCACAGAGACATTCACAGAGGTTCACAAAAGTTAAAATGGCAGCCTCAACTCTGCCATTCCAACCCAACTCCTTTTGTATTTGTGTATAGTCATGGCCACCATTTTGACTTATGAACACCTCTGCTTTTGCTATCTCTAGGTGACCTGTGTGAGAGAGTGATCATGGGAGCCCAGGATGTTCAACTTTCAAAACCAATAGTGCCAAAATATACCTGGATGTGATGCATTGTGCTAAGCTCAAAACAAACAAGTTGAGTTACACCTTAGTACAGGGGTCTTCAAACTTGGCCCTTTTATGACCCTGTGGACTTCAACTCCCAGAATTCCTCAGCCAGGCATGCTGAGTACAAGGTGAGAAGCCATGGCCTACATGACATTAGTCTAATTAGAAATTAGCCTAGTGAAATTACTAGTAATTGCTCTCATAGTTGCTCAACCTACTACAATGTTTTTTCTTTCTTTCTTTCTGGGCAACAGCTAGCAACTGCTTCATTTATCTGCCTCTCTCTTCTTTATTGTATTGACTTTTTCACATCCTGCCACCTGTCTCTTTTTGCCATTTTTCTTTATCCAGCTTCTTGCAGACTGTAGAATGGAAAGCTAAGCTCTGACTTTAGGAACAACTGGTTCTTGTATTGTGTTAACTTTCAGTGAGGATGTTATAATCACTGGTCTTATTAGTTCCAGATGAAAGAAGGTTATTATTCAAAGGTCTGGTGTCAGGCTGGTGTTGGGTTTATTAATTTTAATACCTAAATCTCTAGCAGATGATTAACAAGGCCCAGCCAGATTATTGTTACTACAAAAACTCCCTATTAGCAACAAAGCTGCTCTGTTCTTGCTAAGTCCTTGAAATGTGCATCAGTGGAGCAGATAATTAAGAGACTGAACATCACTGAAATGAATTAATTAGCAAACAATGGAAGCAGAAGGAAAATATTTGTTGGGGTCATCAATTGTCTTCAATGAGAAATGGACACATTTTATTTCTTATTGGGCAAACCAAGGTAATCCCACAAATGTCTTTTTGTAAACGTTAAACTCAAAATCAGTGTGGTATTTATAATAATTGTGCCTGGTTACCTAAGTTGGAGAGCTCTGGATGTGTTAAGTTACATCCATATAATTTTGAGCCATAATTCCTAGAAAACACCAGGTTTGATTAAAGGGTTACTTGTCCCTCTCAACCGTATCGCTCACCCTAGTCATATTCTCTTCCCTATTCTACTTCACTGAATAATTTGATGACTGATTAGGGCTAGAGGGAAGCAACAATTTCACTAATTTTTGCTTCCTGGAGGAAAGCAAGAAAAAAAAAAACAAATCTGCTACAAAATCTTACCCTGTATGTGTAATTCCTTGGCAGTCTGTCGGGCCTCGGGAGCCCGACACTCGAGGGGGGGTCCCTCCGCCTTCCCGGCAACCCCCGCCTACCGCCCGCTGAACCAGCCTGCCTCCTCGGGGAACTGCGGCTCTGTGGCGGCCTGGGAGACTCCAGAGACCGCGTCGCCGCTTCAGCCGCCCTCGCCCGACGCCGCGCAACAGCTGACAACGTCTGGCGGCGCGTCGGCGGCCCGGAAGGCTCGGGAGGCCGCGCCGCCGCTTCAGCCGTCCTCCTCCCCCGCCGCACAACAGCTGACTGTGCTTGGCAGCGCGGCGGCGGCTCAGGATGTTCAGGAGGCTGCGCCGTCGCTCCAGTTGTCCCCCTTCTCCGCCGCGCCACAGCTGACATTGACTGGCGGCGCGTCGGCGGCTCGGAAGGCTCGGGAGGCCGCGCCGCCGCCCCGGTCGTCCTCCTCCGCACGGCTGACCGGCGGAGGCTCGGGCCCACTCACGGCGGCCAGGGGGGGGTTTGGGACCTACGGCGGATTCGTTGGGAGTCAAGCTCTTTCCCGCCGCGGTGCCTGGGTGGCTGGGAGCTTCGGGTGTAAATGACCACAGGGGGTTTCGGAGTTGGGCACGGCAGGGAGTTGGTGAGGGGGTGGAGCACCAAGACGAGATATTGAAAGTTACGTGCGGAGGTGCCGCATTTGCGCAACCACGAAGCCCTCTACTAACAAACCGGCGGGTCTTCTGCAACAGGTGGCAGACCCTATACGACCCTGGCAGGACATTGCCATGGACTTTGTGGTCGAGCTACCGGAAAGCAGGGGATATAACGTTTTGTGGACAGTAATAGACTTGTTCTCGAAACAAGCCCACTTCATCCCCTGCAAGGGGTTGCCTTCAGCCCGTCGACTGGCCTGGCTGTTTGTCCAACATATATATCGTCTCCACGGGGTGCCACGACGTATCATCTCCGACCGTGGGGTACAGTTCACGGCCCGGTTCTGGAGGGATTTCGTGCGTTATATTGGAGCAACACAGGGCCTGAGCTCGGCGTATCACCCAAGCACAAATGGAGCTGCAGAACGTGCAAACGCGGCGGTAGAGCGATACCTGCGTTGCTACGTCTCATATCAGCAGTCTGAATGGGCGGAACTGCTAACCTTTGCGGAAGTAGCCTACAACAACGCAGTGCATAGCAGCACTGGTTTCTCCCCCTTTAAAGTAGTCTCAGGTTATGAATTCGTCCCCATTGCAGGGTGTGAACAGGGTGCCCCGGCCTCCTGCACACCTGGGGAGTGGATGCACCGGTTGGAAGAAGTGTGGGGGGTGGCAAAGAAGGCGTTAGAGCGGGTTACAGAAACATATAAAGAGCAGGCAGACAAGAAGAGACGGCCATTTGCACTCCCTAAAGTAGGTGATCTAGTGTACCTCTCTACGAAGTACCTGCGGCTACAGGTGCCCTGCAAAAAGTTAGGCCCCAAATATCTCGGCCCATTCCGAGTTATACAAGTGGTAAACCCTGTCACCGTCAGGTTGTGGCTACCCCCCCTCCTTGGGAAGATACACCCCGTCTTCCACAGTAGCCTGCTGAAACCTGCTACAACTGCTTCTGTGGCAGTGGGGGAGGGCGGCCCTGGGCCTGTATACGGCGACCACTATGAGGTACAAGAGATCCTGGACTCCCGGAAACGGAGGGGACGAGTGCAGTACTTAGTGCTCTGGAAGGGATACCCTATGGAGGAGGCCACCTGGGTGCGGGATGGGGAAGTGTACGCGCCACGCCTTCTCCGCGCGTTCCACCGAAAACATCCAGGGAAGCCGAGAGGGATCCAGGGGGGGACAGCAGGTCACATAACGGAGCACTCACCTCTCTCTTCTTGCATTCCAGGTGGGCCCCTGGTAGAGGGGGCAGCATGTCGGGCCTCGGGAGCCCGACACTCGAGGGGGGGTCCCTCCGCCTTCCCGGCAACCCCCGCCTACCGCCCGCTGAACCAGCCTGCCTCCTCGGGGAACTGCGGCTCTGTGGCGACCTGGGAGACTCCAGAGACCGCATCGCCGCTTCAGCCGCCCTCGCCCGACGCCGCGCAACAGCTGACAACGTCTGGCGGCGCGTCGGCGGCCCGGAAGGCTCGGGAGGCCGCACCGCCGCTTCAGCCGTCCTCCTCCCCTGCCGCACAACAGCTGACTGTGCTTGGCGGCGCGGCGGCGGCTCAGGATGTTCGGGAGGCTGCGCCGTCGCTCCAGTTGTCCCCCTTCTCCGCCGCGCCACAGCTGACTTTGACTGGCGGCGCGTCGGCGGCTCGGAAGGCTCGGGAGGCCGTGCCGCCGCCCCGGTCGTCCTCCTCCGCACGGCTGACCGGCGGAGGCTCGGGCCCACTCACGGCGGCCGGGGGGGGGTTTGGGACCTACGGCGGATTCCTTGGGAGTCAAGCTCTTTCCCGCCGCGGTGCCTGGGTGGCTGGGAGCTTCGGGTGTAAATGACCACAGGGGGTTTCGGAGTTGGGCACGGCAGGGAGTTGGTGAGGGGGTGGAGCACGGTGATGGCGACGCACGAGAGGAGGCTTACCTGGTTGGGCGGCGGCCAAAGGGATTTGTAGGGGTGGGGTGGGGCAGTTATAGGGAATGGGAGGGCGTGGGCGTGTTTGGGTGGAGTATGGGTGGGGGTTTTGAGTGTGTATATAATAGCGTTGGCTGCAGATAGCGGCCAACGCTGGCTTTGTTTCCTGTTGCGGCTCTTGCCTTGAAGAATAAAGTGCTTGCAGATCGCATCGGAAGTCTCTCGTTCCTGTATTCGGCACTCTGCCCTGCTTGCTGCAGGACGAGTTTTGACTTGGAAGCCCTGCAGACACCCCGCCGACTGTCTCTGAAACACGTACGGTGGGCCCAATATTTTCCACGCTTCCGGTTTCATCTCCCCAAATTCAAATCCATATCTGATGTAGAGTGAAGCATATACAAAATGACTTGGGGAAAAATGTGTAACATTTCATTCCAAACAAATATGTGTGGGTTTACTTCCGCTATAAATTGGGTTAAATGAATTTATTCCTAAATAAGTGAGCTTAACGTTTCAATCAAGAAGCTCAAAGCTTGTTTGTATGGATATAAATTCTGAGTTACATATCAAACTACACAATGTAGTAATGTGATGGCAACGTTCTAAGGAAGCAGGCTGGACTCATTGTTTTCATATTATGAAAATGGGTCATATTTCTCAAGGCTTTTAAAAGTCTTTGCAATTAGATGCTAAGGATAGCAGAGAATCAGCTGGAAAGCCTCTTTTTCTTGAATAGTTAAGTGCCAATCACACTTATCTAGAAATAGATACCCCTGAACTTCTTTATCTCCTTTGTAATGAAGGACTCTTGTTGGATCAGCTGACTGCCTAGCATTACATAGAACTGCAGCTAGTATTCTGAATTAAATGTGTCCAAACTTTGCATGGATATGATTCGTAAGCTGATCTGTGGATACCACTCAGACAAGCTTGCTATATTCCAAGTTTCTGAAACATGTTAAACTTTAACCACCCATATTAAACTGCAGAACCAGTGAGTGTAGCATGTTCAGCATAGTATTTCTTTCCTAGTCACCTCCATCCATTCTAAGAAGAGAAACAGATGGCAGCAGCTCTTGTTATTTATTTATTTCATTTATAGCCTGCTTTTTCTCTGCGGTTCATGGACTGGGTCACCTTTCATTTCATCTCCACAGAAACAACCCTTAGAGGTAAATAGGACTGAGAGACAGAGAGAGGGACTGATACAACTCTATGAGCCCTGTGATTCGGTCAAGACTTGAATCTTGATCTCACTATTGTAGTCTCATACTTAAATCCCCTATACTGCCCTGAATGGTGAACTGGACATCCTGCAAACAATCCTCTACTCTCACTTCATATTCTTTGAATGTACAAACTTGTAAAGAATACTAACTTTGCAGGATCCTGCATCATTCTGTTTGTTTACTGTCTTGTCTATTTTGTTCAGCAATGTGGAAAGATTTGGAGCAAATTCTGAGCATGTAGGAGAGAAGTTATGTTATTGGGACAAGGTTGATTTTTGTCTTGCTTTGTTTATTTATTTACATTATGTTTATATCTTTATATTAAGGGTGGGCATCAGAGCAGAAGGAGGATTCCTAATCATATTTCCATTCTTAACCAACATACCAAAAAAGCCCCCCCAAAAAATCACACACACCCCAATATACGAAGCTATCTTTGGAAGAATCGGAATGGAGCTGAAGTGCTTTTTTCTCAGAAGCTACCTCTCCCATAGACATCTAACTCTCCCATTCTTCAGGGTGATGCCTGCTTACAATGTGGTGCTATCACCTCCTGTAGAGGAAGCCCAATTTCAGCTATCTAGTCAACATGTGTCACTCATACAGGCACAGAAGTGCAACCCTGAGTTTTATGTAAGACAATTAAAGCCAGTTCTAATGAAAAATTGCCTACTCCCAATGTGTAAAATTTGATTTCCCACACAGCACAGCCATGTAAAAAAATTCTTTAGGTCAGAATTCTCTCATCTGGAAGTCTGAAATAAATGGTCACTTATCTGACACCAAAACCAGCAAGTCCTCAACTTACGAACACAATTGAGCCCAAACTTTCTGTTGCTAATCTAGACAGTTGTTAGGTGAGTTTTGCTCCATTTTACAACCTTTCTTGCCACAATTGTAAAGTGAATCACTGCAGTTGTTAAGTTAGAAACATGGTTGTTAAGTGAATTTGGCTTCCCTATTGACTTTGCTCATCAGAAGGTCGTCAAAGTGGATCACGTTACCCTGGGACACTGCATTGATCATAAATATGAAAGAGTTGCCAAGTGTCCAAATTTTGATCACATGACCATGGGGATGCTGCAATGGTCATAAGTGTGGAACATGGTCATACGTCACTCGTTTCAGTCCCGTTGTAACTTTGAATGATCACTAAATGAATGGTAGTAAGTTGAGAACTATCTGTATTCAAAAACCAAATTTTAATCTTCCAGGACCTTAAGGTGGCTGCCCTTGGATCAAGTTGTCAAATGTTTCAGCTCTTTCTCTTGGGACTTGATCAAAAACTGGATTTTTCATGTAATATTTGTGTTCATCAGCTTCCTATAAGTGCAGGAATAATAACAGCACACACAACAACTGTTTGTATGCGTACATTATCAGTGGATAACAATCATTGTCCATGTCCTCAGCATTTCATTTCCCTCTATAATTTTGCCACCCCATTATTCAGTCAGGACACCATCTCAAAATATCCCTTTGTATATTCAGTGAAGCAGTTCCATTTTATAAAGCAGTTGCAATAAGTTTCATGATTACAGGGAAGGGGGGATGGTGCAAAATAAAGAAAAAATTCACTCATAATACATCTTATTTTTTAGTATTACATATATTACAATTTTGAGATATCCAGATTGCCTCTTGCTAGGCACAATCTACCTTTAGAGAGTAGATTGGATAAATATAGGCTCTGGTGCACTGTTAATCTCTGATGCTAAAAGCCATGTTCTTCTTTTTAATTCCAAAACCAAAGAACAAGCAGTATTCATAACTGCAGTGAATTATCAGGAACCAACAGTATTTTATTACCCTGAAACATCTTAAATATTGAATCAGTCAAGAGAAATCCATCAGTGCTATAAAGATAACTTGTTCTATGTACATTATTCTTGTAACAACAGATGCAGATAATGTTCAGGATTAGAATTCAATTCTTGCTACGTAAATCTTGAGACCAACATACTTCCTGATGGAACAACAAATTTAACATCTGCCCCAGGAATATATTAATTTTGGTGAAGATGAATAAGAACATGATATAAAAGAATTTATCCACAATTGGGTTGAACCGGTCTGGCATATCTGGATTCCCATGTTAATCTATTAATGCTAGATTTACCATCAGAGTTATTATTACACTGGAGCTGCATAAAATGCTGCTAAACTGCTGATAACCACAACCAAATAAAATAAAAAATGGTGTATGTGCAGCCATATGCTAGGCGTCTAAAAATACTTAATTTTGTTGGGTTTCCACTATGACTGGACTACAATTGTGCCCTTTGTAAATATAGTCTGATTGGTCTTGGTCTGATTTCATCTCTAAGATGTAGATCAGACCAAGAAATCTATTTTATTTTAAGATTAAAGCTACTTTTATTGAGATTGACTGTAGTAATAGAATCTTTTGAGCCTGATTATGTTTCACCTCTTCCCTCTCATACTTAGGTGAATTAGGGAGTGAGGAGGGTTTATACATACCTTCATTGTTTGAGCTTAAGTGATGTTTTCCTCCTCATTGCTATGGCAACAGATCTCCCCTCTCTCCCTCAAGGCCATCCTCTTTGCTCTCTACACTCTATGAATGATCACTATATTAAATGTGTTAACAGAAAAAAAGTATAACAAGAAAGAATTAGCAAGATTATATAACACAACGGATCACAGAGGTTCCCAGATGCCTCACAATATGAGCAGACTAAAATTCCTATCATCCCCAGCCAAGGCGGACCCTGAAACCCATGTAACAATGAGCAATGAGACTGATGTATTGGCCATGCTAAGCAGGTATGATAAGAAATCTAAAGCAATACATGTGGAAGTTCCTAAATAAGCAGAGAACTTTCTATATATTGTAAGTGGACTGGCACAGATACACTTAACTGCAGTTATCGTCTACCTAAATACAAATATAGAAGATACAATTTAAAAATGAAGAAAATAAAATCAAAGCCTAACTCTCACAACAATCCCATGAAGTGTTTTGTGCAGAAAGAATCTAAGTGATCCAGATGAGGAATAGGGTATATTTGCAGGTTGCAAATATAATGTAAATGTAAATGTAAATCAGGTTGCATGCTGATTTACAAGGATCCATCAAACTGAGAGAGAGTGCCAGGTTGGAATAGTGGTTAAGATTCTGGGCTAGAAATCAGGACACTGTGATCAGCTAATGATCTTGGATCAGTTCATCTCTCTGAGCCCTAGAAAGCAGGCAAAGGCAGAAAATCTGAAAATCTTGTCAGGGAAACTGCAGGGACTTGTCTCAAAGGTGCTTTTTCAAAAGGCAACTGGACTGGGTTGTTTTTTTCCCTGAGGAAGAAGGAGAAGATGTGTTCGCTTCTCATTCAAGAAACTGGATCATCCAAGAAGACGTTTTGCTTCTCCAAAATGAGAAGCAAAATGTCATCTTCTTCTTCCTCAGGGGAAAGCAGTCCAACTGCCTTTTGAAAAAGCACCTTTAAGACAACTATGACTTGGATGACTGAGAATCTCCACAGACATGCAGGAACTTGTCTCAACAGTGTTCAGAAATCAATACCAACTCAAAGGCTCAGACACAAAAAATAATAATAATCAAACAATAGGTCAGATTTTATGTCCATATAGATGTGTACTCATGGTCTGCAACAAGAAGTAAACCACTAAAGCAATTTTCCAGTCATTATAGAACATACCTGCCTTTCCTAATTCAACACTTTCTAGATGTTATGGGACATTAACTTCAAGTATTTTCAGCATGGACAAAGACTGGGAATTTCAGAAGTTAGAGGGTTGGCATTACAATTACAGATGAAAACATAGTAAAACAAATTAGAGATTTAAATCGTGCACCTATAAAGAGGATATATAATGTTTTAATTGAATTGGACTCGGAAACGGAATTAGTTAAAGATTTTATGATAAAGTGGGCACAAAACATACAGGATCCAATTCCGTTGGATACTTGGGAGGTAATCTGGGTCAGAAATGTTAAATTTACTCAGGCTCAAAATTTAAGAGAAAAATTTTATAAAATGTTTTATAGATGGCATTTGGATCCCAAAAAGTTGTCCAACATGTATCCTAACCTACAGTCTAAATGCTGGAGATGTGGTAGTTTAGATGCTACTTATTTTCACATGTGGTGGACTTGCAGAAATATAAAAGCTTTTTGGATTAAAATTTGGTGGAACATTCAAAAGATTTTTAAGAGAAAGATAAAGTTTTCTCCACAATTGTTTTTATTGGGTATTGTTGTAGATTGTGATACTAAAGAAATCAATTTGATGTTGAACTTGATAACAGCAGCACGGTTACTGGTGGGACAATATTGGAAGAAGGATAGTTTGCCTACTATAGAAGAATGGGTACTTAAGGTATCGAATCTTGCAGAAATGTCTAAGATTTCTGCTTATTTGAAGGATCATTCGCAAGAAAGATATATTTCAGTTTGGAGGAGATGGATAGATTATATTCAGAATAAATATGGGACTAAAAAGTCACATTTAGCTTATGAGTAGATTTTAGATTTTTATTAACTTTAGTATTAGTATTGATTGTATTTTTGTTTAAGTTATTATTATTATGTTTTTAATAATTTGAATGTATCAGTGTTAAAGGGGAGTTAAAGCACATTATGAATTTGGTTAATTTTATAATGGATAATTTTAGTTAGAATATGATTATTATATTTATGACCCTGTATTCAGCTCTGGGAAGTGGGGGGGGGGAGAGGGTGGTTTGGGGCGGGTGGGTTTTGGGGATATGTTTTGTAAAAAAAATTGTAAAACTCTTTAATAAAAAAAAATATGATTTGATATACTTTCTTGTAGAGAATATTCTCTCTAAATTTAAAGTTAAAAGTGATCAGTATATTAATTGATCAATTGAAAAAACACAGGGGAAAGTTATGGTCATAAGTTGTAATGGTCATAAAAAGGATAAACCACGGGAACTGACCTGATTTTACAATCTTTGTGGTAAGGTTATTAAGTGAACGCAGTGGTCATTAAGTAAACCCATGGACCATTTTTACCAGAAACCAGAAGTAAATGTTGATTTTTAGCAAAAATGTCATAAATTGCAGTCCCATGACAGCAGGATGCTGCAAAAGGCCATAAGTATGTGCCAGTTGAGTGCTCAAAATGCAATCATGTGACTGCAGAGGGTGGCCATCAGAACTGGATCAGAATTGGATCATAAGTACCTTTGGGGAGATTGAATAATAAGTTAACTGGTATACTGTATACAGTATACTGGTTACATAATGGAGTCAGAATGGTTGAGATCCAGACTCTACTCCACCCTCAAACATGGAAGTTTACTTTCACAGGGTTATTCTTGCAGACAAAAGCAGGAAAGGGTTTTGCAAAGCAGTTGGAAAAACCATGGGATCTATTTTAATAGTCAAACATAAACATTAGTAACACAGATTTTTAAAAGATGTTCTCTGGGTGCTCTTCAAATATGTTGTGACTATAAGATGATTAGGGGACTGGAGGCTAAAACGTACAAGGAAAGGTTGCTGGAATTGGGTATGTCTAGTTTAATGAAGAGAAGGACAAGGGGGGACATAATAGCAGTGTTCCAATATCTCAGGGGCTGCCACAAAGAAGAGGGAGTCAAGCTATTCTCCAAAGCACCTGAAGGCAGGACAAGAAGCAACAGATGGAAACTAATCAAGAAGAGAAGCAACCTAGAACTAAGGAGAAACTTATTGACAGAACAATTAACCAATGGAACAACCTGGCTCCAAAAGCTGTTAATGCTCCAACACTGGAAGTCTTTAAGAAGAGATTGGAAAGCCATTTGTCTGAAATGGTATAGGGTTTCCTGCCTAAGCAGGGGATTGAACTAGATGACCTCCAGCTCCCTTCCAACATCATCATCATCATCATCATCATCATCATCATCATCATTATTATTATTATTGTTGTTGTTGTTTCCCAAATTCATAAATAATTAACTATGCAATCATTGTGGCAAGTCTAGTTATCATGTTTCCATTCAAAAGATTTAAGATTTAAGTCAACCCAAAATTGTGTATGTTTGTCTTGGTCTGGCAGAAGAAGACACTTTCAATATAGTTCCATAAATGTTTAGTAGGAGTATTCCACTCATATTCATAAGGACTTACTCCCAGGTAAATATAGGTACAGTGCATTGATACATCAAGCTCTTTTTCTCCTGCTTATAATAACCTCAGTTATTAAGAAAAAGGGAATTAACTTTTGTTACCCTCCATGAAAGAGAACCAAAAGCTGTTACTGATATTGCCAAGGTCAATTCAAATAAGTGTTTAGGAATGAAATCCCAAGGGTGGCTTTGGAACAAAGTTGCTTTTCTCAACTCCACTTTCAGATCACTTCCACAGTCCAAGAGGCTCTCTGATAAGAAGTGTACTATGATCCAATATATTTAGAGGATAAAGTCAGAGAAAGCTGAAGGAAAGAAGTAAACGCACACAACCAGTTCAGACAATGGCACAATCAGCATTGGGGAGGAGGGGGGAGGGTTTTCAAACTAACACTTCTTGTCTTGCACAGAGGACTCACCCCAAAGGCAGCAGAGTTATAAAAATATTCACCAGTATATCCAATCTCTTCCAGTTACGATACTTCCCCTGAGCATACATACACCTTATAGCTAGGAGCCCAAAGCCCAGTAGAACCATCAAAGGAAACAACATGAATCTTTCTCAGATTCAAGGTATATTTTTCAGTTAAAAATTAAAAAATAAGAGTAATCTCATGTATTATTTCCATCTATTTCTTGTCCAGGGCTCACTCAATCTACTCTGAAAGGGCTCTCAATGGGCTCCCAATCTTATGGGGTATCTCTTGTTTACTGAAAGCTACAGATTTTCCCAGCCATACCTAGAGACATCAAGGAACAAAACTGGGATATTTAGAATGCAAAGCAGGTGCATTACAACTGAGCTATGACATGTCTGGAATGTGTTCAACAGCAAGATTAAATGTCAACCACCCACAGACGGCTTCATCATCCATTGTTAAATGCTGTTCATGCTTTACCATAAACCTAGTCCTCATTGTAGTCCTGGCACCTGAATTACTCAGTAATCAAGAAAGGTTATCCAACTATAGTGCTTAAGATGTTTTTTTCTAAAAAAAACTTATGTGATGGGAGGGGGCATAGAAGAGAGAGGAATAATTGTGTTTTGTTTTTAAATTTAAGTAGCCAAATAAACATATCTTCAATCAGCAAGCTATCCACTTTCTATGTCAGAGCAATTAACCTATTTGCATGCACTAGATTTCAATTAGCATATATTAGATTTCAATTAGCAATTAACAGATAATTCCTTTGTACTACAGAATACAAAAGGTTTCTCTGTCACCCTCGCTCTTTTTGTCAAAATGCTTTTTTGCAAACAAATTCCTTTCAAATTAGGTAATTATTAAGAGAATATATTAGAATATATCCTTCCCACAGAAGCCATCTAATTTTTACCTCTGTTTTGTCTTCTTTTTGCCTTTACTAAATACAAGTAGTTAAAATTCATTGAAATATTTGAAGTATCATCTGTTTTCATAATTCTAGCTGTTCTGTATTGTTTGATTGATTACACCAAATAAGTAAGCATTGTTTTTTTATCCTAAAGTCTTCTAAATTTTAAAAACACATCCTTTTTCCAGATCGTATAGAAGACAAAGCTGAAACTTACTTAAGCCCCCCTCACATACATGCATTCTTTAAATACCTTTTTCATCCTCCTGTATTGTTACAAGTGTTGTGTGCTGTGCATTTGGATCTAAAATGCACTTAGCGTGTAGAGATTTTCATAAAGGCAGCTTAAAAGGCATACCACAGTGATTTATTATTTATGCAGCTATAAAGCTGAAATGGTTGGGATCCAGAGCTGTATAAGTATCTATATATTAACAAAAAAAAGCTCAAGGTGACATAAACCAGGAGATTTTAGATGGTATTGATGAGCAATAACAATGAAACAAACTCAAAAACAACAACAAAGTCTCAATTATTCAGTTGAATAACCCCTATGTACATGTCTGTGTGTTAAGAAAATTCACTATTTTTGGAAGCTGACATTTTTGTGAAGAAAAATGTTCACAGCCCAATCATGGCAACAATTCTCCATGAACATGTAAAATTTATAATAATCTATCTCCATAACAATCCTTCCAGGTAAGACAAAAAATAGACAAAACTTCCCACAAGATCTTAAAAGGAGAAATAGGATTTTGCTATTCAAAGCTCCCTGTCCCACCATGGTTATCTCTGACAGGCTTTGTGGAGGTAGGTAATTTTGAAATGACAGCAGTGCCTAGCCATCTATGTTGAATATTGTACTAGCAGATTTTCCATGTCTTATGCTATGCCAGAAGTAGCAATCTCAAAAGCTTTTGCCAACCAGTTGTATTTTGGCACCTAGTATCTATCAAATTGAACTGCTTGTCCCCCCTATGCGGTAAATACATATACATCTACCTTTTTAACATGCACTGCAGCATCAAGAAAATATGCAAACCCACCAACTTCATAACAGAATGGTTAGATTTTCGTCTTAACTTCACGTGACAGGGGCATAGCATTAACTGTGTCCTGGTTCAAATATTGAACTTCCCCAGTGTGGTAAACAGAGGGATGGGGTAGGATGTAGTGTGTGCATAGTTATGTGTCCGGTTCAGGGCAAAAAAAAAACCCCCAAACGGTGAGGTTTTGGATATCTAATCTGAATTACACTTGAATTACTCTCACAAAACAGTAGACAAGTGTAATGAATCAGAAAGAAAACATGCAATGTGTGGACAAACCAAAGTGATTGCTTTGTGGGACCCTTCCAGAGTGTTATGGAGATATCGATCTATGCAGTCCTAAAAGTCCGGAAAAGACGGCTATAATTGTTATGGTTCCATGAGCCGTAACTTTCTTCTCTTGTTCTCGGAATACAAGCTGCATCTGGGAGATCGGAGAATATTTCAGCACCACGGATAGCGATATGACTTCGATTTAGATCTCGTGGCCATCTAAACGGAAACCGAAGATCGGGGACTGTATCCCTACAGACAGGCTGTCATTATGAAACGGAGCGGTATGTCATGATCCCCAGTCCGCCATCACATTCGTTTATCAATCCCCATCAAATAGCAGGCGCTGCATGGAGAGAGCGCCCAATGTCACCTTTCCGAGAAGGCAAAGGAGCTATTTATTCCAGGCGCGAAAAAGACTCAGCCGTCTCGTAGCTTCCCACCAATGAAACCAAGCAAACATCCAACAAAAAAAAAAAAACAATGCCACCACCCTCCCCACCCCCCCACCCCCAACGACCTCGGTTCCTACCTGGGATGGCCAGATTTGCCAGCGGCACTCTTTGGATGCTTTGGGGCAAACTTGCCATCCAGTCGGCGAATTTCAACTCAATCTTGCCTTGCGACGAAGCCATACTTGGTGCCTGCCAAGGAAACCGCTCGCTCGCTCGCTCGCTCTCTCGCCTCGCTCAGCCGGTTAGTAGCACCGCGGCAGCCCCTCCTCCTTCTGTCGGCCTCTGAAAGCTCAGCCGCTTTGCTCGTCTCCAGCCCTCTCTTTGCTAGAGAGAGTTTTACGCGCCACGCTGCGCCACGCCCACGGGTGGATGGCGCAGGCACGTGCGGAGTCGACTTAATATGCCAAATCCTCTCGGCTGGAAAAGCGCCAGTCCGGGAAGCGCAGCTGCCGCCCCGCCGCCTTCCCTGGCATTTCCCTGCGCATCTTCCGTCTACCTAAAACTCCGCCAAAGGCTGAACGCGCGCCTGGGGCGCAACGGGGGCCTGGAGACGCCGCTCCTGGATCGCCTCCTGGGGAAGGTCAGGCCAGCCGAGAATCAACAGCAGGCTCTTCTCCCCTGTGGTGCCACGGTGGTGGTGGGGGGGGAAGGTGAAACAAACAAGAAGGGGGGCTTTTTTTCTCGGGGGGGAATGAAAATGTGCGCGATCTAGAGAAAACAACAGTCTCCTGTATCTTGCGCCATCTTTTTAGCGCCTTGGCTGGGAGGATTGTTAGGCTTAGGCGCAAAAAAGGAGTGTAGCCTTTCTACTCACATTCTTTCCCCCACTCCAACTCAAGCCTACCCTATCGTTCAAGTGGTTTATTGGGATCGGGTTCATGCTGGGTGAACGCAGCCTTCAAGATTCAACCACACCATTGGGAGTGCCATCTTGTCACACCCTGCCTGGGAGATAGGCCATTGTAATTAATGCAAACTGCCCCTTAGGTATTTGCCTGCAACAAGTATAAAAGGTATGAAATTGCACTGTGGCATCATTATAGACATTTTGTTATTATAGGTAGCTGCAAACAGTGGTCATTTTCTTTCTTTGTTTCACAGAGATAACTTAGCTACTGTCCTCCAAGCTTCAGTTTTGACAACTGCCATGTGTCCTATGGAGATTTGCTTTGAAGACAACTGGGAAGTTGCTGGTAATGCTCAACATGGCTGCAAATCTTATGCCCTTTGAAGAGCACTTGTCACTGTCTACAACTGTACGGGCTACCTGGAGCTTAGCAGGTGAATTTGAAAGGTCTAGTGCCGTAGTAATGTTTAAACAGCTTTCATGTTTAGTTTGTCCAAGAGCATATCCACAGATCCTTCAGATTTGCAGAGATTGATCTTCACAGTGCTACACATCTAAATTTAGGGAGAAATGAGGGTCTTCTCTGTTGTGATACTCATTCTTTGAAATGGTCTTCTTTTACTTCTGAGACTTCACACTCATTATGTTTTAAGGGATGTCTAGTATGTCTTCTTCATTATTATGAAGTGTACTAGTTTGTTATTATAATTGTACTATTTACTATTGATATGCCAGTTTGGTGAACTGATTAAAGCACCAGGCTAGAAACTCCCACCTTAGACATGGCTGGATGACTTTGAGCCAATCACTCTCTTTCAGTACAACTCACCTCACAGGATTGTTTTGGGGAAAATAGGAGGAGAAAGGGGTATTAAGTATGTTAGCTGCCTTGAGTGTTATCAAAATAATAAAGGTGGAAAAATAAATTAAAACAAGTTTTACAGTATTTTTTCTGACAAATATATTAATTATTTTATTTGGTTTTATTATTGTTTTTGTGGATTGTAATCTTACCCAAATAACAAAAATCTGTTCTGTGATCTCCCAGATTCTATGCCAATCTCTTAACCACTAGACCAAACTGGCTGTTCCTGTCAATATCTCCTTAAAGACAAGTACAGTGGGGTCTCTATGCTGGACTGGATCACAATTGTGCACAACTCTAGTAGAAGGCAAAGGGATCCTTACCATCTTTACTTTCCCAGATTGCTGTTTTCAACTTTCAAAGTTCAACTTTCTTTTGTCTTTTTTGTAGACAAGTGGGATCTCTTCCAAAGTCTTGTGCCACTTCATTTTCCAAGAATTCTCTGCAAATTGGCATGTATGTGGGACCCAGAAGTATCCTTGGAATACAGATTATATCACAGCCTGGTGCTTTAATTTGCAGCTGGCTGGTCTCCCATTTTTGTTCCTTTCCTTTTTGTTTTCTAATTCAAAACAATATTTTAAAATTAAATAAGGTGGAGTCTTACAGTTTCTGAGATAAGTATCTGTAAACATATGGATGCCATGCTGGAAATGAAGGGGCAGATGAGCAGAGAAAATGACAAGCATTATTTGCCTACAGAGAAGACTGGAGCCAATGATGCCATCTCTTCTTTTTTTGAAGACAAAAATGCAAATGAAAAAGAACTGATCTTCCAACTTCTATGTCTTGCTTACCCTTCCCAGGCAATGTGGCTAAATAGATGGTGCTCTGGAGAGAAAGAACCACTGTCCCAACATGCTTGCCAGCCTTCTCTGCAACATCTCAGCTGGCCATGGAAGAAACAGCCTTCTAACTGTCTTACTCATCTGATTCTGCTTAGAGGAACATTTCTTCTATGCTAAAACGGTAAAAGAAAAGAACAATGGGTCCTATCCAACAACATTTATTTATTTTATTCTATTTATTTTTATTAGATTTATATACCGCCCTTTCCCGAAGGACTCAGGGCGGCTTACAGGGTATTTAAAATCAAGCAATACAAAATACAAAAGTTAAAAAACAATTTAAAAAGATCAAATTATCCCTTAAAATAAAAACCCCAGTTAAAACTCTCAGCCTGGGCCGGAGAGCTCAAAGAGCCAGGTCTTCAGGTCCCGGCGGAATGAACGAAGGTCGGGGGCAGTCCTAAGCTCCACGGGCAGCTGGTTCCAGAGGGCAGGCGCACCCACAGAGAAGGCCCTCCCCCTGGGTGTTATCCGCTGGCAATCTTTTATCGGCGGCACCCTGAAAAGACCCTCACACTAACATGAAAGTTAGTGTGAAGAAATGCAAGGTTTTACACTTAGGCAGGAAAAACCAAAAGTAAAAGTACAGATTAGGCGAAACCTGGCTCAAAAACAGTAACTGTGAGGGGGAACTTGGAGTCCTAGACGATCACTTAAATGTGAGTCTGCAGTGTGCAGCAGCAGCCAAAAAAGCTAATTTAAGATTTAAGGTGCTAGTACTTACCTTTAAAGCCCTACATGGCTTAGGCCCAGGATATCTGCAGGACCGTCTGCTGCCAGGGACGACTTCCCATCGCCCAGTGCGCTCACACAGAGAAGGCCTCCTCAGGGTGCCGTTGGCCAGACAGTGTCAGCTGGCGACCCCCAGGGGGAGGGCCTTCTCTGTGGGAGCACCAGCCCTTTGGAATCAACTCCCCCTTGAGCTTCGGATGGCCCCGGACCTCCGGTCCTTTCGCCGCGACCTCAAAACGTTCCTTTTCCATCAGGCTGACCTGGATTGAAGATGGGTTTTTTAAAAGTTTTAATTTTTAACTGTGTAATTAATATTTGGGGCTGTTATTTAATTTTTTTTCTTAACTTTTGTACTGTTGTTTTTTATTGCTGTTAGCCGCCCTGAGTCCTCTGGGAGATAGGGCGGCATATAAGTCCCATAATAAATAAATAAAAATAAAAATAATACAGTCCTTGGTTGTATAAACAGAGGTATAGAACCAAAATCAAATGAAATATTAGTACTGCTTTATAAAGCCTTGGTAAGACCACACTTGGAATACTGTATCCAGTTTTGGTCACCACATTATAAAAGAGATGTTGAGTACAAAGAAGAGCAACTAAGATGATTAAGGGCCTGGAGACAAAAAATATATGAAGAATAGTTGCAGGAATTGGGTATGGCCAATCTAGACAAAAAATGGTCTAGGGGTGACAGGATAGCAGTATTCCAGTATTTGAAGGGCTGCCACAAAGAAGAGGGGTCACCTTATTTTCCAAAGCTCCAGAAGGCAAGACAAGAAACAATGGATGGAAACTAATCAAGGAGAGAAGCAATCTGGAACTAAGGAGAACCTTCCTAACAGTGAGGACAATTAACCAGCGGAACGGCTTGCCTTCAGAAATTGTAGATGCTTCATCACTGGAAGTTTTTAAGAAGAGACTGAACAGCCACTTGTCTGAAATGGTATACGATCTCCTGCTTGATGACTAGATGACCTCCAAGGTCCCTTCTAGCTCTATTCTGTTTGATAGAGAAATCTTTATTCATTAGTTCCCCAGACAGCAAGATGGGAAAGTGATGCTGGTGTCTCCAATTGTTCCCCTTGACAAGTAGTTCTTGACTTAATGTTTAAAGACCAAAGTTACAAAAAAGTTACAACCCATCCTTGAAGCCACCTAATTCTCATGGTCACATGATCACATTTCAGGCACTTGCCAGCTGGCTCACATTTATGTGATCGCATTTTATGACTTTCGTGCTGTTTTCCAGCAAAAAAATATCCATTGGATAAGGTGCAGTCAGACTTACAAACCTGGTTTTATTAACAACTGCAATGACTGTTGTTAATGACTTACAACCAAAATTCCAGGCTCAATTGTGGTTTAAAGTCAAGGCTGTAACTTTTTTACAGCCTGGAATCTTCTAGTTGGATCAAGACTGCCATTGAGCATTTTAGCTCCAATCCATTTGGAAGGCTGATCTAGTAGTCTGCACATTTATCCCTCTCTACAATTCAAAGAGACAGAAACTTAACAAGAGCATGTAGCAAGAAAAACTGACAGGAACCAGTGTCCTGCTTATTCGCCGTTTGCAAGAACATGGTTCACTTTTTATCTTCTTTCCTTGACTAAAACATTTATTTTCCGTGTCTTTTTATACTATGCCTCTTATTAATTTGATGGTTTTCTTATAGTTGTCAGCATTTTCTTCCCCTCTCAGTTTAATTCTCTCTTTTTTTTGTCTCTGACCTAATTCTGTTCAGACCCTCTTAGCTGAATAGCTGTAAATACAGTTAAGTAATTCAGGATTTCTTATTACTTTTGCATCCTAAGCAAAGCTTAATTTTGTTTTCATGCAAATCACCTATCTCAAAATATTTTCTCCTAGAAGCTACAATAATTCTCTCTACACACATTCTTGTTTGAGCAAAAGTGTCTACAATACTAACAGTATCAAACACACACACAAACACTGACAACCAGATGATGACACAAGTGTAATGATGTCATCACACATGTGTCATTTCTCCAATCCCACCACTACACACATTCTTGTTTGAGCAAAAGTGTCTACAATACTAACAGTATCAAACATACACACACACACACACACACACAAACACTGACAACCAGATGATGACACAAGTGTAATGATGTCATCACACATGTGTCATTTCTCCAGTCCCACCACTGACACCACTGTACCCCCTCAGATTAAAGCATCCTTGGATACAAACTCTAGTGCAGAACAAAATCTAGTTAATAAATGGTAGCCTATCAAATGTGTCAACACAGAACTCCAAGTTCCCTGTTGGTTTGTTTACTGATTGATTAGATATTATTTTAAAAAAACAATACCTAGTTTTTGGATAACAATAAGCAAGGAATCTTCTCAAAAGGGTTGAATGCTGGTTTTGCTTCTCCCAATCATTCAGAAAGAGGGCAGGAATTAGGAAATGCATGACATCCAGGCTTCATATATATGCTATTTTCTGATACTAATAATACAAAATGTCTTCCATTTACTCATTGGGTTCATATGGTTTTTTTTTCACAGGAGCTTATGACAGCATAATACTCTCCTCTGCTTGTATCCATACAGTAACCTACAATAGTGATATAGGCTAAGAAATTCTGTCTGAATTCAAGCATACTACTAGGTCAGGATTTTTTACCCATGGTATTTGAGAGAAGCCATATTGGCTGTTTCACATTAGTTTATAATGAGCAATTCTTCCTATTAGTAAGTCAAAAGCAAACACATCAGTAGTGCACTTCTGACTCATGCATAGACTCAGTGGTACCAGACGGTCTAAGTCAGGGGTATCAAACTGCCGCCCCGTGAGCTGGTTGCATCATGTGGAGGCCATGCCCACCCCAGCTCTGGCAATACGAAAATAGTCGCGATACATTGCAACACATCACATGACGCGACGAGTTTGACACCCGTGGTCTAAGAGGAGAAAATGAAAATAATACTCAGTGAAGAGCCAAGCCTCAAAATTCTAGGAGCTATTTTTTCCTCTTATCATATGCAAAATCAGGGACACAAATTTTATTCTCTGTTATTCACATCACATAGATAAATTCTCTCACTGTAACAGTACAATCAGAAAGCTAAAAAACCCAGGAGTATACATTGCACTTCAGAGTTAATAAACAATAGCATCTGCAATAGTGGTGAATACAATAACATATTGGTATATTGGCTATTGCATAAAATAAGCATAAAATGTAAACACAATGATACACCATGCTGGTGGAATCAATCTTGTGACAGACAGTGTTGCAATTGTTCAATATTTTACAACAATCCTAGAAGTCATTGTTGACTTTTCTATGAGCAGAAAGAGAACAGAATTTTTAGGTTTCTGTGGTATTTAAAGAAATGTGGCATAACTGAATCATTTTGCAAAGGAAAGTAAAGAGGGCTGTGAGGAAAAAGAATGTGCCCAGCAGATTCAATTTCTCCTGTACAGCACATACAAAATGCTTTTACAAAAGGATGCCGTTGCACATCATAGCTTGCCAAAGAAAATCTCAACTATGTTTTGGTCACAATATGTTGGTGAGATGAGGAGCTGAATTTCCCAAATGTGTGATTTAAGGAGGAAGGACTGAAATCTAGCTCGTAGAGACTGGCAGAAGACTGCCTGCCTATTCTCCACTGACCAGATATGGCCATTGGAAAAGGGTGACTGTTTTTCTTAGGATATGAATTCTGCTGGATCATACTATGAACCAGTCATTGCTTAGGGAAGCAAGCCATTCTGGGACAAGAACATGGCTCACATCTAAAAGAGGCAGACTCTACATGGCACACCCGGTTGCCCCTTTTGGTCCCCGAACAACCACAGAATGAGGCTTGTATTGGAGGAGAGTTCATGTCACTCAACCTCTGGCATTTTTTTTAATTCCCTGAGACTGAGGCTTACAATGGAAGACACTGCATATAAATTTATCCAATTCTTGCACCATTTGAATTAGAGCAGAATATCATTCTTACCATGGCTTTTCTCCATCACCACTATGACCTACCTATGTTCAGGCATGAATGTGATGTTAATGCTGGACACAAACCCTGATCAATCTGGGTCATAAAAGGATGCAATGCCTCTGAGAAGCACCAACATGTGCAGCATGGAGATGGTCTTCTGTTCTTCCCCAAGTATCATGACATTGACTGATTGTTTAGAAGATGATCTTTATGTAAAATTCCCAACTAGACATCATGTGGATTGGCTGTCTTTGTACATGGGCATGCAGTAATATAGTCAGACATCAGTGATTTACAAACAAAATACTGGAAAAAAAATTGGTTTGGTTGGTCTACTGCTTAGAATCAGTGTGTGCATTGTTTGTGTGCACATAGTACATCTTCTTGATCCCTGTTGATGTTGAAATTGAGCGTTGAAATTGAGGATTCCTTTATATTAAAGTAGCAAGTATTTTCATCTTCAAAGGCACTTTGACAGTTCCACAATCAATAGGTTAAAAAAATGCTCTGAATGCATATCACACCTAAAGTTAACAAACTGTCATCAATGTAGCTGTTATCTTTTCTGAAAGTTGTGTAATAATAGCTTCCTTTGTTTCAGAATTTTTGACTTAGGCATCCATTCATCATTTTGCTCCAGGCAATGCATTTACTTGTGCTTTTTGATTTATGGAGACTTCAAAATATATTTCAATTGTATATATAAAAAAATCTATACTAGTTCTCTCTCTCTCTCTCTCTCTCTCTCTGTGTGTGTGTGTGTGTGTGTGTGTGTAAAGCTTGAACATGCATTTGGTTCCTGTTTGATGCATATCCAGTTGATGTACCATCTTCATAATCATATGCCACATTGTACTTCAAAGACACCATAAGCAGAACATAGAACAGATCTCAGCTACCAAAGTCCTAACCAACGCCAGCTTGCAAAGAGTCAGAGTTTTCTATGTATCTTCACTATCACCTAATGATTGTCCACGTTTTTGCAATCCAAGCAGTTTCTTCTGAACCCCACTGTTTCCTCTAGTCAAAATACCTACAACCATTTTGGATTTTCCTTCTGCCAAATCACAGCTTTTCTGAATCATTTTGGCAGAATTTGAAAATCACAAGGTCTCCATTTGGTATACTGTATGTCTCCATATTTTAATAGCACAGAAGTTTTAACCTACACATGAAAGTCATTTCGTATGCACTTTGAATGCTCTTTATTTAGACTGAGATTTTGTCCATGGCCAAAACTTCTGCATTTCATCAATAGAGGGCAACATATACCCACCCTGTTTTGCTCACATTGGCCTTCCTCTGAGACCAAACCAGGCCTCTTACGCCAGAAAGAACCAGATTCTTGCAGATGTCCTGCATCCCCCATAATTATGAGTAATACGTCTTTCAGGAAAGCTTGGTTACTCTTAGTGATGTTTTGGGGAAAAAATGTTTATGCAATAGAATATTTGGGGGAGGGAGCAGACCCAGGAACATGAATTGAAAGTTAACTAAATTAAGTTCTCAACAGATAGCAGCCCAGAATCTAAACTAGGCTTAGTTACTGTTTGAATGGGAAACCACTTGAGAACACCAGAATTGAAAGCTGGACTGTGAAATCGAAAAAGTAAATCACGGAAGGCGGCAATCTCAACCTTTCTCTGTTGTTGAGTGTTTTTGCCAAGTCACTTACAGGGATATGTGCAAAGTAGTTGTATCCCCATAATTATAAGTATCACATCTTTCAGGAAAGCTTGGTTACTCTTAGCAATGTTTTGGGGGGGGAAATGATGCAATATAATATTTGAGGGAGCTGAAACTCAGCTCGTATCTGGTGTTTGCTAAAAGGTTTAGGATAGACAGCATATTGAGAAAGGTATGGGAAGATGAGAAAGTCATCTAAGGTATCTTTGCAAGTCATGTATAGCTAAACCAACCTGCTGTGCTCCTTCCTAGCAGTCTGCAGTGAGCAGTGGCAGAGTGGGGTAATGGCTCAAATCAGAAGGATGGCAAATGGAGCATAAGAATGCAAGCCTTCGGAACATGAATGCAAGTTTGATACATAGAGAAATGGAGCAGTATTTGCTTCACAATGTTCTGCCTGCCATTTTGACACACACATACACACACACACCTCATAGATGCTGCTGCAACCTGCTTTGTGGGAAGAAAAGAGTATAGGAGGAATTTTTAAAAACTCACTTTTCACACTGGTCCTTCACATCATTTGTACATGAGGCTACTGTGCTTATGTCGTGTAAAGGAATCCCTGCGGGTTTTACTCCACTAATAGTTGTCGACTATAGGGGGTGCTCATCTCAAGGCCATTGAGCCAGGGCTGTCCAAAGACATTTCCATGGTCATATGGCCAGCATGATGTCACGGAGCGCTATTATCTTCCTGCCAAAGTGGTACCTATTTATATACTTGCATTTGCATGCTTTTGAACTGCTACGTTGGCAGGAGCTGCATGGAGGATGGGAGGATGGAAGCTCACCCCATCGCGTGGCACTCGGGTTTTGAACATGGGCTGCTGGCTTTTCAGCTGACAAGCCCAGCATCTTAACTGCTGATCCAGTGCATTGCCCCTCTTTATGTCATGTAACACATGTAACAAAGCCAGATCTTCAGCTGTATGCTAACAGCCACTCTCTTGACTTTCTTGACCTCCCTCACAATGTCCTTACCTGTAACAGAGTACTTCAGAGGAAATTCAAAACGTTGTGAGAAAAAAATGTCTAAATTGCTATGTTTTCAACAATATCAGTGATAGAATTACTTCAAAAGAATTATTATGAAAAGTTTCAATTCAGGAAATCTCTTTATGAAGAAAAAGGAAATTGTTAAACATATACAATAGATGTAAATTGTATATTTGACTTTTTATACTTTCTTGGAAAGCCAAAGGAATTATCTGAAAAACACAGAACTTTTCACCCAATAAGAACAATGTTTTGAAACAAGCTATCTTCCCATTATTGTTTTTTTCCCTCCCACTCTTTTTTATTTCTATAAAATCTATAAATCAGCAACAGAAAAGTTGTAGTTCACTACATACTACTAATTACATTGTAGGCATCTGTTACCATCATCCATGCTTGCTGAATTGAGTGGGAGTCATAATGAGCAGTTCTTCATATTATAGGCCATTATTTATTTGTTGGTTGGTTGGTTTATTATTTATTTATTTATTTATTTATTTATTTATTTGTTTGTTTGTTTGTTTGTTTGTTTTAATTTTTATACCGCCCTTCTCCCGAAGGACTCAGGGCAGTGTACAGGGCAATACAATAAAATACAATATATAAAAATTTAAAGAAATATTAAATACAACAGCCCAATTCAATAAATTAATACAAAGCATTAAAATACCCCTAAACCCATCAGACCAGGCCGGCTTGCTCAAATAAATATGTTTTTAGGTCACGTCAGAAGGAGCGAAGGTCGGGAGCCATCCGGAGCTCCACTGGTAAATGGTTCCAAAGGTCTGGCGCGCCCACAGAGAACGCCCTCCCCCTGGGGGCCGCCAGTCGACACTCTTTGACTGACGGCACCCTAAGGAGTCCCTCTCTGTGGGAGCGCACTGGACGAAGGGAAGTTGATGCCGGCAGCAGGTGCTCCCGTAAGTAACCCGGACCCATGCCATTTAGGGCTTTATAGGTCGTAACCAGCACCTTGAATCTTACCCGGAGGGCAACCGGAAGCCAATGCAGCTCACGGAGTAGAGGTGTTACATGGGAGTATCGGGAAGCCCCCACCACCACTCGCGCAGCTGCATTCTGCACCAGCTGGAGCTTCCGAGTAGTCCTCAAGGGCAGCCCCATGTAGAGAGCATTGCAGTAGTCCAAACGGGAGGTCACGAGTGCATGAGTGACTGTGCGCAAGGCATCCCGGTCTAGATAGGGCCGCAACTGACGCACCAGGCGAACCTGGCGAACATTATACTTAGAGACTTTCATCTCTAAATGTCCATGTCCACCATTGTCCATCAGTGAAGAAGATCTAACTCCATTCAAGTGTAAGTGAGCCAGCAGGTGACAGTTCCAGGTAGAACACCCATCAACAATATTCTAATGGACTCTACCACAGACTTATGTTCTGTGCAAGTTCTACAAAGGGATTATTGAGTCTATAACTGTCTGGTTTGGCACTGCAATAAAACAAGACAGGTATAGACTTCAATGGATAGTTAGAACTGCAGAAAAAACAATTGCTACCAACTTGCCTTCCATTGAGCAAGAAAGAGGGCTGTGAAAATATCTACAGACCCCTCGTATTCTGGACATAAACTGTTTCAACTCCTCCCCTCAGGATACCGCTACAGGGCTTTTGCCTGCCAAAACAACTAGACACAAAGACAGCTTTTTCCCCCATGCCATCACTCTCCTAAACAACTAATTCCCACAATGCTATCAAACCTACCTAATAGGGCTGTATTACTATTATCTTTCTCATCTTTCCTATTGCCTGTTTCCTTATCTTCTTATGACTATAACTATGTTGTTTGTATCTTATGATTCATATGAATTGTTTTATTTAGTATCCTAGTATGATTTATGTTGATTGCTTATTTAGTATCCTATGACTATCATTTAGTGTTGTATCTTATGATTTATGATGAACGTATTTCATGTTTATAATAATGATTTATCACTTGTTGCTTGTATGTACACTGAGAGCTTATGCACTGGAGACAAATTTGTTGTGTGTCCAATCACACTTGGCCAATAAAGAATTATAATTCTAATATAGCAATATTGCACATGACTTTCTCTGTCCAAGATAACAATAGGTTTTAACTCTAAGTAGAGTACTCAGGGGTTGAACAGTCTAGTTTGGGCAATTGTATAAACAGGACTTAAGTACTCTTGCTATAATTTAATCTGGAAAAGCCACTGTTCTTCCTTGTGATTTGGGCAGGTAAATTCTTGCTTTGAAATTACTAAGGAATGGGCTGGATTCTTTCTCTCAGCACATCATTTTAGCTCTGTTGCTAATAATGTATTTTTAACTCTGAATTGGCCTCATGAAGGTGTTGTATACACAACCTGTGTAAGGTTGTGGGATGGAACACATTGGGTTTACTCTCCCCATTTCATATTTAACTGTGATACCTATAAAGAAGTTGGTCGCAACCAAAGCAATTTTTTTAAAATAGTTCATTTGCTTGGAGTAAAGTTCAAGGTATTTCAGCTTCATGCAAATATGGAGAATTAGCCAAAACAAGACATGGCATCATTTTGGTGAAACAAAAAAAGGCAGAGAAAATTGAGATCACAGCCCATATGGAAGTGAGGTTCACCTTTTCTCATCAATGAAAAATGTTCCCTTCTCAAGCTGTTTTAAATAAAAGAAATCAGGCAGTTTATTTTTAAAAAGTAGCAAAGAATCCAAAACTGGCAATAATTAATATATTCTATTTTTTAAAAAACAACATTAAATTAAATTATGGCAACACGATTACTCAATTTCTCTACATTCATTTTTATCACGATCTTAAGCATTTTTTTATAAATACAACCTATTTTTTGTATTTTTTATTTATAAATACAACCCATTTTCTAGTAGTATGCTTCAATAATACAATATTTCTCTGTGACTGCGTGCAAGAAATTTTCTTGGCAATATTACAGTCGTGGTTTGCAAATGCCTTCTTCCTGGATATTTGTTCAATTTCTCAGCCTATTGCATATACCTGAAAGCCTCTTGAAGTCTCCTATCCAAATATTAACCAAGGTCACACCTGCTTAGCTTCTGAGACCAGCCAGATGTTGCCATTTCCTGAGGCTTCTCATTGGAAAAGTTATACATAGAGTAAAAATTGACTGTACTTGTAACTATAATTTTCTAGAGTCACCTGAAGCCCTTGAGCCAATGTCAAAACTGCACACAAAACATCAGTTCAGATCTCTGTTGAGAGTTCACTGTCCTTCTGTGCAGTTGTGTCACTTGGAAAAGAAAGGATATATTTAGAGACAAGAGGGGAAATAAAAGCAAATGAAGGGGGGGAACTACCTCTAAGAATGAATTGATACTTCCACTTCCCAATCAGTACTGTCTTTTACCCTTCTCACTACAATAAACATTTTCTTTTTTAAATGCACCACACAACAAAGATTATCACCAAATGGAATTACATTTTGATTGGAAGCCGAATAGTTAGTTTCAATGTGATAGAGATCTATATCCTTCCGTTAGGTTCATGAATTGTCAGAGTTGGACACCACTTCTGTTAAGCCAATACAATATATACATACTCCCAACTTTTCTCCATGTTACACTCCTCCAGTTCTCAAATATATTTCAATAAAAACTTTCAAAAAATGCTATTATAAAAATTAGTTCCACTGTAGCTAATATATGACCCATGTTTTTCAAAATATTGGTCCTTGGCTGAAATATGTCAATACTTTGCATTATAGAGCAGAGCTCACAAATCTTTGATAGTTACCTTTGCTTCACCAAAGTTTCAAGGAAAGTCCTCCTTCGAAGCAACTCATTGAAGCACCACTGGACCCAGCTTCCTTCATTGGCTACAGTGTTTCCTTTATTTAGCTGACAGTTAAAGCAATTAATCAGTAGAATGACTTGCTTCCAGAAATTGTACGTGCTCCAACACTGGAGGTTTCTAAGAAGAGATTAGACAACCATTTCTCTGAAATGTTGTAGAGTTTCCTCCTTGAGCAGGGGATTGGACTAGAAGCCTTCAAGGTCCCTTCCAATTCTGTTGTTCTGTTAGTCTGATTAAGTTAAAATGATTTTTGTTCAGCACATGTGGTGATTTCATTTAAAATGAAACTGGATTAGCTCAGCTCTAGAAGGTTTCCTCAAGACCAACAGCTCATGCTTCATCCCATCTGGGCAGAAAGACATGTCTCAGTCATCCAAGGCATCACACCAGAATGGCTGCATTGCGGTCTCTACAAGCCTACAGGTAGTCCCCAACTTAAGACCATTTGCAGTTATGATGGTACTGAATAAAAGGGAATTATAATTGATCCTCAAAATTCCACCTGTCTTAGCATCCCATGTTTGTACTTCTACTGGTTCCCTAGCACCCTGTGAACAGGTGATCATCATTTGCAATCTTGTCTGCCGACTTCCCCATAAAATCAATGGGGAAACATGTAGGTATATTGCAAGTTGCTGGCAAATCTATCCTATGAACTCACATTCTCCCAATTGGCGTGGTGCCTCTCACATACCCCCATGCTCCATCTTCCACCCAGCAGCTTTTGGACTTGCAAATTCATTCTGGGGTGTGTGTGTTTTTTCATTGATTGTGATTGTGGGGAGCTGGCAGGAAGTTGCCTTGCCTAATGACCATGGGATTCAGTTAAAAATAGCAATCAGGATTGCAGGTACTGCTGTCACTAAGTAATGTGATCATGATTTATTATTACATCACTTAGCAACAGAAATTCCAGCCCCAGTTGCCTTTTTAAGTTGAAGACTACCTACATTACATGCTGCAAGAGATTCCCATTGCTTAGCATTCAGTATGAAATGTTCCTGCTTATTGGAGTTGTGGGATTTAATCTAGATCCCATTTCAATTTATAGGCAGACATGGCTGGTTTTCAAGAGACCGTGAAATTCAAAGGGAAAAAGATTTGATCCCAATCAATTGATCAAAGAGTCCATGCAGGATTTATCTGTGGAGTCCTTGGTGTTCTTTGAGCCTGTTTGTTTGCTTGTAAGCATTTCATTACCTGACTAGTAATATCCTCAATGCTAATGAGTGTGGAGTTTGCTCCCTGCTTACATACAGTAACTTGCCCTGCCAGTTTAGGCCAGAGTATGGGTTTTCTCCTTGATTGTTCCTTGATTAGGGTATTGTTTTCTGCTTCATTAGGGAAAAATACCTATAAAATTAGCAGGATGGAATATACTAGGCAAAAGATAACAGATAAACGGCAACTGAAAATGGCTTAAAAGGCTGGAGGGAAAAGGAAAGATAATGTTTGATGTGAATGTAAAGCTACAGAACATCAATGGGGAAGCTATGGGCCTCCAGAGAGTCACTTGTTCTCATTATAGCTGAAGTTCATAATCTCTGAAAGCTTTTCACAGGGTTCTTGGGACCTCTGAAAGTAATCTGAGCTGTACTTTTTAATGCACGTGAGGGGAGAATGATTGATAATTGGGCTAATCATGTCAATTGTATTTAATTAAATGTAAATGGAACAACCCCCTTGCTTAACTCTTGTTTAGCTTTTGTAATGTAGGGTTTTCTGGCATGCCACTCAGAAGACTGATGTTTCTCTTGTAAAGGATGCTAAATTCAGGGAGATTTTTCCCAGAATCTTGGGCATGCAGGACTTTCATCTTTGATCAGATTGTGAAGGTCACATCTTGAGCTACAGATGTTGTTTTAAACTGTTGAAATTGGTGTTGAGGATGGGTTGGGTTGTCTTATACTGTAGAGCAGGGATCTTCAAACGTGGCCCTTTTATGATTTGTGGACTTCAACTCCTAGAATTCCTTAGCCAGCCATGCTGGCTGAGGAATTCTGGGAGTTGAAGTCCACAAGTCATAAAAGGGCGAAGTTTGAAGACCCCCTGCTGTAGAACATCCTCTGTGGATCATCTGCAGGGTTAGTGATGCTCCAGGTAGGGATATAGCTGTCACTTCATTGAATGAAGTTCATTGAGCACAATATATAATAATAATATAATAATAATAAGTTGGAAGGGACCTTGGAGGTCATCTAGTCCAACCCCCTGCTCAGGCAGGAAACCCTATACCATTTCAGACAAATGGCTGTCCAGTCTCTTCTTAAAAACTTCCAGTGTTGGAGCATTCACCACTTCTGGAGGCAGGTTGTTCCACTGGTTAGTTGTTCTAACTGTCAGGAAGTTTCTCCTTAGTTCTAGCTTGCTTCTCTCCTTGATGAGTTTCCATCCTTTGCTTCTTGTCCTGCCTTCAGGGGCTTTGAAGAATAGCTTGGCTCCCTCTTCTTTGTGGCAGCCCCTGAGATATTGGAACACTGCTATCATGTCACCCCTCACCCTTCTCTTCATTAAACTACACATACCCAATTCCAGCAACCGTTCCCTATATGTTTTAGCCTCCACTTGTTGCTGTTGGTTCTGACTTTTACCAAATTTAGCCAGAATGGTCTATGATCTGTGGTGAAGGATGGTGAAAGTTGTAATCCAACTATAAATGGAGATTATACCCTTCGGAAGAGAGTATATGCACTGACAATGTTACCTAGTTTGGCAATGAGTTGTTTGCAAGAAAACAACCAAGCTCAGAGAAACCAAGGACCCTTCAATCAGAGCCTTTAAACGACGTCTCCCATTATGTCTAGGTATTAAGCTTTCCATGTAATGGACATGAATTTGGGCAAACTCTTGGAGACAATAGAAGATAGGGGACTTGGCATGCCATGTTCCATGGACTCATGAAGAGCCAGACATGACTTTGCGACTGAATAACAACAACAACAACAAAACAACAACAACAAAACAACAGTTAAGCTTTCCAAAATATGCTCTTCTGAAGGTGCCTTTAGTATCAGAGGCCTATCTTTCTGGCATATTCTACCCCTTTGAGAGTTGCATTTTGCCCATCATTCACTCAGCATTTAGAAAACCCATAAAAATAAGGTTCTTTTTTACCAGGCTATTAGTTGCTAATTTCTCTTAGCATGAACTTTAGGTAATTTATATTAAAAACCACTTTACCATATTTTAACTTTATGTATCCTGTATATTCTGGGTGTTTTCTATTTTATATAAGCTGCTTTGAGTATGCAATGTTTGGAAGACATGCTATCAGTTGAATTAACCCATGATTAAACAAGTCTTTGGGGGAAAGGCTTCTTTATTAACAGATAAATTTCTTACTTTTTTTCTTCTTCTGATGAATCTAAGTTAGACTACAAGATATTCTTCACTTTTTATAGAACAGACCATTTCATATATTAAAATACTTGGGGACTTTCCTAGAAGATATGCACTGCCATTCTTTGTAATTAACCTTAATTACAATTGAATACCATTCAGGCTGCAATTATTTATGCATTTCTGATTTCTGAACTGTGGGATCATTAGAATTGTGATCCCAAACCTCCAAAGAGATCCTTCTTTTATTATTCTGTGAAATTGGATGGGTGGTTTAACAAGATGGAATTTAATTCTGCTTTAATTCTGCTAATAAAGGACTCCTGACATGGGATTCACATCTACATCTACATCCTAAATTAAGCAGGCTTAAAGACTACTTAATTAAAAACAAAATGGATTATTGCTTCTATTTGGTCTTTGGAGGAAAGACTTTGGAGGAAAGATGCAAAGTCCATTTATGAAAAAGCAACTGCAGAACTCTCTATATAGTACCAGAATTTGCTAAAAATAAGTTCCATGTATGGAACTTATAGAGGCAGCTGCATCCTGAATCATAACTGGTAAGGTTTAGGTGCCATTAGCAATTGAACTGGAGAAGTATATACTTGTTGGGACTTATAGATGAAAATAGATCAAACCATATCAGCCAGTTTTATAGGATGAATTTCTGGTGCTAGGAAGACCTCCTTCAGTTGCTGCCTCCAGGGAATCACTGCAGTCAGAAGTGCCAACTTCCAGCTCAAGTATCCAAATAAAAGTCCAGGATTATTTTCATTTCTAAAAAGCTTACTGTTTATTGAACATGGTCTGGTAAAGGCAAGGTAAAACTAACTCTAAAATCCCAAGGCATCAGACTATACCATATAACAATGACTTTCCCAGCCAAATTCCCCAGATAGCTCATGTAAACATGCTTTCTTTGTTATGGGATCCATCTGCTATCTTCTGCACACCTGCTAGAATGTCCTTGAAAGGTTTCCATACCACTGACTTTCAGCAAGCTGCCGTAGAACTGGAGAGATTTCACTTCTCTAACTCAAAGATCCCCAGCCTTTTGGGCACCATGGACCAGTTATGTGGGGAGAAGTTTTCAACGGACTGGAGGGGCTGTGGTTTTGCGTGCTGACTGCATCCTGTGGATGGGGTTTTGGTTGTTTGAGCAGACCAGTTGCTGGCATGCCACGGCCCGGTACCAGTCCATGGACCAGGGTTTGGGGACCCCCGGGGTCTAACTAACCCATTCAAAAGCAACACCTCCCCCCTCCTTATTCTAGTGACAAGATGAAAACAGAGGGGCACGTAGCTGCCAAAGTTTCATTCTTGACAACTGGATTCACCTATCATCTTAAATTACAATTCCTTAAACATGGCTTGCTACATAAATCATAAGTAAATGGGGTCAGGATTGTATTAAGCCATAAACTGGGATGCATATATTTCAATAAGATATAATTTTAATTGTTTTTGACTTAGCATGACTTAGGTAAATACAATCATTTAATCAATGTATATGGTCTCCCAACTTGCAAATTGCAAATGTTGGTGTATTAAACATAGTTTATTAGTGTATTACATGAAGTTGGCCACATATGGCTTGCTCTGCAAATATAGCTAACTATACCATAGCTTACTGTGATGTTTGTATATAGGAAATCTACTGCCTTCCAAATATTGCTGTCAGAAAAACTCTCAGCATTTTTCACTAGTCAACAACCTTTGTGACGCTGCACAGCAACATTTGGAAAACCAACAAAATCATAAGGGCTAACCAGTTATGAGCTAAAATGCCTATAATCTTACTTGGTCTAGTTTGTTCATATTTATATATGTCCTCTAGAAGCCTTTACGTATCTTTATCAATCTGCATATTCTGAGGATCAGCAAACCACAAACACATTTTTTAAAGAGTTTGGGGAATTCAAAGGGTAATATTGTACAAATGTTAAAGAGTAATATTGATATTTACAAGGTAGTGCAATAAAACCTCTTTGAACTGCTGTACTGTAGTTCTCTAAGGCTTTGCTCATATCCAATGAGCTCCTGTTGTTTGGATGTTGAAAGGAGGCATCATCTTTTAAATAGTAACACAGCAGTTTCCAAAGGTGTGAAGAGCCATCGAAGAAACTAGTGACACTCTGTAAATACCAATCATTATGCTGGATTTGATCCAAAGACTTGAGAAGGTTTTGATGCTTTCTTCATAAACACTCTGCAGTCACAAAGGCCTGATTGAGTTATTGCTACATGATTATGATTTTCTGCACATCCCTGGGATTTTACTGTGTTCTTCCTGTACACTTATTTATTTAGAAAATATTATATGTTGCCACGAGAGATGTGAGAGCGATCTGGCTGTGACAACTGTCACCCCATTCATCGCCAGGGTTGATTTGGCTGATCTGGCTGGCTAGGCGGGTGTCCCCTTCCTCCCTCACCACTTCATGTGCATCCCTCCCGAAACTGCATGCTCAGTGGAAGAGGACGGCCATTCCAGATAGAAGGAGTGTACCGATCTTCGGTCAAGGGTATACGATATGTTGCCATGAGCAGCATGGTGGCTTAGATACTTGCCTCCCAATTGGAAGATTGAGAGTTCAATCCTAGGCAGATACAGGTGTTTGTCTACAGGGTACAAAGAGAAAATAGCTGCTGCAAACTCAGCATAAGCATCAGGAAGGGCATCCGGCCAGTAAATGCTCACTTGCATTTAGTCACGCCAACTCCATCCCAGATCAAGGGATTAGAGGGTCATCTATATATTACCTAGTGAGTATGCTAATATACTATGCCTAGGACTTACAAGTATTTTATTAAACATATATAAGAAGCTCATTTTCTAATTTGGATGGATCAAGAGCAGCATTTTCTATATAAGCATAAAATCTGCAGACATGTTAATGCCTTTCATCTCCAAGGAAGGAATGTAGGAATAAAAAAAATAAGAAAGGAAATTGGGCATCTGAGTTTTTTGCACGAGAGAGCACACTGGAAGAGTTTGTATAAGTGAAAGCAGAGATTATGTCTACATTGAAATTAATACTAGAAAATACATTGTTTATAGATGAACAAAATGTATTTTGAACTCACTGCAAGTATGAACTGAATCAATCAATTAAATGGATATCCGGTCAGTTTCATGGTTGTGGCTGCCTCTTTAATTTTTTTGACAAACACACACACACACACACACACACATCTGCATTCAAGGAAGAATCCTACTTATCAGAAAAACTGGAAAGGAAGACTGGGATGGAGAAAGTGCAATGACTAGCAGCAAAAATGGATCTAGATGAAGTCACAGTGCTGAAGCTTTGCTTTGTTCCTTGAAGACATCTGAAGGGCACAGTCAGAAGTGTGTGCTGAAAACAAAGAGTAGGACATGTCATGAGAGTTTTTCTATTTAACCCAGATAAATAAAATTAGGCAGGATTGAATCCCTCTCCCCTCTCATGATGCATGATAAAAAGGGGCAGAGCTTGCACTGGACCAGCTGTACCCGCCACCTTGAAGACAGAATCCATTTCTGTAAATGCCTTTGTCCTCAGGGATTGAAGATGACTGAAGAATGCCAAGAGACTGAACACCTGGGCCAGGATGCCAACCAGTATATATGTAGTCCTTTTTTGCCCTTAAAGTACAGTAGAATGAAATTAGAGTAATTAGAACTAACCATGTGTATGTACATGTTAGATTAACATCACAGTTTGCAAACACATAGAATCACCAAAAACCTAGGCTGTAATCTTGAGTGCAGAGGGGGGAAAAATACCTCTGCAAGGCAGCTTCAAAAGCCAGCTGGCCTTTTTTTTAATCAAGCAACTGGGAGAATGAAGTGGCCAAGCCTTGAAATGCAATTAGCTAGTAGCAATTGTTGCTTGTTTTACTGTGCTTCCTAATAAATGAAAAACAAAACAGGAAAGTTGTTGTTGTGCTGCGTCTTTCATCAAATCCTAAATTCTGTTTTTTGTCTTATATTAGCCGATTATATAGAATAGAGCTGGAAGGGACCTTTGAGGTCTTCTAGTCCAGCCCCCCCCCCTTAAGCAGGAGAACCTACACCATCTCAGACAGGTGATTGTCTAGTCTTTTCTTAAAGATCTCCACTGCTGGGGCACCCACAATTTCTGGGGGTAAGCTGTTCCACTGGTTGATTGTCCTCAGTCAGGAAGTTTCTCTGTAAATCTAGGTTGCTTTTCTCCTTGATCAGTATAACTGGTTTTCCACATCACACTAAGCCAAACTGTTTTTTATGTAAAATGAGACACTGTGATTTCAAAACTATATGTTCAATAAACTGCAAATCATGATTTTGCAAAGAGTGAAAATCCAGCCAGTGAATTGGTTTCCTCATCTAGTTTCCTTCTATTATAAGAAGAAGGAATTGTTTATTTTATAACAGAGTTAAGGAGTATTTTTCTGTCAAAATCCAACATTACCTTAATTGAAACCTGTCAGCAATGTAATTTGAATCCAAAGTGGATGAGCGCAGAATCAAAACTAAGCAAAATTGAGGATAGGACTTTTTCCTGTATTCACTATATAACATACAGCTTCCATATCTGAGTTACATTTGTTGGCTATCATAGTGTGGTCATCTGGAGTTCGCCACCCAAATATGGTAACTATAATAAAATAAATCTGATGGTAGCATCTTCCCTAACCTGAACAGGTTTTCCTTCATCAACTTCCTAGTGGGCAACCAAATGCATATTAATAACCTAGAGTAAGTCCATTATCAGGAAGAAATGATACTGATCCTCAAAATACTGCAGAAACATGGATTGAGGAGGGAGAAAGGCTTCATTTGACTGGTGGTCCAAAAATCCTAGCCCTTTACAACAGTAACTCTGTTTATTGATCTTGCTTGTTTACTGTTACCCAGCTTTTTTAATTGTTTTATGAGCAAAGGTTTCAAAATAAAGTATTTATTTGGAGAGAGTTTCCATTTGTCATTTCCCTGGCTGGTACTAAAGTATTATGAATCTCCCCTTGTCCTATAGCTCTATCTATGCAATTAACAGGCATCATAAATGCAATAAATTGGGCAAGTTATCAGTACTGCTTCTTATGTTAAAAGGTAGAGAGTTGTGCGCAGCTGCTTCTCTTTTGCCTTAGAGTCAATAAAACTGTCTTTTACCAAGCTGATATTATGCCTTCTTAGTTAAATGCATCCCCATTTAGCAGATCAAATCAATAGATGTCTGTAACTGATTAGTGTCATTGCTGTATTTGAGATGTTTTAATGACAACTGACTGCATAATAACATCTTGTTTTATTAAGGGTAAAATTGAAAGTCAGTTCAGTTTGTTCACAGATGCTGTTCGATCTACATCCATGAGCTTTTTTTTGTTTTTGTTTTCGTCTTGCTCTATGGTTACTGAATGGCAGCATGGATCTATGCTTAATTTGCTGCAAATGGAACACACATTGTTTTCAATCTTTTTTTAAACCCAGTGAGTCATTAAGAGCAAATTATTTTCTCTTGGCCTTATCTTGAAAAAAGGCAGCACAATCTACTTGCAGAATTGTAGTATTAAGAACTTCTTGTGGAAAATCACAAATGTACTGGCTTTCTGTTCCCATGTGTTTTGGTGGCTTCTTTCAAAGTATCTACAGGATGTGGTTTGTAGAAGGTAAACTAAGGTTTCTCAACCTTGGCCACTCTAAGATATATGGACTTTACCTCCCAAAAGTCCATAGAAAGCATAGTGGCTGGGGAATTTTGATAGTTGAAAGCCACACATCTTAAAGTTGCCAAGACTGAGAGACCCTGGTCTAAAGGGACACTGATAGCTGAACATTATTAATGTTATTCTAAAGAAATAAAATATGTGTCAACATCCAGCTCGAGAATCCAAATCAAATTCCAGGTTCATTCCATCTCTGAAAATCTTACTGTTTATTGAATACACTGCATGGTAATGTTGAAGCAAAACTAACTCTGAGGTTCCAACACCAATTCATAGACTTAAACAATAATTTTACCAGCCAAACCCCCAACATCTTATGTAGTCCATATAAACAAGTTCACTTTTTTATGGGAACCATCTGCTTCAAATCCACACCTGTTTTGGTGTCCTTGAAAAGGTTTCAGGCTCTCACGGTCTTCAGCTGAATCGTAGAAGTTTCGTTTCTCCATCTAACCCACTTGAATATAACACATCCCCCACTAATCTAATGGCAAGTTGAAACACAGAGGGACATACCTGCCAAAGTTTTGTAACATAGCTGTACATGATTCAAATATGATTCAAATTAGGTGCTTACAAAAGTACAACACCTTAAAAGCAGCCACATCTGTATCTTTTATACATAATCTTGAAAAAATATACACAAATGCTTTGAAGAGGTGCTGGATTTGTACTGCCACAGGTTCCAAAGTTCCTCTTCTAAATCACTATTAAAATGCATAATTAATATTTCTTACACAGAGAGATCTAAAAAAAGGCTTGTCTGTTGGGCAGAGGGAACTGCTACCTTACTCACATACACATGCACACATTCTGGATTCTGGATTCTGTTTGTAATTTTATCATGAACCTGGGAATGAGTGAATGAATAAGCAGAAGTGAGGCCTTCTGCAGGTAAAGGTTATCCAATTCAAGTAATTTATTTCTTAAATTTCTATGCCACCCATCTTCCCTGCAAATGACTCTGGGTGAGTTATAATAAAGGAATCCTTTGAAATTATTACTGTAGCCCATTTGTCTCTTGCCATTCTCTCAAGCTTTGGGCTTAAAATGAAATAAAAAAAGAATCAAAGTAAGCTTGTCCTCTGCTACTTGAAAGAGGTTCAGGGGCAAAAAATCAGATATTTGCCATTCTTTTGACTCATTTCAGAATTTCTCCCCAAACATTTCCCTGAATCTTGTTGGCAATGATAAATAACTGGAGGCTATCCATTTTAGTCAAATGTTTCACAGAGCATTTTGCATTAAGAAAGAAAGGAATAGAGGGCTCTTCTCATATACTGCCTAAAAGACATGATCTTTTATATTTCTAAATAATGAGATAGGAGAGAAATATCACCCAGTTGGCTAAAGAGACCTGCAGAATTATGGAAAGAAGAAGAGGGAAAGGGAAAAAAGAAATCAGACAATTTAGAGTTGTAAATGTGACTGGCCCAAATCCAGTCAAGGCTTCAAATTCAGAGATAAAGCACTATATTAGGAGGGTAAGGCAAAAAGTATGCAGACAAGGATTTGGAATTCTGAATGCTTGCGCCAAAGTCATGATTTCTATGTTCAATAAGATGGTTGGTTGTGAATATGGTTTCCAGTTGTCTTTAACACAGCCTGGGTCTTTTTATGCACTGGGTGTTCAAATCCTTTCTGGATTCAGTTGGTGCTAATTAGCCCTTGGCTGGTTCTCATTTACTCTCAAGGAACCTGGCTTTGTGCCTTTCTATTCCATGATCCTGCCTGTTGCCTGTCATAGGGGGAGGATGTTGATGATTTGACTAGGGATGCTTCTGAAACTCACACAACCACTTCTGTATTGTCATAATTTCCAGGACTCATATTTGTCTTCTTTCTATTCCCTAGTTTCTTTCCCAACTTTCAAATTTCGCATGTCAAAAGACGAATGGTAGTATTTTTGTAAAATAATCAGTAAACGTCTTGTAGCTGAGCAAGGAATAATTTTAAAGAATTCCTCAAGAATTCCAGCTTTTAAACTAAACCTTTACCCAAAGTATTTTTTTAAAAAAAACAACCTTTTTTTTAGCAGCCTTTGGCTTTTATTTCATTTGCATACGAGTGTCTTAGTCTTTGTTGGTTCATGTGTTTCACTTGTGTGCTTCTAGGTTGCTAATGCCAGAAGTCAAGTAATAATTTTCTATAGTCTTGCAATTTCAATGCTAGATTTACAACACTTTACTCAGTTGTGTAAATTACTTTGATGAATAGGAATATGTAGATCCCTCTGGCATACTCAGCTTAGTCTTGATTTCACTTATATGACAAATAGAGTAATTACTTTAACAGATGATTAATCTATCCTTCCCCAAGCTATCTACTGAGGGAATCTGTTGAGACAGCAACTTCTGGCAACTTGCAAATTCCCTGTCAACAATTCCAACACATCTGGTGGACTTCAAGTTAGAGAATTTGGTATTAATCTATAATGGTATATGGGAATGACCTTGGGAGATGGGGGAAGAGCTGCAGACTAAACTATCATTGTACAAAAGTCTGGGGAAGCAGAGAGGGCATGAGAAGCATTTCAGAAAGCACCTTCCCTACTTTTCTGGAGAGTAAAAAGAAAGGAGGGGAGGAATACTTTCAGACTGGCAAAATTCTGCTGATATAATCTTACAATAAGGATAGCACTAATATTCATTGTTGTGATTTTTGTCCGGATTACCTCCATCCATTATAGACCAGTCTTTCTCTGCAAATTCTTTAGCTTCCCTTCCCAAATGAGAGCAGTGGACTAGGGTCAGGAAGGCTTCAGTTCAAGTTCACCTGAGTGACTACGAGCCATTCTTTCAGTCTAGGCTACTTCATAATCTAGCCTTCTGGGGGATACCACACTCAGCTCCTAAAGGAAGTATGTGACATAAATCTAACAAATATATCAACATATGCTGTTGCTTGCAGTGTTTCTATTTGTGAGTCAATAAACTTTTTGCAAGACCCAATGAAATTCCCAATTTAATCCAGTCTGTGAATTTCAGCATTTGGTTTATTTGGCTTCTATTCAGCTGATGCACAGCAACACCGTTTCTTTCTCATTAAATTATTTATACATGCTATTCTTTCCCTATTTATATTTCCTTCATACAATAAATGAATGCCAAAGAACCCCGTATCTGATTTTCTCTCTGGGAACAGGAATAAATTAATTTACCAGCAATCTAAACATCATATGCGCACACAAACAAAAAATCACAAACAAACACAAGCCTGCACCCTTTTTCATTGTTTGTTTATATGAAATAGCAACACAGGAAGTTTGCAAAATATGCACCAGACTCCCTAAATGGACATTTTATGTTAAATAACTTCAAGAAAAAATAGCATTAAAAACATTAGAATTTAGAACAGGTTCAAAACCTTGACATTGATAATAAAGGAGTAGGTCCAGCTCTGGAACAGGAAGATTTCATTGTGAAAGTTGTGAAAAAGTACCATTTTTTTTCTTTTTAGATATCCTTCTTTTGTGAGGGTTTTGTTGTTGTTGTTATTTATTTATAGAAAAATGTGCTCCATAGCTTTTCTCTTCCAAAAAGGAGCCAGTCAAAGTAGTTTACATAATATGGTCAAAACACAGTCAGAAACCTGTTTCAAATGCACTGCTATTAGAGCACCAGTGGAGAATAATGCAGGGAATTGCCATTTATTTATTTCCCTGTGCCATAGTGTTATATGGACAGGTGTCCAATAAATAGCACAGGTAGCCCTCAACTTACAACAGTTCATTTAATAACTGTTTGAAGTTACAAGGGCACTGAAAAAAGTGACATGATCATTTTTCACACTTATGACTGTTGCAGCATCTCCATGGTCACATGATCAAAATTCAGATACTTAGCAACTGGTTCATATTTATGACAGTTGCGGTGTCCTGGGGTCATGTGATCCCCTTCTGACAAGCAAAGTCAATGGGAAAGACAGATTCACTTAACAACCGTGTTACTCACTGAAAATTGTAATGATTCACTTAACAACAGTATTAAAAAGTTGTAAAATGGGGCAAAACAAATATTTCACTTAGCAACATAAATTTTGGGCTCAACTGTGGTCATGTGACAGCGGAAGACTCTCCTGCTAAATTAACATGGCTCCCTTTATAAGAGGAACACTGGCATGTTTCTTTAAGGTGGTACTTTTATATTTGCCAAATCCAAAATCCAGAGAGGCGCATTTCTAAGAGGGAAACCCCTCCCTCTTCACCCAACCAGGATGCACAAACACATGCCAAGTCTGCTCTCTCATCCAAGATTGAATCTTCTTGGGTGAATGATTTATCCAAGAGTGAATCAGATTTGTTATAGGTGGACTTGGCATTCATTAACAAAAATCAGAAACTAAGGATTTCATATACCTGATGACCTAGTTCCTGGGGTGACAGCAGATACAAGAAGTGGGAATTAATCTCAAATAACCAATCCCCTTTTCCCAAGAATGACCCTCTCTTGCCTCCCACCGTATTTTCATGACCACCTTGTTCTGCATCTTTTCTGTATCTCAGATTTCAGCATCTGCAATCTCTGCTCCTGCCTTTAGTATTATCCATCTTATATTCATGTCCTTACTTCCTCTATCCTCAGTCATCCTCACAACCTCCAGCACTTCCCACTGGTCACCTCTGGGTGTACTTGATAAGGTCACTAGTTGTCCCTTGTTCCATTAAAACAGAATGAGTAAAGATAAGGTTTTATTTAGGCAACTAAATCCCATGTTTTCAATAGCTTTAGATCTCAGCCAAAACCTCACCATTTTCCCTCTCTGTATAGACAGGGCAGTTCTTGTCCATGCCAAATTGAAAAGAAAGACTGGAATACAATCTTATTAGACTTATCCAGTGCTTTTTTTGTAAAAGAAAAAGGTGCCGGAACTCACACATGTCATACAAACCGACTTGCCTATCCTACAAGGTTCCATCCAAAAAAGGTGCCGGAACTCCGTTCTGAGCATTCTATGAGAAAAAAAGCCCTGGACTTATCTATAGCATGCTCAACAAATTTACATGATTCCACTAGAAGACTCTCTTTCTCTCTTTCTTTCTCTCTCTCTTATCTATCTATCTATCTATCATCTATCTATCTATCTATCTATCTATCTATCTATCTATCTATCTATCTATCTATCTATCTATCTATCTATCTATCTATCTATCTCAGGGTTGATCTGTGAAGTTCCTGGTGTTCTTTGAGCCTGGTTGTTTTCCTGAAGAAATTACGTTACTCAACTAGGGAGCATCACTAGTGCTAATGAATGTAAAGTCTGCACTGTCATCACTAATACAGATGATGTTGCCTACTTGGATAATGAAATGTCTGCAAGTTCAGACAGCACCAAGGACTCCAAGGTTTACATGAAATGAAGCTAATTGACTAAAGAACTTTCATGCATTCTAAATTCTCTTGTTGGAGGGTCTATAAGCACCAATGTACTAAGTCCATAGACTAAATCAAGGTCATCTTCTGAGAAATGGGTGATTCTGAGGTAAGGAGTATAAAATCCCAAAATCTAGAATATACAGTATGCTGAAAGGGAAGTAACATGTACTGCATATTTTATTTATTTATATTTCATATTTCCCTGGGAGAGGGGCTCTGGGCGATATATATTTGCATCTTACTTTTTTTTCAGGAATCAAAGGTTATTTAATCATGCATGCATTCCCTCCCCTTTCTCAGCTCCTCCACCTCAATTTTCCAGTCCCTACCTGTTCCTCTTTCTCACTTCTACTTTGGTTCCAAAACCTACCTCTCCTTACTGTTTATTAGCACTCTTAAGTGTGAAGAGGAGAGAATAAAACTTGGATTATAAATACAAATCTTGTTATTTCTGCAAATAGAGAAGATAAGGGGGAGGGGGGAAGGAAGTGGTAACAAAATAAGCAGTTCTCTCATCTCAGAGATGGGATGACACATCCAGTAAACAAAATGACTAATATTTTTTCTTTTGTACCAAGACGAGTTTCACTTTGTCTAAGAGCAATCTTTTTAAAAAGGGGCTACATGTGTGTGATACATGGGCAGGAGAAGATACCGTGTTTTCCCCAAAATAAGACCTGTCCTGAAAATAAGACCTAGCTTGATTTTTTGGGGTGGGCCTAATATAAGCCGTACTCCCAAAATAAGCCCTAGTTAAGACTCCTGCCTCTTCCCTTTCACTCCCCTGCCAAGCCAGACTGCCATGCTATGGAGGATGGGGGGGGAGGCTTGGTTTTTTATTTTTTTATTTTAATTCCATTTATATCCTGCCCTTCTCCGAAGACTCAGGGTGGCTTACAAGCTTAGCAGTAGCCTTCATTCTATGTATATGCCTGCTTATTAGGGCTTTCACACACACCCCAAGCGGCATTATTACAAAGTCAGCTTAATTGCCCCCAACAATCTGGGTCCTCATTTTACCTACCTCGGAAGGATGGAAGGCTGAGTCAACCTTGAGCCTGGTGGGACTCGAACCTGCACTAATTGCAGGCAGCTGGGGTTACTTAAGGCTCTGCGCAGGGAAAACCGGTCCCCCTCCACTGTTTCAGAGCCAGGGAAGAGTGATGGCGAAAGGCCTCCACCACTGCTGCACATCAGCTGCATCCGCCACTCGGTGGGCTTTCTTCGGTCCCCATCACCTCTGCCCCAGCCCGCAGATCACCTGCCCAGTGGCGACTTCTGCCTCTTCCTCCTCCACTTGCCGTTTCGGTCCTGTGGTGCTGCCTCATGCCGTCTGGTCCCCCTTCGCCATTTCAATGGTGGGAGCGGTGAAGACCTGCAGCTCTGCATCATCCCTGGGCTGGCGCAAAACGGCAAAACGCTTCCCAAGACTTTTTTGGGCCGGTGACAGTTTATTCCTTCCAGCTGATACATTTTAATGGCAGTGCAAAAATTACAGCTGACCCCTGTCACCAAGTCTTGGGGGGAGCTCAAATGGCACTTCATCCAACTTTCCATTTCATGAGAAAGGACCAGAAAGAAAACAAAGAATACTTCAAGTGAATAATTGGCTATGTTCCAGTTACACCCTTTCCTGGACCGATAATCCCTACTGACGGTCACCTCCCATCTTAAGTATTGCAACTTGCTCTACATGGGGCTGCCCTCGAAAAGCATCCAGAAGCTCCAGTTGGTGCGAAGTGCAGCAGCCCACATGGTTTTGTGCAGACATTGGTATGCATATGTGGACCCTCTCCTGCGGGAGCTGCAATGGTTGCCAATTTGCTTCCAGGTGCAATTCACGGTGCTGGTTGTCACCTTTAAAGCCCTTCATGGCTTGGGACCTGAGGGACCTTCTCTTGCTGTTCAGTTTCACTAGAGTGGGGAGGCAAGGAATGTTACGGGTCCTGTCCCCTAAGGAGATATATCTGGGAGGACCCAGAAGAAGGACCTTCTCCATGGTGGCTCCCTCCCTCTGGAATACCGTCCTCCAGAAATTAAACTGGTCCCCACTCTGACACTCTTTCAGAAGGCCCTAAGATGTAGTTCTGCCAGCAGGTCTGGAGAACCCAGAGTGGGATAGAGCCCATTAAATGGCTGGTATAAGTGTGTGCTGTCATCAGGTTTGGGGGTGCTATTATGTTATTTTATTATTATTTTTTCTTTTATATTGTGTTTTTATTTCCTGTAAGTCGCCTTGAGTCACTGTGCGCTAGTAAATTTTCTGAATGAATTAATTAACAAACAAACAAACAAATAATGTGGACAGGAAAGGTTTGGTTTGGTGACCTTGATCTGTTGATCCTAAATCAACGGCTGGCATGAAATGGGTGGCACCTAGCATGAATTGATAAAAGCATCTTTCATCAAAGCACAGAGAAGTTGATTTGGAGGGCTTTAACATAAATTCTTTTGGGGTGGGGTGGGAATGAAGCCCTTGAAGTAAGTGCTTTGGATAAAGAGGTGTGCACCATAGAAAGTGACTGTTGAAATAAGGCCTCTTAAACTACTTTTGAAAACCAGGAGGAATATTAGCTCATAAAGAGAATAGAATAGAATAGAATAGAATAGAATAGAATAGAATAGAATAGAATAGAATAGAATAGAATAGAATAGAATAGAATAGAATACCTTTATTGTCATTTTTTCCTGTGGACACAACAACAGCACACATTAAAAATGAAATTTAGTTGCTTCCTCTCAATGTGTATACATTCATAACACACATTTAAACATACTATATACAACATAAGTATAGACCTACACCCTTACACATAAGTAACATAAATATTAATCACTGTCCATCTTGAATAAATAACGGAAGGAGGAAGCTTTAGAGTTCACAAGGTTAATACTGTATGGAACAAAACTGTGACTGAATCTGGATGTTCTGTTTCAGATACCATGGAGCCCCCTCCTCCCAGAAGGTAACAAGGAAAACAGGTTGTGAAGAGAATGTGTAGTGTCCCAGACAATCTTGTGGATCCCGCTCAAGCAACACTTCTGTGCTATGTCCTAGATGGAACGGAGGAAACTGCCAATAATCTTTTCAGCCATCCTCACCACTCTCTGCACTGCCTTCCTGTCTGAAGCAGTGATGCTTCTAAACCAGACTGTGATGCTGTATGACAGGATGCTCTCGATCGACCCTCTGTAGAAAGTGATAAGGACAGGGGAAGGAAGATGTGCTTTTCTTATGTGATGCAGAAAATACAAGCACTGCTGTGCCCACTTCATCAGTGTCTCGCTGTTGAGCAATCAAGCCAACCTACTTGTTAATTGCACACCCAGGAATTTGATGCTGGTAACCATCTCCACAGGTAAATCATTAATGCACAGATGAGTATGGCTGTGCCTGCCTTTTCTGAAATCCACAATGATCTCTTTGGTTTTTCCAATGTTTAAAACTAGGCTGTTCTCCTTGCACCAGTTCACCAAGCCCTCAACCTCCTTTCGGTAAGAGCATGGAAAATAAAGAAGATGAGCTTCATCTCAGATGGGCCTGTTACAGAGTGGCAACTATAATTAATGAAGGCTTGGCAGGATGATTCCCATGCCTGAAATAGAGCAGCTGAAGGATAACACCTGCTATAGGGAGACAGAGTTTGAGTGAAATGTTAGAAGAGACTTCCTAACAGTAAGAATACTTCAATGGTGGAGCCAATTACCCAAAGAGATAAGCTCCCCTTCATCAAATCGTGTTAAAGTAGAAATTAAACAACCATCAGCCAGAGATTATTAAATCTGGCTTCCTGCACTGAGTAGGATAATTGGACTCAGTGGAGTGATTGGCCATGTTGAACTCTGCAGTTCTTTGAGTCTATGAAACTGATATGTTTTTAATAAATAAAATAAGCTCCAGCTGCAAAGAGGTAAAAGAGAGAGAGAGAGTAGAAGCAATAGCTTATAGGAAAAATTGCAGAGCAAGATAAAGGCCAACATCTAAATTCAGAATCCTGGTTATCTTCCACATCATGGGCAATTTGCCCCTTGAAGATTTTAAATGCTGATCTAATACTGTTCCATTCTCTTGTTCCCTGGAGTGAATCCATTAACGACAGTAGAACCCTTTTAAGCCAATAGATCTATTGCAGACGTTGTGCAATGAGAAACCCTGCATATTTAAACCCTACTCCCTCCCAAAATCTATACCACAGTTGAATAATCCAAAGTGTCTTCATTTTGCTGAACAATCTGAGTATTCCCTAAGGCAGCTGGATTTCAGTCCATTAAGAACCAAGACCAAGCTTATTTTTAGGCTTGTCAGTAGACATCCTAGATGGCTAAAGGCCTCTTTATCCCTCCTCTCTCTCATATGGAAAAGGTTTGAGATTGAAGCACAGTCTTATTAAGCACTGATGGCAGATTGGTGTGATTTTCAGAAATGTATTTTTTCTTTAAAAGAAATGCGGACCAAACCTTTCTCTATGGTTTGGTACATAATGCATTGTTTGCAAAGAAAATGTCCCAGGCAGTTTAATCAAATTATTGTTATTTCAAATAGGAGAGTTCAGAAAGGTTTAGATACTCAAGCTTGAGTAGTCTCATATGTTGAAAAAGTCTTAACTGCTTAAGGCACAATGATAAATCCTCCTTATTCCGCTGCACCATATCCACAATTATCCAAATTATTTTAACATTTAATGTGGTAAAAATCCCCTTGGTCTCTTTCTTTGAGATAAAATTTTAATACCCATACATGAAAAAGTATGTTTATCCTTTTATAATAGTCAAGGGCCGTCAGCTTACTTTGCCAGTTCGTTAACTGTGTTTTGGTTGGACCCTATTTTGGCTGGTAACTTCTTGATATTCTCAGGCACCACTGTATCCTTTTGTCTGATGCTTTTGGGTCCCTCCCTCCAAGGATTGATTTGCTGGCTGTCTTGTGCAAAGTCTTGTGAGAGCACCACGCAAATTCATAGAAATTCATAGAAAATCTCATGAGCTGTTAGACAAGAAATTCAGTATTTGGCAAGATTTCCTCGTGAGATACTGAATTTCTCAGGACTCATGTGAGTTTGAGGGGTTTTTTTTTCCTTCAAGAACTCTTATAAAATGAGAGATTGAAGTGGAAAATATTGGGAGAGGGGGAGAGGCATTTTCCCAAGAGTTCCTCCAGCCTATTATTGATAGTGTGAAGAACTCCAAACCCATCAGAGGAAAACACAGATTTCCCTCACTTCATGAGAATTCACTTCATGCTAATAAACTATTTTTTTTGTCCAAGAATTTACTTCATGCAAATCAAACAAACAAACACAACCCACTGTTATGCAATTCGTGCCAGCATTATCAGTTTTTTGCCAAAAGTCTGGATACTAATGCCAAGATGTCTTCCAACCCAAACCACTTGAACATTTTCCCCCCAAGACCCCTTTCTGTCCTCATTCACCACTTATCATTTACCACTTATTATTTATTTATTTGTTTAACATTTATATAACTGCCCATCTTTGAACCAATTATGGGAGGCTCCCAACCAAACATTAAAAGACATATAAAAATTGTTTTGTGTGATTGTTCTAATAGTGTGTTTCCCACTTATTTCCACAGGTGTAATACCTAATCCTTTTACTATAAGGAGGAGATCTACTCCAACACTGGAAGAAAACTAGACATATTAAGTCAGGCTGTAGCTGATGATGGAACTTCAACCCTAGATTGAGCTTTCAACCTAGCGATTCTACTGTGCATAATATAATAAATAATGCTGAAAAAAATATATTTCTGCGAAACTTTCTGTTTTTTTGTCCACCATCTACATTAGAAATCCAGTTGTAGAAGATATGTAAAAATGTTTTCACTGTACATTGAAATGAGACAAGGAAGAAAACATATTAAAGTAATGTAGTGTTCATGAATAAGATTTTAAAAATCTATGTGCACATTTATTGGTGCATTTGGGTTACAGAATTTGACATCACACCCTGCAACTCATTTTTTTCCACTGATTCAATGTCTCATTTTATGAGAACTTCTTTATATGAACATTTGGGAGAACATAATCTTAACATCAAATATTACAAATTCTCCTGTATATTTTCCCACTAGTTCTCATTCAATTTGATAACAATACATGGAGAAGGTTTTTTTAGAATAATTCTTGAAGGTGGAGTATGAGGTTCTTGCATTTATTGAGGAGGCTGAGTGCCCTATCATTCAAAGGCATTATGAAGGAAGCAGTGTTACTGTTACCCCTAAGGAGAGTCCTGATTGATTGATTGATTGATTGATTGATTGATTGATCAGTTGATTATGTATGGGGTCACTGACTAGATGGCACATAAATTTTCTCTATTGCAATCTGTCCCTAACCTGGCCTTGAAGTCTTGCAAAGGTGCATCCATCGCCTCTGTAACTGAGTTCATCTACCTTTCAGCCAGTTGCCTTCTTCCTCTTTCCTTCCATCTTTCCCAGAATTAGAGCATCTTCTAGACTAGCAGTCTCCAACCTTTCTGGCTCAGTGGTCCTACAGAAGTGGTGATGGGGAGGGAGGAGAGGGGATGGTTTCATGTGTGCACCACTTTCACAAATGCAGCTTTGTACACGTGGCCACTTCCATGGCCTGACACCAGGTCACATACTGAGGGTTGGGCACACCTGTTCTAGACAGTTATGTGTCAAAAGTAGAATTATTTGAGCCTGGTCATTTGTGACATCCATAAATGAGAACTCTGGGTTGATTTGTTTGATGATCCATTTGTTAGTTCTCTTGACTGCCTACAATATTCTCAAGTGTCACCTCCAATACCAACATTCAAAAGCATCAATACTCTTCCTATACATGCCTGGCTGAGGAATTCTGGGAGTTGAAGTCCACAAGTCATAAAAGTGCCAATTTTGAAGACCCCTGGTATAGACCCAAAGTAGTACCTGAATATCTTTTCCAATGCATTCATGACTACTAATGCTTTCAAGTACTAGTCTGTAGTGTGTTACTTGATAGCTTGTTCCTTTTTGCTGATCCTAAAAGGCAGAAACTACTCTACCACTTAAATGCCTTTATTGTCAGTTCTTAGGGCGGCTGTTCTACCTATACTCATTAGTTTGATCTTTATATTTTACTTCCATTCTTTGTGCTCTTTGACTAGAACTTGCATATCCTTTGCATTTTGGGCTATCACAGTAGTGTCATCAGCATAGTGCAAGTTATCAGTGTTTCTCCCTCCAGTTTTAAAATGATGCTCATATTCTTCCAAACCTTTAATATATATTCCTTTAATGCACATTCAGCATGTAGGTTGAATAAATAAGGGGAGAATATACAGTCTTGCTGCACTCCTTTGCCAAGGTGGAGGCCGTCTATTTCACCAAGTTCTGTCCATACTGTGGCTTCCTGACATGTATATAAGTTTTTCATGAGAACAATGAAATGGGCTAGGAGTCCTATTTTTCTGAGCACATTCCCCAGTTATCAATATAATTAACAGCCTTTCTATAATCAATGAAGCACATAGTGACTTCTTTTTTAGTATTCTTTGGCTTTCTCAATTGGCATGTATCAGTAGAAATGTTTCATATTCCTCAGTCAAAGCCAACGTGAACATCTGGCATCTCTTTTTCCACGTAGGGCTCCAATCTGTGTTGCATGATCCTAAGCATTATTTTTCTAGCGTGTGAAATTATGAATATCCCTTCCATCCTCCTTCGATCTCCTTCGAATTGCTTACTATCTATCCATTGGCATCATTTAGTATACCAATTTGAGAGTGGAATCTCCGTCTGAGTTCAGAGAAACAAGACTTTCCTTGTTTTTCTATGTCTGTTTCCATCTTCCATGTCTTTACAGTTACTGCTGAAATTTCATTTTTGTTCTCTTCCCGCAGCTCTTTGGATCTCCTTGTTACGTTCCTTTCTGACAGTTTTGTCTTTCTTGGCTTTTCTTTCCTCCTTGGCAGTTTCCACAATTTGTTCTGATATCCAGTTTATTTTCTTCTCTTCTCTTCCTTAGGGCAGTCTCATTTCACACAATATCTTCTTTAAGTTCATTCTATAATTCCTCTGGTTCTCAATCAATGGTGTTCAGTACTTCAAAGCAATTATTAGTGTTTTTCAGTGCTTTTTTTGTAAAAGACAAAGGTGCCGGAACTCACACATGTCATACAACCTGCCTTGCCTACCCTACAAGGTTCCATCCAAAAAAGGTGCCGGAACTCCGTTCTGAGCGTTCTATGAGAAAAAAAGCCCTGGTGTTTTTCTTCTTTCTTCTTCCTTCAAAATAGTGGCTATATGCTCATTAATATAGTGTGGATACTGGTTGGTTTTCTTTTTTTGATTTAGCTTGGAACTCCGCACATCAGCAGTTATGATCTGTTCTGCAGTCAGCACCTGACTAGGTCTTTTATGCTATTACTGTTAGCTATGAACACATAATTTGAGTGGCAGAAACCGGTAATTCTCCCTCCCCACCTTCATTTCAATTTTTTATGCCATATAATCCAACTATGATTTCCTCCTTAACATTTTCAGCTTTGGCATTCCAGTCTCCAATTTCATCTATCCAGCAAATTCTATCAGTTTCAAATTAAACTCGATTATAAAATTTTGTAGCCTTCTGTTATTCTGCATCATTGCTTGGGGCATTCATTTGAATGATCATCATGTTAAAGAATGGTCCGTGAGGTCTAATTTACCGGTATATTGTTTTGTCACTGAAAGCATTATAGTCAAGTACTGTTCTTGAAATACCCACCACTAACTATAAGAGCAATGCTTTCTTGCTTTGTATTTTAGGCCTTGGATAATAAACAGGACGATCTTCTGACTGGGATGGACTTGACTGATCATGATAGTAACATATATTCTTGGTGTGCACTCCTGGTATTCTTCACTCATCCCTGCTTCCCTCCCTGGAACACCCCACTCCCCAACCACAAAGAGGCAGCACAGCAGAAGCTGTGGGGGAAGAAAAGTCCTTCCCTTTAAAAAAAATTGTTGAAGATTTTTTTTCTTCTTCACTGAAGAAATTTCGCTACCAGTTTGTGCACCCATGAATTTGATGCAGAATCTGAAAAGTTCTTTTATGTCCAACTCCAATGGTAACTAATTTAACTCTTGGGTGATCTTATGGCAAGTTAAAAATTAATCATTTATTTTTCTTGGCATAGTGAAAGCTTTTCTTTACTGAGAAAAAGACAGTCTTTTCTGATTTTAATAAGGGGGATGCTCAGCAGCTCTCTTGAACTCTTCCAAGACAGGAGCAATATGCTGACGAGTATCAAATGATGACACATCCCAAATTCTGCTCTTCTTAGGTTCGCTGTGTGGCTGTCAGCCAGGCACCTACTTCTTAATGTCTGATGGAGCTGGCATTTCAAAAAAGGTTTCTCAAGCAGCCAAACAATCTTGGTTTCGAATTGCTACTGCAAATTAGTTCAGCTTAATGATTTTGATTTAACACTATGAAAAGGAGCCAAATAATGACCTCAGCACCCCAGCTGTCAATGAGGAAAGAATTGCATTGTTAATGGACCAGAATACTGAATGCAACACTCCTAGTCTTGGCCATTCTCTTTCCATCCCATCCCACTTTTGTCTTATATGTGATGCTACTTTGGCTTACTTCCACTTAGTCTTCCTGTCTGTCTGTGTCTTTAACTGAGCTGTCTGAGTGGTGAATATCAAGGCAACAAGAGAACCAAGTCAGCTTTTTCCAAGAAAATCCCACTCTGATACCTTTTGGGGGGGGAGTTTAAAAAAGTATTCCTTAAGCAGTTCTTTCAGACTTGCGCCAAACACTGTCCTTCAACTCCCCTCACATTTTCTTCTCCTTCAAGTGTAGCTTCTGTTTTTGTACTTCAGTCTCTGGGTGCTTTAGAGTTTCATTTGAATTTCTTTTTGTAGTGTTTAAGAGTAAAGAAACAATTTCAAGGTGACCAAGAATGAAATTGCTGCAGGGTTGTTGTTTTTATTTCTCTCTGTCTATATGTGGGTTACACATGTTCCTGTCACTCTCCAGCCTTCATATTTAATAGAAACATGGAAAGTCTGGGAGACAGTAGATCCCAGACTACTAACTGTTTAGTCTTTTTTTTTTACTAAAACATCTTACCCATCTTATGGCTGCACCTAAATGACATTAGCTGATCTCAAAAAATTCAGCAGGACATGCCAGGGAAAACCAAACCATACATCAAGCTCGAGGCATGTGTGTGATGTTGCCACCATTATTGCTTCTCAGCTTGACAACCCATTAGAAGGGAGGGGAGGAAAGAATGGAATGCAGGCTCCAGACAACATGAAGTCAACCTGTGTGAACCAAGGACGTTTCAGTAGATATTTGCAAACATACAGAGACACTTTCTTATAACGATATCTTGATACTCATAAGTATCATTAAGGGGAAGGAGAATTCTATATTTTAATTATATGGGATTACACAGGAAATAGCCAGAGCTGGTTTTGCTTCATTCGTGCTGAAACTATGTACTCAATAAAGTTTTGCATTAAGAGATTGGATTGTCTCTTAAAAACTAATAATAATAATAATAATAAAGTTGGAAGGGACCTTGGAGGTCATCTAGTCCAACCCCCTGCTCAGGCAGGAAACCTTATACCATTTCAGGCAAATGGCTGTCCAGTCTCTTCTTAAAAACCTCCAGTGTTGGAGCATTCACCACCTCTGGAGGCAGGTTGTTCCACTGGTTAATTGTTCTAACTGTCAGGAAGTTTCTCCATAGTTCTAGGTTGCTTCTCTCCTTGACTAGTTTCCATCCGTTGCTTCTTGTCCTGCTTTCAGGTGCTTTGGAGAATAGCTTGACTCCCTCTTCTTTGTGGTAGCCCCTGAGATATTGGAACACTGCTATCATGTCACCCCTCACCCTTCTCATCATTAAACTACCACTGGGAACCGGTTCCATCACACATAAAAAAAGTGGGAGCCGCGTGCATGCGTCCATGCACGCGCATGCGCAAAAAAATGTTTTGCGCATGCCCAAAACGGGTTTTTCTTGCGCATGCGCGGACGCGCTCGGTTGCCTTTTTTTATGTGTGATGGAACCAGTTCCCGGTTGCACGATGGCGATGGCCCGTCTGCAAAGCTGCCGCTTTCGGCAGCCTGCAAACGTGCCGCGGCAGCTTTCCCAAGAAGCGGCGCCGCTACCCATTCCGAGAGGTGCGCGCGCACCTCTCGGAACGGGCGGTGCCACTCTCCATTTGGAGAGGTGTGCACGCACCACTGCCCGTTCGAAGAGGTGTGCACGCACTGGGCGGCTGGGAGCCGCAGGAGACGGCTCAAAGAGTTGCATGCAGCTCCGGAGCCACGGGTTGCTGACCCGTGCTATAGACCATTTCAAAGCACTGATTATCAAAGTGTCATTTAATAGCTTTCCACCACTGTTACAGGAAGGCTGCATTTTCAGAACATGCAGCTAGACAAAGCTGGGGTTGTGTTGATTAGTTGGTGGTTCAGGGTGCTGTCAGCCCCTACCTGGCAGGGTTGGCAGTAAGAGACCTCTGCAACTGATACAGAATGCAGTGAGTGTCTATGGAGATTCTCAGTCGTCCAGGTCATGGCTGTCCCAAAAGTGTTTTGTTTTTTGTTTTTTACCCAAGAGGCAACCAGATTTTCTTGTGTGTTAGTTGTGACTGCTTTGTAAATTCTGTGACCTGTTCCAAAACTTCTATTGGTAATAGTGATTTCAGCTCTTGGAGTTTGTGTTCTGCTCTCTCTTTCAAAAACTCAATTGTAAAATTAGTCTGTCTTATTCTTTCGTTGAGAAGATGGAGCTGTGCTTTCTGCAGGATGTTTTCTGCCCTATATGCCTTCACTGTTGAAGACAGGCACAGGCTGTTGGGGATGAGTCTGCATTGTCTGCCTCTCAAACTGAGGTGCAAATGGTTTCTGTAGTCTGCAATTTTTCTGGAAATCCGTTCATACTCCTGCACCATTCAGAGGGTGTTCATCCAGATGCCTCTTGATGACAATGAAGGGAAAGCATTTAATGGGCAGCCTCCCTGCTGACATGTAAAACTACTGCTGTGGAAGCTGTATATTTCTGAAAACAGATTTAAGGTACTTGATCCTCGACTTACACCCATTCCTTCAGCAACTGTTCAAAGTCACAAAGGCACTGAAAAAAGTGACTGATGACTGATCCTCATATACTTATGACTTATTGTCACTTATTCCCATGGTCATCTGATCAAATTTTGAGTGCTTGGCAACTGGCATATGTTTATGATGGTTGCACCGCCTTTTTCTTCTGACCAGCAAAAGAAATTCACACCCCACAGAGACCATTTTTGCCATGATTGTTAAATGAATCACTGCAGTTTTAAGTGAATCTCATGAGTTACTTAACTGCAGTGATTCGCTTAACAGTCATGGCAAAAAAGGTGTGGATGTGACTCAGTTAACAACTGCCCTGCTTAGTAATGGAAATCCTGGTCCCACTTGTACTGTAATCACCTATAATGCCCTATATGGCTCCAGATTGCTTATCCCACCAAAATTCTACCCAGATGGTCCAAGTGAAGAGAAAATGCCTCCTGGTAGTTCCCATCTACCACAGCTGTGATGGCTGTGGGCTCAAAAGCTGGCAATCTCTGTCAGTGGGTGTTTCCTCTGGTTCGGAACAGCTTGCCCCCAGAGCCAAGATGGCTTCCACTTTCAGGGCCTTCTGGAACCTTGTAAAATGCTGATTGTTCTAAAAGGCCTTTGCAGGCCTCATGCTGTAGAACAGGGGTGTCAAACTCAATTTCATTGAAGGCCGCATCAGCATTGCAGTTGCCCTCAGGGGGCCAGGTGGGTATGGCCAGGGTGGGCGTGGCCTACTGGGTGGGCACGGCCAGCTCTACATCGTTCGCATCAAGGGTGCCTATGGGGTCCTGGGCAGGAGTGGGACAGATCTGGGGGTCTCTGGCAGAAGGAGGGTTTCTGGGCCAAGGCAGTGGGGGCTGTTCCCTCACTGTTTCCAGGATGGCTTCGCGGGCCACATGAAACCACTTCGCAGGCCGGATCCAGCCCCCAGGCCTTGTGTTTGACATGTCTGCTGTAGAATGACTGACACTAGAAGTGATTACTAGAACACTTTGTATGAGGGTTTATTGCATTTTATCATATTGTTTTGATGTGCTACCACTAATGAGAACATACCAAATGTGCCTTCTTATCCAGTTCAACTTTTAGTGTTTTGTGAGAATGCAGCTGAGGAGTGGACAGCACTTTGTCATTATATGAACTGCTTTCAGCCCTAGTTACTAGCGTCCTTTACAGCTCGACTGAGAATTTAGAGACAAAATGCAAGGTGGAAGAAAGAGAGGCATTAAAAAAAACACATTTGGCATGCTGCACTATGTGCATCACATTGAATTTAAACAACCCTCTCTCAAGAGGGTCTTTTTTAAAAGAAAGGCCTGATATATTAATACATGGGTGTCAAACTCACTGAGTCACATGACATGTCATAACGTATCATGACTTTTTTTGCATTGCTGGAGCTGGGGTGGAAGTGGTCTTTGCATGATGCAACCAGCCCGTGGACCGGCAGTTTGACACCCCTGTACTAATAGCAATAGCACTTAGACTTATATACCACTTCATAGTGCTTTACAGCCCTCTCTGAACAGTTTACAGAGTCAGCATATTGCCCCCAACAATCTGGGTCCTCATTTTACCAACCATGGAAGGATGGAAGGCTGAGTCAATCTTGAGCCGGTGAAAATTGAACTACCAAACTGCAGGCAGCTGGCAGTTGGCAGAATTAGCCTGCAGTACTGCATTCTAACCACTGCGCCTCCATGGCTTAACGTTAGTCTTTGCATCTCACTACACAAAACATTTTTTTCCTGTCTTTTTAAAATGGCCCATTGTTATTATGCCCAACAGGGATGATCTAATAGTTGTTTCCAGACTGGTAAACACTGAGGAGACTCTTTTATAACCAACCAGCTGCAAACTCCTCTGTGTTTTTAATGATTTCTTGGTTATATTGTATTTCAATTTTATTCTTTACATTGATCATTGTAAAATTAATTTTAGTAGAAGAGGGACTATAAACAGGGGCATCTGTAGAACCCATTACTTTAATCAAAACAACCAAAGTAATGTGCCACCAGGGTTCGAGATCTGCCATTTTTGTAAATCTATGTGACATCCCAACATACATGAAAAGTGGGTAGAACTTGCATTTTGTCAGCACAGTGTTGTGGGCCAACATTTGTCCCCCTTGACCCCCTCCTGCAGATGACTCTGACTGTAAATTAAGGAAATAAAGATTATACCATCTGACTGACAATGGCCAAAAGAAACAGCACGATCAAGAGGATCCTGTCATACAGCATCACAGTCTGGTTTAGAAGCATCACTGCTTCAGACAGAAAGGTGGTGCAGAGAGTGGTGAGGATGGCTGAAAAGATCATTGGCGGTTCCCTCCCTTCCATCTACGACATAGCATATAAGTGTTGCTTGAGCAGGATTCACAAGATTGTCTGGGACACTACACATTCTCTTCACAACCTGTTTTCCTTGTTACCTTCTGGGAGGAGGGGGCTCCGTGGTATCCGAAGCAGAACATCCAGATTCAGTCACAGCTTTGTTCTATACAGTATTAACCTTGTGAACTCTAAAGCTTCCTCTTTCTGTTATGTATTCAAGATGGACAGTGATTAATATTTATGTGTTACTTATATGTAAAGGTGCAGGTCTATACTTATGTTGTATATAGTATGTTTACATGTGTGTTATGAATGTGTACACTTTGAGAGGAAGCAACTAAATTTCATTTTTAAGGTGCTGGTACTTACCTTTAAAGCCCTACATGGCCTAGGCCCGGGATATTTGCAGGACCATCTGCTGCCGGGAACGACTTCCCATCGCCCTGTGCACTCACACAGAGAGGGCCTCCTCAGGGTGCTGTCGGCTAGACAATGTCGGCTGGTGACCCCCAGGGGGAGGGCCTTCTCTGTGGGAGCGCCAGCCCTGTGGAACCAACTCCCCCTTGAGCTCCGGATGGCCCCGGATCTCCGGTCCTTTCTCCACGGCCTTAAAACTTTCCTTTTTCATCAGGCTGACCTGGACTGATGACAGGTGTTTTTAAAATGTTTTTAATTTTTAATCATTTAATTTATTTTGGGGCTGTTTATTTAATTTTTTTTAACTTTTGTATTGTTGTTTTTATTGTTGTTAGCCGCCCTGAGTCCTTCGGGAGATAGGGCAGCATATAAATAAATAAATAAATTTTTAGTGTGTGCCATTGTGCCCACAGGAAAAAATGACAAGAAAGGTTATCTAAGCTAATCTTGATCCCAGCACTCAAAAGTAAACAGCAAAAGAGCAATAATCTATGTATGCTGAACTTCAAAGAATTCAATTCTCATTAATTCTGCACAAGGTAGTACAGTAAGCAGTCTTAAAAATGGAAGTGATGACACATTACAACTGTGGTTCTGAAACTGATATGAAATTGATTTCTGGGTTCATTGTAATCTAATCTAGGTTTTCCAGTTTGGTACCCAGTAGAAATGCTGAAAGTTAGAACTCCCAGAATTTTAATCCTGGAAATTGCCACTTCAACATAGTAGAGGATATTTAATTACATAGCAGTTATCAGTTAAGACAGTTTCAAATACAGCTTTCTGATCTCAGTAATTCCTTAACTTAAGTGTCTTTATGAATCTCCTCTTGGGGTGACTTTCTTTTCTAAATACTGCAGAAACATATTGCCAATTTTTAAAAAAAAAGAAACAGGTGCTGTGTGCATTTACTTACATGACTGTCAGAAAACGTGCTGTGAAGCAGGAAGATTATTTGACACATTATTACTAAATTTATTTTGCACTGACACATAATGGCAAACTCCACTGGCTACATTTTCAATCATTCTATTTTTAAAAAATGGGGGGGATCTGTTTTTCTTTCTGTGTGCTTAAGTTTTCAACTTAGATAATTTGATGTCATTTATCAAAAATGAAAGCTTCTTCACCAGGTGATACTGTACTACATGAGTTACTGAACTATGGCCGATCCTTGGAAAGTAACACAGTAATCCAATTACAGATAGTCCTCATTTAATATAGATTGCTTCTTGATTGTTCAAAGTTACAACCGACCCCTGAAAAGGTACTTATAACCTGGTTCTGGAGTTCTGATGGTGGACTATATACACCCATAGTCACAGGAATATTTTTTCAGATACTTGGCAACTGGCTCACCTTTACAACCCTTTGCAGTTCATTTCAGTCAGTTTCCCGCAAAAAACAAAAAGGAATGCATTTGCTCACTTAATGAACATGATATTCTCTTAACAACTGCCATGTTTGCTTTACTACTGCCATGTTTGCTTTATGTAAAAAAGGTCAATAACTCAGGTTGGTCACATGGGTAGCTTGACATATGATCATCATGATTTACAATAGAAATTCCGGGCAGCATTAACAATCATAAATTGAGGACTCCCTGTATTTCTCTAGTTATTTTGGGCTGGATTTGGAATTTCCAATTCCAACAACTGAAGCTTGAGGAAGGCTGCAGTATCTAATGTCACTAAACCAGTACAATCCCATACTCCATGTCTACTCTGCAATAACGATGCCTACCTTGGAATAAGGGAAATTGTTTTCAAAGTACAAAGGAATACTATTGTAATCATCTCATCTTTCAATCATTTTCTCATCTACCTATTATCATGAAAGAAATCAAGCTACTGTAGGTTAAGTTACCTACTCCCAAATCTTTAGCCAGCTATGCTAAACTTTACAGTCATGATAAAGAACTGTTGGACTTTTAAAAGGGAATATTTCTGAGTTAAACTCAATTCCTGTAAGCTCCATAGACACATCCACAGAGTTTTGTTCACAACAGTATGATATGTTTTACTGTTGCCTTCTATGGGATGTTTTCAAACTTCTCAGTCTAACATGTAGCCCTGGGATCTTCTGGTAGAATCACACAAGACACAACTAAGTCTGACACACTAGAGCAGACATGTCAAACTCAAGGCCCGCAGGCCAAATCCAGCCCATGATGAGCCCAGATCCAGCCCAGCCCCTGCTATCCTGGCATACTCCAGCTTGGCCAGGTTCCCCCCTGGCTGTGCGCAAAAGGCAGTGAGTGCACAGGAGTCAATGCTGCCCAACAGCAGCTGCAGCCTGCCAGCCCCTCAACCACCCCTCATCCAGCACACCTCAGGGTCCCACAGCCCACACAGCGGAGGTGGGTCTGAGCACCACAGCTGCTGGGCTGGCCTCCAAGTGGCAGGTGGAGGCAGAGGCACAGGGGAGAAGCATGCAATCTGGCCTGCCAGATGTGCCAGGCAGCCACCCACCCACCTATCCTGCTCCATCCCAGCTGCAGCGGCCAGAGGTAAGCAAAGAGAGATGGTGGGGCGACACCCATATGGCCATCTGGCCATGGTCACCCAGCCACGCCCCCGAGGGCAAACACAATGCTTATGCAGCCCTCAATGAAATTGAGTTTGACACCCCTGCTCTACAGCTTCTGAGCCCAGACAAACTCAACCAGATGCTGGTATCTGCTGAGGCAGCTGACCTTTTGCAAACAAAATGCTGATTTGATCCATTTCTTGACCAACCTCATCTGGGAAATGAACATTCTGAATGCTATAAAAATTATTCATGCTTTCACCTGAAAGTCCTCAACTCCATTTGTTGGATTGCAAGCTGGTAGATCAATGGTATGAAGCCACACTGACATGTGCTAAGAATCCTTCAGCCTGAAGCTAACCATGTGCAACTTGATCCAGCAGAAGTATTTTGGGATGGCCTACATCTCATCAGTCTGTCTTCAGTGATATGAATAACCTTGACCTTCCATCCAATGATCTGTCTTCCTTTTCTCTCTGCTTGAATATCTTCCATTAGATAAATCCATGTAGATGTGGATAACATACTAGCTCTAGGTTAGGCTAGGCTGCTCTATTCAGGAACTGCCCAATTCCAAACTCTTCCTTGCCTTATTTTGAAATATAAACAGGTCAACCAAGTGCAGGCTAGGAATCTGAGCCTCCTAAGACAGCAAGCAAGAAATGCCAAAGCATGTAAAAGGACTCAGGGATTATTATTGTGTCCTTATCTGCTCCAGTGGACATTCCACCTTTTGTTGGACCCTTTTTCAGATTGGTTGCCATCTAAGAATGGTAAGGGTGTCTGAATGCTATAAAAAGTACAGTGCAGCAATTTTCTCTTCTGCAGGTGAGGTACCACTGCCTGTTTTAGTTGTCAGTTTCATCTTGGGCTGAACACAAAATTGTTCCAGTCAATTTACTTTCAGATGTTTTTGTTTGATTCGTGGATGGATACACTGCCTTTATTTCATACAGCTTAAGGCTGTGTGTACAAAACATTCCTTCCTCCTGTTAACCCCATAACAGGAGGGAGTCTTAACAAACATAGGCAACATATCCACTACTTTTCACTACTTTTTGCTATCATTGCATCTGCAGATTTCTGTTCATTGGCTGCACTTGAGTTGACTAGTCACTCTTACACTGTAAAGGGAAGGAGTGAGAGAATATCTGAAAGGTTGTTGGGAGGATTGCTTGAGGCATCTGACAGATAAAATTGCCTTGATCTGCTCTAAGCTGGTCTCTGGTTGTGTAGGTCCTGCTGGGTTGACTTAGGTATCCGAGCTTAATTACTGGTAGGAATTTGAGCATGATAGCCTCAAGCAAATGGACAGAGTCTTCAGGCTTTGAGCATAGTTATCACTTTATTAGATCCATGTTGGTTAAAGTTTCTCGTAGACAACATGTTATTGAGCCCAAGTAGTAATTATTTTTTTCTTAAGTGAAGGGATAAGTTCTTCCTGCAATGCTCCGTCTTTGTTCAAGGTCATTGCTGAACCTATTAGCTGATCTCTACTAGCCTCCAAACTTCCTTTGATGATTATTGAGCTGCAGAGGAAGTAAATTATTTAGATTTCTTGTAGTTGAATTTCAGGCATGAACAATTTCAGGCATTGAGGCCTCACTGATCTTGCTGAAGGTTGACTTTAGACAGGATGGGTATGGTCTGTCTGTCCTGGCTCTCTCTGACCTCCCTGAACAGTGACCTTTAAGTCCATCAATCTTGGTATCCTTCTGGACTGGCTCAGGGGGTTAGGAGTAGAGGCCATGTGGTTGCATGGTTTTCCATTCAGTGAAGGAAAAGATCTACCCTTAGGCCATTGCTTTGTGGAGGTCATCAAGAATAATGTTGTCTCCTTATTCTTACTTAACATCTATATAAAGCCATTTATATAAAGCCACTTAACATCTATATAAGGCCATCTCTCAGCAGATGATTAGGCACTAAAACATATTAGGTTCTAGCAACCTATAGCAATATAAATATATATACAATATAAATAGAGCAAAACCTTGTGAGAAGTTTTATATCAACATATATATTATACTTCATACGGTTTCCATCTTCCCTTAAAACATTAAGAGAATCAGTGTCTCCATTAGATAATTGACTCTCTCTCTCTCTCTCTCTCTCTCTGTGTGTGTGTGTGTGTGTGTGTGTGTGTGTGTGTGTGTGTGTGAATTTGAAACTAAATTAATCAAGTAAAAATAGCAAATGGGGGGGGGGAAATCCTTTACCCAAGCTTCCTCAAACCCCCAAATAAATTACCCAGACCTAATCCACATAACAAAGGTTAAAGTCTGCAAACACAAATAGAGTTAATTAAATTAGGCCTCCCAGCAGAATTGCATATTCAGAAGAATAAACACCATAGACATACCTACACACACACACACACACACACACACCTCAAGTGTTGTGCTAGAATCAGCACATAGACATTTCTACACTCTGGACAAGCTCCCCCTATAAAAATCTGCTGCTGTGCTCCATTTCTCTGCAGCTGGCCCTAAAGGCAAACTGTTTGCTTTTAGGAATAAACATTTCTTCTGTCTGGATCTCATTTTTATTTATTCTTGCACAACCCCGGCTCTAGTTGGAACCTCAAATTATTCTCCTGACAACCTTCAGCAACTTATTAGCAATTCTATAAACCAGGCCTGCACAATGCACAAGCAGCCTTGTGCATTGTTGTGTTGTTGTTTTGTTTTTTAAACTCAATAAGTTGACTGCTGTTAAAAGTTGCTACTACCAGGCAGGATCTGCTATTGCCACGATACAGTCAAATGGCTCCAACACCTCCAGGCCTCACCAAACCCATCAGATCCAGGATTGCTGATGTTCTGGTACAGTAGCTGCCAAAGAGCTGATCTATGTTCTTTCATTAAGATTTGAAGTTAGACTCACCCAGGGTTTTTCAGACTTGTTATCCAAAGGTTTCCGAAGTAGTTAATAAGCAATTTTTTACCTGTGATTAGAAAAGAATGTATACACCTTAAAGGTAAAGGTAAAGGTTCCCCCGCACATGCATGCTAGTCGTTTCTAACTCTAGGGGCCGGTGCTCATCTCTGTTTCAAAGCCGAAGAGCCAGCGTTTGTCTGAGGATGTCTCCATGGTCATGTGGCCAGCATGACTAAATGCCAAAGGCACACGGAACGCTGTTACCTTCCCACCGTAGTGGTCCCTATTTTTCTACTTGCCTTTTTAAGTGCTTTCGAACTGCTAGGTTGGCAGAAGCTGGGACGAGTAACAGGCGCTCACTCTGTTACACTGCACTTGGGATTCGACCCGCCAAATTGCCGACCTTCTGATCGACAAGCTCAGTCCTAACCCACTGAGCCACCGCGTCCCTTAGTGTCCTTTTAAAGATCCCTTAGTGTCCTTTTAAAGATCCCAACTGTGATTTGAGCAAGATGGTTATTCCCTCATCTCTCCCTGTGCTCAAAACCCACTGAATACCACTGTCTTGCAGTCTCCTTGTGACGAGCTACTGTTTAGAGCTAGGTAATTTCCTCTCTTTATCTGGATAGGTTCAAAGAGCTACTCATGGTCTACTTGTCAGCTTTTTGCTCTTTGACACATTCATTGGTTCTGCTTTTCACCGAACTGTCTTCTGTAGTAGAAAATAATAAGAAGGAAAGTTGGTCTTAAAAATACATTGAGATGCTACCAATATGTTAATCACCCAGGACACAATTAAAGCATCCACCTGTGGATCTATTATCACTTTTGCCTCAGAAAAAGAGAGAGAGAGATTCAGAGATGCTAATTATATACAGCTGGAAAAAAATAGATTCATTTTTATTATAAACCAGAAACTCCATAGATGAATCATATCAAGTATTTATAGCATCTGAGGTTAAATTGGGTCTACCAAATTCAGAACAATTTGAATATTCCTTGAGATGTATTAATCTGAACTCCTGGGAATAAGGAGAGAAAACTGGAAAGTTTATAAGCTTATGATTTGAAACAAAAGCAACATTTTATATTTAAAATTCTGGCCAGCATTGGTTACTTACTAACTAAGATGAAATCTATTAATGATCAATTTTATATTTTTCTACAGAGTTATATAAATTAGGGGCATTTCTAACTGCACAGCAAATTATTAATTTCTTGAGAAGTATTAAAATGTAAGTGATCTTTCAGTAACATAAAAATCAACTGTCTCAGCCACCAACATGAGAAATTGCAGAAGCAATTCAAACTATAAAATGGAGAAAGCCTCTTGCCCCTATGAATTTCCATTAGTATAGCGTAGAAGTTTCATAGACCTATTGGTACCTATATTGTCAAAGGTACATGATTAATCATTTAATGTGTCTATATTTCCCCATCACTTTATGAGGCTTACGGTACAGTAATAATAGTTCTGTAACATAATACTACTAGTAGTACTATATTAGAGAAAAACATTCTACTAATTGTGGAAATTATTTGCTGAATGTGAATGCTGAAATATCAATTGCAACACTAGCCAAGGAGTTACAAAAAAATAATAGCATCATTGATCTATCCAAGTCTATCCAGGACTGGATGCATAAAAAGTAAACAAGCATCTGACAATATCCATCTGGCAACTGCTATTTTTTTATTGAAAAGTTTTACAATACATTTTATCTTTAACAAAACAAAACTCCTCCCAACCCCCTCCCCTCTACCCCCTCCCCTTCCCACTCCCCAACCCTCCCCAACCCCTCCCTCCCTTCCCCCTCCCCCCTCCCTGACTTCCCAGAGCTAAGTACAGGGTATAAGAATACAAACAATCATAATCTACCTTATGCAAACAATCATAGACTATTAAAACTATCGCGCTTTAACTCATATAAATTAACTCCAAACAATATAAATATCACATCAATAATTATTCAAATGCTGGATAATACTTTTTAGTCCCATATTTGCTCCACAGTATCTCTCTGTTGCAAATAGTCTTTCAAGTACACTAAAGTCTTTGCCATATCCTCCAAGTTGGGAACTTTTACAATCCATTCTTCTATAATCGGCAGTTCTTCCTTCTTCCAATATTGCCCTACTAAAAGTCTTACTGCCGTAGTTAAATTCAACATCCGCTTGATATCCACAACAATAGTGTCAATAAAAATACCCAATAAAAACAATTACAGACAAAACAGATTTACATCAATCATTAAAAAACCAATTTTCTATTCTTCTTTCCACCTGGTCTTTAATTTCCCATACTAACACCAAGTTTATACAATCTTTCCTTCTCATAATATATTATACAGTTATATGTGATCACATCATTTTTATATTTTCTATTACGTGTTCCATTATTACCCATAAAAGTAGCTTACAAGTTAACTTTCATCTATACTTTTTCCCAAACTCGCAACAGAGCATGCCATAAAATATATACCTTAAACACATTATCCACCTTCTTATCACACAATAGATATACATACCAACCAAATAGCAAATCATAACCTTCAAAATTTCAGTAAACACTACTACAATTCTTCCCATTTAAGTTTTCATGATTATCTTAAAATTAAAACAACATAAAATATTACAAAACATAATTATTTTATATAACTCTACATTTGAGGGTGAAAAATATATCCCCAAATATTTAACCCTTTTAACAATTTCAATTCCTGTTTACTCTTCTAAAACCACCTTTTATAATCCTTATTGCATTATTATCTCCTTCAGTTCTACAACTAAACCTTTAAGCTCGTCTCATTCGTCTAGAAGCAGCACACCTCCTCCAATTTCTGGCCTCCTCCAGTGACACTGAAATTTGATCCACTCCTGTAACTTTCTCATCTGTCTGCATTGTTCCTTCAGCACCTTGTAGATTCTCTCTGTGTCGTTGAGACTCTCTCTCACCTTTCTTCTTTGTAGATTCCAAAAGTGGTATGGGGGCTGCTTTTAAAACATTACTGTAAAAATCACGTGCCTGAATCACCGTAGTAAGACGATGCCTCATACCTTCATAGGTCACCACCATACCCACTGGTATCTCCCATCTGAACTTGATATCACGTCGTCTCAATTCTTGTGTCAAAAAAGCAAATTCCTTCCTTCTACTTAAAATTCTTGGAGGGATCTCTTTTAAAATCATGACTTCTTGCTCAGCAATTACAAATTCAGTATTGTATTTGAATATTACCACTGATACTTTGAAATTGGCTGAATTATGTTGAATGCTGGAAACGCCTTTGGCATGGTTCAGGGTAAATTAATCAAATCTATTCTAAAAAGATAGCTTTCCACCATTTTTCATTTACTAGATTACTATTTCATACTTTCCCCTTGAGGCTGGAATTATTACAAACAAATTTGTTACTCTATCCATCAAGGACCCGTTATGGCGCAGTGATTAGAATGCAGTTTTGCAGGCTAACTCTGCCCATTGCTAGGAGTTTGATCCTGACTGGCTCAACGTTCATTCAGCCTTCCATCCTTCTGAGGTCAATAAAATGAGGATCCAGAATATGCTGACTCTGTAAACTGCTTAGAGAGGGCTGTAAAGCACTATGAAGTAGTATATAAGTCTAAGTACTATTGCTGTTGTGGGCCCCATTAACAATGCTTTTGTCTCCTTAAAATTGTTTGATTAGCTTTTTAAGCCTTTGAGTTCTTCTTTTACAGGTAGCAACCACTCATTCAGTCACCATTTGAAGTTATAACACCACCGAATGAGGAGACTTGATCAGCATTTGCAACCTTTGCTGCTGACTTCTGACAAGCAAAGTCAGTGGGGTAGCCTCTGGTTGGTCACAAGTCACAGTCACAAGTCATATTTGATGCTGTGTGATTTGCTTAATGATCACAACTGGAACTGCTGGGAGTGCCATCATAAATTGGCATGGTGACATGATGTTTTGATTTACAAATGTGTCACTTAGTGATGGAGTTCCCAGTCCTAATTACAGTTGTTAACTGTGGACTTCTTATAGTGAATCTTATAGTGCTACTGAATATAATTTTTTATATACTGATGATATCATGGCTACTTTATTTTCAATAATAATCTACTGTCATGTTTGAAATTTTATAGCACTATAGTTTATACTCTGGTTATACCCTCTGGTTATACTATTAATTAACACCAGCTGCCTGCAATTAGTGCAGGTTCGCATCCCACCAGGCTCAAGGTTGACTCAGCCTTCCATCCTTCCAAGGTAGGTAAAATGAGGACCCAGATTGTTGGGGGCAATAAGCTGACTTTGTAATAATGCCGCTGGGTGTGTGTGTGAAAGCCCTAACAAGCAGGCATATACATAGAATGAAGGCTACTGCTAAGCTTGTAAGCCGCCCTGAGTCTTCGGAGAAGGGCGGGATATCAATGTAATAATAAAATTGGGGATTTACAGTATCCATAGACTATGAGGACTCACATTTTGTACAGACTCTGTTAAAACACTTGGGTTTATATTTGTATTGAAATATATCATAATACTTTGAATTAAAAGTACTTAATGGCATAGATGCAATTTCATTAGATATAATTTAATGACTAAAATTTCCATTATTTTAAGTCTTTGGAGCAAGGATGATGCAATTAAAATGAAGATTACATGAAGATTAGGGTACATTTTAATGATTCCTATGATAATACCTCTTAGATCCTTTACACAAATAACTACTTTAATAATATTTTTATGGCAAGCTAAACTCCTTGAACATCTTTGGCCAAAATAGAGGCTGCCTTTACCCAGAGGTTAGCTTTGATCTACCAGATTTCTAACAATATTATTGGGCTTTCATTTTAATATTTTTAAAATGAAATATTTATGAAATTCCCCCCCCCCTTTGCCCTACTAGAGCAAGTATATATTCCTCTGTATTCCTGGCAAGTTGAAGGTCCAAGTATATTAAAAAGGGATTTTTGTTTGAACCTTGAAAGCTGCCAGGCACATTTGGCTATTACTTGCAAGCAGGTACATTTTGATGCCAAATCCCATGAGAAATTAACATTGTGGACGAGTCCAAATTTAAAAACAGCAGCATGATGTGGCTTAAGGATTTTGGTTGTATTTCCGTTTGATTTTTTAACCCTCTAAAGAGGAATATTTGTAGCTCAGGGTTGAAATGAGGGGTCCCTGGTGCTCTCTGAGCTTGGTTCAGCACTGGCACGGATGATATAATCTAGTTTGGCTAATGAATCATCTGCAAAAAAGCAACCAAGCTGAGGGCCCCTCCTTTTTAACTCTATGCTAACCACCCAAAGACTCATGACAAATGGGCAGTTTAAATAAATAAAATCATATGCTTACTTACACACCTACAAACAAAAATAGCTGAAAAGTGAATGCAAGAGAATAGCACCATTTTAAAATAGCAACAAACAGCAGGCAGTAAACAGTGGTGGACAGGACAAATAAAAACTTGAATGGCAACATCGGAGAAAAATGAAATGAAAAAGGCTTGAGAGAATAAAAAGGCTGGTTTTAACCTTGAACAGAGAATAGACTTGGAAGCTTGTGTGCTTCTCTGTGGAGGCTGGTCCAAAAACTGAATCTAGTACTGATGTTAAAGAAGCCATCTGCTGTTTCTTTAACATGGAAGACCAAATGAGAATATATAAGAATATGCTAATGCCTAAATCCTATTTTTTGTTTCCTTTCCAATCTCCCTTATTACTTTTTCTCATCTGCAATCACATTCTTATTTTTTAAAACCATTTTCACACAAACTGAGCTGCAATCTGAATGGATTCAGGGCTAATATGTGTGCCAAGAACAGGAGCTTGGGAAGTGTGATACAGTAGCCTTCTAGTCATATGAACTTTGAAACTAGCAGACACAAATTTATTTATTTTTCAAACTTTATGATTTCTATATAAGTATTTATGACGTCAATTTGTTAATTTGACTTCATAAAGTTATTGACTTATCCAAATCACATTGACTATTGACCAGGGATTTGTTTTGCCTTCAAAACACAGCACAAAGTTAGTGTCAAGGCAAAATAGAATAGAATAGAATAGAATAGAATAGAATAGAATAGAATAGAATAGAATAGAATAGAATAGAATAGAATAGAATAGAATAGAATAGAATAGAATAGAATAGAATAGAATAGAATAGAATAGAACCTTGGAGGTCTTCTAGTCCGGCCCCCTACTCAAGCAGGAGAACCTATAGCAGGGGTAGGCAACCTTGGCTCTTTTATGACTCATGGATGTCAACATACTGTAGCATAGCTGACTCAGGAATTCTGGGAGTTGAAGTCCATGAGTCATAAAAGAGCGAAGTTGCCTACCCCTGACCTATACCATTTCAGACAAGTGACTGTCTAGTCTCTTCTTAAAAACCCCCAGTGATGGAACGCCCATGATTTCTGAAGGAAAGCTATCCCACTGGTTAATTGTCCTCACTTAATTAAGTTTCTCCTTAATTCCAGGTTGCTTCTCTCTTTGGTCAGTTTCCAACCATTGTTTCTTGTTTTGCCCTCTGGTGCTTTGGAGAATAGTTTTATGCCCTCTTCTTTGTGGCAGCCCCTCAAATACTGGAATACTACTATCATGTCACCCTATTTCTTCTTTTTTTTAAGACTAGCCAAATCCAAGTCTTGCAGCCGTTCTTCATATGTTTTAGTCTCCAGGCCTTTGATCATTTTAATTACTCTTCTCTGAACTTTTCCAAAGTCTCAACATCTTTTTCGTAGTATGGTGACCAAAATTGCCTGCAGTACTTTGTGTGATCTTGATTCTATGCCTCTGTTTATACAAACCAAGATTGCAATAATTGCTATTCAACTGTCAGACTGCTTACAGTACTGCACCAACCAATTCTCTAACCCTATTTGTAGAGAAATTATAGTGGCTCTGCAGATGTCAAAATATTTTCCATACTCATATTACTCAGGATAATCATCTTTTATTTCTACAAGTATAAAAGTAGCTGGCTGACAGTCCGTACTCAGCATGTGGTCCTCAATGGAACTGCATCTACATGGAAGGAAGTGTGTAGTGGGGTGCCCCAGGGCTCTGTTCTGGGCCAATGCTCTTCAACATCTTCATCAACAGTTTGGATGAGGGGATAGATGGGGAACTCATCAAATTTGCAGATGACACCAAGCTGGCAGGAATAGCCAATACTCCAGAAGATAGGCTTAAAATACAGGAGGATCTGGACAGACTCGAACACTGGGCACTATCTAACAAAATGGAATTCAATGGTGAAAAAAGTAAGGTTCTACATTTAGGCAGGAAAAATCAAATGCACAGGTACAGTATAGGTGGTACCTTGCTCGATAGTAGTTACTGTGAGAGAGATCTCTGAGTCCAAGTGGACAATCACTTCAATATGAGCCAGCAGTGTGCTGCAGCTACCAAAAAAGCCAACACAGTGCTAGGCTGCATTAACAGAGGGATAGAATCAAGATCAAGTGAAGTACTAATATCACTTTACAATGCCTTGGTAAGGCCACACCTGGAATACTGCATCCAGTTTTGGTCACCACGATGTAAAAAAGATGTCGAGACTCTAGAAAGAGTACAGAGAAGAGCAACAAAGATGATTGGGGGACTGGAGGCTAAAACATATAGGGAACAGTTGCTGGAATTGGGTATGTGTAGTTTAACGAAGAGAAGGGTGAGGGGTGACATGATAGCAGTGTTCCAATATCTCAGGGGCTGCCACAAAGAAGAGGGAGTGAAGCTATTCTCCAAAGCACCTGAAAGCAGGACAAGAAGCAATGGATGGAAACTAATCAAGGAGAGAAGCAACCTAGAACTAAGGAGAAACTTCCTGACAGTTAGAACAACTAACCAGTGGAACAACCTGCCTCCAGAGGTGGTGAATGCTCCAACACTGGAAGTTTTTAAGAAGAGACTGGACAGCCATTTGTCTGAAATGGTATAGGGTTTCCTGCCTTAGCAGGGGGTTGGACTAGATGACCTCCAAGGTCCCGTCCAACTTATTATTAAATGAACCATAAGAGCAGCTTCTCATTCCTTCTCTTCAACTAGGACACTGATTTTTATGCAACTCTATAACTTCACTTCTTCTTTCTTTGATGACTGTACAGAAGTGATTTGCCATTGACTTCTTCCTGGATGCTTTCTGACTTTCCATAACAACATTTGTTCAGGAAAGATAAGAGGATATGAATTACAGTTTTTAAAAAGTGACAAAGCTTTGGTACTTTTTCACAGAAGTGAAAAATGGATGGCCTAGTGAAATATGTTCCCTTGTGTGCTCAAAGACTCATTTCATTAATTCTGGTTCTCTCTTTTATTTCAAGCATACAGAATCATTTTGGGATGAAGGAAAATTGGGTGAGGAACAAGGGAAGTTAATTTATGCTGTTTCCTTAATATTAAATTTGAAAATCAGATAAGCCAATACGATTATTATTTCCCATGAATTTTAGAATCTTCCCCTAACTTCTACTTTAAAAAAATAGTTTACTGATATTTAGGGATTACACACGGGGATTCATGTTGTTCTATTGTCACAGATTTATGGATAGATTTTATTAACTTGCAGAAAATAAAGAAACTAAAGTTAATATCACAACAGAGCTTATTTTTATTTTGCATTTGTTGCCACACTTTTGCATATTTTTGTGTGTGTGTGTGTGTGTGTGTGTGTGTGTGTGTGTACACAAGTATTTACACACAAACATACTTATAAATTTACCAGTTTAAAAGAGGGGATCTATTTTATTATCATATGTTTATGAACAAAAAATGATGAAGAACTTCAAGCTTCAGTGACAAAGTTAAAAGAAGCAAATGTGTATGAGACAATTTACAACACCTGATGTAGATTAAATTAGAAGAACATGACAATTATAAATAACAGTGTGGTTAATATATTCCAGAGGTAATATAGCAAAGATGAAATAATTAATAAAGAAGATGCTTGTCGATGGAAAAACCCTGTAGCTATTATTCCTGGCGAGATCATGCTCTCTGAAGTAGAACTGCTCTAATTGTATTCTTGTATTCTAGAAATCTGATAGAAGACTGTTGACAAGCTGTTCTCAAATGTGGAAGTCTACATTTCTTGCAATATGCATCCACCAAAGGTCACATGAAATGTTAATTTGAAATAAATAATACACTTTTTGGAAAATGGCTCAAGTGAAGCATGACTGAAAGAGCAGACATCAAAACATAAAGATGTACTGAGCATCAACTAAGGAAACATATTCAGATATGTGTTCCGAGGTGTGCCAAAAAGAGAAGCAGATTCAATGTTCCATAAAAGACACGATTTGGAAAAGAAACCTGCAGGGACATGACTATACAGAACCACATAGTCCAAATGAATTTTAGAAATTTTTTTACTGAGAGTAAAAACAGAGTAGTAGCTTTAAAATCCAGTCGGTTCTCTTCTGGATGTCTTTGAGAGGAAATTAGGATGCTTTTGAGCTCTTGCACTAAAAATTGGAGTCAGTGCACTGAATGATCCCTCCCAATCTATGGTTCTATGAAATCAGTAAATGAATGCCGCTGGGGGTGTGTGTGAAAGCCCTAACAAGCAGGCATATACATAGAATGAAGGCTACTGCTAAGCTTGTAAGCCGCCCTGAGTCTTCGGAGAAGGGCGGGATATAAATGTAATAAAAATAAAAAAAAATATGACAACACTAAAAAAATGACTTATGACTGATCCTTGCACTTATGACTGTCATAGCATCCCTAGTCACATGCTCAAAATTTGTATGTTTGGCAATTGGCATGTATTAATGACAGTTCAGCATCCCGGGATCATGTGTTTGCCATACAGTGTGTAATCTTCCCAGTTGACTTCTAACTCTCCAGCAAAAATCAGTGAGAGAAGCTGAATTTGCTTAGCAATTATGTGACTCACTTAACATATGCAATTACTTAACAACCATGGCAAAAATGGTTGTAAAATCAAGTGCAATTCACTTAACCATCACCTTGCTTGGCAAAAGGATATCTGGTCCCAATTATGGCCATAAGTTGACTACCTGTAATTGCAGCTTAATTTCCAAACAAATTATTTTAAAATATCCAAATGAGTTCCTGCTAGACAGCCCAACTTCACTCTATTGTGTGTTCTTCAATTAACAGAGTTCTCAGCAATAGCCAGGGTAGCAGACTAAAAATTAAAGCTTAATTCCCAACATCTGGAGATCGTGCAGGTTGAGAAGGGCTGCTTGTGCTATCCCCTTGAAAAATTATCCAGGATTATGTTATTTTGAAATATTGAACCACAATAGTAGTATCAATAACCAGATTTGTCAGCTTGTAATCATTGCTGAGGGACGCGGTGGCTCAGTGGGTTAGGACGCTGAGCTTGTCGATCAGAAGGTCGGCAGTTTGGTGGGTCGAATCCCGAGTGCCGCGTAGCAGAGTGAACGCCTGTTACTCGTCCCAGCTTCTGCCAACCTAGCAGTTCGAAAGCACGTAAAAATGCAAGTAGAAAAAATAGGGACCACTACGGTGGGAAGGTAACAGCATTCCGTGCACCTTTGGTGTCTAGTCATGCCGGCCACATGACAACGGAGACGTCCTCGGACAAGCGCTGGCTCTTCGGCTTTGAAACGGAGATGAGCACCGGCCACTAGAGTCGGAAACGACTAGCACGCATGTGCGGGGGAACCTTTACCTTTACCTTTAATCATTGCTGATGAAAAATCAGTTTTGATTTAATTCACTTGTACGTAAAATATGTCTGTTATGAGGGAAAGATGTACTTTAAGAAAGATACATTGATGGAGCCTACAGCACTTTGACTTGGCAAAAGAAAAGTAGGGTCTCCATTTTCTGTCATACATGATGCTTATATTTAAGGAAGAACTATTTTTAATCCTAAAATCTCATTTCTTGCTATGAGAAGCCTACAGCTGCCATTTTGCTTTACCTGTTGATCAACCCAACACTCTCCCTCTTTGTGCTCCAGGAATGAGGAAGGGGCACATGGCATTCCTGTAGGGTTCCTGTCACTTTCACCTTTAATATATCTTTGAAATAAAAACAAGGAACTAATAGCACAAAAATAAATAACGTTATTATGAGAAAAATAAGAAATGAATTCAACATCAAAATGGACATATAAGCTGGTTACCTGGTTGCACATCCCATTAAATAAAGGGTGAGAATGAACTAACTCAGGGGTAGGCAACCTTGGCTCTTTTATGACTCATGGACTTCAACTCCCAGAATTCCTGAGCCAGCCATGCTGGCTCAGGAATTCTGGGAGTTGAAGTCCACGAGTCATAAAAGAGCCAAGGTTGCCTAACCCTGAACTAACTCATCTGCACTGCCTGAAGACTCAAAGTGATGTCCTTTAACACTAAATTCATGCAGTCTCATGAGAGTGAAAGTTAGCATACTCTATAGTGAAAAATGAGCAACTCTTAGGATATTCACTCAAGCAATAATACTGTAGTGGTTGCAATAAATAAATAGAGTTAAGGTGACTTGGGCCTTAGCTACTGTCAAAGAGAAGATTTATGTTTTGTTGTAGTTCCACCCCACTGCTCCCAAACTGTACAGCCATATTATTTGCTACTTTAGGGAATAAGCATGCTATAGTTATCAATACCATTGACCTCTTATTGGCCTTGCAAACAAGGCCCTAGAAGAGATCACATGAATAGAATAGAATAGAATAGAATAGAATAGAATAGAATAGAATAGAATAGAATAGAATAGAATAGAATAGAATAGAATAGAATAGAATAATAGAATAGAATAGAATAGAATAGAATAGAATAGAATAGAATAGAATAGAATAGAATAGAATAGAATAGAATAGAATAAACCACATATGCTCAGTACTCAGCAACAGCTTGCAGGTTTGATGACATCATTACAAATCTTCCCCACTTTCTTTGCTATGAATTGGTATGTAGTATCAGCATTGCTTAAGATGATCATATTACAAGCCTTGAAACAGTTAAATGGGAATGGTGGCTTGATAATTTAAGAACCAAGATTGTATAGTGGATAAGGTTGCCATAGTAGGGAAAGATTCTTGCTGGCCAAAATTTCAGTGTGATCAGGCCTGTGAATGTGATTTCTCATTTCCTTAATCGATGCTCTTTCACTGTCGTATCGCTGGATTTTTAGAAACTCAGTTGAAGCACTTTTTCTTCCTTCCATCAATCTGATGTGATAGGAGAGTTGACTACCATTGTCAACATCCATTAGCACTTATAGCAATAATACACTTTTTACCTCTATTGTGTTATTAAGCATTTGGGTGGTTAAGCATTTGGGAATGCTTTCCCTCTGATAGAACAAATAACACCTGACAAATAACATTAACTTTCCTGCATGTACTCCAAGAACAACTGTATTTCACTGATTTTTTTTTTGCTACACAGTGGTATATAGCTAGAGTGGCTGTGTCGTGTGAGTAACCCTGCATGCAGTCTCTCCAAACCAGGAAGCTATTTAATCTAAATTGCTGTCTTTTATGCCTGAAGGAGCTGGTTGTTCCTCTCAATTTTCCTAATGTCATTGGCTTTTATGTCTCTCTGCATTATTTTTTTCCATTCAGTGGCTCAGTTCAAATGATCCTTTCATTTTTTTGCATAATTTTATTAGATACTTTAAAAAGAAGATAAAAACTCACAAAGGGAGAAATAGAAAAGAAAGAAATCAAAGAGAAAGCTGAAAGTGCAATAAAGCGAGGAGAAGCAAAAGAAAAATAGCAAAGAAAGAAAAAGGATACAAAGTAGTAGTTTCAATCTTATTTAAGGTGTACATTATACAGTAAGTACAATTATAAACTTACTTCTTACTCTATGGTTATAACTCTCTTCTGGCTGTGGAATTCTGGGAATTGAAATCCCAATTCCCCCACAATGTTGTGTGGACTTCAATTGCACACAACACCATAAATCCTAAATTCATTTTTTTCTCTTTTATGCAAAAAAATCCATAAGGAGTTTCCAGTCAGCAGTAACTGTAGACCAACAATCCCCTCACAATTTATGTTCTACTGAATAGCATTTTTTCACCAAAAGAATCCTTAGTAAAAACTCCAATTCAGCAAGCTGAAAGAATCTCAAATATTTTCTATTTTTATTGGCACAATACACAATAAACTACTCAACGGATTTTAGCTTTAGCATGTTGTGCAAACGTAGGCCATATGGACAGTTAATGACTCAGGGTGTGGCAAACTAAGAAAATGTGGTTGACTAAATCATGGATAACTGTGTCATGTGAACAAAGCCAAAATAGCCTTGCTTGAAATACACCCCCGAGTAGCTATTTCTAAACAAAAAGCAGGATAACCATATGGTGTGTATAATATTTAGGCTGGGTAGTACAAATGTTCCACAAGCAACACAGCTACAGGAAACTAAAAATTAATTTATAGTATCACACTGCTAGACTAAGCTACACAATAGGTTTTGTTCACTTGACCTTAAGCAGTGTTAAAGCTGAAGCTGCAAATCCCAAGAATACTCAGCAAACTAACTTAGGAATAAGCCCTACTGAAAGGCATAAAATTGCTCTGGAACTTGCTGGGGATCAATTAGAATTGATTAGAGTTACCATTTTGGATGGCAATCACAAAGCACCAAAATTGCTTTAGATGTTTAATCCGAGATACGTAACCCACTATCCCCAAAACCTGACTGTGGGCTGAGCTAAACTGAATTTTAATATGACAGAAAAGGAAAACTATAGCAAGTAATAGTATTTGTGTTCAAATATATACAGTATTTTTGCCTAGCCCTGGTTAGGTCTTTGTCCTGACCCCACCTAATTGTTCAAGATGTGAGTCCAGGCACATCTCTCACATGCCCCGAACAGCTATTGGTTTCCAGACTTGTGCATTACTGTATTTCATGTTTATTAAACGTGATGCAGAGGAATAGGACTGGATGCAGGACATAAAGCATTTCCACCAAGCAAGTTCATACTTAACAACAGTGACAGCAGTACCCAACCATTGTGGCTTTTATTGTTTTGAAAGTTGTATACAAAATATTGAATATACAGTATACAACACATTCATTATTCAGCTCACTTTTATTCCTTATCAATGAATAGAGTGAAACATTTGACAAACACAAAGCATGAAAAAGGGCCAAAAAATATATATACTACTGAAGGACAGAAGGACTATTATATTAGGTGTACAGTCAGGGTCTCTGGATTAATCAGTGGACCAGACTAGAGGAAAAACTCACATGTTATATGCATCTTTCCCGAATCTCCAGATGACTTGAACAATAAGATTCAAAATTTTCCGCAAATTATTCATTCCTATTGGTGCCCTTAGGACTTGCTATCATCATTCAACTATGCCAAAAAGCCACTACTGTGTCCTGCTAATTATACTTTGTGTACAGATTGCTTCCTTTGAACCTGACTTCAAGTTACTCTATTGGTTTCATAATGATCTTTGTGTTCAGGTGGAACTTCTTTGCATAACTTTATTAAATATTAAAATAGAATGAGAAAAACTAATATAAACTAATAATTGAGAAAAATAAGAGAAAAAAGAGTAAAGAGAGGCCAGAAGTGCTTCATATTCTTAATAACTTTCAGTATCTCTTATGTTTTCCCCCTAAACAGTCTTCACCTGCTGCAAAATGCTTGTTCCGCCTGAGGACAGTATTTCTCAACCTCAGCAACTTGAAGATGTATGAACTTCAACTCCAAGAATTTCCCAGCACCATGTTGGTTAGAGAATTCTGGGAGTTGAAATCCAACCATCTTCAGGTGGCCGAGGTTTAGAAGCAGTATCCTAAGGTAACAAATATCATTAGCTGCTCATTAGCCCATAAGCAGGCATTCAAACCTTTCTGCATCACACAGAAATTAAGTTCAGATCTCATCACCCCAAATCTTTGCTTAGATGTTGCTCCTTAATTTCTGTATTTCAGATCAGAAGGGCTTCTTGGGAAGGAGAAAAAGATCTACATCAGATTGCATTCACAAATAGCCACTCTGTTACTGAAAACCAACCTGATTCGTTTGCACTGTCACATAAAAAGGCAGGGACATATCTCAATGGGATGCTAATGATCTGGCCAAGCTTTAATGCTTCTGCAATCAGTGCTTAGGTAGGAAAGAAAGAAATAAGGAAAGAAGCTTTGACCAAGGAAAGATTATTTTTGAAGTCTCTCAGACTAAAAAAGAAAAGCAGATGCTATCTGCTATTATATGGAAAACTAAAGGAAAAGGTCAAATTCCAAACAGCACCTAGACTGTTGTAATTAAAAATCTATGTGAACAATTAATTTTTGGTATTAGTGAAAATATGGAATCCACACATTAGATGTATGAATATGTGCAATTGAATAAATCAGGTTGGTAAGAAAAAGAAAGTAATTGTAAAAGCGTCATCACAAAGTTTCATTGCAACAAAGCTTCTGGTATGTGCAAGATGGACAATTCATTGTACATTTCGTATACAATTCAGGGCCGTACATATTTGGCAGTTAAATAAATTTCTGTGCCAAACCAATCCAAACGAAAGGACTGACAGATGTTGCAGCCAGTATTATTCCTGCAAATTAAGCAATTTTCTCCCCCAATTTATCTTGCACATTTTATCCTGCCAGACATTTAATTTCTAATACATACATTCATGCTTTCAGCAAGTACGGTAAGTGCTACTGGATAACCCATCAGGAAGTGCTTATATGTTACACAGAACAGAATCCATATAATACTACAAATCTTGGGAACAAGATTTTTAGACTTTGGGGGTTCTGAGATTTCAACAAGCAAATATATGCTCCAGTCATCTAAACTCACATTTGTATTTCATAGGATGAGTAACTGGGAGGTTTAAAAATGCTTACTTTATCAGAGAATATAAACAGCCCTTATGTAGTCTTTTAGTAATGCAACCCTGAAAATATAATATGTAAATGTCCAAAGTTCTTGTGAGTCACAAATTTTAGGTAAACAATATGTGCCTATTTATGTTCAGATTTGTGAACGTGTCTGTATAGTAGTGGTAGTAGTAGCTAATGTACACAGCACTCTCAAATAGCTTTTCTGCATGTAAAAGTAACATTAGCATAAAAGGAGTCATATATGGCCTTGGACACATTCAGAGGCACTGAAAATGGCTGGATTACTCTGATGTTGGTAGCTATAACCTAACTGCAGTTTAATCTGTATGGAAAAGTTTGTGCATATTTCAGCTTAAGAAGACAAAAGATGATCATCTTAACTGAGTCATTTCCTCTATTACTGTTTATTGACAGTCAAACCTGCAATACTATAATTAAAAATATCTAAGTACCAAATAAAATTTTAAATTTGGAAACTGTACTGTACTGTCGCATACAAATAAATGTTTACAAGTCAGCCTGATGCTAACTACTTAAATAAAAACTTTACAAAGACCTCTGAATAATGCATAAATGCAAAAACAGACATTTGATTCCCCTCCCCTGGGAGTATGGAAGAAAGGACCAATCTACATTTCAGTTTCAAATCTGCTTCATTGGCATGAGGTTTGGCGAAACCTGTTAAGAAAGGAGAGAGAGAAAATGAATTGACAGTTAATTCCCAGCATAGCTGCCGCCCTCTAAATTAGCTACTGATTACAGCCAGTGACTATCACTATTCAGTGTTTATAATGGTGATAAGATGACAAACAAAACACAAAGGTTTTGCCTCCAATAACAACCTGTTCCAACTTCAACTTTCCAGAAAAGTGAGGGAGAGGAGAAATTATGGTATCATGAACCAGGAAGCCTTGAATTCTGATTTTGAGATTTGGGGGGCACTTCCGAAGAAAGCCTTGTGCTATAGTCACTTGCTTTTTTTATTATCTAAGAATACTGATGGGACCAAAACAACTTGGAAATAAATATTATGCTGGATTGAATAATTTAGAACCCTCATATAAATAGGAAAAAAAATACCTTGCTTTTTCAGGTGTATGAAGCACTGGCAGAACAAACACGTTATGGGAGACAATGTAAATGTTTAGGTTTAGTTCTGCCTCTAAATCTATAGATCTGTAATTTGGTCCTTCTAAACCAGGCATGTCAAACTGCCGGCCCGCGGGCCAGACGCACCATGCCAAAACCACGCCCACCTCATTGCTGGCAATGGGGAAAAAGTCACAATATGTCGCGTGACATCGTGGGTTTGACATGCCTGTTCTATGTGGACTTTAATTCCCTGAATTCCCTAGCAAAAAAAAAAACATTGCAGAGTTGAAGTGCCTTAACCTGGAGGACACTCAAGTTGCATTTGTGTCCTAATTTAGACAAACAGCTTTTTCATTTGCACAGCTCCATTGTTCCAATACCCCATTATATCATAACAGCCATTTGTCTGAAATGGTATTGGGTTTCCTGCCTGAGCAGGGGGGGTTGGACTAGATGACCAAGGTCCCTTCCAACTATTGTTGTTGTTGTTGTTTGATGTCAGCTACTACCAATTGATGATGGAACAAGTTTTTAGGTAAACTGCCAGTACCCAGAAACTATCTGCCATGTGAGGATAATAACAATTAACAGTTTTATTAGATTGTATTGAACACTCAAGAAATACTATGCAAATTCTATTTCATGAGAAAAAGTATTCAAGAATGAAGACAAGAGCAATTACCAAAAATAACGATGTTGAATAAAATAATTCAAAATAAAGACCTTGCCTGCTTCTCTTGAATGATGGCTCAATGCTCATTTTTGGCAACAAGGGAGGGTAGAGAGAGCCCCATATCTCCCATGTACTCATTTAGAGAGCTCCATACATCCTTGGATACTTTCTGATTTTAACCAGCTCTGGGTTAGAAAGCACAGCATCCCATGTATGATGTGAGTATAGTCTCAAACCTAAATTTTTGTTCTACTACTACTGATTTGAATGTGCAATGTAATTCCCAAAGTAAAACAGACCCAGCAAGAGTTTATGTTCTCAGTTTCTATTCCTGCTTTGTCCTAACACCAATGCTGTCATGTCGCAACTTGCTTTCAACTCTTAAAAAGTGGCCACCTGTCTTTAATCAAATGTGATCCATGAACTACAGTTCTACCTATGACTGATGCCTACACAACAATGTAATCACAACATGAAAAATGTTAAGTGCTGGAGGCAATAAAAGTTCTAGTGCATACTGAACTCCCTTCATGTATTTCAGCAGAAGGGAACAGAAATAAATGTATATATGGATTAATTCTGTCATGCACCACTGTCTCTGTGCACTGAAGCAAACAAAAAGCTTCCAATAGCTTTCCTCAACTTCCTGCCCTTCAGATATTTAACATGAAGGTTCTGGGAGCTGGTCCAACACATCTGGAGGATACTAGATTGGGGAAATTAATCCACGTATAGATTGGTTTCTGTTCTTTTCCGTTAAAATCCCACTGAGTTCATTGGGGTTTGAAAATACATAAGCTTGAATAGCAAGAGTGTGGGCAAACCTCTCTTGTCTTCTCTCAGCTGTAATCTGGCAAAGACTTCCTGGTCTAAAATAAGCAGTCAGTAGGGCTTGGTGTCAGCACCCATTATTTGTCACACTTTTTTTTCTTTCTGACACTTTGTCTCCCCACTCCTACCCATAAACAGTAGGCATCAGGTTGAGACAAAGGGCTCTTAATGGGGAGGTTTGATTGATCTCTTCCAATGGATGAGTAGGCAGAAAGACTGAAATTAGGCCAAAGTCAAAGGCAGCTTTAGGGCCACAAATTGTCTACTCTTTCCAGCTCTTTTTAGATGTGATCGAATGTGCACCTGCAGAAGTGAGGGAGAGTTTCGATCTTGTGTTTTCTTCCTCCAAATCATATTCCTTTAAAAACTGATGCTGCCCAAGGCTGTAAGCCTTTTAATGTTAATGTGTTCCATCAAATCATCTTTTTTCCCCAAGAGATTCTAGATAAGCACCCTAGAATCATAAGACACTGTATATTTACTAAGTAAGTTATGGTTTTAGCTTTAACAAGATTCTGTCCAATAGGTGTAAGCAAATAAAGGACTGAACGTGACTGGATTTATGGGTTTGGGTATGATGCTAATCCAGTTTAAGACCACTGATTCCACTCACGTCAAACTCGCGACATCACGTGACGTCACGCGACGTATCGTGACTTTTTCCCCATTGCTGGCAATGGGGTGGGCACGGTTTCAGGATGATCCATCCAGCCCGTGGGCCGGCAGTTTGACATGCCTGTTCTAGGGCATAATTATGTATTATGATTTTTACCATGCTCTGACTTTTTCTGCATTATTTAATTTAGAGGTTTCAGCATATTAGTGCAATTTAGAAAACAATGATTCCTTCTGGTCTTGTTTTGTAAGAATGCATGGCAAGATCTCAAGGCCACCACTAAGATTATTGCATACAATTAACACATCATTACATAAAATCTTAAAAATAAGAGGCTTCCGGTTTGCGCGCACGGTGCTTTCGGACGCTCAGGGGAGAGCTCCCTCCCTGCCGTCCAATCCTTCTTCATTGGAGGACCCTGAAAAGGGTCGAAAGTCGCCCTGGAGGGGCGACCACCGCAAGGAGACCCTCCTGTGATCGTAGAAGGGTGGCAGCCCTCCGCTTGAATCTGGAGCAGCTCCTTTTGGCCTGAAGAAGAGACCGGCCATCAACATGTCCAATCACTAAGCCGCTCCCTGCCGAAAGCCAAAAGCACCATCTAGCACAATGAAGCAATCTGGAGGACCTGAGTGAGGCCTTTCCTTTTCTATCCCCCTAACTGCCTGTCTGTGGGACTTTTCTGAAAAATTTCTCCCCCCTCTTTTTGAGAAAACGGCTTTTATATACCTGGGGGATCAACATTTTAAGCCTTAAAGCGTTGAAGGGGGGGGGAAACCTAGCTGATTAAGCAAAGAAACTAAATAATCTCATTCCTACTTATTAAAAAGCTCCTATTTTTGTGGGGATCTACTACCCTATTTTCTGTTTAAGATGTGAACTAAGGAAAAAAGAATGGACTAATTATACAAAACCTTTATATTAATTTGGGGGGAAAGAACTTTACAACTTATTCTATATGCTACTGATGACATCCTGTGGCTAAACGTGGAATTGCAAGTAAACCTTTTGCTTATTTTGAGAGCTGAGAGCTGTCCTTGATATTATCTTTAAAGACAAGTGTGGTAACACCTGGCACTGAAAACAACTTTTAGAAACATTGGAGGTGGAAAATTACTGACTCTTATTAAAATAGCCTCCATGGAAGACTTAGCTGTAAACACTAACGAAATGGATGATTATATCCCACCACTTAACTACAAATTGATATTGGACACAATCTTGGCTATAACTGAACAAACTGCATGATAAACCTGACAACTCAGAGCCACTAAACCAAACTTTGACCTTAAATGATGAACTGACAACCCAAAAACAAATAGAAGTGGAAATCAATACTAAAATAGGAGACTTCAAAGAGCAACAAACACAGCCTACAGAGAACTTCGAAGTCCAAACTCCAACTTTAACTACAAAACTTACAATTCAAAAAACAACAATACCCCAAAAAAGCAACATTAAGAGCAAAGATATCAAAGGCCTCCAAATACAGTATGTTGATGATTCAGCTAATCAAATGATAACATTAGCTACTACTTACTACCTAACCCAGATGGAAATGGAACAAGAAAAAGATCAGACTGAATTAAGAAAAAAAAGAGCCTTGGTGGAGCAGTGGGCTAATGCCTCCTTAAGTAACACCAGCTGCCTGCAATTAGTGCAGGTTCGCATCCCACCAGGCTCAAGGTTGACTCAGCCTTCCATCCTTCCAAGGTAAGTAAAATGAGGAGCCAGATTGTTGGGGGCAATTAAGCTGACTTTGTAATAATGCCGCTTGGGTGTGTGTGTGAAAGCCCTAATAAGCAGGCATATACATAGAATGAAGGCTACTGCTAAGTTTATAAAGCCGCCCTGAGTCTTCGGAGAAGGGCGGGATATAAATGGAATTAAAATAAAATAAATAAAATAAATAAATAATGAAAATCATATCACATCAAACATCAAAAGCTGAGCTATTAAAGCAATACTTCAAGGATTGTAAAGGGGACACTAGCTTGACAAAACTGTCGTTTGGATGGTCTCCATGGATTCAAATAAGAGGTGGAGGAAGAAAGGGAGACACATTGGAGAACTTAAAGGCATTAAGATGGAAGCCTGATTGGCACAAAAAGAAGGTGAGAATTAGATTTAAAGACTTAAGATTTGTCTCTTTTTGGAGGGGATTTGTAAAGACAGAACTTAAAAAATTTCTTTTCATAGACTAAGGGGAATCTTTAAAAAAATATAAACTGATTTCATATTCAGGTTCTAGATTTTTAAAGGAAAACAAAATTAAGCTTTTAGAATAAAACTTTGAATTATACAATAGAATTTAGAATCTTATAATAGAAGATAGTATTTTAAGTGTTGAATGGTTAAGACAAAAAATCTTTTTTAATAATTGGTGATGTGTTAAGAAAAAATTAGATTTTACTGTTAAATCACAAGAATGATTTGTAATGAACAATGTAAGTTTTGTAGACAAGAGAATTACTTTTTATTGAAATAGGGAATTGTAGGTTACCCAAAAAGTAAGCTCCTTTTTGTATATTATAGGCTATCTTAGAGTATTTTTATTGCAATTAGGTAAAACTTAAAAACAGGATTTTGATATGTATTAGTCTAACTATATTGAAAACTTTGTTAATTGACTAGCTCATAACTAGAAATGTATTAACTTAATTACTTTTGACTATGTGAAAATTAAGGGAATCAGAGGGAATTTTAATTGATGCAACCTGAACTATCTACAAACAACTTGTTATTTTATACTTTTGACTACCCAGCCACCATATTGCTTTACAAATATATGTATATACCCCAACCCCTACCCTTAACCTTTCCGCTACCCTATTCCAAATCCCCATTTCCTTACCTTCGTTTTTAACCCTATAAAACTAATAAAAAAAATTCAAAAAAAAATCTTAAAAATAAGGATAGTTCTAAAACTATGTTTTTTAATTGATGGCTTGATGGAACACATTATTGACATTTAAAGGTTTATAGCCTTGGGGAGCATCAGTTTTTAAAAGAATATGACTTGTAGGAAGAAAACACAAGATCAAAACTAATAAGCTTTCAGCAAGTCATTAAAGCCAAGACCCCTCCTGTTTTTGTACAGTATATTCTACATGGCTATAAGTTTGTAGCTGCCGGCCAAGAAGCTATCACCTCGTGGAGGGCCAGATATGAGGCTTGGAGCTTCAGTTGCTGAGCCCTTAGTTTATAACACATGCCAGAAAGTGGTGATGTGGATCCATGTTGCTACCCAGATCAATCAGCTACTTTTATGTATTTTAAATATGATTATATTCCTTTAATGGTCAGTTACACAAATCTTCTTTCACAGCATCTTATGAATGTAATCAAAAACATACAAGCATAAGACGTTGTATAGCAAAATTATAATATTGCTAGAAGATGGGCTCACTCTAAGTCAAGCCAATGAACCATCTTTTCTAACAAACTGAATAGACAAATATTTTCCTCTCCTTAGTCTGGACAGGTTATACCACAACTGGCCTTTAAAAAAAACAACCTGAACTATTATCAACTATTAACCTTTTGTCATTCATGCTTGAAAGGCATCAGCCTGCACTGCGCTAGGCCAAGAGTAAGGGACTAAAAGAGTCCCATCTTCTTTAGCAATTTATTTCTCGTCTATATTTAACTAGTTAGAGACTTACATTAAAGTCAGCACCCGTGCATTTTTTAATCTCATCTACAGACATGCCTTCCCAGATTTCGATCAGCGTCAGTCCTTTTTTCTTATTGACATCAAAAACAGCCTAAAGGATTGAAATACGTTGTAAAGAGGTTTAGTTAGAATGGAAAACTCTCCTGACCTAGAAGGCTGATTCAATCTCTGAAAACCAATCCCTGTTCTCAAGTCCTCGTGTACTACACTTACGTTTTCCCCCCGTCCACCTACTTTAAATGCATCATGTGCAATTCACTCACTCAAGAAAACTGGGTATTGATGCTAGAATTCCCAAACTCATATGTCATACTTGTTGCCATATGATGCCACTATTAATTACTTGGTAGGGAGAGTAAGCATGGGGGAAGCGGGGAGGCCAACCAGAGTTAAGTATCTGAAAGTAATTTAAGCCCACTGTATGTAAAAACCAGAAGAATGGAAGGAAATGCTAAACCCAGTTATTTCCTTGACAGGCTGGTTTTTAATCTGTCAAGAGCTTTTGCACGATTATGAAGACAGCCTTCCCCATCAACAATGTGTAGCTGGTACAGCCAGGCAACAGCGAGATGATAATAGATTGCTATCGTGCAGTATGAGAAAAGAGTATTATAGTCCCTTCCTTGAAACCTGTTGATAAACACTACAAAGCATTAATGAAAGGTTTGCTTCAGCAGAACAGTCTAATATTTTCCCAGAAAACTGGGGAAAAGGTGAGAAAAAGAAACTCTGTACAAAAAATGGGAGATCACCCCAAAATAAATAGTTCTCAAAATCCTTTAGAGTCCCTTTCACTGTCCCACCACTGAACCAGTCAGAAATCCATATTCTCCAGCCAAAAGCCCACAGATGGTCTGTATTATACTTCTGAGCCAGCAGAGCCAAAACGTGCCAGGTTGGGGAATCAAGCCATACATAATAGGAGCCTGGAGCAATAGACTGCTAGCCTGAATGACAGCTCCAGTTGAAAAGACTTTAATTCTCCTTCTCGGGGAGCTTACACAGTGGAAGCAGACAGGAGTTGGAAAGGAAAAAAATGAAGAGACAATTTTTAAAAATATAGATTTCTATATATTAATTCTAAACTTCAGGCTGTTTCCCCTTATTAGTTGAACTGAAAATAACACAGAGCAAAAATGCAGACATTTGCCCTTGTTTTCTGATACTAAGATAAAAATGGTAATTTGAGCAAAATATTTGAATATTCAAGGACTTGTCTTGGGCAATTTATTGCCTGCTCTGCTTTGCAGGGTGGTTATGAAGATAATAAGGCTCCGCCCTCCCAAGTTCTTTAGGTTATGTGAGAAAGGAATTGAAGTAAAAGTAATCAAACCAAGTACTTTACCTTTTCTGTTATGATGCGATCCACACAATGTTTACCAGTAATTGGCAAAGTGCACTTTTCCAGTATTTTGTGGGTATTGCCCTGCAACAGAACACAGATTTCACTCCAATAAATCATAATCTTTCAAGAGTACTATTAGCTTCAAAATCAGAAGCACATTACCTTTCAAATGCTACAGTACAATTCTTTATTATTCTTGAAGTTTACATGGAGGATTTCGGTATCTGTATAGTCTAGGTTCATTTGTTACATAAAATAGGGCTTGCTCACAAAATGTTTTGTAAAATCTGACTACTTTAATCCTTGCATTTCCTGTTCTCAATCCTGCTAATTTCCACTGTGCCATTAGTAAGTTTTAACAAATTAGTTTCAGTTTTCTGTAGCCTGGCCCTTTCCAGTTATACTAGGGTGCACACACAACACATCAAAACCATGCCAACACATCAAAGCCATGCTATGCTGGAGAAGGCCAACCTATCTCCTTCTGTGCTATCATGTCCATACATTCAGGAGCTTACCAAGGCTATCTTGAGAATCTGGAGTAGAATGAACCCCTGATTTTTGACTATAACAAGCTAACACATCTCTCTACAATGCCATGATACAGAGAGAAACTGTCTATACAGTAGGTAAAGAATAGAAGCAACACACAATTTTACTCAAAAAAATTTTTTTTTTACCTTTGCTGAGTGCTCCATAGTCACTACTACTTTAGTTCTTGCGCTGGACACCAAATCCATGGCACCACCCATTCCTTTCACCATCTTTCCCTAGAGAAAGAAAGAAAGAAAGAAAGAAAGAAAGAAAGAAAGAAAGAAAGAAAGAAAGAAAGAAAGAAAGAAAGAAAATTAAAATACAAATATCTCAAAAGTTTTTGGTTTTTTAAGGTTAATTCTTCCAATTAAGAGCACTCCCTTTGTCTCAAGAGGACAAAGGGAAGTGGATCACTACTAGACACATTTCAATATGACAAAGCAAAGCCAACAGGCAAATGACAAACTTTCTACTGTCTTAAAGCAGATATAATTTCACATTTGAGATGCATAATCTAAGATTTGCTTGTTTGCTTGAAGGCTCAGTGTATCTGCCAATTTATATCAGCAGTGTAGTCAAGACGTCAGCTCAAAAATTTCATTGATTTTAAATAAAAAGAAACAAGTTTATATTAATCCTGTTTGTTGTTGATTTGAAGCACATAGACATTTCACATTTATACTGATTTTATTCTATTGCTTTTTTGTTATGCTTACATTTATTACATGTTATGCTTACAGGTTTTCATATTATTATTTTTAATTTGTAAGAGACAGATAATGCTAGCATCATCCCGACATATTCTACGTATAATCAATTTTTTCCTTTATTTCCGAGTTCCATCCTGTAGATGCTTAAAATCAATTCTGGGTATACAAATGTAAGGGATAGGAAAGGGGGGTGGGGGTGGATTTGCTGATTAAAATAGATAAGGAGAGTGAGAGAACACTTTTCAGTGTGTACCAGTACTCAAAAGTTGTTAGGCAAGATGTATTTATATTTTCCTTCCCAGGAAGGAAATCAAAATAACTATCTAAAAAAGGCCTTAGCAATATGTTATTTTCGCAAATCTAGAAACCATTAATCAAGCACTAGTCCTCTTCTAAGGAAGCTGAAAGCAAGTTTGTTCCAAACAGAAAATTCTCTGTAAAATTTGAAGAATGGAAATAACCAATGGGCAAATCCTGTAGCTTGGATTAAAAAAAGGAGTTGGAAATAGCAGCTTCGTTGCTGAATACAGAGAGATTAGAATAATTTTGGAGGGTGGCTGTAAAAAGCAAACAGATCAAAAGGTTCAAAATTATGTAAGGCAAGAGTGATAATAAAGTTTTTTTTGCCAAGGAAAAACACTTGTAAAAAGCATTTTCTGAATCAGAAGAGCAAATTAAAGTAAGAAGTGACATTTCCATATATTCACATATTCCCTAAAGAATATTTGCCACATTTACTCTCTTGGATTCGCTGACTAGTAGCCTCGGCCTAGTATCTGTCATTGGTTTGGTATTTACTTAGGTTGCTGCACTATATCAGCAACATCAGTCTTTCTGTTATTAATACTGATAAGTCCATATGAAGATTTCATCTATCACTTTGTCTCTCTTACACCTCTTAATGTTTTGCTTTTAAAGTGGGAAGTTTAATAGCACAGGGCTAGTCTAACATTACAAAACGTTACCAAAATGCTAGCAAATGTTGCCAAAAGCAAGGTTTTAGACTTAGGCAGGAAAAACCAAAGTTACAAGTACAGATTAGACGAAACCTGGCTCAAAACCAGTAACTGTGAGAGGGACCTTGGAGTCCTAGTGGACAATCACTTAAATATGAGCCAGTAGTGTGCAGAGGCAGCCAAAAAGGTTAATACAATCCTTGGTTGTATAAATAGAGGCATAGAATCAAGATCACATGAAGTATTATTATTGCTTTATAAATCCCTAGTGAGACCACACCTGGAATACTACATCCAGTTTTGGTCACGTTAAAAAAAAAGATGCTGAGACTTTGGTAAAAGTGCAAAGAAGAGCAACTAATACGATTAAGGCCCTGGAGACAAAAATATATGAAGAACAGTTGCAGGAATTGGGTTTGGCCAATCTAGAGGAAAAAATGGACTAAGGGTAACATGATAGCAGTATTCCATTATTTGAAGGGCCGCCACAAAGAAGAGGGGATCAACTTATTTTCCAAAGCACCAGAGGACAAGACAAGAAACAATAGTTGGAAACTGACCAAAGAGAGAAGCAACCTGGAATTGAGGAGGAACTTCCTAACAGTGAGGACAATTAACCAGCAGAACAACTTGCCTTCAGAAGTTGTAGGTGCTTCATCAGTGGAGGTTTTTAAGAAGAGACGGGACAGCCACTTGTCTGAAATAATAATAATAATAAGTTGGAAAGGACCTTGGAGGTCACCTACTCCAACCCCCTGCTCAGGCAGGAAACCCTATACCATTTCAGACAAATGGCTGTACAGTCTCTTCTTAAAAACCTCCAGTGTTGGAGCATTCACCACCTCTGGAAGCAGGTTGTTCCACAGGTTAATTGTTCTGTCAGGAAGTTTCTCCTTAGTTCTAGGTTGCTTCTCTCCTTGACTAGTTTCCATCCATTGCTTCTTGTCCTGCTTTCAGGTGCTTTGGAGAATAGCTTGACTCCCTCTTCTTTGTGGCAGCCCCTGAGATATTGGAACACTGCTATCATGTCACCCCTCACTCTTCTCTTCGTTAAACTACACATACCCAATTCCAGCAACTGTTCCCTATATGTTTTAGCCTCCAGTCCCCCAATCATCTTTGTTGCTCTTCTCTGTACCCTTTCTAGAGTCTCGACATCTTTTTTACATCGTGGTGACCAAAACTGGATGCAGTATTCCAGGTGTGGCCTTACCAAAGCATTGTAAAGTGATATTAGTACTTCACTTGATCTTGATTCTATCCCTCTGTTAATGCAGCCTAGCACTGTGTTGGCTTTTTTGGCAGCTGCAGCACACTGCTGGCTCATATTGAAGTGATTGTCTACTAGGACTCCGAGATCCCTCTCACAGTTACTACTATTGAGCAAGGTACCACCTATACTATACATGTGTATTTGATTTTTCCTGCCTAAATGTAGAACCTTACTTTTTTCACCATTGAATTTCATTTTATTAGATAGTGCCCAGTGTTCGAGTCTGTCCAGATCCTCCTGTATTTTAAGCCTATCTTCTGGAGTATTGGCTATTCCTGCCAGCTTGGTGTTGTCTGCAAATTTGATGAGTTCCCCATCTATCCCCTCATCCAAATTGTTGATGAAGATGTTGAAGAGCACTGGGCCCAGAACAGAGCCCTGGGGCACCCCACTACACACTTCCTTCCATGTAGATGCAGTTTCATTGAGGACCACACACTGAGTACAGCCTGTCAGCCAGCTACGAATCCATCTGGTGGTGATGCTATCTAACCCACATTTTTCTATCTTATCGAGTAGTAGGTTGTGATCTACTTTATCAAATGCCTTACTGAAGTCCATGTAAATTATATATAAAGCATTCCTCTGGTCCACTAATTTTGTCACTTAGTCAAAGAATGTAATAAGATTTGTCTAGCATGATGGTATACAGTCTCCTGCTTGATGACTAGACAACCTCCAAGATCCCTTCTAGCTCTATTCTGATTAATTCCCATTATCCTGGGAAGCTAGGGGAGGGGAGAGAAGCAACCTCACCAATTTGCTTTCCGGTAAATCAGGGATGTGTGATTGGAGACAACACTCCAGCAGCCATCTTGGAAGTTCACAGAATGAACTCAAAATTCTGAATCTGTTCAACAACCCCAAACATTTAGTTAGATGGACTGTACTTCAATATGATAGACTCCCTTCTATTAATTAATTATACTATAAATAGTCCTCAACTTGCCACGTTCAAAGTTACAACAGACCATCTCAAAACGTACTTACAATCTGGTTTCGAAGGTCTGCATCTTGGGTGCTCAGCAACCGGCTGAGCACTTATGGTTGTTTGCAGCATATCATGACCACATGGCCATGATTTATGTTTTTGCCTAAAACCAGCATTTACTTCTGGTTTGGGGCAAAAACATTCCCTAGTGAACAATGGAATGACCACAGCATATGCTTAACAACTGCTGCAAAACTGGTCTTAAAATTGAATTGGCCACATAGATGACCTGCTTTATGACCACCATGACTCACGACTATAATGGGAAGGCTCATTTATGGTCTTAAATCAAGAAATACTTCACCTAATGTTACACAGCTAAGGAAATGTTTACGTAAACATGATGGAAAGGAAATCCGTGTATGAAGGTGTAATATTAAAAAAAAGGTAAAGGTAAAGGTTCCCCCGCACATGCGTGCTAGTCGTTTCCGACTCTAGGGGCCGGTGCTCATCTCCGTTTCAAAGCTGAAGAGCCAGCGCTTGTCCGAGGACGTCTCCGTGGTCATGTGGCCGGCATGACTAGACGCCAAAGGCGCACGAAACGCTGTTACCTTCCCACCGTAATGGTCCCTATTTTTCTACTTGCATTTTTACGTGCTTTCGAACTGCTAGGTTGGCAGAAGCTGGGACAAGTAACAGGCGCTCACTCTGCTACGCGGCACTCGGGATTCGACCCGCCAAACGACCCGTCAGCATCCTAACCCACTGAGCCACCGCGTCCCTTATATTAAGAGAGACTAAATAGACTGAATGACTTTAGGCAAGGGGAAACCTGCAAAGAAAATTCTGGGGGTAAAGTGCTCTACAAGACTTTTCTAAAGTTTCTAGTAAGACCTAGAAGAGCCTTGGAACCAACGTGTTGAAAGAATTTTATCTGTAAGTTCTCCGTGGCAGCCCTGTGTGGGGAAGGACATTTTTTTTCCAAAGGCCATATGGCCTCTACTCTGTTGGTTCTCAGAAGAACCACAAAGACATAACTTTCCCAGCAGGCATAGAGCAGAATGATCTGGAATCCTGCTCAGTGATGGTTTTTATGGTACTGTTGGTGTGACACTTCTGCTGCTTTATACATCTTCAATTTGTGTATGAAGCCTAGAGCTACCCCAGTGATCGAGATGGCTAATAAATTGATTAAATGAATAAACTACTAGAGAAAGAGCTGAGAATAACAACAGGTACCAGAAAAGACAGCTGCAGTAGCTACATGAAGCCTACAAAAGCATCGTGCATTCCGTGAGGTATACTAATTTCCAGGGCTGGATTTATTCCTAGAATCAGCAAGGGTGGTCTTAGGAATATGACATAAGCAGCTCCTAGTCAATTACATGGACACAGCCTAATTATACATGCCACAAGAAAAAAAAATGTTTATGTATATGGCCACCCATCCTAATCAAATAACCCTGGGCAACTAGCAAGAATAAAAACAGGAATACACACCACAAAAAAAAATAGAAAGAACCACGAGAGACATCAGGCAAAAAAGAAACTCTCAACCATCACAAGGCAAAAACACATAGCAGACCCAGCTGCCTTGCCCTTAAGCTTGAGGGAAGAGTCAGGTTTTTAAGGCCTTCAGTGTTGGGACCATCTGAACCTCAGGAGGGAGACTGTTCGACAGGACGAGTGCTGTGAAAGGAAGCCATGTCCCTTTAGTACCACAAGATGACAGCATTTAACATAAGGGACCTAGAACTTGTTCACCCTGCCCACTCTGATGGCGTAGATAAAAATCACCACAGACTCTTGGTCCCTCAAGTATCTTGGCCCTATGTACTATACAATTCAGCACCTTGAATTGCTCTTAGAACCTTACTGGAAATCAATGAAAAGTCACATAACAGTGGTATTACAGGGCCATAATGTGGGTGCACAAACTTTCCATGCTACCACATTTAGGAGAAGCTGTAGTTTTCAAATGCTCTTCCAGACAAACCAATGTAAACTGCATTGCAATATGTTAAGGGTTAAGGTATGAGCGACTATGACCAGAGTCTCCCAATCCAGGAAAGGGTACAACTGGCTCATAAAATGGATTTGTTGCAAAGATCTCCTTGACCACAGTTGCCACTTGTTTACTGAGCTGTGAATCCAGGAAGACACCCAGACCATGAAACACTTTTTTCTGGGGGAACTGTACCCTATCCAGAAGTAATGATGGAAGTTCTCCAGATCCAGAGGCCCTAAAACCCACAGTTACCCAGTCCTTCATTCATCAAAATGATGACAAGCCAGGGACCCATGAAAGATGCAACCCTGTGGAAAAGATGTGAAACCTCCATCTGCAAAATTCAGTTTGTGCTCGACCTTCTTTTCTCCATCCTGCCTATAGGTGCTTTTGACTATTCAAATTTGTGGTTGTGTAAGAAGGATGAATGAGTCAGTAAGAAAATAGTATTTATCATTACAAGGCTTCTGGTTTTTAAAAAGCTACCTAAACACATAGAGGTGGACACCCTTCCTCCTAAGTGCAGGATTCACACCGGAGCAGGATTCACACTGGAGATGGGGGTGCTCCATCATTGGAGGCTTTTAAGAACAGACTGTGCAGTGTCTCCTGTTTGTGTAGTGGGTTGGACTAGAAGACCTCCAAGGTCCCTTCCAACTCTGTTATTCTGTTATTATTTTGGTTTATAAGAAGCTTATTCTATACCATCTGCTTCACTTATGCTTCTGGCTTGATTTTACAAGTTTATCAATAAAGATCACATGAAAAGATGGCAAACATAAATTCACTTCTCAAATCTTTAATTCACTTTTAATGTAACATTTAGACTAATATCTTTCAAGCAGATGCTCCCAGTAGTAGTTGCAATTCACTTGTGTTTTAGGCATGGTGGGAGACTTCTGTTGAAGGGAAGTAATAAATATTAATAAACCCTAATTGCACTACTATGCACATGGAACACAACTTAAAATGAAAAAAATATTTTACAATGCCATCTGACCTGCCAGTGAAAACGCAAATATCACTGACAAAGCCTCTGTATGCACAGAAATGGAAGAACTCACATATACCCAAAATGGAAGGATGAATGATGAAATTAATGGAGTTGGAGGAGTTTTCTACTTGGAAACCACTCTTGGATTTTTTTTTGTTTGAAATTGAAAGAAATAAAATTTGAAGCTTGGATTAAAATTGGCTTGTGATTATTAAATTTGCTCATGATGATAGAAGTACTGTTTGTTATGGTTTATAATAGTTCAAAAGGTCATTGATTTTTAGGGTTTTAATCTATACTGAAGAAAGTCACAAATGATCTTTTTTTTCTATAGCTCTTTTCCTCTTCTGTTTATATTTCCCAATTTTGCTTTTTTCCTACCCCTTTCTGACTTTTTTCTTTGCTTTTTTGCATTTTATACTTTTTTTGTTTTTAGTGGGTTTTTTTTAAAGAAACAAATATCATCATATGTAATTGGGCTTTCTTAAGATACTTGAGCATCTGACTGCATTCTAAAACTTTTGAAGCAAGAATAAGACCAGTCTTACCCAGCCAAATTCCTTCCTTCACTCCTGTTCTTCCTAAATTACTGGCTGAGGTTGACAAAAATTATAGTGAAAAATATTTGGAGACAATGGCTAAAGAAAAGCAATTAGGCTTTTTTTAAAAAAAAAACAGTTGAGCATAAAGAATTTGTGTAGCTTCAGCCTGTTTCTTTATATTTACAACCAATACAGGGAGAACAATCTGGTCTTCAGTAATCATATAAATTTAATTTAATTTAATTTATTAATATTTCTATACCGCCCTTCTCTCGAAGGACTCAGGGCGGTGTACAGGGCAAGAATAAAACATAAAGTTACAAAAATTAAAAAGTAATTAAATACATACCCATAAAAACAATAAATACATTAATAAAACCCCCAATAAAATACTAATAAAACCCCAGCAATCCCACCCTCAGGCCAGGCCGGCTTGTTCGAACAGATATGTTTTCAGATCGCGGCGAAAGGAGCGAAGATCGGGCGCCGTCCGGAGCTCAACCGGTAACTGGTTCCATAACTCCGGGGCGCCCACAGAGAAAGATCTCCCCCTGGGGGCCACCAATCTACATGTTCTGACCGGTGGCACCCTGAGGAGTCCCTCTCTGTGGGAACGCACAGGGCGGAGGGAAGTTGACGCCGGCAGCAGGTGTTCCCTAAGGTACTCCGGCCCCCTGCCATGTAGGGCTTTAAATACCATGACTAGTACCTTGAATCTCACCCGGAAGACAACTGGCAACCAATGCAGCTCACGGAGCAGAGGTGTGACATGGGAGTATCGGGAAACTCCCAACACAACTCTCGCGGCTGCATTCTGTGCCAGTTGGATTAAGATAAGGAAACAGACAGATGAATCTTCATTAACAAGAGAGTTTAGTTTTAGGGCCATTACAGTCCTTGGCTTATGACCATTTGTTTAATGACAGTTCAAAGTTACGATGGCATTGAAAAAATGACTTACAGCACATCCTTAAAATTACAACTGTTGCACCACCCCCAGTCATATGACTGCAATTCAGGTGCTTGGCAACTGGCTCACATTTACAATAGTTGCAGCATGCAGCATTCATGTGACTGCAGTCTGCAGGCTTCCCAGCCAGCTTCCGACAAGCAAAGATAATGGGGTAAACTGGATTTTCTTAATAACCACGTGATGCACTTAATGACAGCATGACTTGTTTAACAACCATGGTAAATACAGTCTTAAAATTGAGCTCAGTGTGTGGTGATTCATTTAACCACATTGCTTAACAAATGAAATACCAGTCCCAACTGCAGTTATAAGTCAAGAGCTACTCTCCTGAGAAGGCCCTGTCTCTTATACTAATTTATTGAATCTGAATATTGGACAACATTCATAAAAACAAAAAAAGATGCAGCTAGCAGACTGATTTTGTCAAAGTAACAATACCACTTTGTAAAGCCCTAGTAAGACCACATTTAAAATACTGCATCCGGTTTTGGTCATCTCAATACTAAAAAGATGTTGAGATTTTGGAAAGAGAAAAACAACAAAGATGGTTAGGGGTTAGAAACTATAACATACAAAGAACAATTGCAGGAAATGGGTATACTTAGTCTAGTGAAAAGAAGGACCAGGGATGACATGATAGCAGTCTTTCAATATTTGAAGGGCTCCCATAGAGAAGAGGAGGTCAACGTATTCACCAAAGCACCCGATGGCAAGACAAGAGGCTATGGATGGAAACTAATCAAGGATAGAAGCAACCTAGAACTAAGGAGAAAATTCCTAACAGTGAGAACAATCAACCAGTGTAACAAATTGTCTTCTGAAGTTGTGGGTGCCCCATCAGTGGAGGCTTTTAAGAAGAGACTGGACAGCCATTGTCAGAAACAGTATAGGTCTCCTCCATGAGCAGGGGGTTGGACTAGATGACCTCAAAGATCCCTTGCAATTATTAATGTTACTGTTAGAGCACAAGGAAACCAGAGGATCTAAATCATAAGGCAACTTTATTCTTCCCTTGGCAAGCCTTGAAGGTGAGACAGCCTACTTTTTCTCTGAACTGCTAAGCTGATGTCAGATGAGGATGCATGAAAAGGCTTCACTGCCAATAGTAAAATATCACACATTGCTGGCTCACAGCAAGACATTTATTGAATCTTAACTCCAGCCTTCCACAGTAATAAAAGAGAATTCTTGCAAGTAGAAAATTGCCAAGTGGATTTTTAAAGTTTATTTCTCCCCACCTCTCTTTATAATGAAACTGTTTAGATTTGAAAATTGATTAAATTTCTCCTGTCACTTAAAATTTAAACCTGGCAATTAATAGCTGGATGCCAGCCTAAAAGAAATCAATGAGGTATGGAAATAGGTAAAATACAGAACAAGGAATAAAATGTGCTTTAACTGGCAAACAAAACATTCAAATCAATGCACTTTTTTATTTTTTTAAAACGAAAAAATATATCAGAGCTTTGTCCTAAGAAGCCCTCACGTGTGGGAGATGCTTCATACTTATGATTCCTGTATAATAAAATTATAAAAGTGTAACAAGAGATTCTGCTGAAAGCAATTATATTTCCTGGGTATATGGTTAGTCAGCTTAGTGAAGAGGTACAGAATCTTCACTTCTTTTTTTGATTGTGAAATTGCATTAACAGATTACAGCAATGCTGTAGACATAATTTATCTTGATTTCAGTAGACTATTTAAGCAAACACTTCATTAGATATTGATTGGTGAAGTAGTTAAATGTGGAGTGGGTTGCATGACAATTAAATGACCGCAAAGCTGGCTTGAAAGTCAAATCTAAAAGAGCACTCATCAACGGTTCCTGATCAAATTGGGAAATTCTTGTATTGGAGCAACAGAAAAATCATCAGCCACACTACCACTACCATCAAAGCCTGGCCCTCCACAAGCAATTCCATCAACAGACACATTGACCTACTACCAGCCTACGAACCCCCTCAGAATCCAAATCAACTGCACAAACAACCAGAGACAGTACCGACCCTCAACCAACCCACGCAAGCCCCCCGCAACCAGCACTTCACCTCCCAGTAACCCTCACCCGATGTAACTTCCCCATCACAAGACTCACTGATGACTCACACCTGACCCATCACAAGACCCATCACAGACCCTCACTGGACACACCCACACCTGAAGCCCTTATAAACAGAAGAACACTAAACTCTGCTGAAGATATTACCTAGCCTGCTAACGAAACATTCAGAAACCTACCCACAAGCTCAGCGAATGAACCTTCACCCTCATCGTAACCAGAGCTACAGATATTTGCCCCTTTGGAAATTCTTCTATTATCAAATAGGATAATGCAAGAATTAGTCCTTGGGTCCTTTAATCCGTAATATTTTCATTAATGATTTGGATGTAGAAACGGTTGGAACGTTGATTAAATCTGCAAATGAAACAAAAATGGATATGGGACAGATGTAGAAGCTAAGCCCTTTCTGCACCCTACCGTATGATTTCCCAGATAGACAAGCTGTTCCTGAAGTTTGTAAACTCAATCTGAATACATGTAGAAGCTACGAGAAATTACGAGAAACCAGCTTGCAGACACATGCACAAAAAGAGAGCCTCTCAGGAAAAGTGGGGAGAAGAAGCTGAAATGGGATAAGGAGCTAACAGGAAAAGGAGCTGAGGATTATGAATGGCAAGCAGTTGGGTTTAGGTAAACTATGTTGGTTTGCAGGCTACCGTACAATCCTTGGATTCCAGAGAAGACCACAGAGCCACTGAAGAGTTTCTGGAATTAAGGAAGACAATCAAAGGTAGAGGAGGACTGCATTTTTAGAATCAGTCTATCCTGTGCAGAATTCTCAGGGGGACTAGAGTATCTGAAGAGAAAAATATCCATGTTCTGATAGCCACAAGAGATTGCAAGCTAAATTTTATCTGAAGTCCTTAATTAACCCTGAAGGAGATCAGCTATAGCTGCACACATATAGAAGTTTTATTATTGCAGGCAGTGAAATAGTTGAGCTCTGAATGCTATTGCAATAAAACTATAATACAAGTTGCTGCATTCCAACCTTTCATCTAAGATCTTTTGTAGGCAAGTGAATAAGGAAAGGGGAGATCTATTTACAGTATATCTCTACTTAGCTTGTCATTTAGTTAACATTTGGCCTTGATTGGCCTTGCACGGCTGGAATAGAAACCAATTCTTTCTATCAATGTAACAAATAATGAAAATAACTGAACTGGTTCACTAGATGAGTTACTGTGTGCTGTAGTTTTGTCAATTTGATCATTTGTCAATTTCATCATCAGAACCCTAACATTCCCTACCATTACAGGTAGTTTAAAATCCTGGAAGACAGAAATAACATTTACAATTATCTTGAAAAGTCAGAAAAGTATCCTAAGTAACAGAATGAAGTTTTAACAAGAGAGAAGCGTGAAGGTCTTCACTTTGTTTGGTAATAGGAGCTATAAAAAAGATCTTGGAATAGTAGTAGATTACAAACTGATTACGTGTAATTCTGTGTAATTCTCTATTATTCTGTGTTATGTATTCTGTAACATGGAAGCAAAAAAATCTAAGCTTAGACCGAATCAATAGAAATATAATTGCCAAATCACAAAAATAATCATTCCTCTTTATTCTTAGTCTCCTTAGTCAGACGACCACCCCGCACCCCAAAACACACACACACACACAAACCAAGTACTCTGTCTATTCAGGGCAACATATTCTAAGATGAATTTAGAGAAACTGGAACAAATTCAAAGGAGAGCAAGAAGGAAGACTAAGGGATTAAATATTAAATCCTATGAAGATGGATTTAAGAAACTGGGTACCGTATTTTCCGGCGTATAAGACGACTGGGCGTATAAGACGACCCCCTACATTTCCTGTTAAACTATAGGGTTTGGGCTATACTCGCCGTATAAGACTACCCCTCTTCCAACGCACACCAAATAAAAATTAAAAAACATCAGATTTGATTTTAATATGGTAATTTTAATTCAAATGCTTATGACATGCAGGTGCTTAGTAGGAAAACTGTCACTTATAAACATAAGGCTGTTTGTCATCAAACATGTAAACATAAAACAGTGCAAGTGGATTAAACAATAATAATAATAATAATAATAATAATAATAATAATAATAATAAGAAGAAGAAGAAGAAGAAGAAGAAGAAGAAGAAGAAGAAGAAGAAGAAGAAGAAGAAGAAGAAGAAGAAGTAGTAGTTGGAAGGGACCTTGGAGGTCATCTAGTCCAACCCCCTGCTAAGGCAGGAAACCCTATACCATTTCAGACAAATGGCTGGCCAGTCTCTTCTTAAAAACTTCCAGTGTTGGAGCATTCACCACTTCTGGAGGCAGGTTGTTCCACTGGTTAATTGTTCTAACTGTCAGGAAGTTTCTCCTTAGTTCTAGGTTGCTTCTCTCCTTGACTAGTTTCCATCCATCGCTTCTTGTCCTGCTTTCAGGTGCTTTGGAGAATAGCTTGGCTCCCTCTGCTTTGTGGCAGCCCCTGAGATATTGGGTCACTGCTATCATGTCACCCCTCACCCTTCTCTTCGTTAAACTACACATACCCAATTCCAGCAACCGTTCCCTATTTTCCTAATTCACTTTTTCACTTTTCCTAATTCACTCTAAAGCTTTCCCTGCGCAGAGCCTTACGTAAAACCAGCTGCCTGCAATTAGTGCAGGTTCGCATCCCACCAGGCTCAAGGTTGACTCAGCTTTCCATCCTTCCCAGGTAGGTAAAATGAGGACCCAGATTGTTGGGGGCAATAAGCTGACTTTGTAATAATGCTGCTGGGGGGGGGGGTGAAAGCCCTAATAAACAGGCATATACACAGAATGAAGGCTATTGCTAAGCACATTGATTTGTGCTTTAAATTGTAAGCCACCCTGAGTCTTCGGAGGAGGGTAGGATATAAATGGGATTTTTAAAAAAAAAAGACCAAATGGGAGATCCGCTCCAGGTTTTCCAGCCAGCCCGCCCAGTTCCTGAGTCAAATGTATCCTTAGAGCTAAGCTGCTGCTTTGGCTGCTGCCTTCCCCACCTGCCTTTCAAGTTGGGATATACTACAGCTGCTCTTCAACTTTAGAAAGACGCCCAGACCCCAGCCTGTAAAAAATCACAGACTGCAGCTTCTTCTCCAATTGGTCCCGCTTTTCCTGCGCAGACTAAATGGGAGATCCGCTCCAGGTTTTCCAGCCAGCCCTGTCCCTAAATTTTCAGCACCCCGGCGTATAAGAGGACCCCTGACTTTTGAGAAGATTTTCATGGGTTAAAAAGTAGTCTTATACGCCGGAAACTACGGTATATTAAGCCATGAGAAAAGATGGTTGAGGGATAATAAAATAGCACTGTTCAAAAACCTGAATAGATATTACATAGAAGGTTAAAACCTGTTCTTTCCTCCATGGAAAAATGATTTAAATTACAGAATCAATCAAATTCTGACTGAATGTTATGAAAAAACCTTCTAACCGTAACATCAGTTCAGCAGGGATCTAACTAGCCCCTTCTCACTTTATAAAATCCTTGGTTCTACTCTGTGATTCAGATGTCTTGGATTACAATTTCTATCATGACCATGACAGAATTCTCATCCCATAGAATCTGGAATCACTGGTTCCTCAGCCTGAAACTAAATGACAGGTTTCAAATTTTCATTTTATGTTTATACTGTACGATATAGTCGAGCAATCAATTGATACTGTAATTAGGAACTACACTTAACACTGAGGATATCCTAGTGGGAGGGGCGATGATACAAAACACAGATGTTAAGAAAGTATCTTTAGTAAATATAGAGTAGATATATATCCATACTTCAAATTATTCTTGGCAATAAAATAATACAAAATTAATTCTACTTACAGGAATCATCCAGTTGGCTAAATCACCATATTTAGATACCTGCATTGCCCCAAGCATAGTTAGATCAACATGTCCCCTGTTAAAACAGCAAAGCACAAAATCAGTGCACAATTGGAAAAACTATCACACAGAGAATTCTGGCACACTAGTTACTTTAATCCTCAAGATATTAAAAAATTAAATAGCAGTGAAATTAAAGAATTCCTTGTTTAAAAGTATTTGAATAAACACATAAGACTGAAATTCCAAAGACATTTATAGAAGACTATGTCTGTCTGAACTCAGTAATAGATTAACATGTGGCATTAATTGAATACCTCACAATTGGCTGGGATTCTAAACCATGATATATAAACCACAATAACTGGGTTCATGCAAATTGCTAAGCCAATAACAAACAAACCAGTACCTGGTGGCTGGTACCAGAGACTTTGATTAGCAAATGTTATAAATAAGCAAATGTAACATTTAATAAATAATAACGTGTGCATTGCATATTTAGTTATGAAAACATCCATACTAAGAAGCTCAGTTCATAAAATAGAAGGATTTATATAAAGAAGAGTATGTCTGTCAATTTTTAAGCCTGCTGGAGTTGCTAATATAGCTCAAATATCTATCTATGTATGGTTGTTTTGATAAGCCTAAAGTCCCTTTGAGATGGTTAATTAATAAATTCAACTAGCAGCTGGGACAGTGCCTTGGACAATTAGTAAAATTAAGATAATTATTACAAACCCTCGAATCATTGCAAAAGATTCATCACTAGAGAAGTACGAAGCACCTGGCAGTGCAGTGACTGTTTCTTTACCTGAAAAAGAAATTAAGCATAAAACCAGAGAAATTTCCAGGGTGATACTGGAAATCTATTCTGCCAACTTAACTCATTTCAACTTTATTTATTATAATTCTTAATTAGTACAGAAAGAAAAACCATTTCCTCTGCATTAAATAGAATTTCCTTGCAGTACCTCACTGTGGAAAAAAATGATTACTGTATTCAGTAAGGAGAAAAAATGTACAGAGGATGTACCACCTTCATGGCACCTATTCCAGTGTTTGAGAAAAAAAATGAGTACAAAATGAGAAACATGTACTCCTTCAAGTACTTGGCATCTGCCCCAAAGAGAGTGCTAAACTCACTTGATACTTTGCATTTTTTATCAAATGTTTTAAATTTGATTTTGTGTGGGCGTATTGCAAATGCCCAGGCAACCATAGATCCTGGGCTGCTGACCATTTTCCTCTATGAAATGCAAAAATGAAGCCAGTGAATCAGAAAATGATAGTTACGGCTTCCGGTTCCGGACTTTCGGTGCTCCCAGACACGCGAGGAAATCACTCCTGGTGTCACCTGGATTTCTTCATTGGGAAACCCCTGTAAAGGGGTCGAAAGTCGCCCTGGAGGGGCGATGAGCGCGGGACAGGTCTCTCCAGTTGGCAGTAGAAGGGCGGCTGCCCTCCCGTCGGCTTGGAGCTACTCCCCGAACCGAAGAAGAAAGGATCGGCCATTCCCATGGCCCATCATTTAGCCGTTTCTGCCGAAGCCAAAAGCACAACAAAGCACTTGAAAGCACTTGAAAACTGGGTGAGAATTGCCTTCTTGTTTTCCTAATTGTCTACTTTCCCTGTCAAAAGTTTCTTGAATTTGCTTCAACTAAAGAATTTATACTTCAGAATATAACAAAATTGGAAGATATTACTATTGAGACAGAGGAATATAAGCAACAACTATCCAAAGAACCGACAACTCTAAAAGTACAAGGAACTATCACTATGGCAAATAACCTTAAGGACCAACAACAAACTATGGGAAAACTTAATAATCAACTTTTGACTCCATCAAAAGAGCCTATAATTTTAGAAGTATACTATGTACACGATAGTGACACTAACATAGAGGACGTGGAAGATCAACAAAGACAGTTTTCTGAAAGCCTGGACAGCCAAGCATTAATTGCAAAATTGGATAAGACTCTTTACTTAAAGCAGATGAACCCAGACGGAAGAGGAACCCAGACCGAACTGAACATAAAGTTTTTAGAGCAAATACAGAGACTAGAACTAACAGGGCAACAACATAATGATTCCAAATGGTCGGGTTTTTGTGGATCATTGATGGCTAGATGGCCTCCTTCGATTCAAATAATATGTATTGGAGCGACCTATCTGGCAATTCAAAGGCCTTGGTTTGGAAACCTGATTGGCAAAAAAAGAAACCCAGAGTTAGATTTAAAAACTGAGTTCTTAGAGAACCATTAAAGGTTATCCTTTTAGTAATCAGTGATCTATTAGGATCTAAAATAGAAAATGTTTATGAGATAGTAGGCTTATTTTAGACATTATAATTTGTGCACTGGCATAATGGAAATTTGGTTTATAGATCCCACCTTTGATGCTAAAAGACATTTGATTATTCTATTTAAGAATTAAGAATTAGCTAAAATTTAAAACAGAATCTGGTTGTGTATAAATAGTTGTAGATTGATAAACATAGGCTGTGGTCCTGTTAGTAATGTAATGATGTATTAGGATGTGAAACAGATGATGTTTATTAGATAGAACATAGCTACTCAGCCACTGCGTACATGTTAGATGCTATAGTTTTTGCTGTAATGAAATAAGGGAAATTTGGGTTGTGAATATTATTTGGGATGTTAAAGGCTAAATTTCAATAATATAATTAAAATTAAAATTAGGTAAACTTTAATAATAGGACATAGATATATTTCAATGAAATTGAATTGACAATTTTTTCAACTGACCATGCTATTTCTAGAAATTTATTAGTTTAAACTGGCTGTATGAAATGTTAAGGGAAATTGAGGATGTTTTAATAATGTAACCTGAATTATGTACTGAAAACTCTGTTACTGAATCTCTGATTACCCAGTCATCATGATGCTTTCTAAATACCGTATGTAGATTTTAACTGAAAAACCAATAAAACATGTTTTTTTTAAAAAAAAGAAAATGATAAGTTACATGGTTCATCTTTAAACACAGCTATTTTAGCACAAATACTGTACAGAAAATGAAGTTCAAAAGAGCTGAAGGACTGTCGTTGAATGTACTAAATAATGAAGTTGGGAAGTTTGGTTTAAAGTCCTTTTTCCAAAAATAAGGCTTGCTCAAAGCCATGAGGCAGCTACCTCAATGGACTGTTCGGGTGATAAACAGGGAGGTATAAACTACAATTGAGAGAAGGATCCAAGAACACCAAGAAAAAGGAAAAGCTCTGTGTGAGAATAGTTTCACAATAAACCATCACGAATTAGTCAGAGACCCTGATGAAAAATCTCCAGGAAATAGAACTGCCCAGTTCAACCACTTCCATTTAAACAAGTCTCTCTTATGCTTCATTAAGTTTTGAAAAGGCAGAATCATCTCCTAAAGAGAAGCTTAGAGATAAAAATACTGAGGTAATGAATAATAATTGTAGTAGTTTATCAGGATGGAGATATTCAGTACTAAATTGGAAGAGGAGAAAGAATGGTATTTGGGATGTTTTCACTTTGTAACTTGGCGACCATAGTTAAGAATTACCAGAGATATTCCAGGTTGAGTTAAGAAAAGTGACTGGCAACAAAAAAAACATATGACGTACATGTAGACTACATCCTCCTAGTTTTGTGTGAATCCTGAATTTCTTGGTACCCAAACATGCAAAAGTTGTTATTTTGATATGACAGAAGACAGAAGAGGAAGTTTTTTTAAATATTTAGTTGGAATTTAATCTTACTAACTATATTTAAGTGGCAACGACATTAGGTTTAGTCTTTGCCATGGGTTAGGGTTTGCTTTATGGTGTATGACACACTACTAAAAGACCAGGTAGATCTTTCGCTCAAAAAATAATAGTGTGTCCCCTATGTTAAAGCTACTTCTGCTTCTACATCTCTATATCCAGAAGATTTGCTCCTGGTCCTCCCCATGTATTCTATCTGGAGTAAGACAATAGGTTGCACTAATCTCTCTGAATGAAAAATCAAGATAGAAATGTAAACAGCAGAGGGGGGAAGAGTTACCTGCATTGATGAGGTCAGGGTCAACTTCATTTTCATACGGATAGGGTCCCTAATTCAACAACAAAAATAACAAATATTGACTCTTTATTCTAACCATATATTTGATAGACTCATCCATAAGTATTAACCTTCCCAGCCATGTTTACAGCATCCTTGAACAAATTGTTTCCCTCAGCTGAACTACAGGTCCCATTTTACATAAGGGTATGACAGGAACTGTAGTCCTATTTATCTGAAAGGCCTTGGCTGGAATAGGCTAGTGAGTGGGTTTCTGTATTATCTATGTTCTATCCCTGTGGTGGCAGACCTATGGCACGTGTGCCTGAGGCGGCACGCAGAGCCCTCTCTGTGGGCACACGCGCCATTGCCCCAGTCCTAGGCCTTCAGCTGGGTTTTATAAAACCTTTTCGTTTTAGGCCTCCACCGCCATGTGCAAAAAAAAGGTTCAATCAATCAATCAATTTCAACTTCTGGTGGGAAAAAAAAGATCTTGCAAAGTTGGAACTGATTGATTGAACTTTTTAGTCCCACCCAGTCTGCTGTTACCACTGCAGCCACGCCCACCAATGGGCCACCCTCATGCAATTGACCACACCCATGCAATGGGCCATGCCCACCCCGGCACCCAACAATACATAACTGGGTTTTGGGTTGCAGTTTGGGCACTCAGTGTCTAAAAGGTTCACCATCACTGTTCTATCCTTACCAAACCAAGGATGCCATTTTCACTCTGCAGATGCACAGTTATATCCGGACTGATGAAGTTGCTGGCAAGTAGAGGAATGCCGATCCCCAAATTAGCTGTAATTAATTAAGTTAAGGTTCCATTCAGCTTTTATCTACTTTGCTTGTTTAGTTGTGCCTTCAGAAACAAGGAATCAAAGAACTTTCACTGTAGCTAAAGGATACCATACATGCCATCTTCAAATTCAAGAGCTGCCCGCCTGATAATCCTTTCTCTTACATTATCACCACTTTTCTTCTGTTTGCTCTGGGAGTCCTCAGCTTTGCGAAGTGATAATCTCTAAGAAAACAAGGAGAGCAAGAAGTTGGTGTTTCTTCCATGACATTTGGAACAAGCAAATGACAACAGATGCTCCTTTACACTCAGGTACTTTAACATAAAAAGAAATAGTATTAGGTGGCCTGGACTATTTATAGCAATTTTCTCTGAGTTGAAAGTTGTAGTCGGTTTTTGAATAAAGTCTTGGGATCTACATGCCAAAAATATCAAATGAAAAAAAGGTCGAAAGCTTAATTTGATTTTTAAATGCTCAAAGGTGGAAGGACTCATAAATACGTACAATGGTAGAATGGATAGTGAAGCTGGTGAAATTAGCAGAGATGACTAAATTGATAGCTTTGATGAAAGATTTTGGCAAATTTTATTTCTACTTGGAAACCATTACTGGACTTTTTGAGAGAAACGGAAAGAAATGAAAAGCTGATTTTGGGATTTGATGATTAGTATTATATGGGATTATCAAAAAGAACATAGGCAAATGTTAACCTTAGAATAAGACTTTGATGCATTCTTCTATACATACCTATATCAAAATAGTAACAATTGTTTTCCTGTTTTCCTTATTTTTTTCTGCACTTTTTACTTTTATTGCTTCCTGACCCATTTTCTTTTTCTAATTTTCTATTGGTTTGTTTATCTTTTAACTTTGCATCTTTTTAAAATTTAATTAGTTATTAAAATGCTTACTTTGATTTTTTTTAAAACAAATGCATTTAAATAAAATTAAAAATAGACAATATATCTGCCCAAAGGGACAGAATGGAAGAAAGTTTGCACTGAATGTTGAATGAAGCAGAGAGGATCTGGATTAAACTAAGCAGAGGAGCAAATGCAGACAATGCTATTATTCATGTCTATTATCATCATGCAACCAAGGAGATGATGCACACCATGCATTCATAACAGCAGAGGCATAATGCTAGACTTTAATTAATTGAACATCTGTTAGGAGACAAATTCAGCCTAGCAAGACCTCTTGCTTTTTACTTTTTAGAGTATGTAATGTGTTCTCTGTATATAGTATATATTACATTGCATCGTTTATATCTCTATAACCCTACCCCACTATCCTTTCATTTATCCTATATTTAGAAAGAAAAAAAGAAAACAACCTTAAAACATAGCCCAAACAAAATAGAGCGCCTTGGTGGAGCAGTGGGCTGATGCCTCCTTAAGTAACACCAGCTGCCTGCAATTGGTGCAGGTTCGCATCCCACCAGGCTCAAGGTTGACTCAGCCTTCCATCCTTCCGAGGTAGGTAAAATGAGGACCCAGATTGTTGGGGGCAATTAAGCTGACTTTGTAATAATGCCGCTTGGGGGGGGGGTGTGTGAAAGCCCTAATAAGCAGGCATATACATAGAATGAAGGCTACTGCTAAGCTTGTAAGCCGCCCTGAGTCTTCGGAGAAGGGCGGGATATAAATGGAATTAAAAAAATAATAATAATAAGGAAACACCCACAAACAATTTTTTGCTGCATGGTTCAGCATGAAATGAACATCTTTGAATTTGACTTCTTTTCCTGATATAATTTCTGGGTGTGAGTACCTGACTTTTTTTGATTCCCAGGAATTGCCTGGACATGTCCTTGCACCTCTCTCTTTGCAACATTTTTTAGATTTGGTTTCCCTTCTTAGGGCTCAGAGAATGACTGGTCCACCGTCACTCAACTGGCTTCATACTTCATTTTGACCTTATTGGCAGTGATTGGGTGGCTCTTCTGATCACTGCAGAATTTGTTCATTAATTTTCAAGATCCCCAGGAAATTGTACAGGATCTGCATGCAGCCCTGAGGCTTCAGACTGTAAGTCTATGCTTTATGCTAAGTTCTGTATCAGCTGTAGGCTAAGGAGATCTCCAGAGGGTCCCATCTTGATTACACCATTGTAGTACACAGAAATTCAGATTTTGTCCAGGAAGGAGTGCCTAGATTGCTCTGTAGTCCACAGCTGTTAGGGTGGGAGGGCTTCTCTTCTAATTGATAGAAGTCAATAGCCAATTAGATTAGGGGTGACTTCACCGCTAATCTAACAAGAGAAGCATCGAGGATAATCATTCCCTATTCTGAGATCAAAGAACAAGGAAGGCAGGTTTAATATTACTGCTGAGCTAGACAATATTTATTTATTTACAGTACTCACATTTGTTTTCTACTCTCCTCCCTAGAATATGAGTGGTGAACATCAAGCAATAAAAACAGAATATTCTATTATTCTATAATAATAGAATCTCAAAAGCTCAAAATTATTTGTTAGTGTGCATTCTCTTCTGCATTCCACAATCACTGCTATGTTATGGATTTAGTACCAATCTGGGACAACTGAGACCCAACAGTGTCAGTTATTAAAAGGCAACATTCTGTTCCAAGAATTGGCAAATTCAAGAACTCTCAAGTGTGTGTGTGTGTGTGTGTGTGTGTGTGTGTGTGTGTGTGTGTGTGCACGCGCACGCAAGAGAAAGGGAGTGTACAAATTAAATTTATGCAATTTAATTTGGAACATCTGGAGAATATTATAAAAGTAAGCAAATAAAATGGGAGGAGGTGAAACCTTCACCCATCCCCATGGCTTGACTACTGCTATGCATTCTACATGGAGCTGCCCTTGAAAACCACCAGGAAATGTCAATTGATCCAGAATGCAGTAGCACACCTCTGCTTCATGAATTTCACTGATTGCCAGTTGTTTCAAGTTGCTAGTTGTTACCTATAAAACCCTACATAGTAAAAAAAAAAGCCTTATTACTTGAAGACCGCCTTTCCCCCCTCCTCCCCCCCCAAAATAGCATCTGCTTGACTGATTGGATCTGATAGGGTTGGACACTCCAATTCCTTTAATTAAACAATGCCATCTATTGGGATCCCGGAAGTGTGCCTTTTCTATAGCAGCACTACTTGAGGTTCCCCTGAAGATCTGGAGGGAGTCTCAGCTGTTGTTCAAAAGAGCAGTGAAGACTTTGTCCTTCATCCAGGCCTTCGGCAAGGGAGAATGAGGCTCCTCGCTTCATTCCATCTGGTCTGTCACACTTGCAAGCTTTTATTGATTTTATTGTAATTTCTTTATTTGATGGTTGCAAGCTCCCCCAAATCATTGGCAGCTGGGTGACATACAAGTTTAATAAATAAGAATAATCCAGTAATGCTCCACAATATCAGTCCTTTCTCATCAAATCATTCCATAATTTTTTCAAGAAGAAATGCCAGTGAGTATATTATTTGCAAGAGGTAAGCAAAATGAATAATTCCTAAGAATTACTCAGATGTAGACTCTACTTCTTTCATCCCGACAACCAGCTTTTTCTAAGCAATCCAAGCCTATTCAAAATCTTTTCCAACGTCAGCTTCAAGATAAGGCTGAGGTAGGGCCCCATCTTCCTGGAATAATGTTCCAACATGTACTAGACTTAAAATTTGCAATGGTAGCTCAGAAAGGAAATACAATACTCGTACACATGCATACACACATGAACAACACAACTTTCACCCTCATTCTCCAAAATGAATGTCAAGAAATATTTGTCGTGATTCAACATAATCACTATATTAAGACAGAAGATGTCGGCCCTACAAAGTAGATCAAAGAAAGAAACAGACGCTACGCAAGCCTAAAACTATTCTGATTAGAATGGATGTAATAAGGGAACCTTGCAAGTGTGAATGTGTTACCCTCCTCCCTTTTTTATGTGCTTGTAGTCTGACTTATACATTTTCAGAAATCTTTATGTATGTATAGACTTAAGCCATGTTTATCTTATTTGCTATGGTAATAGATCTCCTTCTCTCTTTCAAGGCCATCCTCTAAGCTCTCTACAGAGGGCAAGAAATCTTCCAGCCTCAGTGTGAAAATCAACTCAAGAATAAATCAAATATTAATTGGACTTTTGATATTCCATTATTATTATTAACATTATTACCAAAAGTGCTGGTGTCATACCGGAGAACTGTGCAACAGATGTTTGTCTGTATGAGGTCCCAAGAAGGGTGTGGCAAGCTTTGAGCAATTCTCAACTTAAAGTGATTTATACTGAGACAGTAAGAGCCAGTAAGCAAAATAATCCACTTTAATTATTGTAAGGAGTTGCAGCCATCAACCTGAATCTTTGGACTGTTGCAGGGTTTTTTTAATCATTAATTGTCCTGGTGGAATAAATCACTACTTGGTCTAATTCAAGACAGATGGTTTTATTTAGCAGAAAAGATTTTCAACAGTGGTTGCAAAAAGGAAATGAAGTTTTATCATCTCCATGGTTGCAAGAACGGTGTCTGGGGGAGCCCTGAATATTCCTGTATGCCTTATGCAGAGTTGTGGGTCAATGGCCAGGCTGCTACTGTGATGTCCAGGGACAAGGCTTCTGGACTAAATCTGCAGCTTGTTTTCTTGGTCTCTGCTACTTATTTGAAATTTGAATGTCAAAAGCATAAATATCTTAACACAGTTATTGGGAGGGAAGGGAATGGGGTAAATAGAATTTACGTAACTCTTTGGCTATTTTACTCACACAACTGCAATTGGGCCAGATATATGACTGCAATTATTCCTCCTTTAATAAGATAAAGGCTATCTTTCTTAGCCATGCCGCCTAGTTAAATCTGCTTTATACCAGAATCCTCACCCAGCAGGCATGGAAAACTATATTACGTCCAATATAATTTCTATCTGAAAATGCAATCAGCACCTTATAGATGGAAGCTGTTTTTATAGAGTCTTTCTGCAGTTCCTGCTCCCTTCAACACCCCACCACTCAGTAAACAAGAAGCTTGAAGTTTTGTTGTCTATTTACCAAGAAGGATCTCAGGGAGGATTAAAAAATTGAGTAAACCCAATCAATCCAAGCTGCAACCGTGATCTAGGCTATATAAAACATTTCAAAACAGAGGAGAAAAAGAACAGTCACATGGGTGAAGGAAAACAGACTTGGGAAAAAGAAAAGGTGAAAAGTAGTTGAAAATGCAGCTGAATAATAAGATGGCAATCGACACAGAGACCTCTTAACTAAATGTGAAGAAACAAAGAAAACTGCAGGGATTTGCTCAGACAGTCACCAGGAGTCAACATTGAGGCAAAGGTGAAGGCTAAAGAAATAAAGGAAAATAAAAGAGAGGAAGGAAGGAAGGAAGGAAGGAAGGAAGGAAGGAAGGAAGGAAGGAAGGAAGGAAGGAAGGAAGGAAGGAAGGAAATATTAGAAAACTAGGCTCAAACTGGGATTGTGAAGAGCTGTTTTTCAGCAGAATTAAAATGTTTTTGGCATTTTTGTGAGTCAGTGTTTACTCCTGGTGATTGCCTGGACAAGTCCCTGAAGTTTGTTTGGCAAGATTTTTCAGAAATGGGTTGCTATTGTCTCTTTGCTAAGACTGAGAGAGAGTGACTAGCTCAAGGTTACCCAGCTGGCTTCATGCCCAAGGCAGGACTAGAATTCATAGTCTCTCAGTTTCTAACCTGGTATGCCAACTGTTGCACCAAACTGGCTCACATTTTGGGCACTACCAAATATAAAAAAGAGAGAGCAAAACTCTTTGTCATTCCACGGATCTCTTCCTTTTGTAAGCTTCTCTTAAGGAAAAAAAACAAAAAACAGTGGCATGGACACATCTGCTATGAACCAATCATTTGACTGCAATTGCAACAAGTAAAGATTACAGTACCAGATGATGCATCTATTTATGGTCTAATTTCTTTTACAGAATCCAGGATAGTATACATAGAATTCAGAGCATTTTCAAAGTGAGACACCAATGAGGTCACCTCCCTCTCCTCACCCCTCACCCCTCCCAATATCAGCACATTTGATGTATTATAAAGTGGCTGGACAGACCACTCCAGACAGCAGGTAACCTTAACACGTTTATTAGAACAGAGCGAACAAGTAATAGGAACACTTGGCTATTTATAGTCTGGTGCCGGTCGAATAGTCCAATCACTACCCGGTCTTCTTCCCGCTTCTTTTCTCCTCCAATCAGCTTTGCGGTTCGTTTGACAGTTCGGATCCTCGTGCGGCGGCTTGTGTTATTTTGACAGCCGAGAGCTGTCAACTCGTGCGCATGCGCGAGTCCGGAGTTTTGACAGCTGTCAAAACTCCCTCGTGTTCCGCTGTCAGCGTTTTACCTCATGTACCGTTTGTTAATTGTTTAACCTTATGAACCATTGACGTTAACATATTAACTGCCCCCCCATAACTGTATTCTGTATACATATAATACACCCCTTACCCATCCCCTGGTTGGTTTCCACCCCCATGAGTTTGTTTGTTACTTCCTTCCCATTCGTAGTCCTGCAAATATGTGGGTGCTTTTCGTAATCGGCCGGATCGTCGTAGGGAAGCCTCATTTCTGGGTTCTGGTTCGTCTTGTGGTTGATGTGGCCCTGCTTCTTCGGCAGGTGGAATACTTGGTATGACGGGAGGTAAAAGGGGTTGTTGTGGTGGTGGTGGTGTAATTTGTGGCTTGCGGATACGTAGTTGGTCGACATGTCGGCGTAACTGGCCTTGTGAGTCTGAGTGAATTAAGTATGAGACGGGGCCGGTTTGTTTTATTATAACCCCCTCAATCCATTTTTGGTTGCTGGTGTAATTTCGTGCCCAGATGGTTTGGCCTGGAGAGAAGGTTCGTGGTAGTAGTGTTGGGGGTTCTTGGTGGTTAGATGTTCTATCAGGGTGCAGACGGTCTAATCTTGTTATTAGTCTCCTGCCCCATCGAAGCTCCGCAGGCGATTTTCCGGTGGTGGTGCCCGGCGTGGTGTGTTGGGCTAGGAGAAATTGACTAAGCCGCTGGTGCCAGTTTCCTTTTATGAACTTATTAAGTGCTTCTTTAGTGGACCTTACCATAATTTCTGCCATCCCATTCGACGATGGGTGGAATGGCGCTGACGTCACCAGCCTAATACAGTTCCTCGAAGCGAACATCTGAAATTCACGAGAAGTGAATTGTGGCCCATTATCAGAAACTATGACGTCTGGCAGGCCATGTGTTGCGAAAACTTTTCTAAGTGCTTGAATAGTGGAGTATGATGTAATTTTATTTAAGGGAATCACTTCGAGCCATTTGGAAAAACTGTCAACTATTATTAAGAAATTCTGTCCTCGTATTGGTCCCGCAAAATCTAGGTGGATGCGGGACCAAGGATTTTTTGTCGTTTCCCATTTATGAACTGGGGCCTGGGGTGGTTCACCTCTCGTTAGTTGGCAAGCATAACATCCCCCTACGTGTTGTTCTATGTCTTTGTCAATCCCAGGCCACCATACATAACTCCTGGCAAGAAGCTTCATTTTGACCATCCCTGGGTGTCCCTCATGAAGGGTTCTTAAAGTTTGTTGTATGTTTGAATGTGGTATCACCACCCTGTTTCCCCATAATAAACAGCCTAAGTGTGAGGTTAGTTCTAATTGTTTGGAAAAAAATGGACGGAACCTTTCCTCTGGGCACTTGTGAGGCCATCCTGTTGTGACCCATCGCAGGACTCTGCTGAGCGTGTTGTCCTTAACGGAGTTGTCAGCAATGATTTTTGCTGTTAGGGGGCATTCTGGTAGTTCATTGATAGCCAGTATGCCGCCTGCGGGGGCTGGGTCTGGGTCGAAACGCTGTATTGGAAGTCTGCTTAAACAGTCTGCATGTCCAAGTTCCCTGCCTGGCTTGTATATCAGTTTGTAAGAGTATGCTGATAAGAAGGTTGACCAGCGCAGGATTCTAGGGGATAATATTTGGGGAGTTGTTTTATTCCAGGTAAAGATGCCTAATAGGGGTTTGTGGTCTGTGAAGATAGTGAAAGGTCTGCCATACAAATAGTCGTGAAATTTTTTAACTCCGGCCACGATGGCCAGAGCCTCCCTATCAATTTGGGCGTAATTCCTTTCAGTTTTAGTAAGTGTTCGGGAATAGAATGCGATGGGTCTTTGAGTGTCATCCTGGTCTAGGTGACTTAAGACGGCTCCTATTCCATATGGAGATGCATCGCACGCGATGCAGACAGGGGCGTCCTCTTTGAATAAGGTGACAGTGGAGCTTTTGCAAATAATGTTTTTTAGTGACTGGAAACTATTCTCGTGTACTTTTGACCAGGACCAGGGGCTGCCCTTGTCTAATAATCTATGAAGCGGTTCAGCAATTGTAGCCTTGTGGGGCAGGAAGGCGTGATAAAAATTTAATAGTCCTAAAAACGCCTGAAGTTCTTGTTTGTTTTTGGGGCTGGGGGCTGCTTGAATAGCTTTTAGTTTGTCATTGGTAGGGTGGATGCCCTGGGCATCGATTTTATACCCGAGGAATTCCGTAGACGGAACTCCTATGGAGCACTTTTCTCTCTTTAGTTTAAATCCGGCCGTTCTGAACCGGTCTAAAACAGCTGACAGCCTGTCAGCTAAAATGGCTTCAGTTTCTCCGGCGATGAGTACATCGTCGAAGTAAGGGGAAACTCCTGGGATTCCTTTTAAAGTTTTTTCCATGATACTTTGAAATATGCCTGGGGCTGCCGAAATGCCAAATTGTAGTCTTGTCACTTTAAATGCACCGCGGTGTGTGACAATTGTCTGGGCGACCGCAGTGTCATCTGTCACAGGCAACTGCAAATACACCTGCGTGAGGTCTAATTTCGCAAAAATGGCGCCTGAGCGAATAGAAGCTAGGACATCTCTTACTGCTGGAATGGGGTAAGAATGGGCATTAAGCGCTAAGTTCACGGTCCCTTTATAGTCAGCGCATATTCTGATTTGTCCATTAGGTTTTACTGGTGTTACGATGGGGGTTTCCCAGCTGCCCCCTTCCGTAGGTACTAAAACCCCCAGCTTGACGAGGCGTTCCAATTCATCCTCAATTTTTTGTTTGAGGGCGAAGGGAACCCTCCTGGCCCTAATTTTGACAGGTTGTATGGCGGGGTTTAAGTTAAGGTTGATGGGCGGACCTGTATATTTGCCTAAAGAACCGTCAAATACGTCTGCATACTTTCTGCAGACGGCCTCGAGGTTTGACGTTTGTACCGCGTTAACGCCAGTAATGGCGATTCCTAAGGGGTTAAACCAATTTAACCCTATCAGATTAGTGCGGTTTCCACTGGTGACTATTACTTCTAGGGGTCCCTTGAATTTTTTGTACTCCACCCAGACCTTAGCTTTACCCTTGAGCTGAATTGGAGTTTTCTGGTAGTCTGCCAATTGAACCTGAGGAGGTTCTAACGGTATTATTTTTTTACTGTTCCGACAGACTTCCCTAAATGTCTTAAATGAGATTAGTGTTACAGCTGAGCCTGAATCCACCTCCATATCACAAGGGACCCCTTGCAGCCTAGTTTTGATTTTTACCTTAGGGCTCAAATTGTGCACCCTGTCGATTGCCTCTATTAACACTTCTGGCATTTTACCCTTACTGGCTCGGTAGGAGATCGTACCTGGGGTGGTAGCCTCAACTTCATGCAGATTGTCACGGGGGCGGCTTCGGCAGACGGGTTTGATGTGGCCCGTCTTGCCACAGTTGTGGCATTTAGCGCTCTTAAACCGGCAATTGGCCCGGGCGTGGTTGCCCCCACAACTGGCACAGGCGTTGCGTTGTTCACTTGGCGCGAAGTTTCTTGGCTTGGGCCGGACGTTGGTGTCACTGCGCCTGTTTTGCCTTCTTTCCATACGGCGTTGTATGGCATCCGTGTCGGTCAAGTCTATGGATTCTTCGTCGCTGAAAGATGCTTCGTCCTGGTGGACGCTGCTCTGGGGTTCCGTCACTGTTCGGTTGAGGGACTTCTTATGGTTGTCCTCGTATGCCAAAATCTCCCGTGAGACCTGGGCAAGCGTCATCTCAGGTTTTGACGTGAGTTTCTTTCTGAGGCGTTCGTCTCTCAGGCCGATGACCACCTGGTCCCGGATCCGCTCTTCTAAATCAGGGAAATTGCAGCTTCGGGCGGCGTGCCGGACTCCTGCGATGAAGTCGTTCGCAGCTTCATCCGGCCGCTGTCTTCGCTGGGCGAACTGTACTCGCCAGTACAGTTCCGAGCGAGCCGGCATGTAGTGTTTGCTAAGCCGGTCGATGAGTTCAGCATATGGGACCTCGGTAATCGGTACGGGGCTGAATAGCCCGACAGCAGCATCATAGACGGGTGGCCCGCTGATGTAGAGAAGGGCTGCTGCTTTGGCTCTGTCATCCGTGATCTTGCTGACGAGGAGAAACCCCTCGACCTGCCCCAGGTGCGATTCCCATCGCTCGGGGTAGTGAGTGTCGAATTCTCTCACTCGTCCGAAATTAGCCATGCTGTCAAAGTTCGGTGGTCCGCTTCACTGTGGAAGTTAAAACTTCCAGTGACTAGCTCAGTTGGCCGGAACTGCCTTCCTGGCCGTGACTTCAGCTCGTGAAGCGGATCCCACCTTCGTCGCCAGTAAAGTGGCTGGACAGACCACTCCAGACAGCAGGTAACCTTAACACGTTTATTAGAACAGAGCGAACAAGTAATAGGAACACTTGGCTATTTATAGTCTGGTGCCGGTCGAATAGTCCAATCACTACCCGGTCTTCTTCCCGCTTCTTTTCTCCTCCAATCAGCTTTGCGGTTCGTTTGACAGTTCGGATCCTCGTGCGGCGGCTTGTGTTATTTTGACAGCCGAGAGCTGTCAACTCGTGCGCATGCGCGAGTCCGGAGTTTTGACAGCTGTCAAAACTCCCTCGTGTTCCGCTGTCAGCGTTTTACCTCATGTACCGTTTGTTAATTGTTTAACCTTATGAACCATTGACGTTAACATATTAACTGCCCCCCCATAACTGTATTCTGTATACATATAATACATATTACATACCCTAAAATATATCCTGGGACCAAAGTTATTCTTTAGGAGTGATACTCCCATAAAGGAATCAAAGATTACCACTGTTCCACAAGGAAATGACTTTTTAAGTTATCTGCTGTCTCACACATGGCTTTGTACAAAGCATAGATCAGATTTGACTTAAGAGATTACCTGTCTCTGGAGACTTGGGTTCAGCATATGAAACCGTCCCCCTGGTTCTCGCTTAAATCACTAAATGCAAGCTAACATTGCACGTGGAAACATTTTGCAAACACACCCATATTCACAGACCAGTTCCAAACCCACCTAAGAGTTACCTCAATTCTTTTTTCATACTTGTCCCCTTTGATGAGACGATGGACGTAGATTTGGGGGACATGGATATCTTCCGGGGCAAATGACCCTACATCAACAATTTCTTCTACCTGGAATGATAGGAAAATAGGAAAGATAAAGACAGAATTTAGTACAGTATACCACATGACTTCGATAAGAATAAGGAGACTGCAGCTTTCCCTTATTTAGCCCACTCTCCCAGATGTGCTAGTACTACAATGCCCAGAAATATTAGCACACAGTCCAAAGCTATACTTGATGTGAATTATGGGATTTGTCATCCCAATACACTGAAAGACAGTAATTTGAAGAATAAACCTAACTCATATTCTAATAAACCTAACTCATGAAAGTGGGAAATCTTAGTTTAAAAAACATCCTTTAAACACAATGCCAATGAATTACTGCCTAAGCACAGTCTTCCCCAATACTAATTAGTTGCTATGGACCATTTACCACTAAGATCTCTACTGTTTATTTCTAATAAACATATGGATTATGTTTCTAATAAACATATGGATGTAAATGGTTGCATATGGTCTCAGATGAGCAGAGGTAGAGACAATAAATCTGAGTGAAGATCAGTGAAAAAACAAATGTGCAATTATCAATTTGACCGGCACAAAACCGACAAATGCTATTTTTTTCCATTCTGCCTTTGCCTACTACTGGTAATGATCACTATACAGCAGAAAACCAAAACAGAAAAGGAAGTCAATGAATGTTATTATTCTCAAAAATCATCTGTTCCTCATTCACACAAGCCATTCATATAATATCACCTTTAAGGTCTGAAAAGGAAAGATAATTGAACAAAACAGAACAAAAACCAGATAATTCTTAACCTACAAACATATCTAATAAGTGTACAGCATGAACCACTGCAATCCATTTTCTGTGACCTGGAATTCCTGGATTAAAATCTGTGCTTCAGGCCAGGAAGTACCTGTTCCCAGTAAACCCAGTGAGCATCTGTTTGTAGTAAATACCTGTTTAACTCTGATAACTTAGTAACATCAAGTTAGAACTTATGCCATTCATTCTGTGAGTGCCCCCATAAAATATTCTCAACAGGCCTAATATACCACCATCCCAAAAGATTTCCATCCAGAGCTGGACAGGAAGGCACAGGCCTAATAAGTCAACCTTTCCTGACCAGGTGGCCTCAATTGTATGGAGTATACAACTCCCAGAACCAACTAGTTCTACTTCTAACACATATGCAAACAAGTTGGTGAAGGCTGTATTGAATCATATGAAAATATTATGAAATTGATTCTAGAGTATCTCCAGGTCTACATATTCTGCAGTTACTTAACCTGTACTCTCTTATTTTTTTATATTCTTTACTATTACTATCATGATCATCATCGTCCACCAGGTAGATTTATGCTACATGTGCTGGCTAGTATCATATAGATTAGCTGAATTTATGGACTTCTTTTTAAGTTGTTTTGAGATCCTTTCTATATATTTGTTTGGGAAATAAATTCTTATAATTCTGAAAAAAGGTAACCCTGAAACTAAGGAAAACTAAGATTGCGTAAAATGTACTGCATAAGCATGACCCTTTTTAAGAATCTTCATACATTCAGTAAAACTATGTAAATGCCAATATTTAGGTGAGAAGCGGAACTCATTCAATGCTGCCACACACTGTAATGAGATCCATCATACCTGAGAGAGCAGAATAATAATGCTGTTGCTAAGCAACCTGGGATACATTGCAGGATTTTTTAAATTACATTTATTTAATTAGTTATGGGTAAAAGAGCCTTTTCTACACTGTGTAGAATCCCCACCCTATTCGTCCTCAAAACTCATCTTGAATCTCCTAAAAATTAATGAAAATACAGTCCTTTGTTATTTTACCTTCTTCCACTGACAAGGAAAAAATAATAATTTGCACAGAACATTATGAAAGAAGAAGACAAGGGGAAGAAAAACAGTGGAATGTGAAAAAAATAGAGGGAATAGAGGCAAATATGGGGACTGAAATACAGATTGCAAGAAGATTCCTGCTTTAAGTCTTCTTCAGCCTGGTTCAGATATGTTGGGCTACAAATCCTGTAAGATCAGCATATCTGAAGGGTACTAGTTTGGTGAAGGCTATCCTTAGTGTCAGAATCCATTTATATCCCATTCATAAAACCCCATCTGCATATTCTAAAATCTTGCATCTCTCACTGGATTCTGCCATTCCCAAGGAGGAGAAGAGAAGATGTTAATTGGCTATCCTTATCCATTTGTTGCAAAGGTGTTTATTTCAGCCTGCCTGGAGGCAGTCATCAGACCAGGGGAAGAACCTTTGAACTGAGAAGGACAAAGAAAGGGAAGGGGGAGAGATCTGTCGTAAAGGCATGGAAGATCCCTCTTCCCTTGGAAGGTTTTGACACGTGAACCTTAATTGATCCGGGACTGACCATATGGACTGAGGGGAGGGGGTTTCACTCAGGGACACTTTAAAAGTACCAACCTGTAACACAGTTTTCAGATCCTGTCTAGATTTCCCACTGACAATTATGTTTTAGTAAAAGTTCCTTTTTGGACAATTCTGGCTCCAAGAGTTCTTGTTTCCTAAGACGTTGGTTGGGGTGGGACCTGTCACTTAGAACTATTTTATTAAATGTTACTCCTCTCTATGATCAAAGGCAGGAAGTCCTTCCCACTATATATCATTTAGAAATGATTGAGATAACAGAAGACCAAGCAAAAAACCAGACTGTCTCCATTCAACAGCCTCACTTCCTAAGTGGTTCTCTGCTGCTGAATTTAATGGATGACAAGCTTTATAAGAAAACTTTCTATTTGACTTTGTCCACCACCACCAACCCCATCAGGTTTTTCATGAAGACTAGCTTTACAACATGATAACCCTTTTTGATGGACGTACACAGGGCTTTTTTTCTCATAGAACGCTCAGAACGGAGTTCTGGCACCTTTTTTGGATGGAACCTTGTAGGGTAGACAAGGTGGGTTGTATGACATGTGTGAGTTCCGGCACCTTTTTCTTTTACAAAAAAAGCACTGGACGTACATAGTCAATTTTGTTTAGGTTCAGAAGCTAAGCAAGTTTGGGCTTGGTTAGCATTTGTATGGGAGACACACACACCCCAGAGAATCCCTAGAGAAAAACAACAGACAAGCATCCAGATGTGTCCAATTGTCAAGTGTCCACTTCAACTTGAGGAAATCTTTCCTTTACTTACAAGGTTGTTTTAGCTATATTGTACTGTACACCAACATAGAACTGTTTCTCGAGGGGCAATAATTAAATACATGTATAAAGAAAGAGTTAATAGAAACAGCATCTATTTTCCTGCATGCAAAGGATAATAGCTCAGGCTTCAAATGAGGAGCAATCCTTTTCTTGGAAACAAGGATTCGGCTTTTTAGGATTATATAAATGCCTGTGCTAATTCCCTTTCTGCTGAACACAGATACAGTTATCAGCAATTCCCCATTCTCTTCAACTGCTCAGCTTTAAATATACAGATATGTCATGCATCAAATCACCAAGGCCTGTAGGTCTTTCTATGCATTTGTCAAATGAAAGCAGGGGATACTGCACTCTCACATGTTCATCTCTTCCCGATTTTTCTTAAGGCTGATTTTTATGTAAAAAGAAAAACAAGTGAAGAGGAGCCAACCATGTCTGAAGATACTTGGTAAGGAAGAAGATGCTGCAAACACAACAATCTCATTCTCTCAAAACGCTGAAGAATAGGAAGGACGAATCATATTTAGCCCAGGAAATGTCTGCTGGGGCTGGGAAGAACTTTTTTTGCCTTACCTCTACCACTGTTGTTCTGGCAGCTTTACACATAGGCTGATTGAAATTTCTCGCAGTTTTCCTGTTTGAGAAGAAAGAGCTTAGTAGAGCTGCAGTTATTGTTTTCTATAATGTCAAGAAACATTAGCAGAACAAAATTCAGAGCATAATCAATTCATAGTTGAAAGGGACTGGCCTTCAGGTCCAAACCCAACATAAATCCCAAACAAAGCAACCCCATTTTGATATCTAGCTTCTGCTTGAACATAGCCAGTAAAGGGACTTCCCTCTGTCCTTCAGGCATTGATTAATTACATACAAGCTGAACAGGTACGTCCCCCTCAAAAACAACAACAGAGTAAGTTTTAATAGTAAAGTATTATCCTTGTTTTCAGTCTCATTTTTAACAGTTCTCAATTAACCATTTTTCCGGATAGGCCTCAACATATTACTACAATGGAGCCCAGATTATCCATCATAAATCAGAATGGTCACACTTCGGGGAATCCACATGACTGGAACCAATTATATGACTTTTGCTGAGGTCATTAAGCGAACACTGCAGTCCTTAAGCAAATCAATGTATTCCTACAGCTTTTTTTTTGCTGAAAACAAGCCGAAACACCCCCCCCCCCCAAAGTCTCTCTTGGGATGGTCCCATTCTTCCATGGAGAGTACTTAGAGAATGATTCAATACAGATCAGAGACTAAGACAAAGATGTGTGATATCCCTTTGACTGTATATTTATGAACAAATGCATAAGAAATGTTCATACCCCGTAGTTGTAGCAGAGGATGGGTGTACTGTAGTAGATAAAATATTAGATGAGTGAAGCTATTGAGATTCAACCATGGAAATTCATTAGATAATTTTGGACACGTCACCCTCTCTGAACCAAGTTGTAGTGGGGATAGAATGAAATCTATCTAGCCTCCTTAAGTAACACCAGCTGCCTGCAATTATTGCAGGTTCGCATCTCACCAGGCTCAAGGTTGACTCAGCCTTCCATCCTTCCCAGGTAGGTAAAATGAGGACCCAGATTGTTGGGGGAAATAAGCTGACTTTGTAATAATGCCGCTGGGGGGGGTGTGAAAGCCCTAATAAGCAGGCATATACATAGAATGAAGGCTATTGCTAAGCACATTTGATTTGTGCTTAGACTGTAAGCCGCCCTGAGTCTTCGGAGAAGGGCGGGATACAAATGGGATTAAAGTAAAAAAAAATGTAAGCCATAAAGCTTCTGGAGAAAAGATGAAACATGAATCTAACAAATAAATAGCAGATAGAAGCATGTTCTTTGCCAACCAAGCCAGGACTAGCTCTAATGGTTTCTTTGGTTATAGCAATGCAAGATGTTCAATCAATATTACAAGAATCTTGTTGCTAGCGGGAATTTGACTAGAAACGTCCTGGGTTTCCCTCACTGGTGATTCTCAGACAGAGGCTGGAGAGTTAGCTGGAAATGTTCTAGTTATGGATGGTTTACATTGAACATGGATTTGTTTAGAACAGTGCTGGCTGAGGGATTCTGGGAGTTGCAGTCCACACATCTTAACAGCAATAGCACTTAGACTTTTATACCGCTTCACAATGCTTTCCAGCCCTCTCTAAGAGGTTTACTGAAGTAGCCGAAGGACCACTCGGGACGACAGGCTAGTAACAACAGGTTTATTTAAGAGCAAGGCAAACATAGAATAACTTGTCCGGCTTTTATAGCCGGCAGCTGGTAGCGAGGACCAATCAGAGGTGTTTATTTTGGCGCCGTGTCAGGCAGGGACCAATCCGCGTCGTCTTCCGTTGACAGCTCCGGCTTCCGCGTGGCTTGGTGTTTTGACAGCCGCGAGCTGTCAGTGGTCGCGCCTGCGCTGTGCGGTGGATGCTTTGACAGCTCAGGCTTCCTCGTAGTCCGGAGTTTGACAGCCGCGAGCTGTCAGTGGTGGCGCCTGCGCTGTGCGGGGAACTTTGACAGCTGTCAAAGTTCCCGCGTGTTTTTCTGTCAGGAGGCTTTTAGTTTATACACCTTGCTGCTGTAGTATTATTTGAACAGCTAACATATATACATCTATTACGGGATTGTTTACATATATAACACACCCCTTACCCCTCCCCTGGTGCGTTCCTTTCCTCTTGGATGTTTGAACCTGCCCACTGATAGTCTTTTAGGTAGGTGGGTGGTCTCCGATTCCTGGTTGAGCGGCGAAGGGGTGGAGGGTGGTCTGGTTCTGGATCCTCGTTTTGGTGTTCTTCTTCCTGGTTTGGGATAGGTCGCATTTCCGGTGGGGGTTGTATGTCGGCATTGGTTGGTTGCTCAGAATTGTGTGGTGGTTGTCTGGGTCTGAGCTGATCAATATGGCGGCGTATGATGCCCTGTGTTTGCGTAGCTATAAGGTATGAGATGGGCCCTGTTTGTTTTATTACTGTCCCTTGGACCCACTTGTTTTTATCTGTGTATGATCGTGCCCAAATCAATTGACCTGGGTTGAGTGTGCGGGCGGGGTGGGGGTGCTGTTTTTCTTCTGGATATGTATCGGGGTGTAGTCTGTCCAGACGTGTTATTAGCCTTCTCCCCCATCTTAATTCCGCCGGTGATTTCCCGGTTGTAGAGCACGGAGTTGTGTGTTGTGCTAATAGGAACTGGCTGAGGCGTCTCTGCCAGTTCCCTGTAACGAATTTTTTTAACGCTTCTTTTGTGGATCGTACCATAATTTCAGCCATTCCGTTCGACGATGGGTGGAACGGCGCCGACGTGACCAGCCTAATACAATTCTTCATAGCGAAGATCTGAAATTCACGAGAGGTGAATTGAGGTCCGTTGTCAGAAACTATGGTATCAGGTAGGCCGTGTGTAGCGAATATTTTCCGTAAAGCTTGAATGGTGGCTTGGGACGTTGTTTTTCTAAGGGGTGTGACTTCCAGCCATTTAGAGTGGCTGTCTACTACAATTAAGAAACTTTGGCCCTGGATGGGTCCAGCAAAATCTATATGTATACGTGACCATGGGTTTCTTGTAGTCTCCCATTTATGGATTGGTGCCTGGGGTGGTTCATTCCTGGTCTCTTGACAGGTATAACACCCACCCACATACTTTTCTATTTGTTTATCTATGCCTGGCCACCACACATAACTTCTAGCCATCGCCTTCATTTTTACAATTCCAGGGTGACCTTCGTGTAAAATTTGTAATGTTTGGTCAATGTTTTTTTCGGGTATGATGACCCTATTTCCCCACAGTAGGCATCCTCTATGTGTTGAGATCTCATTTTTCCTGTTATAGTAAGGTTGGAATTGAGGGTGTGGATTTTGAGCTGGCCATCCTGTTGTGGCCCATTTGAGGATTCTGGCAAGTATTTTATCTTTAGCTGAATTATTAGCTATAATGTTTGCAGTCAGGGGGCATTCTGGAAGTTGGGAGATTGCTAAAATCTGGCTGGCTGGGGCTGGGTCTGGGTCCCTGGTTTGTATGGGTAGTCTACTGAGGCAGTCAGCATGTCCCAATTCTTTACCTGGTTTATGTATTAGTTGATAGGAATAGGCTGCCAAGAAGGTTGACCATCTTAGCATTCTCGGAGAGAGAATTTGTGGAGTAGTTTTGTTCCACGTGAATATGCCTAGCAGGGGTTTGTGATCTGTAATTAAATGGTCTTCCATATAGGTAATCATGAAATTTTTTGACCCCTGCTACTATTGCTAGGGCTTCCCTGTCAATTTGTGCATAGTTTCTTTCAGCTTTGGTTAGAGTGCGTGAATAGAAGGCTATGGGTCTTTGTGTACCGTCCTTGAATATGTGACTTAAGACAGCCCCGATTCCATAGGGAGAGGCATCGCAAGCGATGCATAGTGGGGTGTCCTCTCTGAAAAGAGTGATAGTTGAACTGTGACAGATAATCTTTTTTAACGATTGGAAGCTACTCTCATGTTCTTTGGTCCAGGACCAAGTTGTACCCTTGTCTAGGAGTCTATGCAGAGGCTCCGCAATAGTGGCTTTATGGGGGATGAAGGCGTGGTAAAAGTTTAACAATCCTAAAAAGGATTGAAGCTCTTGTTTATTCCTAGGGCTGGGTGCGGTCTGGATAGCCTGAAGTTTTTCTGAGGTGGGGTGAATGCCCTGGCTATCTATTTTGTACCCTAGGAATTCAGTGGATGTGACTCCAATAGAGCATTTTTCCCGCTTAAGTTTAAGGCCGGCTTCTCTGAGCCGGCTCAGCACAGCTGACAGCCTGTCAGCTAAGTTCGCTTCGTTTTCTCCGGCGATGAGAACATCGTCGAAATAGGGGCAGACCCCGGGTATTCCCTTCAGGGTCTTCTCCATGATACCCTGAAATATACCCGGGGCCGCCGATATGCCAAATTGGAGCCTCTTTACCTTAAAGGCACCGCGGTGGGTGACAATTGTCTGGGCCTCCGCAGTGTCCTCAGTGACAGGCAGCTGCAAATACGCCTGTGTGAGATCAAGCTTGGCGAAAAGGGCGCCAGAGCGGATGGAAGCAAATACGTCCCTTACCGCTGGCACCGGGTAGGCATGGGGGCTGAGGGCTAGGTTGACTGTCGCCTTATAATCAGCGCACAGTCTCACTTCACCGTTAGGTTTGATTGGGGTGACAATAGGGGTCTCCCAGGTTCCCCCTTCTGTTGGCTCAAGCACCCCTAGTCCTACGAGGCGATCAAGTTCGTTTTCGATTTTTTCTTTAAGGGCAAAAGGTACCCTCCTGGCTCTTATCTTAATTGGTTGGATTGCAGGGTTTAGCTGTAAGGAGATGGGGGGCCCCGTGTATTTCCCTAAAGTGCCATCGAAAACATCGGCGAACTTATCGCAAACGGCTTCTAGGCTGGGTGTTAGAATGGTGTTAACCCCTGTTAAAGCGATGCCTAGTGGACTGAACCAGTTTAGTCCTATCAAATTGGTGCGGTTCCCTGGTGTAACTAAAACCTCCAGGGGACCCTTGAACCCCTTGTACTGCACTACGACCTTGGCTTTCCCTTCCAACGGAATGGGGGTCTTCTGGAAGTCAGCTAGGTGTACTTGAGTTTTTTTCAGGGGAATTTGTCCTCGGCCTTTCTGACAGATCTCCTGATAGGTTGTCAGCGAAATTAAGGAAACTGCTGACCCAGAATCCACTTCCATGTGGCAGGGCACCCCCTGAATTCTGACCCAAATCTTAACCTTAGAGCTTATGCTGTTTACCCTGTCAACTGTCTCTACCAGGGGCCCTGGGTGGGGTTCTCTGCTGGCCTGGGCAGCCGGCCTACCTGGGGGGTTTACCTCCACCTCATTGATGTTGTCCCGGCCCTTGCTGCGGCACACCGGCTTGATGTGGCCAGTCTTCCCGCAATTGTGGCATTTCGCGTTCCTAAAGCGGCAACTTCCTCGGGCATGATTGCCCCCGCAGCTGGCACAGGCGGCTCGTTGCTCGTAACGAGGTGGTGGCGGTGGAGGGTTCCTGGACCCCCGGCGGTCCGACGTTTTTCCCCTTCTCGGCTGTCGGAGCTCCATTCGGCGTTGTAGGGCTTCTCCGTCGGTGAAATCTACCGACTCTCCACTGTCGCTGAAGGCTGCGCTTTCCTGGTAGACGGTCGCGGGGGTCTCTGGGGTCGTGTTGGTCGGCTTCTTCTTGTGGCTGTGTTCGTATGCCATGATCTCCCTGGTCAGCTCAGCCAGGTTCATGTCGGGTTTGGACGTCAGTTTTTTCTGTAGCTTCTCGTCCCTCAGACCGATCACCACCTGGTCTCTGATGCGGTCTTCCAGGTCGGGGAAGCAGCAGTTCCTTGCGGCGTGTATGACCCCGGCGATGAACTCGTTGGCGGGCTCGTCCTGCCGTTGTTTCTTTTGTGCGAATTGCACCCGCCAGTACAGTTCTGATCGAGCCAGCATGTAGTATTTGCTCAGCTGGTCCACCAAGTCCGCGTAGGAGACTTCAGTGATGGGCACTGGGCTGAACAACCCGACGGCTGCATCGTACACCGGGGGCCCGCTGATGTACAGCAGAGCGGCGGCCTTTGCTCGGTCGTCAGTGATTTTACTGACGAGGAGGAATCCCTCGACTTGGCCGAGGTGTGATTGCCATCTCTCGGGATGGCGGGTATCAAACTCCCTCACACGGCCGAAGTTTGCCATGTCGTCCTGTCCTGGGTTGCTCCGATGGAAGTTAAAACTTCCGTGACAGCTCTTGCCGGGAACTTCCTTCCTCGGCCGTGACTTCAGCTCCGGAGCGATCCCACCTTCGTCGCCAGTGAAGTAGCCGAAGGACCACTCGGGACGACAGGCTAGTAACAACAGGTTTATTTAAGAGCAAGGCAAACATAGAATAACTTGTCCGGCTTTTATAGCCGGCAGCTGGTAGCGAGGACCAATCAGAGGTGTTTATTTTGGCGCCGTGTCAGGCAGGGACCAATCCGCGTCGTCTTCCGTTGACAGCTCCGGCTTCCGCGTGGCTTGGTGTTTTGACAGCCGCGAGCTGTCAGTGGTCGCGCCTGCGCTGTGCGGTGGATGCTTTGACAGCTCAGGCTTCCTCGTAGTCCGGAGTTTGACAGCCGCGAGCTGTCAGTGGTGGCGCCTGCGCTGTGCGGGGAACTTTGACAGCTGTCAAAGTTCCCGCGTGTTTTTCTGTCAGGAGGCTTTTAGTTTATACACCTTGCTGCTGTAGTATTATTTGAACAGCTAACATATATACATCTATTACGGGAACATATATACATCTATTACGGGATTGTTTACATATATAACACATTTACAGAATCAGCATATTGCCCCCAACAATCTGGGTCCTCATTTTACTGACCTGGGAATGATGGAAGGCTTGAGCCAGTAAGAACTGAACTGCTGGCAGTTGGCAGAATTAGCCTGAAGTACTGCATTCTAATCACTGCACCACCACAGCTCTTAAAGTTACTGGTTTATAGGGCCTACTATACCTACAACATCCCTCCATCACCCTCTAATTTACAATTTTCTGAGCACTGATGGAGATATCTCGTAAGCTATCTCTATTCTGAATTATAACATCTGGGAACAGTCCTGAAACTATTTATTTATTTATTTATTTATTTATTTATTTATTTATTTATTTATTTATTTATTTATTTATTTATTAATGGGATTTATATCCCGCCCTATCTCCCGAAGGACTCAGGGCGGCTAACAACAAAACATATAATAAGTACAGAAATTAAGATAAAAATAAAATTAAAATCATCTGTGCAATAAATTAAAATTAAAAATAAAAAATAAAATTAAAAATTGTAAATATAATTAAAATGCCTGTCAGTCCAGGTCAGCCTGGTGGAACAGGAGTGTTTTGAGGCCGCGACGAAAGGATTGGAGATTTTGGGCCATCCGAAGCTCAGGGGGGAGCTGATTCCATAGGACTGGCGCTCCCACAGAGAAGGCCCTCCCCCTGGGGGTCGCCAGCCGACATTGCCTAGCTGACGGTACCCTGAGGAGGCCTTCTCTGTGTGAGCGTACTGGGCGATGGGAATTCGTTCCCGGCAGCAGATGGTCCTGCAAGTATCCCGGGCCTAAGCCATGTAGGGCTCTAAAGGTAAGTACCTGGGCCTAAGCCATGTAGGGCTTTAAAGGTAAGTACCAGCACCTTAAATCTCACCCGGAGGGCAACCGGTAGCCAATGCAGCTCACGCAGGAGGGGTGTAATATGGGAGTATCGGGGTGCTCCCATCACTACCCGTGCAGCTGCACTCTGCACCAGCTGAAGCCTCCGGGTGGTCTTCAAGGGCTAATTACATTATTCCTGGGTTTTAGAAAGAATAACAACATTTCTATCCGGAAGAAAAGATTATAGCTTTAAATTTTAATTCTTAATTCTGCTCTCAGTCTATTTACTACCTTGACATTATTTGAAAAAAAATAAGGTTTTTATAACATCATCAGCAAACACTGGTTCTCTGCTTCTGTTTTGCTAACATTGTCTGTCCTAGATACACAGCCTTATAATAATTGCTTTTTATCAATGCTAGCACTGAATTCATACGGATGTCAATTTTTTTTTGACAGCATGCCTCCAAATGATGGCATACATTTCTTTAACACTAAGAAAAGGTGTAATAATAAAACAAGAATACTACTTTTTAATAGTGTCTACAGCTACAGGAAATTCTAGTTCAGGAGAAGCTGAAAACTACAGCCTTCTACTGCCCTCATGTGGGTATTTTTTGTTTCACTGGTTTGTTCAACACGGTGGAAAAGAGCAAGGAGCAAAAGCTGGAGAAAGGTCTTTGCTATTGAAGAACAGCTGTAGGTAGGCAGCATTGGCAACACAGAGATACCGGTAGAAGGAGCAAAATATGGGAGTAAGATCACAAATGGGAAACTTATTTCAGCCTCCTGGCCCTCATTAGTCTTGCTGAGCACAAAGAGCCTAGCTTTGCTATTATCAGATTTTCTTCCTATAGCCAGTTTTTTGAAAAGCAGCCCCACTGCACAGACAGAAGCCCTTGCATTGCTTCAAAGGATTCTGGGACATAATTTAGGACAGGAATCCACAACCTTCTTCAGGTTGGATTCTCAATGGCAGACTGGTGGACACATTCCAAAAATGAATGAGGCTCAGATGCAGAAACGAGTAGGCTAAAACAGTGGTTCCCAAACCTGCCAATCCCTCAAAAGCTTCTTACAACTTGGTTCCGAAGTTCAGATACCCCCTTCCCCGCCCACCCCCCAGTTATATGACTGCAATTTACATTTTTGCAAAAAATTGGCATTGACTTCCAGTTTTTAGCAACACCCCCTAAATAGCAAGCAATTTATTTTATTTGCATCTCAGCTTTATTATTTTTACAAATAACTCAAGCCAGCAAACATATCCAGCACACCTTCCTAACTCTTACTTTCCCCATAACAACAACCCTGTGAGGTGAGAGAGGGTGATTGGGCCAGCTTTCACAGCTAAGGAGGGACCTGAATTTAGGGTCTCCTGATTTCTAGCCCAGTGCTTTAACCACTAGATCAAATTGGGTCTCCAGTTTGCTTAATAACCACTGCACTCAATTACTGCCAAAAAAAGGTCATATAATTGGATTGGTCATATGATGACCTGCTTTATGAACATTACAACCCACAGCCATAATGGTCAGCCTCCATTACAGTCATAAGTTAAAGACTGCCTGCAATTTTCTTCTATCAGATGAACAATTCCCATTTGATACCAGCTTTTGGAAAGGTGCTGGAGTTATGGAAAGGTCTCAGTGATTTTGGAGAGCTTGCATGCAATTCTAGGGCTACAGACTCTGCACTCAATACTAAAATATACTGCTGCTGGTTTTGTTTGTTTTTAAAATGCATGGTGACGTTCTTGTTTGAGCGGAACAACTGGGCCTCCCCTATTGCTGCACACGATTAAAACATACATCCTAAGAGAAACCAAAAAAAAAATCCTCTAGGCTGTAGAATGTTCATATTTCCCAGAAAACTCTTTGAAAGCAAGGTTAAAAACATGCTTGCTGTGTGAACATGGCATACCTGAAGATAATATTTCCAGCACGATCAGACTTCCATGCCTTTACTAATGCAAAATCCCCTGTGATTGATTTCTCCATAATGTAATGCCGACCGTCAAATTCTCTCACCTTTAAAAAATAAAAAAAAGGAGGGGGAGAGAAGATTTTAAGGCATTTTAAGATATTTTTGAAAAGCTTTGCTTTCTTTAAATTATCAGCTCACACTACAATTTAACAATGAAATGAAACGAAAATACCATTGACCGTAATGAAAACTGGGAATTAAATGTGCAGACTGAATAAAGAAGACATAAAAAAAGCCTTGGTGGAGCAGAGGGCTAATGCCTCCTTAAGTAACACCAGCTGCCTGCAATTAGTGCAGGTTCGCATCCCACCAGGCTCAAGGTTGACTCAGCCTTCCATCCTTCCGAGGTAGGAAAAATGAGGACCCAGATTGTTGGGGGCAATTAAGCTGACTTTGTAATAATGCCGCTTGGGGGTGTGTGTGAAAGCCCTAATAAGTAGGCATATACATAGAATGAAGGCTACTGCTAAGCTTGTAAGCTGCCCTGAGTCTTTGGAGAAGGGCGGGATATAAATGGAATTTAAAAAATAATAATAAAATAAAATCAGGAGCCACCATATGATCTGCATGGTGGATTTATAATCTGCTTAATATATTACACTAAGTTAGGATTTATTCAACTTTGTTTTCCTGAACAGGCCTCAAATCATGCTATTGTATTACTGGCAAAGTGTGTTATATGCCCTGAATCTGTCTTAACTTTCGAAAATTTCAAAAAGGCTGTGCCCGCCCTCCTCATTCACAACATCACTCAAATCCACAGGTATTTTACCTCTCTTGGTTCACTAGCCAGGGCAATTGTGCCATCTTTGTTGTATTTGATTGGAGATCCTCCTTCTTGCACCAAAGTCCCATACCCAGTACTGGTGAAGAAAGCCGGGATGCCAGCTCCTCCTGCTCGGATCCGCTCAGCAAGGGTACCCTAGAAAGAACAAAAGGCTTAATGGCTGGCAAGACAAAAAAGATGTAAAGAAGGTCTGTAGCTCACAACAGTACATCAATTCTTTGACAAACATTGTTAAGGAACCTTTTCTGCTCTTCTAGGTCCACTGAGATAGCTCCTGAATACAGCAAGAAGATTTGCATAGAATACTCATTCCTAGGAAATGTGGAGCAGAGGTACTGAAGCTTTCTACCTTTTAATATTAGTTTATTAAGGTAAAGGTAAAGGTTCCCCCGCACATGTGTGCTAGTCATTTCCAATTCTAGGGGCCGGTGCTCATCTCCGTTTCAAAGCCAAAGAGCCAGCGCTTGTCCGAGGACGTCTCCGTGGTCATGTGGCCGGCATGACTAGATGCCAAAAGCGCACGAAACGCTGTTACCTTCCCACCGTAGTGGTCCCTATTATTCTACTTGCATTTTTACGTGCTTTCGAACTGCTAGGTTGGCAGAAGCTGGGACGAGTAACAGGCGCTCACTCTGCTACGCGGCACTCAGGATTCGACCTGCCAAACTGCCAACCTTCTGATCGACAAGCTCAGCGTCCTAACCCACTGAGCCAATGCGACCCTTTTAGTTTATTACTATGCAATAATAAGGTCAATGATCAGCAGGGCATCTTAATGTTACCAATATCTCACTTCTGAAACACATGTGTATACATTCCAACCTTTTCTCCATATGTTACTGTTTCTCAAAAATATAAACAAATCTATTTACCCAACTACGGTATATTTATTATGGGTTTTTCAGGCAAATATGGCCTCTTTGCCATGCTAGTTACAGCACATTTCAAACATGTAGTGCTACTTCAGCTTATAGGAATATTCCCAGAATCTGAAGATTTGGAGAAGGCAGCCAGAGCCTGTCTGACTGTGGTTAACTTATTTACTCAGTGTGGTTGGGCTAAGAAAAGATTAACTTAAGAAAGGTGGTAAATATGAAATGAGCTACTTGTATTCTTAACTTTGGTGTAGGAGGGAAGTTTGGCTGGCAGGCAAGTAGTCAATCTTTTCCAAAAAGCTAGTTAAACGTGCATGAAGAATGGAGTGTAGATCAGTCAAGCGCAACACTGCAAATACTTAATGGATTTTTAAAATGTGACTGCCGATGCAATGCTAACAGCTTAAAAAAACCTCCTCCTACTCTTAACTGGCTGGTACGTGAGTTTCCATGTTTTCTTACTTGTATTTTAATACTGCATGGTAATCATTATAGTGTGTCTGTAGCCTGGGGCTCTAACATAAATCAGGCTTTAGGGTTGGTTCGGAATCTGGCCAAAGATTGATCTTGTCCAGTTTCCTGCTTCCTATAGTGGTGCAATGCAATACACTCCCAAGATGGGAAGTCTGTTGGCGCCTCTGCAAAAGGACAGAAATGAGGAAAGCTGTCTGAGCCTTATGATTTGCAACAGACTCAAAAGGACCACACAATACAGTAGTTGCACAAGAAACATTCAGTTTCTGGTGTGGAAATCCTGCAACTGGAATGGAACTCAAAAGACTTGGTGCCATTTATTATAAGGAGCCTTCCTCCAAAGAATAGGCAATTAACATTTCACCTGTGGGGTAAGCTCAACTTCCAGTTCGCCACATAAATACTGCCGCTCAAATTCTGCATTTTCTCCAACATAGGAGGACACCATACGCTTGATCTGTTTGCTCTGAAGCAGAAGTCCGAGCCCAAAGTTGTCTACTCTGCAGAGAAAACAGGGTTAAGGTTGAGAACCAAGTGATGGAAAATTTAGATTATGCCTACAATATTGTGGCCAGAAATAATAATAATAATAATAATAATAATAATAATAATAATAATAATAATAATAATAATAAAAACAAAGAGTCACACTGAGCCACAATTAACTGCAGTCTGTCAAATAAACTACAAATGGCTGGCTTGTACAGTATAGTCTTCTCATGTTGTAACAAAAAAAATGTTATCTTCTGGAGGAAGACGAGAGAACACAGAAAGTAAACCTCAGTAGACAAGAATAGGAATGTCTGATTTTTAGAGTTTAGGGAAGAGTTTTTTTATACTCTATAAAAATATATTTCAGGCCTCTCCTATCTCAAAACATGGGAAAATATGCCATCACTTTTCAGCAACTATAGTCATGTGTAGCCCTGAGATCTGCAAAAATGGGGTGGGAGATTCTCAAGTTATTGACTTCAAACTTAAACTATAAAACATGGTTTATGATATGGATTATAATGGGCATGGGTTCTATGGACACATAAGAAATTATATTTGCACACCATTCAAGAGAGACAATAAAAAAGCTAAGAAGGAAACAAAAAGAGCAGAACACATTTCCCCTGATAAGCAGGGATTAATACTAAACAAACAATCAAGCAGAAAATAATATCCTAATTAAAGAACTGCCAAGGAGAAAAGTAGACACTCCATCAACAACACTGGCAAGGCAAGCCAGAGTATACAAATAGGGAGCCAACCACACACTCACACTGATGATGTTATCTAGTTGGGTAATGAAACGTCTGCAAACAGCAGGGAGATCACCAAGAACTCTACAAATGAACCCTGAGCTATATATATTCTCTACTGATTTTATAATTTTCCAGAATAACTATTTTATAATTTTCCAGAATAACTATTCATATTTTATTATACATGTTGGCTTAACCTGTCTCCAATTCATAAAAGCTTCATAAAAGTTTCATCTCAGATTCTGTACGTAATTTTGTAATGTTAAAAAGGGATGGGATCAATGTTCAGAAATTTTCTCAATCATGTATTTTTAGCATAGCTTATAACCTGAAATGTAGAAGAAACACTGACCAATACACAACTTCTATATTTCAAAAGCAGAACTAAATTCAAGCTTTTTTCAAAAAAAAGAAGAAGAGATGAGCAACAATACTCTGGGGTATGATAAATTGTTTTCGTGAGCTCCTGATTTGTTTCCAGGTTAAAATCAAAAGGTATAACAATAGTGTTTTGGGACCACAGTATCTGAAAGTGAGAGAGATTTGTTTGGTCTTATGATCTAGCATCAAGTTAGAATCGAAAAACCTCAGAATTCTACTCCAGCCTTATGGCTGGATAACTTTGGACATGTTGCTCTCTCTCAGCTCACGAGCTCAGGCTTAGGCGACAAGTCAGTTAATCAACCAATGGACCAATACATGGTGGACCTGGAAAAAAAGAAGACCCCGCACTTGTGAGAAAAATGCTAGGAAGAAAAATAAAGTATCTGAAAGTATGTGTTTTCCCTGAAGACTCATTCAATCCATTCCCCTGAATTATTGAAAAGGAATCTGTCATCTTAGATTTGTTGAAAACATAGCAATGGAAACAGATCACTTTTCTCTGTGGAATTTTTCCTTCATAATGGACGATTATCTTTAAAAAATGGCTCATCCTTCTTTCTGGTAAGTATAACAATTGCTGCTGTTTATGTTTACATTTTTAATCTTATTTACTGAAACTACACTCTTCTCCTAAGAACTCTCAATAATTCAACTGGTATGTTGTATAAATAAGGATGCCAAGTGGTCCCTCTAACCTTCTGCCGCCATTTTGAAGGTTTCTTTGGCCACAAAGCAGCCATATGGCATTGGCCTACAGATGGTCCTCAACTTAGGATCATAATCGGGACTAAAATTTCCATTGCTTAGCAAGGCAATTATCAAGTATTTTGTGCCAGATTTTTATCACCTTTCTTCCCCCATGGCTGTTAAGTGAATCACTGTAATTGTTAAATAAGTTATGTCATTAAGCAAATCTGCCCTCCCCCATTGACTTTGCTTGTCAGAGGCTAGTTGGGAAGTTACAAATGATGATCACACATCCCCAGGACACTGCAACCATGATAAATACATGCTGGTTGCCAAGTGCTCAAATGTTGATTATGTGACCGTTGGGATGCTGCAACAGTTGTATGTGCAAGCCCAATTGTAAGTCACTTTTTTCAGTGCTGTTGTAACTTTGAACAGTCGCTAAATGAATAGCTCTAAGTCAAGGGCTACCTGTACTTGTTCAAGGGCAATAAGTGCTTCTTATTACAGGTATGAATTAGCTTTGCCCAGTGAATAAGATAATGTTATCACTTTTGTTATCCTCCTGCTATTAACACGTTTGTTCTAAGTTTGTGTATATCTTGGAAATAATGCCTTGAAACAGTGATATGGATAAGGAAGTCTGATTTTACCCTGGAATATAGTGAACATACCATTATCTATTGCTGACTTGGTTAGGTAGCACTAAAGATGGAATTTTAAGAATTAAAGACTGGAGACCTTCCAGAGGATGCAGTGGGCTGGATGGAAGTAAGCTTATTTTCTTGCCCCGTTATTTCCATGTAGATTGTTGAAGCCAGCCTGCTGCATCGTAATGCCTTCCAGATGTCATGAAGCTGTAATTACAGGTAGTCCTCGACTTGTGACCACAACTGAGCCCAAAATTTCTGGTGCTAAGCAAGACATTTATTAAGTGAGTTTTGCCCCATTTTACGACCTTTCTTGCCGCATTTGTTAAGTGATGTTTTTAAGTTAGTAACCTGGTTGTTAAGCAAATCTGGCTTTCCCATTAACTTTGCTTGTCAGGAGGTTTGCAAAAGCTGATCACACGACCCTGGGATACTGAAATTGTCATAAATATGAGTCAGTTGCCAAGCGTCTGGATTTTGATCACATGACCATGGGGATGCTGCAACAGTCATAAGAGTGAGAAATGGTCATAAATCACTTTTTTTCAGTGCTGCTGTAAGTTGAAACAGTCACTAAATGAACTGTCGTAAGCTAAGGACTGCCTGTACATCATCAGAAGTAAGGCAGGGCTAAAAACCTACCCACTCTGCATTTGTTTCTTAGTCCCTCTGAATATTATGGTCATCAAAGGAGGAGAGGAAACAAAGGTATCAGTTGTTAGCTGGGTTTTTTCATATTCATTATGTGCACCATGTGCCGTTCCCATGCCTAGCAAGTGAAATCTAATATGGTCTACCAGCCAATGTTAAACTTCATTGTCCCTTCTGTGAAATATGCTGTCCCAGTACAGAGGTTGACTTCATCTTGGAAAATCTCCCAGGTTTCCGTTCCTCACTTGTAGCCCAAACTGCAAACAGGCTCTTTGGAGCCTCTGTGTTTTAGGAATATTCCAGAGGAACTTGATCTGGCATACTGAGAAATAATCTTCCAGCTAAAATTAGGAACAGCTAATCCCAATTACAGGAGTAACATCAACTCAAACCATTTGAAAATTAAGATAGATGAACTAGTCTGGAGATTCTTTAAACTATTCTAGCTTTTTCCTAAAAAAATATATACATTCACAATTAATAAAATAATCTGGTCACCAAACAGATTGTGAACTTCAGCTGCCAGAATTCTCAGCAATGGCCATGAATCTAGGGAATTCTGAGAACAGAAGTCTAAACATCTACTCCACGGCCAGGATATTTTGTTGAATTTCAACACAATTATTTATTTTACAAGCATTTCTGTTAATTTAAATCAATTAAAAATAATAGCAACCCCCCCCAATTAACACATCATTATCAAATCGTCCAAGGGCTGAAGGCATGTTGGAAAAGTATGCTTTTTACCATCTTAGAGAAAGTGAACAGGATAGGGGATATAAAAGACACTATTTCTCTTCAATATGATAGGGAAAACTCATATTTTTGAAGAGAGATGATGCCATTAATTTGTTTGAAATCTAGACAGGAATCTTCTGGACCAATGCTAACTATTCTGCTTGGACTTTCTTGATGGAAAAAAAGCATGATGCCATTAATTTGTTTGAAATCTAGACAGGAATCTTCTGGACCAATGCTAACTATTCTGCTTGGACTTTCTTGATGGAAAAAAAGCAGAATAAAGTATAGTAAATGACCGTTTCCTGACCTAAGCAGTACATAATCTTGGCAGTCTTGAGAATACCTGCTTTCAAATTTACTGGAATTAGTTCTAGCATTTTCCCTTCAATTATTGAGCACATTCTTGATTTTACAAATATTCAACAATTCTCTTCTGTATTTGCTGGTCCTCTTAGAAAGCAGAAAGCAAGCAAATGTTTTCATAGGCATGGTGTAGCAACAGAGCAAAACCCAGACAGGAATGTTTAAGCTTGTGCCAGCAGATCAACTGATGGAGAATTAAAAATAGTTCACACTGAAACTTGCCCAATACTACCCACATATGCCCATAATGGCTTGTATGCCAAGTTAAAGTTACAACATAAAAATGTACTGGACTCCCAACCAGAAAAACATTCACACTGTACATTCATAATTTGCATATTACGAACTGTGCTTTCAAAAATGAAATTGCAGAAACAGTGTTTATGCCTGCTATCTGAAAGGTGGAACAGCTTCTTAAATCTCCTTGGTCTCATATAAAGACAAATATTTCCATCACTCATATGATTAATGATACTAATTTCAACATGAATACATATATGAATCAAGATGACACCTACAGAGAAAAAAATGTATTTGCTCATTCTTTTAATCTCTATGAATCAGTCTAGCACATACTGCATATCTAGTCAAAATTCCAGAGTCCGATGTAAAAATGATTATAATGACTAGATCATCACAAAGGCTAAATGAAGAGAAATGATAAATTTGAATTGTGATGCTGGACAAAATTATCGATAATACCTTGAATTGTAAGGTATTGTAATTTATCCTAGATAAAATAAAATTAGATTGCTCATAGGTAAAGGTAAAGGTTCCCCCGCACATGCGTGCTAGTCGTTTCCGACTCTAGGGGCCGGTGCTCATCTCCTTTTCAAAGCCGAAGAGCCAGCGCTCGTCCGAGGACATCTCCGTGGTCATGTGGCCGGCATGACTAGATGCCAAAGGCGCACGGAACGCTGTTACCTTCCCACCGTAGTGGTCCCTATTTTTCTACTTGCATTTTTTACGTGTTTTCGAACTGCTAGGTTGGCAGAAGCTGGGACGAGCAACAGGCGCTCACTCTGCTACGCGGCACTCGGGATTCGACCCGCCAAACTGCCGACCTTCTGATCGACAAGCTCAGCGTCCTAACCCACTGAGCCACCGCGTCCCTTACAGATTGCTCATAGGAAGCCCTAATAATGACCTTGAAGTTTTCATATTTTGAATGTGTACTAGAAAGGCAAGACTCCTTGGAGAAGACCCTGTGGCTTGGGGGGAAAAAATCAAAGGCAATTAGCAAAGAGGCTAAAAGGAGACAAGGTGACTAGATACTACCACTGAGCTAGCAAGAGCAGGCCAGAAATCAAAGAAGCAGTTGATGACAGACAGGATTGGCACAAAGATGTTGATCAAATCAGAAATATTTTGGAGAACCAAGACAAATTAGCAACAAAAATGAATGGATCAAGTAAAGAAAATAAATCTTACTTCTTGTGAAGATTTCCACAACTTTTCCTTTTTTCTCATATATGTGGACAATGGCAGAATATGCAATAATCTTTCCTGGTTGTAGTACCGTAGTATAGGTCAGGGCTTTTCAACCAGAAGATACGGGTACCACCTGTAGTACATTGGCACCTGGCAGGTGGTACGTAACCATCCTAGAAAAGTCATTGCGGGGGAGGGGAATGAGCTGAACCGGTGGCAGCACCGCACAAGCCGAAGCGAGAGACGGCTGGAACTGCAGGACTGTCAGGGCTCACCGGAAGCGCCAGGATCAGTGCTTCTTCGGGGCTGTCAGGGCTCAGCGGAAGCGCCAGGATCAGCGCCAGGCTCCAGCTGGAGCTCGGTGCTGATCCCGGTGCTTCTGCTGAGCCCAGAAGAAGCGCCAATCAGCTGGAATGTTACAGCATCCCAGGGTCTTGTGATTTACATTCACATGCTTGGCAACTGATTCATATTTATGACGGTCACAGTATCCCAGAGTCATGTGAAGTGACCAAAACCTGCTGCAACCACCCAGCAGAGGGGGGGAAATAAAAACCAAACACCCCCCCCACCCCACCCCTGCTGCCACTCCTCAACAGAAATGCTCACAACAATGAAAACCTCAGACAGGAGGAAGAGCGCTGCCGGGCAGGCAGGCGGGTGTCTTGCTCGGGTGTGGCTTGGAGGGCACTTTTTTCAGTGCCATTGTAACTTCAAACAGTCACTAAGTGAACTGTTGTAAGTTGAGGACTACCTGTACTTTATCACTTTTTTTTTGGTCAAGTTTTTGACACCTTGCTAGGCGACTGGTCGTACTCGGATGTTGCCATATCCTAAAAGTGGTACAATGGGTGAAAAGTTTGAAAAGCCCTAGTATAGGTAGTCCTCGACTTACAACCACAATGCAGCCAGGAAATTCGATCATAAGACATTGTCATTATAAGTGGAGATACCATATGATCACTCTAGATTTCACACCCATTTTTATGATGGTCATAAAGCGGGTCACCATGGTTGTTAAACAAATCATGTGGCCATTAGATAAACCACATGATAGATATGTGAATCCAGCATATCCAGTGGGCATTTTTGCTGGAAAACGGCAAAAAAGTTGCAAATTTCAGTCATATGACCACAGGATGCCAAGCACACAAAATGCAATCATGGAGGGGTTGCAGCAATAGTAACCTCAAGGAAAGGTCGTACGTAGGATTTTTTGAGTTGGATATCACTTCAAAAGTCATTAAGCGACTGGTCATAAGTCAAAGACTGCATGTTGCAATTTTCTGTCTGCCAACTGAAGATGCAATTCATCGAGATGACCTGCAACCTTACTAAATCCACAACAAAGACAGTGTACAGCTTCCATAGGAAACTGTTCCAGTCACAGGATTAGCATAAACCCTGTTTTTTATGGTTTTTAAATCATTTCCTGTTTTATTAACATTAAAAAAAATTCTGGGATTCTTCCAGTTACCTCCTGAATTAACCATCAAGATCATTCTATAAGTCATTTACCTTGCCCATCTTCATAACGCATCTGGAGGCTATTGCAATAGGACACACAAAGGCCCTCCATGTAGGATGGGTCAATGAGGATAGTGCTCACTTTGAGTAAATTGAGCGGCTTTTTCTTTCCTTGCCACTGTTACACATTTTGGGTTCATTTTTCTTTGCATGATTGATAGTTATACTACGAGCAGAATGTATTTTTCCCGCCAACATATGTTGCTAAGGAAAATAAAGCTACAGGGTGATATTCAGTTGGTCTCCTCTGTCAACAGAAGGCATTTATCAGCAGTTGGTATCAATTCTAGGCTCTCCAATTCTTTCTGAAACATAGGGGAGTTTTTGGAGCAGACTTTGAGGAGGAGGAATTTCAGTAGAAAGAGGGGAGACCACTAAATCTCCCTTTACTATCCTCATTCGTTGATTTATTTCTCAAATTCCAGGTTGCCCACTGCAACTCGAGGAAGCTTTATGAATCATAAAATCGTTAAAATAGTAGCCTGGAAAATGAACAGCAGACATTTGGAGGAAGATTCCATGGCGAAGAGTCAGAATTTCAAAGCTTATTTTAAGTGTAGACAGGATGGGAAATCATACAAATCTCTAGGGAAATGCTGTTTCAGACAGTAAGCACCACAACAAAGAGGGTCTATCAAATACAATTACTTAATTAATGGGACCTACTGTAAATCAAGCCAGATCTGTTAGATTACTTGGGATGGACAGGCTTTCACCACAGATGGAAGATCATCCTTCAGATGACTAGAATTCTGCTATGTAAGTAGTAGAAAGTGGGACCTTGAATTGCACCCAGAAGCTTACTAGTAACTATTATAGCCCATGGAATAGAGATGTCAAGTTTGCCTATAAGGCCACTGCACTATGGACTATCTGTAGCCATGGTGACCAAAACACAGGAGAAAGGACCCTCTGGTCCAAAAAGGAGCCCAATTGGCAGATAGCAGCCAGTTGCTCCTTCAGTAGGAGCTGAGATTCTGGGAGGATCTCCAGATTGCACATCAAACTCAAATGGTGCAATGCAACCCCATTGAAGACCAGACATAGAAAGCCTCAGATCTAGGTGGTCCAAGAATCCACAACCACTCAGCCATGCTAGGGTTGAGCTTCAGCCTATTCCTTCCATTCAGACTTCAAAGCCCAGGACAAGATCTTGAGACCATTGCTTGGCATACTGATGACACCTAACTCCAAACTGATGGATGATCTCTCCTAACAGTCCTATTTAGATAGTAAACAAGAAGGCTGAGAGGGTATGAAGCCTGGTAACACCTCACAAATCAGGTATCTTGGACTTGACTTTTTCCCACACCAATACCAACCAGAATCAGTCACGGAGAAAGGGAAAAAAACACACCATAACACTGTATCTCCTATTCGCCTTTCCCCACAGCTGGAGAGCCAGGATGGTTGTAAGACCCCTCTCCCAGCTCCAACATGTGCTATCTCAGTCCTATGTATTACAGGTATGTCCTGGCCTAAGTTCTGATTTAAAAGATTGCAGATAATACGTTTCTCTCACGAGACCTCTGCAACTGCAACCTCACTACCTTCTCAACAATCTTCCTCAGAAAGGAGAAGATGGAGAGATGATGAAAATTGACTAAGATAGCAGGATCCATTGATGGCATTGTGAAAAGAGTAAGGTCTTGTGCAGCCTTGCGAAGGGCCAACCGCTGCTCGACCAGGGAATGCCTCATTAGTAGCTGGGAGCAGTAGAGGTGCGGGATGGCAGTGGAGTACAGGAGGGCCAAAAGGGCAGAGATTGGTGTGGGGGGGGATATAGACAGGTAAGGAGAGCTGAAGTGCACTGCAATCATAAATGCAAGCAAGCTGCCAAGTGCCAGGGCATTGCGACAGCCATACTGTAACTCTGAAAACCAGCATAGTTACCGTATGTTCAGTATTGCTTTAATTTTGAACAGTCACTGAATAAATGGTGATTAAGTGACGAGTACCTGATTAAGGCCCTCCTCACCTCCCCATTCCAGCGTGAAACCCTCAGAGAAACAGACAAGCGTATTTCAGGAAAAACTCATGCTTATTTTGAAATCCATCCAGTTTCCAGGGTAGGCACATCTTTTTTGATGGGAGAAGGATCTCCAGCAAGCAAAAAGCAATCGGAGAATGACCTGGACATAACAGAAGACCAAATATCCTCCACCTTCAGGTCGGGTTGCAACAGCCTCAAGATAAAACTAGATTTAATGTGCGACCTCTGGTGACTCATAGCTCTTGATTATCTGGGTCAAGTTCACGGTTATCATGAACTCCTGAACCACTCCCAATTCAATGCCATCTAGGAGCAGGTTAAAATCCCCACAGATTATCAGCCTTGGGGACTCCATTGCCAGCACAGCAATGGAATCAAGCAGCTCAGACAAGCATATTGCTGCACAACAGGGAAGCTGATACAGCAGCCACAAATCCAAATGCTTCCCACAGACTAATTTCAACTACAAAATCTCGCATCCATTTTTCTGTAACACAAAGTCTCTGAAAGCTGTCAAAGCTTCCTGAGTGACAACTCCCAACTCCTCTGCCCCAGATCACAGCTGTTGCCAGAATAGAATAACATAGGGACTCTAGGCTGCCTCCTCTTTTAAAATTCCACCCCAGGTTCTGCCACTCCTTCTCCTACACACTTAGATCTGGGATTAGCTAACTGTCACAACAAAAAAAGAGAAAACAAATGGTTACCAATAACAATTTAGGGAATTTACTACCATAAATTTAAGAATTTCAACATTGAAAAGGCAGAAGTACAAAATACAGTGCCAAATTTCTCAGTTCTACAGCAGTGTCTAAATCTTTCTCAATTCTCAACAAAGAGCATTAGTGAAAAAAATTAGTATTTCATAAACATCTTGGTAAAATTTCACATAGTTCTGGTGCACAGTATCATGTTTCTGAAAATAGTATTCAAACTAGGAAATGAAAAATTGCTAAAAGTAGTACTGATAACTAAGGGAGAATTTCTTTAAAGTGTTTAACCTCAATATCACATTCAAGTGTTTTAAAATAACCAGCCTAAATCAGGTTTTCTAGTCCATAGAACAATTACTCACATCTTTGCAACTATTTGGCCTGAAATGCCTACCTATACTGATAAAAACATTTACTTAAAGAAAAATGTAGGATTGTATATATTGTATAATGAAAAAGTTATTAATTTAGGGGTTTTTTCCCATTTAAAATATTTTACATGTTTTAATTTCAGAGGATCAAAAAAAAAAGATTGGACAGCCATTTGTCTAGTATGATACAAGGATTTTTGCAGTGATCCACAATTAAGAATGCACTGGATTATTTCCAAGGCAATGCTCCCCTAGTTAAACAAATGAACAAAAAAGATACCTGTGCTTTAATCATTTGGACATGACACAAAAAGTTTTGGTTACTCCTCCAAGGATTAACAAGTGGTTAATAAAGGAAGTACCTTAAAAACTAACTCCTATTGTGAGAGTCTTCCTAGCACCATTTGAACATTCAAGTTAGAGGTCCCTGACCAAGGATCAGTATTTTCAATTTATGTGTATATATTATAAATTTTTACAAATAAATAAAGCCTGATTCATAATTTAGCTGTTGGTTTTACCTGTTAACTATGCTTTCATACATTAAACAGATGCCAGGCTAAGTGGGTTGGATAAATTGTGTAGTAGAAATTTATAAATTGTGTGCCTGCTCCACAAGGGGGGTGGAGTTATTATCTTTGAAATATATTTATCAGTATTCAACTGGGGGGACAATTTATGTATATGGTGTTTTTTTTGTCTTGTTTATGCACTTTTTGGTGTAGTTTTGTTTAGCTTTGTTTTGTTTTTTTGTATTTTTCTTTCTCTTTTTTTGAGTTTGTATTTTAATGTTTTAAATTGAATTAAACAAGAAATAAAGCCTGATTCATAAAACTAGCCTTTTGCAATGTTAAACCATTTTTATCATGGCTTGTTGAATAAGCCACAACAGCCAGGTTGACACATTCCACTATGACAGCAAATTCATCCTTCCCATTTAAAATACAGTTTTAAGTTTCAATGAGGTAGTTTAAAATTAAACTATTTTATATTATAAAGCTACAATGTTATATTATTCCTTGTTGTATAGAGAGTAAAAAAATAATTATAGAAAATTGTGCATTTATTTACTTCCATACTTAAGCTCAATAAAATCATTATACATAGGGATGAATGCTGTATTGATTTTATCATTTTATGAAGTCACTATATTGCTGAGTTGCAGTTTGAGAACCTCTGCTTTACATATGAATACTTGAAGAGCCGAGTGCAATAAGAAGGTGATTTTATTTTACAAAAACCAACATTTTTGGGGGCAATGTACAAACTTCAGTTTTAAACTCCTGTTTATAAAAAACCCTGAAATATTTTGGTATTTGTGCAGAGTCTGAAAGACAGCAAACTTTCACTTCATGTTCTGGCATTCTGCCGTCCACTGTCTTTATTATTTCAACCACACGTCTTTTATGGGTGACCAACCGAAGTTTATAGCAGATATTTAAATGAATGAATAACTTACACTCTGCAATAGCAACGACTGCAGCCCTGTGTATGACATGAATATGTACCACTGCTATGCAATCATGCCATTAACAGGCGCAGCAAAATAAGTAGAGAGGAAAATATAGCCAAAGTTCAGACTTAATTGAACTTGCAAAAAACAAAAGTAACCTCATCTGTTAAAGTTGCAAAATAGATTCTTTACAAAGCAAAGATAAGGGATTTCCTTCCCCATGCAGCATTACTAGGGATGTTTAAAATAATCCTAAAAAACTGGCACTGGAATGAAAGACCTACCCTGCATTGTTACTGACAGCGGTTATTCCTTTTACACCAGTCTTCAACAAAGCTCCTATGAGGTTCTCCGGAATTCCACAGAGCCCAAAACCTATGTGATACAAATTGTTTAGCAGTGAATAACTCTATTTTGAAACTATAGTTTGCCCATGCTGATCCACTGACCCAATTCTATTTCCCAATTCAGGAGAAGGCACCCTATAACCTCTGGATTTTGGAGCAGTCAAAACTTTCAGCCAATAATCAGAATAAGACACCCCATACCATAGTTTGTCATGCGCAAAAGACTTGAAGAAGCTGGCAGAAATTCACTGATAATCAAAACCCTAGCATCTCAATGAGCTGTGAGCTGTGAAATGAAATGGGGAAAAAGAAGAAGACTTGAACCATAAATGAAAACAGAAAATATTTTCTTGGTAATATATAGGAATGTTATATACTGAAAAGTCTTGAAAGATGTTTAACACCTTGGATCTCCGTCTATTTCTGCACAGCTAGGACTGAAATATACCGGTACATTACGTGACTGACAAAAGCTCCTATTATGATTAATTTGGTAATTTTTGTAACCAAAAGTTTTACTGGAAAGTAAAAGTATTTTTTCCAACTTTATTTTACTCCAAATTATAAACGGAATAAGTGTCATTTTGCATTTTGATTGCATTTTGTTTGAACTGTCTCATTTATCGGAACCATGACAATAAGTATATTGTCAGGACCCACCCCAAACCACGTCTTAGGAAGACAAAATTCTTGGAGTCAAATCTATTCCAAAAAGAATCTTTACTATGACATGCTTGGTTGTAGGAAACGAGACAGGACTTAATATTATTCCACGAAGTAAACCCTTATAAAGAGTTCCCGGTTTAACCCCCCTTAACCCCATTTGGTCAGTCCCCCATCCTTTATCTCATATCATCCCTCTCGTGGGAAAAAGGAACTTAGGACCCTTCATGTTTATTGCTCTCTTCCGTGACAAAAGCCAGATGCTAGCCCCCCTTTTGTTTCCCCAGTTCAAAAGGCTTCTCCTTTCCTTTGAAATGCCTAATAGCGGTTCAATCCACATCTATTCTCTTCTCTTCGGGAGATGGCAGAATCCATGGAATAATGTTTGAAACATTCCATTTATGAATATGATATAAATGGATTCTGACATATATTCAGTCTCCTTAAGCCATGCGGCTTCTACATGCTTGAGCAGTTCTGCAAACATAGAACACAAGGTAAAGTCTTGCTCAAGCATCTGTAAGTTGGGGTTGGGGTTTTCTGTAACAGTAAGGAAGACATTTGCTATTATCTTTTTCTGACGTGTATTTTTGATTCCTTGATTTCCACTAAATCAAAGGGCTGTAGACTTAAGCTAAATCTATCTGAGAAGAAGACAGTGGCACAACAGTCATCTCCCAATAAAGTACTAACCAGTTCTTACTCTGCTTTTTTATCAGCCAAAGTACTATACATACATCTAAGATGTACATAATCTAGATCAGAGGCTAGGAGCAACATATCTCCTGAAATCTCTTTCTCTCCAATCTCTCAGCTCTGCAAAGGGGAGGAAAAAAGGAATACCATAGCTGAGGCATAGGACACCACATTTTGGCTATAATGGAGATCACATGACTGATGTAACTTTGATCAGTCGCTAAAATATCAGTAAGTAAGAACTACCTATAGTTTGAAGTGTTCTGTAACTGGAACAAAAAGAAATTGTTTAGCCTAATTATTGCTATTTCGCTTTTGTAATCAGAGTTCGTGTCAGGGACAAATTTCATGCAAGCGCGGGAAACATGTACATGGATGGGATGTACTGGAGAAGGGAATAAGGGAGTATACAGGAATGATTGATGTCTTCCTTATGATGTAATGGCTCTATTGTCTGATTTTCATTGGCTAACAAAGTTTATAAAGCAATTCACTAACTTTCTAACATGTGGCACTTCTGAATGCAACGCTGCCAGTTTTCAGATTGTGTTCCCACCCAGGACTTATTTTGATCGAAAATAAAGTGCTGTTTCCTCAAGAAGCCTCTGTTGAGTTGCCTGATAAGACTTTTAATGGTATCTCAAATATAAGGAAGGGCTTGGGACCTTACACTTTATATGGAAAAAACAGTGGAATTTCACTACTTACCACCAACAAGGAGAGTGGATCCATTGGGTATATCTTTTACTGCTTCTATTGGATCAGTATAAAATTGGGTATTGTGACAGGAACTGGTTGAAAAATAGCAACCACAAGTCTAAAAGTTAAGAAAGAAAAAAAAGGTGGGAGATAAGAATGTCATGGATGCAACATTATACAGTTTATCCAAATAACAGATTTCTTGATTGTGTATAACTACTGTATAACACATATAAATGTACATAAAGCACTTTCCACTGATCTAGAATTGCAAAGTATCCACAAAATGCATATTAGAGCTTTACATCACACTAAACTACACACGCATATATACACACACAAATACATACACACAAACACACACACGTATACATACATACAATGCAGTACTCTTTTTATTGAACTAATGAACTTAACAACCAAAAATAAAAACTACATATATGGCAAATAAGAAAAAAGATCAAATAATTTACACTCTTCATTTATTATTAAATATAAATCAAATAGAAAAAAAATAAAATAGTTGAAGATCAAAAAGGGATCTTAAAGAACATAACTATATCATATGAAACAAAGAACCCTTACATTTCTTATGCCAATAAAAAACGTATGAGGCCACGTTTAATTGGGATATATATGAAAGTTTACAGAACCCAGTGAAGTCTTAGAAATTTAAGAGACCTCAGTTACAAACAAAATCTCAGTTTCTATACATCTTGTGGGTTTACTCATGATGAGCTGTAACAGCAGGTGCTCCTGAGTAACAAAACATACAAACAATATAACCTCTGTGTGTGAGAGAGACAGAGAGACAGACAGATAGACTGAGAGACATATTATATGTGTGTTTCAGTTGAAAAAGAAAAATCATGCCAAATATATGAAATTATCATGCCAGATATATTAGATTATCAGAAAGCAAGTGTTAAACACTGGAAATTGGATGGCCATCTATCCTATTTTACTAAGCATAGTCAGGTAGAAGGTCCCCCATCCAATTTAAAATGAAAGAACTGCAACTTGAAAAGTTGTTGATCAGCAATAAGCATCTGAGCATTTGATAGGTAAGCAAGTCATGTTCTCACATCGCATTACACCAGAATTGTTTTCTTTAATTCTGTCTATGAGCATAGCTCTAGTGCAGAGGTCTTCAAACTCGGCCCTTTTATTTTTTATTTATTTATTTTAATTCCATTTATGACTCATGGACTTCAACTCCCAGAATTCCTCAGCCAGTGTGCCTGGCTGAGGAATTCTGGGAGTTGAAGTCCATGAGTCATAAAAGGGCCGAGTTTGAAGACCCCTGCTCTAGTGATTTGTAAACCATGATTTATGACTTAGGACAGGCATGTTAAGAGCCTTGGTGGAGCAGTGGGCTAATGCCTCCTTAAGTAACACCAGCTGCCTGCAATTAGTGCAGGTTCGCATCCCACCAGGCTCAAGGTTGACTCAGCCTTCCATCCTTCCGAGGTAGGTAAAATGAGGACCCAGATTGTTGGGGGCAATTAAGCTGACTTTGTAATAATGCCGCTTGGGTGTGTGTGAAAGCCCTAATAAGCAGGCATATACATAGAATGAAGGCTACTGCTAAGCTTGTAAGCCGCCCTGAGTCTTCGGAGAAGGGCGGGATATAAATGGAATTAAAAAAAAAAAAAACTGCCGGCCCGCAGGCCAGATGCATCACGATGAAACCGCACCCTCTCCATTGCCGGCAATCGGGAAAAAGTCACGATACGTCACGTGACATCACATGACGTCGTGAGTTTGACATGCCTGACTTAGGACATCACATGAATCATAGCTTAGCATCATACACATAAATTCATGTACAGATATCTTTGCATAAAGCTCCATTCTTTTGTCCGGTGGTGCATGTTTACTTTTTATAACATTACTGGGCAGAAGAGGATAATTCTTATCCTCCCTCTGATAAAAGGAAAGACCCCAAACATGTATAATTAAAAAAATGATTCAGACATTGTATATTGCTGAGGAAAAGATTCCTTATAATCAACAACTTCATTATAATCAACAACTGAGAGCCTGTGTGTGGGACAAGGATCAGGAAAATCCAAATGTTAATGTTCTGGGTGACTTCGAGCCAGTCACTCTCTTTCAGTCCAAACAATATTTTCCTTCTTGTGAGGAAAAAGAGGGAAGTGTTCCCAAATAAAAGGAGGGGCATAAATCTACTCAATCAAGTAATAACCTAGAGCACCCAATAGAAAACAGCCCACTCAGACGTGAGCAGTATGTGCTACTCTTGGCACAAATTCCTGAGGGCAGCTTTCCGCAGTATGGAAGCCTCCCAATGTTGGGATCTTAAGAGAGCCAGGAATTCTTGTAAGATGCACCTGGAAGGCTCTATAGCAGGGGTAGGGAACGATGGCTCCTTTATGACCTGTGTACTTCAACTCCCAAAATTCCTCAGCTAGCCATGAAATAGTAAGAAACATGAAAAAGTGGTTCACTTTATATAATACATTATTAACAAATAGAACAGAACCACTGATCATATCTTGTTGTGAGTTACATAGGATTATTGTCTGTAAAAGAAACAGCCATATAAGTTCTATAAATAAAGGAAGGAAGGAAGGAAGGAAGGAAGGAAGGAAGGAAGGAAGGAAGGAAGGAAGGAAGGAAGGAAGGAAGGAAGGACTTAATAAGGTATGCCTGGCAGCATGACACAGGTCATAAAGCTCTTGAAACCAAAAGCAGCAGCTCACAGTTTGTTCTCCCTGGCATGGAGAATCACATGACACGTGCTATGTTTCACTAATACTGGAATAAAAAAAAGGCAAGCAACTGGTTTGTCACCTTTTACTGACGAGCAGTTTTCAATTAATTAGATGGTGCCAACTAATTCAAAGAGCCTTTTATGATTAACCAAGCACTATATTATCTATCCATCTATATACTATTAAAACTCTTGTTCCCGTAACCTTTAACTGGGCAAAACGTGCATCATTGGGTAACAATTTTTCAACCAAGGTACCTCAAATGGGCTAACTTACAGAATGTGTTCAAAATCCTGGGCCCATATCTCCCGTGGAATTGAAATTTTGGCAAATTTTATAAAACATTTTAAGACGGTGGTTCTCAACCTATGGGTCCCCAGACCTCTGGGAGGGGGGGTCACAATGTTGTCATAGGGAACCCACAATGGCTAGAAGAAATGTTATGATTTCAATCTTGAGTTAAGTCTTGGGGATCATTGGCCATACTCCGTGGCTACAAATGGTATTTAAAGGGAGTCCATATTGAAGAAAAGGTTTTAAAACATAAACATTATCTGTTTTAAAACATAAACTGTTTTAAAACATAAACATTATCATGAAGCAGCGTGACATAATACAAAATGTCATAAAACATTTCCTGTGCTGTTCAGATCAACATGGGCTACTTTCAAGGCAGATGAACGTATCTCCAACTTTTCAAGTGAAGGCAGTAAATTGGAAGCTATGCCACTGTTGACGGGATTGAGTAATCTGATTGAGGAAATATCTCTGAAACAATGAGCCAAAGGCTCACAGGTTGCAATAGCAATTAATTCTGCAATTTTAGAAGTCCAAATTTCTTTGAGTGAAACATTGACAAACGTGCATTATAAACATTAGCCAAATCGTATTTAGAACATTGTTGATAACAACGGTTTATGAAGCCACAATCCACTTAGTTTGCATAGTGGACTGTAGCATTAATTACGGTTAACAAATCAGAATGAACAGGTTCCTACAATGCACTAAATCCTGGAAAAACCAAATTATGGTTTATATGAAATATAGGGGGGGGGGACAAATGAAGAGGAATGCATCTGTATATTGCAGAGAAGCAGCATGCACACAATCATGATATAACTCCCCATGTTCAGGAAGACAGTTACTTCCTGATTAAAGCTTTATTTTTCAATGGCCTTCAGAATGTGAAGAATCAGAAATTCCAGTTAGGATGGTCCAGGGAAACTGTGTAGTCCCTAGACTGCAGGCTTAAGAAGACAGGTATTTAATCTTTTAATTATTTAAATCCAAAAGAGAGGAAATCATTAGTTTTGTGGCAGATTAATTTCCAGCCCTACCTTGGATGGACAGATGACTAATTGTAGCTCCAACTCTTGACTTTTAAATTTATTATTGGCATGCTCTCTTTATTATTACACTTTAAGGGAGTTTTGCTGAAAGCTGCATTATCCCATCAATTCAGATACCGTTAACTACAAGTAGTCCTCAATTTACAATCAGAACTGAGCCTGGTAATTATGATCGTAAGTCATAACAGTCGTAAAATGGATCACATCACCAGATGCATTTTATGACCTTTTTCTGTGATAGTTACTTCCTGTTTCCAGCAAAAACACTGTAAACCATGGCCACATAACCAGGGGAGCATTGCAAATAGCCATAAATGTGGGCCAGTTGCTAAGTCCCCCAAATGCAGTCGTGTGACTCCAGGGAGCGCATCAGAACTTCAAAATCGGATCATTAAGTACCTTTGGGCAGGGCATCCATTATAACTTCAAATGGTCACTAAGCAACCAGTCATAAGTCAAGGATTATCTGTATTTCTTTCTGGAACTTCCACCTGAATTGGAACATTTATTACTACCACTTTTCGGATCAGTAGGTGCCAGGAACCAGCTGTAGCTGCAATTCTTAACATACTCTGATTAAGAAGCTAACTCCATTGATGAATTCACCATCAAGCAAGAATTTAGTTTTCCTTATTCTGTGGTCATCCAGACTGTTGCAGCTCAGATATAGCAACCCAGTTTTTTTACAAACCTGGCACATTTGAGATGGGGACTTCGATTACCAGAATTTCCCAGCAGGTATCCTGGGAGTTGAAATTCAGCGATCTTAAAAGTTGCCAACTTTGAGCAAGCTGTCACAAAACACAGGTTGTGTAAAGTCGCGTGCTTCACATACAGACGGACACAGAGCTGGGGTAAAGATGAGTTTATTCTGAACAGAATGAACTGGGGAAACAGGGAAGCCTGGCGTCTATTTATACCTGCCCAGGTGGATGGCATCCAATCAGTTCAAACCTGGGCTTCCTGCCAGTGCAGGTGACAATGGGTGTAGATCCTGGCTTCCCACCAGGCTGACCATGCCTGGGGCTGTCAACAGCTTAACTCATTAGGCTTATCCTGAGTGAGCAGTTATCTCCCAGAGCTGTCCAACCCCTCTGCTGATCTGCACCATCAGCCTCCTGCTGTGCTGTCCTTTGTGTATGCTGGGAGGCATACACTGCAGGTTTAATAAAAGTCCTCAAATAAATATTGCTGCGAGGAGACGCATTTTCATTTTCCAGACAGATAAAAGCCTCACAGAGGGAAACGCTGTTTTAAGAGGAGCAAGCTTTATTTCCGAGTAAGCCATGCTCAGGCAGAATCGAGCTGAGAGATCCCTTAAAGCCGCTTCTCGATCGGGACCATCATCGGTCTCTCTTCTTCCGTCTAAAACAGGGGTCTTCAAACTTGGCCCTTTTATGACTTGTGGACTTCAACTCCCAGAATTCCTCAGCCAGCAAAGCTGGCTGAGGAATTCTGGGAGTTGAAGTCCACAAGTCATAAAAGGGCCAAGTTTGAAGACCCCTGGACTCTAAAATAAACGCAGCAGCTCGTCGCGGAAGCAAAACTGGAAAGCGCCTTCTCTTTTCCTCAAGGTCAGGTCGGCGCGCAGTTCGCTTTTTCAGACAACCCCGTCCAAGGACGCGCTCCCCGTAACGCGCCGACCTCTCCAGCCAGCCGGCAGAAGAAAAGATGCAGGCGCGTCGTTCGCTCTGCAAGCAGCGGATCGGAGGTCACCTTTCCTGCCCTGGCGGGGGTGAAATAATTTTCCCCGCCTGGGGAACAGAAAGAAGCCCTGGGGGTGGACCTGATCCCGGTGAGAGCCAACGGAACAGGCCCAACTCGTTGTCAAGGGCAGCGTTCTCCAACCTTAGGAACTTGAAGATGCGTGGACTTCAACTCCCAGAATTCCCCAGCCAGCATAGCTGGCTGGGGAATTCTGGGAGTTGAAGTCCACGCATCTTCAAGTTCCTAAGGTTGGAAAACGCTGGTCAAGGGAGTCCGCGCCGCCACAGCGAAGAAGGGCGCCAAGAAAGGCGAGCAGGGGCGTCTGACCGACCGGCTGTTCTGCCTGCGAGACGGCTTTGACCCCCCCCCCCCCACACACACACCCCAGATCTAGGCTCAGCTTCTTCCTAGCTAACAGCTGAACTTGACCCCGCGCCAATTGCTGTGGATCGAGCCGCTCTTAAAGAGACCGGTTCGAGAAAAAAGATCCCCGAACGGATGGCTGCGCTCCTCCGCGCGCCCTCGGCCCAACCCGGGAGAAACCACCCCAAGCCCCGCTTGCCGTGAACTTGGGGAAGGATGCCCGAATCTACCAGGATCGGCCAAAAAGAAAACGCCGCTGCAAGCCCGAAAGCTCCCACGCACGCACACACCCGCGGGGACCCAAAAACCCCCGACGTGGCCGCTTTACCTTCGCTTGCGCCCCGAGAGCGAGCGACGCCGTCCCGTGGCCGGACCCCCACCGGCAAGCGGCGGGCAAGAGGCAGCGGTGCAACCGGGCGAGGAGATGGTGAGCCGCCATCTTCGGGCTTGTGCGGCGTGCGGGGCGAGGAGGAAGGAGCTGAGCGAGCGGCGGTGGCGGCGGCGGCCTTGAGGAGCACGAGAAGGCGGCGGCGGCGGCGGATGCCCAACCCCCCTTTGAGCGTTGCTGCTGGAAAGAAACCGCGCCCAGCTGGCAAAGGCTGCGCCGCCGATCTCCGTGGAGGATGGGGGAGGGTTAGGGGCTCGGCCCTGACGTTTTCTTTTAACCCTTTCCGAAACTGCGCGAGAAGAGCCCGCGGTTTATGGGGAGCTGAGTGAATCGTTAGTGCAGCGGGGGTCTTCAAACTTGGCCCTTTTCTGACTCTCCCAGAATTCCTCAGACAGGCATGCTGGAGTTGAAGTCCACAAGTCATAAAAGGACCAAATTTGAAGACCCCTGCATTAGAGAATTCTCCAGGCCAGAGATGACAGGCCTCACTGTAAAGCAGGGGTCTTCAAACTTGGCCCTTTTATGACTTGTGGACTTCAACTCCCAGAATTCCTCAGCCAGCTTTGCTGGCTGAGGAATTCTGGGAGTTGAAGTCCACAAGTCATAAAAGGGCCAAGTTTGAAGACCCCTGCTGTAAAGGAAGTAAGCCCGATTATGCTGAATGGAGCTTACTCCCAGGAAAGAACACATTGGAAACTAGTACAGACAGCACACAGAGTTTGTTTCTTACCTATCTTGGATAGACTCAGAGTGTAAGATAAAACAGGGGCAGATCACTTGGTAGTAACCCATGTTCACATGTGCAGTGAGAATAAACAAGTACCCACATTTAAGAGTGCAGAGCAGTGACTAAGAATACTGCTATTAATGGGATTGGGCTTAGATGTAGAATTCCCATATTAAAAAAGTGATCTTGACATTTAAAAGTTGCCCGCTTTCCCACTAAACCTGATAGTTTATCCCTTTCAAATAGAAAATTCACTATTTAAAAACTGCCAGTTTAGTTTCACACCCTGTGAAGCTCTCCTTTTTTTACAACTTAAACCCCTGTTAAAGAGAGAGAAACCGGCTAAACTGGCTTCGTGTTTTATTTTCTGCCTTGTTGCAATTTGCTGTTGCTAGTTCTACACAAAAGAGAAAATAGCTGAGGGGTCCTTGGTCAAGTTACTTCTTGTGGTGTTATCTAGTTGGGATAATGAAGTTTCTGTAAGAAAACAAGCTCAGAGAGCACCAAGGATCCCTTATTTCAATCCCAAACTACAAATATTCTCCTTTAATCATAGAAAATAGTTCCTTAGAATCTATAATAAATCATTACATTCCAGAACTAAACCCAGATACTTGAATTACCTGCAATTCGGCAGAAACTTGGAATATTCTCCTTTGCTTTGGATTTCAGGTGGTGCAAAATTTTTTTAATTTTATGTATTTAGAAACCATCCCATCTCCCTTGCTGAGGGATTTATGTGAAACACAGTGATGTGTGAAGTTGTGTGTGAAGTAAAGATTGATATTCTTTGCCACTCAGTAATTCCTCATGCATTTCCCACTGGCTCATCGTGATCTTTCTAATGCCCTTTCTGCCTATCCCAGCCCAAAACATCTCACTGCCTTTATTACATCCTCAACCCAATCTTTTCCCTTGTTCAGTACTGGCCTGTGCATCTGTTCCATGCCACAGTCTCACCAGAAAGGAACAGATTCCCAGCAAATCATGTTACCAGCCTGCTTGCCCACAATCTGCTCTGCGCCTTCCCTTTTGTCCCCTGACTGCCAGCATCCTTTTTCCTACTGTTACCCCATATCACCACTAAATTTCAGCCCAAAGAAAGCAACTTCACTTTGGACAGGCGTTCCCAAACTCTTCAGCTCACTGTCCCCTTCATAAAGTTTCGGATTGTTCATCAACCCCCATGCTACTTTAACTAATAGTACTAAGAATAATCATATTATTAACATTGACTTTGGATAGCCTCACAAACCCTTTGGAGTCAATGTGAATGATTTTGAGGAACCCCAACTTAAGTCCATATCTGGGCAAGTCCAAACCATACATCACTTGAAATCAGAAGATTTGTATAATGTGGAAAACAAATGTGAAGAGAACATTTGACCTATCCTCTTATCAGCTCATTTGGTTTGTTCCTACCAAAACACTAGACTTTTCCATACATATTTTTATAACTTGGGTTTTCTTGTTAAGGTTTTCTTTACTTACATCTAACCATGGTACAACCATTACCCAGACTACCTTTTTTACTGTAAAATCACCATATTATTTTCTATATTCCATCTCCAGCCCTTTTAAGTCATATGTAGCTATATTGATGTTAAAACAATTTTTCCCTTAATCTGATAATATCCAGAAATAACTACAAGATGTGTAAAATCTGTTGCATTTTTCTACTACTACAGTGGCAATGAAATTTGGTAGCCAGAGGTGGATGGAATTAGAGCCATTTCAAGCTAATTACAGAGTACTTAATTCTACTGGATTTTTATTACGCTAGAGTTGTCACATGTGGGCACTGAAAATTCAAACAGCATTAGATGGCAGCAAAAGCTTGTTTCTGTATCTCTTTCCTAACATCTAGTGGTCATCTAGATTTTTGCAGCCCAGATCTAGTCCTAATTTATGTTTGCTAGTTCCGCTCGATTTTCTTCTCTATAAAAATGAGCATTCCCTGTCACGTTTTCTTCTACAAATAAATGTGTTAATCTGCTTGAACTTTAACACTGATACAACCTCATTATTTGTCACTTTGGTAAAATATTCACCATCAGTTGAGAGTTTTGAATGTCAGATAAATTGATTCCTCCCAAGTTAGTGAATCCAAAATAGTTATTCCCTAAATATGATAAGTGGGGAACAAGCAAGAAGGTAGCAAATAGGTAAGTGATACAGATTAGAAATTGTACATGGATGTGCATGAGAGGTGCTGTGCGGGTTGGGAAGGATTCCTGGATGTGCACAAAAATTGCTATATTCATTGGATATACTGGGGGGAGGAACATCGGGGATCAAGAAGGATGGGTGTGGTGGGGCTGTGTGAGAGATGCCACCTGGGTTGGGAAGGACGCTTTAGGGCTCTGGGTAAGAAAGGATGCCAGGGGTGTACAGGTAGGGAAGTGCTACCTTGGAGTGCTTGGCAGTATATGAAAGTTAATGTGCAGAGGAGGGAAAATGCATGAGGGAGCAGCATTGGTTGGGAAAAAGGTATGGAAATATGCAAGAGGTGCCACGTGGGTTAAGGAAGGCATGTAGGGGTGTGTCATGAGTCAGGGAGAGTGTGGGGATAGCAGAAATTGGAGGAGGGGTGGCATGAGCCAAGAAGGTTACCACCCTCCTTCCCAGCAGGCAGGGAGGGAGGAAGGGATTGCAAGACTGGCTGGGAAATTATCACAAAACATTGAAAATAAAGATCACTTGAATCCAGCAGCCAGTAGCACTGACACAGCCACAACTTGCCAAAATTTTGCCAAATTTCATTCCCATAAGAATCATGGATTCCAGATTTTAGATACATTCTGTATGTTAGTCCATTTGAGGTACCTTGGTTGAAAATTGTTATATGATGCAGCATTTCATCCAGTTAAAGGTCATGATGATGAGGATGTCAATGCTGCTAACATCAGATGTTCTTGCTTTGACAACAGATGGAAATGCAGCCATTTTTGCTATTGCTTTTAGAGTTAGTTGATGCTGGGAGGGGGAATGTAGATGAGAGTCCAGCTAGTCATAACAATAATAACTCAGCTGTGGGAATCCAAGGTCATTGGGCCCAGAGTTGATAGAGTTTTGGCGGGCTGGAGAGCTGGGGAGAAAGCCCGCGCTTCAAGCTAATTGGGGAATGTGATTTATGACTGTTTATTGGAGGAGGGAATTGTGCTTTGTTACTTTGTATCCAGGGGAGGGGAATTTAGTTTTTTGTTTCTACTATGTAGCGCTGATACTTTGTTTCTCAGATAAAAGATTCTTTAAGGTAAACAATGCCTCTAAGTTCTTTTGAAGAGTTTCATCTGTCAGAACCATGACAGAGAGTTTTAGTAGGATATAGATGGACATCCCTCCATCCATGAATGAAGAACAGATCGAATTAATTAAAAATAATTACTGGAAGTCTTTGGGATGTAGTAAAAGTTGGAGAACATAAGCTTTTAAGTGAAAATAGAAGTTCCTATTACCTTTTCCTTGAACATACTACATGTTTGCAAAATATATTTCTAGCACTTGCCACAATTAACTATCAAATATATTTATAACAACTCTTAATTTCAGACATTAATCGTTTATATTATTGTAATCACTTCATAATTTCCATTACATTTTACAATAAATGTATTGATTACAATACACTATATTCTGTATACTTTCCTACAATATGCTGTAGGAAAATGGAAGACAAATATTGTTAAAATAATTTTATTGCATTAGAGTCTTCTATTCCTTATTTTTTTATTTTTCTTCCTCTTTTTAAAAAATTTTTAAAAACATTCTTCCTGTTTTTAAAAAGAAGCCTCTGTGCATTAGAAAGAAAGCTTTACACTTTACACAAGAAGCATAGCCCAATTAAAAAAAACTAATTCTTTGTTACCTTTAAAAAAGAATATAAGAAATAACGAAATCAGGTAAAGATAGTGAAATACAAATGGAAAAAAACAACAAATGTGAAGTATCCTAGAACCAGTGCTTTTTTTCTTAAAAACTCTGATTTCTCTTCAGATCGTATAAAAAAAAAGGTGACGGAACTCTCATCTTGGCGGCCGCAAGGGGAGGGGGGAGCGTTGCTGCAGTCACGGGTGCGAGGGGTGTTGGTGGCGGGCTGCCCCCCAGGGCTGGAGCTGGTGTGGCTGGTGCTGTGGGAGCAGCGGGGCCTGCTCTATATGGCGGGGCGGGCCAGGTGATGCAGGGCGGCCACTTAGGCACGCAGGGCGAGGTGATGGTGGCACAGGTCCAGCACCAGGTAGGCCACCAGCCTGGCTGACCCAGGGGAGCACAAGGAAAGAGTGCACATGGACTCCGCAGAACTCACCTCCCACTCCTTGTCCTCTTTTACTTACCTAGTTGAGATAGTGTAGTTGGGCAGCAGGGAAGGATGCAAAGTTCCTGCCAAATCGCCTTCGCTGCAAACAACTTGCCGATGCAACATTTGCCGGCCAGGTCTTTTGGCACACTCAGCAGCAATTCCTATTGGCTTTCAAAAGCCAGTAGGATTTTGAAAGCCAATAGAGGGAGTAGCATAGCTTGTGCAAAAGCTTTTTTCTTTTTGTGCAAAAAAGGGTGCCGGAATGCCATTCTGAGCATTCTATGAGGAAAAAAGCCCTGCTTTTATGTTTTAATCTTATGATTTTAAAAATATTGTAAGTTGCCCCAAACTTCGCCAGGGGCATACAAATTGCATACAAATATTATATAATCAGTAAATAAAGGCAGAACATATGTTAAATATACATCAAATGATAATATGCTTCCCTACAAAGTCAATTCTTGCTCAATGACGGACCAAGGAGTTAACTCAGAAAGACAAGAGGAAAATCTAGAAGAGGCCTGTGCAACTTGTAGAAGGGAAAGGCCCACACTGATAAATTAAAAATCTTTGTGGTCTGCAAAGGAATGCTGGTGGGCTAATCAATGATTTGGTTACTAGAGGAGCATCTACAGTGTTGGAGCTCGTGGTCATGGTAAGCCATGGAGGCACTAGGCAACATGACTTTCAGGGCAGTGGTGGTGATTTTATTACTTTTTTTTTTTAAAAAAAGTCTGTGCTCTGTCCAAGGGTACTTGGTAGGCTGCATGTACAGGCCTGGTCTAGAATTTATTTTGGAGCATTCAACTATCTAGAGCAGGCATGTCAAACTCATTTTGTTTGAGGCAACTTCTTATAAAAGAATTGCCATTAATTTGTTTTAATAAAATAATTTAAATTTTTCACTTGATTTCAAATTAAATAAATTATATTGGTTGACAATGATATATTTTTAGTACAATTGCCAAATGCAATAAACTGGTTTTAGGTATATGTGTACACTAATTATTTCAACACCAATACATTTTAACAACATATTCCATTTGTAAATGAATGCAAATGCAAATTATACAAATTTTTGTGCAAAAATAAAACAAAATAACAGATTTAAGAGCTGTTATCATTAGTTATCCTTAGATAAAAAATAATTCCATCATCCAAAACTTTGTTATACTGTATTTAATGAACAGATGCTTTGGGATTAAAAGAAAGACTGATTACATTTGATTGTGTATCACCATGGCATTAAAACAAAATTCGAACATTGTATGAAAAATAAAGGTTCCCTGAACGTCTGCTGGCTATATCTATACATTTTCCTTGATAGCATATCACATATAATTGAAGATTATAATTAGTTGTGTGTACACGTTCAGCAAGTGTGATGTATTTGTGCTGGGATTTCTAGGCATTTCCAACCACATCCAGAAAATTTTGTAACAAACATTGGAATTCTTAAGGCCATGTTTTGTATTTCCCAGCAATCTGTTACTGGAAGGAAAAAGCAACCCCTGCTGTGTTACTGATCCCAGAGGAGCATTTGTATGTATGCAGGTATCCTTAGGGTGCCATAGTTATGGATGAGAAATATTGGTTGCAAAGTTGGCATTTCTGGATTTAATACAGATAATTTGGACTTATTTTTCTTTCTTTGCATGTCTGATATTTTTAAAATGGCATATGCTACTGACTACTCTTATGCACATATGTAACATCTTTTGCTAGGATACATGACCACTGCTTTCCCAGAATGTGAAAAGTGAAAGATTGTGACTAAACAAAATTTTAATGTACAGATAATACCACCAGAAATTATTTTAGCCTTTTTAATAAATGTTGTTATTGATGTTAACCTCACCATGGAAAACATCATATATTGTTATGTATATACTAGATTATTTAAAGACTGAAGTGCAATATAACTAGATTCTAAATAATCTATTTTTCAAAACACACAACAGTCCAAACAGTAAAAGTAAAGTTCAAATTAAGAACATTTGATTCTTAAGAATTGTTTAATTTAAAGTGGTTTAGTTGTAATAGAAGGTTAGATTCAAAATAGTTTTCAAGATTCTGTACAAAAGATATTTTTTCTAGCATCAGCTAAATTAGATATTACATTGAGAAAAATGTTTGATTTCATTGCAGAGATGTTAACAGAGGAAATAATTATTTTGTTATCTAATTTTACCTTCCAAAAGACTGAAGCAGATGAAAAATGTGAGGTTGGCTTTTCTTAATTAGCTGTTTTAGATTCTAAAAGTTTAGTTCCCAAAGAAGTAACCCTGTAAATAACTTTAATGTCCTCCTGTAGGGCAGGCTCTTTTATGACTCAAGGACTTCAACTCCCAGAATTCCTGAGCCAGCATGGCTCAGCTTGAAAACCTCTCCCTTTCCCCTCAGCATGGCTGGCTCAAGATTTCTGGGAGTTGAAGTCCATGAGACATAAAATAGGGCCAAGATTGCCTAGCCCTGCAATAGGCTTTCAGACGGAGCTTTTTTTTTGCAAAGAAAAGGTGCCAAATGCCGTTCTGAGCATTCTATGAGAAAAAAGCCCTGCTTAGAACTAATATATAATATTCAAATACAACATTAGCAACTCATTATGTGATATTTTGTATCCATTTTTTATCAAAATCCATACCTGGCTATTACCTTGGTGTTTGAGTCAGGTGAGTAGAACTCTTTTATTTCATTTTGATATTAGTAAATGGAGTTATTTATCCTTAGGCACTCTGGATTATTTTTGGTGGGTTTGAACATTTTAATACAGTAAGCTTCCCAGAGTCACTTAACATACCGTATTTTCCGGCGTATAAGACGACTCGGCGTATAAGACGACTCGGCGTATAAGACGACCCCCGACTTTTGAGAAGATTTTCAAGATTTTTCGTCTTATACGCCGGAAAATACTTACATGCCAGTTGCCAAGTGTCCGACACAAGCCCGATTCAGCCCTGTCTGATGCAGATGGTGCAAAGCCTCCCTTTTGAAGCCCAAAGGAGCTTTTCCTTCCACCCACCCATTTGAGAGCACATTTGCAGACGGAGCAGCCGTGCGTCTGGAGCCAAGCCCCGCCCAGGAGGCAGTCAGCCAGGTGGGCTCGGAAGACGCGCTGGAGAGCTAGGCTTGGGGCGGCCATGCCGAGGCTGGCTGGCGAGGGCCGCTACGTGGTCTGCGGGCGAGAGGGGCGCCAGGCCTGCCGGAAGTCCCCGGACGTTCCTGGAACGGGCTGGCGGGCAGGCGCTCCCTCCCCGACCCGCCAGCGAGCGTCTCCCAAAGCGCAGCGTCTGGCGGCCGGGAGTCCGTCGGCCTGGTCGCTGGCGAGCTGGCCCGCGGCTACCAGGAACCGGTAGCCGGGTGCGGGTGGGGGGAAGGAAAGCCGGGCGTGGGCTTCTGCGGCTGGTTGTGAGGCCGGATGGGGGCGTCTGCCAGATCGCCGGTGAGTGGTCTCGAGGCCCCACTGAATGTCGGGCCTGCCGGGCCCGACATGCCGCCCCCTCTACCCAGGGTCCTCCTGCAGGGAGAGATAGCGGGTAGCAGGGCGCGCTCTGCTTATGCTCAGATGCCGCTTGGGTGAGGGGGAGGGGCTTCCTGCCACTCCTGGGGTCTGGCATTTGCAAGGGGAAGGGGAAGGGGCTTAGAGGCTCTTGGGGGTGGGAAGGGAGAGTCACGTTGGAGGGGGGACTGGACTAAGGAGGCTTGAAGTTGCTTTGCACGAACGGGGACGCTCAATTGATTTATGTACTATTTTCCGGCGTATAAGATGACTGGGCGTATAAGACGACCCCCCAACTTTTGAGAAGATTTTCATGGGTTAAAAAGTCGTCTTATACGCCGGAAAATACGGTACAAGTCCAACGTTTTAGAGATGTCCACAGATAACTGAAAAAATATGATGCTTATCAAATCTAGTGTAATTTTTAAAGCAGTGACATTTTTTTCAGGTTTGGGCAACTTTAATGAAAGCAGTGATGACAGAATTATGTTCAGAGGAGATCTGAGGTATTTTCTGAATGTGCACAACCCTAGTTTAAAAAGAAACACTGGGCTTATTCCACAGCTTTCCAGTTCCATTATAGAGTGAGTTAAGGGACTCTGGCAGTACTGGACCCTCTAAAATGATTTCTGTATTTCTGATGAAAACAATTATTTCATCAGCTGTATGATTCAGCAAGAATGATAGATTCTATAATCTACCTAACAAATAATAACTTTCATCAGAGATATTCTGGCTTAAGCAAACTTTTCTTAGTGTTACCAATAGATCATTTGTAATTTCACTGATAGTCTTCAACTTATTCATTCATTGGCATCCTTCAGTCTCGAGAGACTATGGTATCATGCTTTGGAAAGAGGACCTAAAGCAGCATCTGGTGTGGCTAAAAAGGTTGATTCAAGAGTGGCAGTCCCTTCCACACTGAGGGCAGATACAATCTGTCCCCTGTCCAGCCCCCAGATCCAGGACTGCCTCTTTGCCTCAGCCTGCCGCACAAGTGTCTCTTCAAATTGGAGAAGGGCCGCCATGCTGCATCTTTAGCCTCCAAGCTGAGCAATGAGAGGTCAAGGTTTCCCAGCTGTTGATGTCCATTCCCAAGGCCTTTAGGTCCCTCTTGCAGATATCCTTATATCGCAACTCTGGTCTCCCTCTGGGGCGCTTTCCCTGCACTAGTTCTTCATACAGGAGATCTTTCAGAATCCGACCATCAGCCATTCTCACGACATGCCCAAGCCAGCGTAGACGTCGCTGTTTCAATAGTGTATACATGCTAGAAATTCCAGCACATTCCAGGACTGCACTATTTGGAACTTTGTCATGCCAGGTGATGCCAAGAATACGTTGGAGACAGTGCATATGAAAGGTGTTTAACTTTCTCTCCTGCTGTGCGTTAAACAGTCCAAGACTCACTGCAGTACAAGAGTGTGCTCAGGACGCAGGCTCTATAGACCTGGATCCTTGTATGTTCTGTCAGCTTCTTATTTAGCCATACTCTCTTTGTAAGTCTGGAAAATGTGGTGGCTGCTTTACCAATATGTTTATTCAGCTCAGTAATGACCATTCAAAATTACAATGGGGCCAGAAGGGGTGCTTTACACTAGTGTTTTTAGTAAAGCATTTCTGACTACAGTAAACACATATGTGCACGCAGAGAGAGAGAGAGAGAATCACATGATTGCATTTTAGGTGCATGGCAAATGGCTCACCTTTATGATCAGTTGCAGTATCCTGCAGTAATATCACAATTTGCAATGATTCTTGCTAGTTTCCATTTAAAAGAATGGGTTTATATTTAAGACCCTGGCATTTACTTAACTGCTGCAAAAAATATCATAAAACAAGTCCAGTAATGTGGCTGCCTCAACTTACTTTCCTAATGACTTACAGTCAGAACTCTTGTCCTAATTGTGGACATAAGTCGAGAATTACCTGTACTATCCAGCAAAACAATTCTCCAGTTTTTGAGAGATTGGTAATTACTATATACCATGTTAAACGTCACCAGCAAACAGACTTGAGCCATTCTTTGACTTTTTTGACCTCCAAATATGCCCATTTGCAGTCATCTTACAATTTGCTCTCCTCTTTGCCTGTGCAAACTGAAGAGTTCTGTAACTGGGACAAAAAGAAATTGTTTAGCCTAACTATTGCTATCTCACTTTTATAATCAGCGTTTGCGTCAGGGACAAATTTCACGCAAGTCTGGAAAAATATGGACATGGATGGGTATACTGAAGGAGGGAATAAGGAAGTATTGATGTCTTCATGATGTAATGCAGGCATGTCAAACTCGCAATGTCACGTGACATCGTGTGACATATCGTGACTTTTTCCCCATTGCTGGCAATGGGGTGGGCACGGTTTCATTATGATGCATTTGGCCCACGGGTCGTTAGTTTGACATGCCTGATGTAATGGCTATGTTGTCTGATTTTCATTGGCTAATAAAGTTTATAAAGCAATGCTACTAACTTTCTAAGGTGTGGCACTTCTGGATATAACTGCCAGTGTTCCAGATTGTTTGCTACCCAGCTGTTTTATTTGATCAATTAAAGCACTGTTTCCTCAAGAAGCCTCTGTTTAGTTGCCTGATTAGACTTTTAATGGTATCTCAAATTTAAGGAAGGGCCAGGGACCTTACAAAACCACTATGTTAAGCTAAGAGCTTGGCAAAGGCTGAGGTAATGGTTTACCACAGGGGTGTCAAACTGCCGGCCTGCGGGCTGGATGTTTCATACCACAACTGCACCCACCCCATTGTCGGCAATGGAAAAAAAGTCACGATACATCATGACACCTCAATAACATTGCGAGTTTGACACCCCTGGTTTACCACAATCCTACAATATACTTCTGTATTATTGTCAGCTGAGGTTAAATAACAGACAATAAATAACTGCCAAAGAATTGAAAACTGTCATCCAGTTATTTTATTAATTAAAAATGCTGATATAGCATGTGGTAAGCCAGTATAAGACCCTCTTTAACTGTTACACTGACCTTTGTACTTTGTAATAATTCTATATTAAATAGATCCTGGGAATCCTGAGATTTAGTTGAACTCTCAAAATCAAATTCTCTATTCAAAATGACCCCCAGCAATTCCCCTTTCTCCACTTCCACTGAGACAATTTTACATATTTTTTTAGAAGAATAAACAAATAACCTTGAAGAAGCAGGCACTTTTGTTCCAATTCCAATTGCACGTGCATACCTTGCAATTATTCAAAACTGTTATTTGATTGACCTCTGTGAAATTTGATTTGGGGGAGGGAACCCGAAAAGGACCCACATTAAGATGTATAAAAACATTTTTCATTTTGGGAGGGCTTATTTTATTTTATTTTTATTTTTATTCCATTTATATCCCACCCTTCTCCGAAGACTCAGGGCGGCTTACAAGCTCACATTATTGTGCCATTATGATTTTAAAATAAGAAATAGAAACCATTTCAAAGGCAGTTTTCCCTTCTTTCTTCCATAAAGGAGAGGTCAGGTATCTCTATATTTAGAGATTGCTGTGCATGAACTTTCCGGACAATATATAGAACTGGTTTGCCCCACTGCCCTCTTTATGGATGCTTTTGAACTTCCCACGTGACTTTTTTCGCTTTACAAGAGCAAGGAGCAACACGAAAGGAATGGCACCTCTACTAGTTTTCTATCTCTAGCAATCAACGCCTCCTCGTTAAAAAAAAAACAAAACGCCGCGTCGCCAAACTTTAACAAGAGAAACCTTGAGCGCAAGCCTCCCACGTGACAGAGGGTGGGGGTCACGTGGCTGCAGCTGTGATGATGAGTCACGTGATGCGTGTAACTGAAGCTAAGCCCGGCCCGGGTTTTTCCTTATGGCCGAGGCTGCTTTTGCGGTTCTCTTGCAGCGGCGGCTCGCCGAGTTAACGGAGAGGCTGAACCGTTGGCGAGAAGGCGGAGAGTTTGGCGGTAAGAAGTGACGACGCGGCTGCCGGAGCTGACCTGAGACGGTTCTCTTTGTTACCGCAAAGTCTCGCTGGCCATTTCCACGGCATGGCAGACCTTCCACATCCCGTGGTCTCCTTTCCATTGGAGAGACCAGGCTGGATACGAAGGGTGGAGGAAGAGCGTGTTTTCTTTCTTCACGACGTGCTCTTTTGAATGAGTTGGATTGGGACGCCCTTCATTTCTGGAGCAGCAAACTGCCGTGGTGTAATTATAGAATTGAATCTTGCCTGATTCACACTTTTCCAGTGTTCTCTTTATTGTTATTGTTTACCTCTGGAAACCCCACAAGCAAGATGCGCCCGTCTTGCAGTTTTCTCCTTTCAAAAGCCTGGTTCATGTGTTTGGATATAAGCTTTCATATGTTTTAACTGTACTTTATTGAATGATTTGGAGTGGCCTGGGCTTGTACAGTATTCTTAGCCAGACATCCGGTTTTGCAAACCACAAACTGGATACATTTGAATTGCAAAACAACAAATATTGTAAAACAATGTGCATTGCAGTATACACTGTTGTGTGGTCTCGGGGACTCTGATTTGACAGCCCTGCAGTTTGGCTGAGTAGCCACTGGGGGAGAAAACTCTCTGTGAAGAAACTCCTGCTCTATTCCATTTACAAGGTTTTCTTTTCTCCCTTTTTAAGATGAGGTTTGTTTAGTCTACCCAGGCAGGGCACGGCCTTGAGTACTTCAGTCTAAAACATTTTATTGGTTTGTAAAACCAGGTCAAACATGTATTGGAGCCTGTGAGCAAGAGTCTTATACCCAGGAAACAGGGTGTATTTATAATCAAGTGAAAAGACAATATGGGATCATAAAATTATAGTTCTGAATTATAAAGAGACAGTGTTTAAAAGGACCCAGTTGCTATGATGTACCCACTAAATCTACTGGCTGAATGTAAAATCATAACTTCAACTACCGCTAGCTACTCCAACCAACTTTCTCTTGAAGCCTATCCACAGATGCAGCATTGAAAATATTCTTATGTACCTAAAGGTAATCCTTGCTTAACTATGGTTTTTAGGACCAGAATTTCTGTGGCTAAGCGTGTGATCATAAAGTGAGTGCAAATCATTAAGCACTGATCTCAAATGACCACAACTTCTGACTTTCTCCAGATTCCCACTTTGCTTAATAGAAGCTGGGAGGGAAGTTGCAAATCATGATCACATGAATGCAGTAGCTAATGAGTAGTCATTACCCAAAGACCCCTTTTACTTGCATCTTGTGCTTGGTAAATAGTTGCTTAAAACCAGTATCCCCAAAGTCTTCATCCACCTCTTCATGAAATTTCAGATTGTTTACCAATCCCTAAAATTTATTATGTGAAAATACTTTAATAAATGAAAACTAATGCTTTTAAACTAATAATACTTTGAACAATAATCATAATGGTAATCTCATTGACCCTTGAAAGTAGATAGTGACCTCCATGGGGAACATTCCTTAAAACAATATTTAGAAATTATTCCATAATACCTTAGAACTTGGTTCCATTGTCTTATTTGATGGCATCCTTAACTGTCTCCTAGAGTCTGTGGAAAGTCAGATTTCACTTCATACCATACTGGCATTGATTCCAAATTGCTGGAAATCCTTTCTGGAACTGCAGTTCCAATTCTGTTCACCGATTTTACGTTGCCTCGTTCATACTAGTCACTTTTCCAGTGGGTTTATTGTTTACCTCTGTAAATCCCCACAAGCAGGATATGAAAGCAGTATTTTTTCCTAGTTATAGTTCCCCAGTAATAATATCCAGGGATTTGTGCATTCTTGATTCTTTCAGTCAATATATAGCTGTTGTGACTTGTAACTTACTGACTGCAGGCTACAGCTAACTTTGTAGGCCCCAGTATTTTAAAGTAGGTTTTTTTTTGTAAGTAGGTATACATTGAGCTTGTATTCTCTGACCTTCATATACTCTCAGATCATATGGATATTTTGCTATGACATTTTGCTCTTTAAAAATAGCATTGCTAAACTTGGATTGCATAGATAATTTTGCTCTGTTTTACTGGGATATGAAATGTCTTCTGTCGACAGATGCTTTCTTAATTCAGGCCTCTGCTACCCTGGAAAATCTAGCAGAACTTTCGGAAGAATCCGGGGACAACTACACATATTCTAGACTTATACAACTTTATACACAGGTATTATGAATTAAAGAATTTTTATCATGCTTGTGAATATGGTTCATTGAAACCAAAATATACTAAGCTTACTTGATAATGGAAGTTAGGGAGACATTCAAAACAAAATATGAAAAGAATATTGAACCAATTGATTAAATTCTCTTACCAGTTGTTTTTGAAATAAAATAGAGCTAAAATTGATGACACTAGGAATAAAAAAAGGTTTGTATGCTTAAATGTATGATTAATCCACACCAACCAGTCTATTCTTTGAACTAGTTATTAAAACACTAAAAGTCAACGGAATGATTTCGGATTGTAAATGCACACTGAAATCTTCATTTGATTAAAGCTGTTTTCAGTGCATTTTTTTCATTTTTGACTAGAACTATATATAGGATATGTTTTGCAAATAACATATTGTTCTAAACGGGTTTCTAAAACTGGTAAGAGCTTGTAGCAGTTTAAAAACCTGCATAAGTGCTATGCCATCTTTGTGCATCTTTGCAGTAAATCTCCAACTTGGCAACTTTTCAGACATGTGGACTTCAACTCCCAGAATTCCCTAGCCAACATGCTAGCTGAGGATTTCTGGGAGTTGAAGTCTACATGTCTGCAAGTTGCCCAGTTTATGAAACTGGAACAGTCTGAGGCTCAGGGCCACATAGGGACCCTACTGCTCCCAAAAGTTCTTAAAAGTTGTAAGTTAAAGATTTAGGGCAGACATGTCAAACTCGTGATGTCACGTGACATCGCGCAACGTATAGCTTTTTCCCCATTGCCGGCAATGGGGTGGGCATGGTTTCTTTGTGACGCGGCTGGCCTGTGGGCCGGCAGTTTGACACCCCTGATTTAGGGGAATAATTAGATGATCCATAATTAGGATATTATCATACTAGACATTGTTAATAAAAAAGCAATTCTGTTTTTCCCCACCCATTTGTTGCCATGCATTGCCTAGCATAGCACTCAAGAAGCCAAATACCATGCCAGCCCCTATCGTTAGTTCTTTTTCTGCTCTTAGATTTGCTACAATGTCTTCCCCATGACTGTTCCAGATGTTCTCGGTGCAATGATTTGATTGGAGCAAAGGATTATGGCCAATCGGCTGTTCTGTTTGGAGAACTGTGGTTTCTCCTTATGATCTGCAAAAAAAAAAGTCTAGTTGCAAAGCTGTGAACCCTACAGTAATTTGAATTCAGTTCAAACTGATAGCCCAATGTTGCACAGTTTTTTAAATAGCTGTCTTACTAATAAGTTAGAGTGCCCCCTTGAAATGCAAAGAAAAATTAACTTAAAATCCACCTTTTATTTAATGCAGCCATATTTCTTGGCCAACCAACTATAGTTAGGAAGGTCTAAGCAGGCTACATCTAACAAAACCTAAACTCTTCCATCTCTTTAAAGGCACTATTAGATATCACTTATTTTGAAGAAAACCAACTTGTTGATGAAGAGTTTCCAGAAGAATCATCTCTGCAGAAAGTTGAGGAACTAATTGGTGCACTTTCTGAGCCAGAGAACCTGGTTATTGAAAGTGGCATTTCCCAAGAAGTGAGTATTAAGCCAGACATAATCATTCAGAAGTTTTGTTCAAGAATATGATCAACATTGATGATCAACATTCAATAAAGCCCTTCCATTATCAAATAACTTATCATTCCTGCACTCTTTATGATATATTTTGCAACATTCTTATCCAACAGTATGTTTCTCTGTCACATCAGTATAAGCTTGCTTAACATCCAATTGGCTTTGGTGTGCCATTTAACTTCTTTTTAATTTTTAACAAGTAGAAAACCCATGTTTTTAGCAGTTGGAATTGGTGTTGTAATACCTGTGAGCACCATATGCCACATAACACTTTACCGTATGCCCTGTTGACTTACAAATAACAGTTTTTAAAGTGAAAGATAGTGAAAGATGAGAATAGCTTTTTCAAGATATCATGAGGCTGGCTTTATAGAACTTTTAAAGATTTAGATTTCTAATACTAACTTTTTAATATATATTTTAATATTTTGACCACATAATGCTAGGTGAAATTGTACAATAATGCCTAATATTTAGAAAGGATGTTGATCGCTATTAGGAATTTGCTCTACCTACATGTTTGAAGCATCTGTCTTCCTCTCTTTTATATGAAGCTCAAGTTTTCTCACTGATGGGCATCTTTTCCTAGACACTTGAAGTGCTTGGAGTTGAGTTGCTGGAATGCCTTTATTGGAGAAGAGGAGCTTTGATCTATATGTTTTGCCACACAGTTAAAGGAAGAAAGGAATGGTTGAGGAAGGAGACTGACTTACTTAAAAAGGTACATTTTCCCATTCCATCACAATAAAAGTATTGGCCCCTTTTCAAAATAAGTTCCAGGGCCAATTACATGGACTGGCACCAATTAAAATTTGGGCTATGAGAAATGGACAATTCTTTAAATGTTTTTCCAGTACGAATAAAAAGCAGTGAACCAAAATTTGTGGCTTAGCATAGATTGAATTTCCCCTCTTGTTCCCTTTCACCAGTGTTTCTCAACCTTGGCTACTTTAGGATGGGTGGGCTTGAATTCCCAGAATTCCCTATGCAGAATGAGAAGACTGCTTTGTAGTATGGACCTGATCATGACTGAAGAAAAAATACTCTGTGTTCCTCAGATATATGGATTTCAACTCCAAGACTTCTCTAGCCAGCATTTTCTCATTGCAGAGAATTCTGGAAATTAAAAGTTCACACACCTGGAGGATGCTCAGGTCGAGGAAAGTCCTGAAGACAGGACCCAGTGATCTCCCTCAGTAGAAGCTGCTTCCTGTATTTACTTTGTTCTAGAGCACGGGTGTCAAACTTGCCGCATCAGATGACATGTCGTGACGTATCACGACTTTTTTCGCATTGCCAGAACAGGTGGACGCGGCCTTGCCATGATGCAACTGGCAGTTTAACACCCCTGTTCTAAAGTAAACAAAGGTGATGTGTTTTGGTGTGAACTTTTAAATTCTTTATAGAAGAATTTAGCCTGATTTTTAGTAAAAGTAGAGTACCAGAAAATATAAAATTAAGTCATGTAAAATTACAAAAGTTAAAATCATATTTATTATTTTATTTATTAGATTTTTATCCCATCTATTAACAAGTAACTCAAGATGGCAAACATATAACAATGATATCAGCGGTTTAAGTTCCACCTCAAGCCTGAGCAAACAAGTCCTTAATGCTAAAACCTAGCAAGATTTGGCATCAGCTGTAAATAGTAGAGAAAACATTTCATGTGCAGGATGCCTGTATCAAAAAAACCAACAACCTCTTGTAAGACAGAAATATTTGTCCTTGGCTTAGTTATGTATTAATAGTATCCATCAGTACATTCCTCTTATTCACACAGACTTATTTTGAGTCTGCTGATAAATAGAAAGTAAATAATATAAATTTTATAGCATGGAAATTGTTTCATGTAATTCATGAAGATTGTTCTGTTGTGGAAGCTATGTATTGAAAAGGCTATCTTAAATGCCATTTATTTTTCACTTCAGTTTCTTAAGGAAGGAATCCATTACTTGATAAAGATGCTAGATTTTAGAAGTTCTGAAAACCCAAATGAAGCATTTATTGTTCAAGATACAGGCACAGCTATATTGGTCAATGAAGGTAAGTGTTTTATATTAATGCTTCTTAGTAGAAAGAATTCTCAGCTGCACATTGAAATAAAGGCACTTTCTAGAGAAATCCGCTAAATCTTGCAAGTTGGAAGTATTTATTTGCACATTATTCTCAGATCCTTCAGCTCGTGTATATCATCCTTGTAAAATAAATAAATCTGAAACTAGGGAGTTCTGTAATAATTATTGTTTAATATAATTATTACTTCATGCATGCCCTTTCTTATTCAGGATTATGTAATGATCCTGTTCCCAATTGCTGTTATAAATCAAGGACTACCTGTAGAATTGATACATATTTCTTTTTTTTTTTTATTGAAAAGTTTTAACATACAGTTTATCTTTAACAGTCCCCCCTCCCCCTCCCTTCTCCCTCCCCCCCTACCTCTCCCCCCTCCCCCCCCCCCACTTCCCAGAGCTAAATACAAGGTATATATAAAAACAATCATAAACAACCATATACTAACAACCATAAACTCTAAAATCCATCACTCTCTAGCTTATATAGGATAGGACAAATCTTAGTAATATTAAATATATATAGAAAAACTAAAATAGAAAAAGAAAAAAAGAAAGAAGACTTATTCAAATGCTACATGAAACTTCTTAACCCTATACTTGTTCTGGATAAACTCAATCCATTTTCTCCATTCCATAATATAACGTTCTTGCGAGTGATCTTTCAAATAAGCCGAAATCTTCGCCATCTCTGCCAGGTCGGAGACCTTTAAAGTCCACTCTTCTATTGTCGGCAGTTCCTCTTTCTTCCAATACTGACCTATCAAAAGTCTTGCTGCCGTAATTAAATTTAACATCAACTTAGTGTCCACAACCGTAGCATCCGTGATTATTCCCAACAAGAAGAGTTGCGGACAAAACTTTATCCTTTGCTTAAAAATCTTCTGCATATTCCACCAAATTTTTATCCAAAAAACCTTGATCTTTTTACAAGTCCACCATACATGAAAATATGTTGCATCTTCATCTCCACATCTCCAGCATTTTGGCTGATAATTCGGATACATACTTGCAAGCTTTTTAGGATCTAAATGCCATCTATAAAACATTTTATAAAAGTTCTCTCTTAAGTTTTGAGCTTGTGTAAATTTTACATTCCTCACCCAAATCTTTTCCCACGTGTCCATTGTGATAACTTCCTGGATGTTTTGGGCCCATTTTATCATACAATCCTTAACGAGTTCTGTTTCTGAATCAATCTCTATAATTGATACATATTTCTGTCTCTTTCAAGTCACCCCTACAATCATTATAACATAATGGAAACTTTACCAGATAGTGGAAAGGGAGGGTGAGTAGCTCTAACCAGACTTAGGGTTTGCTTGATACAAATAACACTTTCCAAATATTGTTTTCTTTCCCCTCTGGCAGGTATTTTTAGTGATACCCATCTGTTGGCAATGATGTACTGTGGAGAAATGTGTTACTGGGGACTGAAATACTGTGGAGATCAGGGCACAGAATCAGAACTGCATAGAGAATCACCGGGCAGTTCAGAAAACATCGCCATGGACTTTCAGGAAATTGGAGAGAAAATGTTAACAAAATACATTGCAGTGTGTGAAGGACCTTTAAGATCACATGGTTGGGATACAAAGAATGCAAAGCGCATATTGGATTATTTTAAACAATTGTCATCCTAACTTGACATAATCAGATGGTGTATGTACTGAAAACAAGTATTAAAGTGAAAAAATACATAATTATATAATTTTTTTGTTTTATGGTTTAAGCATGGGTTTAAAAAGAACTAGCAATAATGTGCATTTCTTGATTTCAGTTATACAGAAATTTGTTGGCACTATAATACAAATTACTTTTCAGAATAATTTCAGAAGAGTTAGATGCTAGAGATTAATTTTATATTGGAGACACCCATGAATTGTACATGGCCCCTTCAAGCCCCTTCTCTTATTGCACTTCCAGAATTTCCTGACATTTTTATGAGGGACAGGAAAAACTGCCAAGTACTTGTATTACAATTTTCTGTCTAATTTGGGGAGTAAAAAGTTTGCTTAAAGCACTGATAGATTTCAGTGATAGATTTTTTTGAGGAAAGAAATGAATTGTCAGAAAATTGGAAGCTGAAAATGTAGTCATTAAGTAAACTTGGTCTCATTAAGCAAATCAATTGTTTCAAATGTTTTTTGCCAGAAACGAAGTAAATTCAGAAACTGGCAAAAATATTGCAACTATAGTCATGTGATCATGGAATACTGCAAACAGCCATAAAGGTGAGCTGGTTGCCAACTGCCCAAATAACCACAGGAGATGAGACAGGTCAGGTATGTGTGGCCATCATAACTGAACCATCATTAAGTAACCAATTGTAAATCGAGAATTGCCTGCAGTTGTGGAGCTAGTAAAGTGGTCCATGTTCAGGGGTGCTTAAAACTTTGATATATATATGCTTCCTTGGGAAACTTATTGAGCTGTTTCAAAATCTTAACCTCGAGCCATCTGAACAAGGATGCACATAGCCGCGGAGCTTTACTGCTGGCCCCAGCACAACACTTGAAGGCTGACTTTCAAAGCAGCCATCCAACCTTCCAAAAAACACTTGACTGCTGAACATTTCAAGGAGTTGCTTCACTTGTACTAATGGGCTCTGCCCAGCCCCCCTAGCTCCTCTATCAAGCTACCAAGAGATTCCTCCTATGCTCCATCTTCACTTCCTATATCAGGATGAAATCATGTCATAGTCCAGGGGTACGTTACCCGTTGATGCTTCTAGATACAAACTCCATTTTGCATTGTTTTGCCCATTTTTCTCAGACTTCTTTGCCATGGTGTTAAAAGGGATGCATCAACTTAAACTGAACTGTTTAATGTAGCTTTCTACGGCATTTTTAGAGCTAGAGATGGCCCCACATGAGGTATTAATCACCCGAGACTTCTCCTCATTCGAGGCAAAAAGTCTATTATATGGAGTGAAATATGTTTCTGTCTAAAACGGAAAGAAATACTTATTTCAGTATTTGGGTGTTTTTTTTTCACATTCTGCTTAGTGGATTAGAAGATTTCAGTAGATTAAAATACAAAATTATTCCACGAAAGTGACAATGCCTTGAGAAATGGGGCTGAAATCAATACAGGATTTCGCTGTCCTAAAAAAAAAAAACCCACAATCCTCCCTCAGCAACATTCACAAAAATTCTGTAGGACGTATACATCTTACGCCAGGGGTCGGCAACCTCGGCTCTTTTATGACTCGTGGACTTCAACTCCCAGAATTCCTGAGCCAGCATAGCTGGCTCAGGAATTCTGGGAGTTGAAGTCCACGAGTCATAAAAGAGCCGAGGTTGCCTACCCGTCTTACTCTGAAAGCTAGTATAAAACCAATAAAACTGCACAAGCTGCAGACTGAGCATCCATAGGCGGGGCAATCGTGGCAGAAGGCGGGACGCCCGGAAAGGGAAGCCAGCTGGTTGGTCAACGCCAGCGTTGCCAGTTGCGGATAAACGGGCGGCTTGCTAAGGAGGACGACGTGCCGGGCTCCTTGTTTTCCATCGGTCGGGACCGCTAAGTCCTCCCGCCGCAACCAAACCAAAGCCGACCGGAGCTCCGCGGCTCTTCTTTTCGCCGGTCAACCCAGAAGAAGGCGTCGTTTTGCAGCCGGGAGCGGGGCCATGTCCGTCGATCCCGGCGGGGACTGGCGCGCCTTGGAATGCTCCCTGCGCCACAGCCTCCAACTCCTTCGGGACAAGTGGGCGCAAAGGACGAGGCAGTGGAGAAACACGGACTGTGCCCCGGGGAAGCGGGAGGAAGCGATGGAGTTCGTCGGGACGGACGCGAGCCCGTCGAGGGCCCTGGAAACTCTGCCGGTAAGGACTCGCTCGAGCCACCGCACAAACTCCAACCGCGGCCGCTTCCCGTTACAAGTGGGGAGAGAATAGATAGGTCTAGATTCTTCCGCGACTGCCTTTCTATTTTTCATTGGCCCCAGCGCTTAGGGGCGGATCCTTATTTAGCCAATCGTATTCTTGCAGAGTCAGCGGGCGAGGCGAGTGCAATTCACGAAACGTGAGAAGCGCCGTGCTCGAGGGAAAGCGCGTCTCCTGGCACGCTTTTCTCGGGAGGCAAAGAAGGGGAAGGATGCGGGGAATTAATTAAGATCTATGTTCTCCAGCTGATGCTTGCTCTCCAGATGAAGTCAAATAAGGCATCCTGTTTAGCATCCCTCCCTTCCCAACACCCCTCCCCCCCACTTCCCAGAGCTAAATACAGGGTATTACATCATACAATCTTACTCTAAAATATTCTAATTACTCTTTAAATCCTATCGCACTTTAACTCTCCTTAACCATAGAAAAGATAAATAATATATCCTCTAATTATAATAACTAATAACTATTCATATGCTAAATGATACTTTGTAGTCCCATATTTGTTCTGAATATGTTTTACGTTTACGTTTTATTTAATTTGTATACCGCCCTTCTCCCTAGGGACTCAGGGCAGTTCACAGGGCATATAAATAACAATACAATACAATACAAAAGTTAAAACAAAGATTAAATTAGTGCCCAGTTAAAAACAATAATACTATTCTAAAACAACAATTTAAAACCCAACTCCCCCGTCAGGCCAGACCAGCTAATTCAAATAAATGGGTCTTCAGGCCATGACGGAAAGTTCGGAGGTCTGATGCCATCCGGAGCTCCACCGGCAGTTGGTTCCACAAAGCCGGGGCACCCACAGAGAAGGCTCTCCCCCTGGGGGCCGCCAGTCGGCATTCCCTGACCGGAGGCACCCTGAGGAGGCCCTCTCTGTGGGAACGCACAGGGCGGAGGGGAGTTGACGCCGGCAGCAGGTGGTCCCCGAGGTAACCCGGACCCATGCCATGTAGGGACTTAAAGATCATAACCAAGACCTTGAACCTCACCCGGAAGACAACTGGTAACCAATGCAGCTCGCGGAGCAAAGGTGTAACATGGGAGTACCGGGAAACTCCCAAGACAACTCTCGCGGCCGCATTCTGTACCAGTTGGAGCCTCCGAGTGGTCTTCAAGGGAAGCCCCATGTAGAGAGCATTACAGTAGTCAAGGCGAGAGGTCACGAGCGCATGAGTGACCGTGCACAGGGCATCCCGGTCCAGATAGGGCCGCAACTGGCGCACCAGGCGAACCTGGGCAAAAGCCCCCCTAGTCAATCCATCTTCTCCATTCCACTATATATCTCTGTTGCGAGTGATCTTTCACATATGCCGAGATTTTGGCCATTTCTGCCAGGTTTGAAACTTTCAAAGTCCATTCTTCTATAGTAGGCAAATCCTCCTTCTTCCAGTATTGCGCTACCAAAAGTCTTGCAGCTGTTATTAAGTTCAGCATCAATTTAGTTTCTATAGCAGTACAGTCAGTGATAATACCCAACAAAAACAATTGTGAGAATCTTATCTTTTTCTTAAAGATCTTCTGCATGTTCCACCAAATTTTGATCCGAAAAGCTTTAACTTTTTTACAAGTCCACCATACATGATAATACGTTGCATCATCACAACCACATCTCCAACATTTTGGCTGACAATTTGGATACATATATGCTAATTTTTTGGGATTTAAATACCACCTATAAAACATTTTATAAAAATTCTCCCTTAAGTTTTGTGCCTGTGTAAATTTAACATTCCTAACACATATTTTCTCCCAAGTATCCATTATTATTGGTTCTTGAAAATTCTGGGCCCATTTTATCATACAATCCTTAACCAGTTCCGCTTCTGAGTCAATTTCTATCAATGCATTATATATCCTTATATGTGCTCGACTTTGATCTCTAATTTGCTTTACCAAATTCCCATCTGATATTGAAATGCCAATTTTCTGATCTTCTTTCCATCTGGCCTGTAACTGCCCATACTGAAACCAAGTTTGTACTATTTTTTTCTTCTTTTAGAATATTGAAAGACTTCAATTGCCATTCATTCTTTTCCAATCTAAGAATTTCTTTATATGTTATCACATCATGTTTAAATCCCACATTTATATTTTCTATTGCATGTTTAGGTATTGCCCAAATAGGAATTTTATAATTCAACTTGTGTCAATATTTTTTCTAAACTCTCAACAAGGCAGACCTTAATATATGTGTTTTAAAAACTTTGTCCACTTTTTTATCATACAATAAATAAGCATGCCAACCATATAACAAATCACACCCTTCAATATTCAATAAACTCCTTTGTGTTAAACCAATCACTAATTGACGATAATGCTGCCACCTCATAATATAATTTAAGATTGGGCACTTTGAGACCACCTCTTTCACATACATCTTGCATTATCTTAAATTGCATTAGCTTAAACTCTCGGTCTCTTCCCTGCCCAAATAAATTTATTAATACCTCTCTGCCATTCCTCCAAATTTGAGTCTTTTTTAAGTACAGGTATCATTTGAAATACAAATAAAAATTTAGGTAAAATCATTTTCACAGCTGCAATTCTTCCCAATAAAGACAGGTGTAATTTTCTCCAACTATCTAGCTCTTTTTGTATTTTTGACCATAAGAATTCATAATTATTCTTATATAATTTAGTATTTGAAGCTGAAGGATGTACCCCCAAATATTTAACCTTTTTAACTATTTCAAATCCCGTTAATTTTTCTAAGGCAACCTTTTGTTCTATGGTCATATTTTTAGACAATATCTTAGTTTTTTGTCTGTTTACCTTAAATCCAGAAACTTGTCCATATTGTAAAATTATTTCCATTAAATCTATAACTGATTGAATTGCTTGACTTAATGTAATAACCAAGTCATCTGCAAATGCTCTCAATCTATAGTCTTGATCTCTAATTTTAATTCCCTTTATTTTCTTTGAATCACGGATTTTAATCAATAATATTTCCAATGTTAAAACAAACAACAATGGCGACAGTGGACATCCCTGTCTTGTACCCTTTTCAATTTTACAAGCTTCTGATAAGCTACCATTAATTATTATTTGTGCTGTTTGTTTTTGATATATAGCCCTGATAGGTTGTAAAAACTTATCCCCAAACTGCATCTTCTCTAACACTTTAAATAAGAATTGCCAATCCAATTGATCAAAAGCTTTTTCAGCGTCCAGAAAAATCAGCGCTGCAGGGACTTGGTTATTTCTTTCTAAATATTCTAATACATTTACAATGTGTCTCACGTTATTTTTCATTTGCCTACTGCTTATGAATCCTGTTTGATCAGTATAAATCATTTGTTGCATAACCTTCATCAATCTATTTGCTAAAATTTTTGTAAATATCTTGTAATCAGTATTTAACAACGATATAGGTTATAATTTTTAGTTTGTATAGGATCTTGATCTTCCTCTGGAATCAACGTTATAAATGCTGTTTTCTATGGTGGAGGAACCTCCCCTCCGGATTGAATTGTTCTAAACAATTCTTTTAAAGGTTCCACCATCTCTAGTTGTAAATTTTTATAATAAGTAGCAGTCAATCCATCTGTCCCAGGTGCCTTACCTACTTTTAATTGTTTAATTACTAGAATAATTTCTTCAGTGGTTATCAATTGATTCATCTCTTCCCGTTGCTCTTGTGTGAGCGCCGGGATATTCACTCCTTGCAACTAACTATGTCTAAACCTTGACTTTTATCCCTTGCATACAGCTTAGAATAAAATTCGACAAAGGCCTTTTTAATAAGATTTTGCTGAAACACTTCCTTACCCTTATAATCTATCTTATCTATGTGACGAGATCTTTGTTTTTCCTTAATAAATAAGCTAACCACCTACCAGGTTTATTTGTGTTATTAAAAATGTTATGTTTAGCATATCTTAAATTAGTTGCCACCTGGTCCGCCATCAGCATATCAAACTGACCTCTTAACAAATTAATTGATTCTTTTAGCCTCGTCAGATGGATCCATAGTAAAAACTTTCTCTTTCCTCTTTATTTCCTCCTCTATTTCTTTATGCTTAAATTCCATTCTACGTCTATATTTATTATTCAAATATGTTAAAACTCCTCTCATATAAGCTTTACTTGCATCCCATACCATTTCAATAGAAGTGCCTGTGTGCGTATTCATAATAAAAAATTCTTTCATCTGCTTTTTACATTCTTCCACATTTTCTACATATCTAAATAAATTTTCATTTAATCTCCATGATCCTCTGTCACCATTACCCTTATCCAATTCCATCCAAACTGGACTATGGTCTGATAAAGTTCTTGGACATATCTTGATCTTCTTAATCCTAGAAAAAAATCATTAGTAATTAATATAAAATCAATCCTAGAAAAGGATTGATGTCTGTCAGAGAAAAAAGTAAAATCCTTTTCATCCACGTTTCTTTCTCTCCAAATATCTCTCAATTTCAAATCATCTTTCAAATCAAAGAAAGATTTAGGCAATCTAGCATGATTAGGAGTATTTTTAAAAGATCCTTTCTTATCCTTCTGTGTGTCCATCACACCATTCCAGTCTCCCATTAAAATACAAGACTTGTAATCCCATTGAATTATTTTGTTATGTAGTAGTTTATAAAATTCTTCTTCTTGTTGATTAGGAGCATATATTCCAATTAGAAGTATTTTCTTCCCTTCAATCAAAAGTTCAATAATAATATATCTTCCTTGTATATCTGCTTCTATTAATTTGGCTATCAGACCCTTCTTCACATATATTACTACACCATTTTTCTTCTCTGGAGCGGATGCAATAAATTGTGTACCCAGTCTCAAATTTATCAAATATTTCTGATCAGATACCTGAATATGCGTCTCTTGCAAACATACGTCATTTTAAAAATGTTTCAAATACTGAAATATTTTCTTCCTCTTTTGTGGTGAATTCAAACCATTAACATTCCAAGTCAGGAATTTTGTCGCCATCTTTTGCAACTTGAAGCCTCCGGAGCGCCTCCTGAAGATCTTCAGAGATCTGTCTCTTTGGCCTCGCTCCTCCCACTGCTTCACTTGATTCTTGAGTTGTAGTCATCAAACATTGATCCTGTTGCCGTTGTTGTTGTTGTGCCTTACGTCTAGATGCAGCCCATGTTATTCTTTGAGTCATAGGTTCTTCTACTGAAGCCAAGGGTTGCACAGTTTCAGAAAATTGCTGTTTTTCTTGTGACTGTCGCTCTCCTTCATCCTTCCCTTCTTTATCTTCTGAAGATGGCGGTGAGCCTGCTTTCAGTATACTGTATTAGTATAAAAATCTCATGCCTTCAAAACTGCATTAAGACGACATCTTATTCCAGCAAAATTCACCACAATCCCCATTGGTATCTCCCATCTGAACTGAAGCTGTTGTTTTTTTCAATTCTTCTGCCAAAAAAGCAAAATCTTTTCTTTTTCTCAAAACATTTGGGGGAATCTCTTTCAGAATCAAAACCTCCTGACCAGCAATTTTAAATCTCTTATTATAAAAAATTTGAATAATCTCATTTCTTATCTTTCTCTTCGTAAAATACACAACCACATCTCTTGGCATTTTCCTCTGCCTGGCAATCAAAGAGTTAACTCTGAAAACTTTATCTATCTCACCAGAGAAATCTTCAGGTTGAAACCCCAAATTAGGTGCCAAGGCATCCACCAGCATCTCTTGCAAATTCTCCTGAGGATTCTCTTTCAAACCTCTGATCCTCAGGGCAAACTCCATATCTCTGTATTGTATCATCACAACCTCTTCATCCATTTTATCCATTTTATATTCAACTTCACCCATTTTTGCCTCAAACATCAGATTATTTTGTTTCAGTTCTTCCACCCGTTCATTCAGAGTCTCAATACAACCTGTAAGCCCCTGAAGTGCTAACAGAATGTCCTCTCACATTTCCTTGTTCTTATCCTCAATAAGCACAGCCACCTGTGCAGTTATTTTTTCAGTTATTTTTTCAGACTAAGTTGCTAAAGCCACTTTTAAAGCATCTTGTAAGTCCTTTAAAGTTACAGGTGGAGCAGCTGCGGGGGATGATGTCAAAGACTGCAATCCAGATTGCTGAACAGGCGATGTCCCTGCACTTTTAGTAACAGGGATTCTAGGAGGCTTAGAAGCCATTTTATAGCCAGATAACTCTCCGTACACACTTTCACTTTTCTTCTCCTTTAACAGCTTAAACCAAATCTTGTAAGTTTAGGCAGGTCAAATTTAAATATTCCTCCTCAATATCCCAGCAAACATTTTCACTATAAAAGGAGTGAGAGAGGAAAGGGAAAAAAACCCACTTCACTTCTTATAAAAAAGAAAAAAAATCTTCCCCTCTCTTTTCCCTGTTCACTTGGGCGCCATTTTCCCTTTCTTTTCCAAGTAGTTATCGAGACAAAAAAAGTTATTTTTCGAGAGTTAAAGCCTTGTACTTGCTGTTTATACGACTCCTGTATCCGCTCTGCTGCTACAATGTTTCTAGATGTCAATCAAATCTGGCAGGAGTAGATTCAGCGTCTTGTTCTGCTGATAGCAGAAGAGTCCTCCGCTCCGGAGATTCCCAGGCTTTGGAGGAGCTCTCACCCTTCAAACCCCAGAACAAACGTTCTGGATCTCTAGGGGAGCTCTAACCCTACCTGGGAACTCCCCCTCCCCTCTTCACCCGAGGAGTGGGGTTTTCACGCCATGGAGCAGCTGATTGTTGGCTGCTCCGTGGTTTAAACAGCGAAGGTTGATTCCGACCGTCCGCAACGCTGGAGAGCCACCCGGAAGTCCCGTAAACGGGAGCTTTTGATAAAATATTGCAATGTTTCTTGAAGTCACGGGTGCTTATTTTTTTAAAAAAAATCAGCATTTATTTTTGCTTGGCTTAACTGCATTTTATTGTCTCATTTACAGATAGAGGTGAAATTATACATTATGTCCTTGCTTACACCAAAAGATCTGATTTATTTGGGAAGCACCAACCAATACTGGAGAATAACAATCCAGGATCCCTTGCTTTGGAGATATTTCCTCATTCGGGATCTTTCTTCTTGGAATTCCATAGATCGGGAATCCCTCCCAGATGCAAAGATATTTAACCAGCCTTTTGTGGAGCTAGATAATATTGACCCGTGCAATTTCATGGCAGCGTAAGTATTTGATCGTCTAATGATGAAAAGTAAAGTAACAAATTAATTCCTTGCACATTTACTCCAAAATAAAATTATTTGGCTTAATTAAACTTCATTGAATATGAATTGCTTTGCAGACTCTCATTTTCAAGTAAATTTTTAAAAACTCATTAGCTATACAGTATGGGAAGTCCTCACAACCATTCATTTAGTGATCATTCCAAGTTACAACAGCACTGGAAAAAAATTACTTTCAACCAGTCCTTGCACTTATGACCATGGCTGCATCCCCATGATCACATGATAAAAACTGAGGCGCTTGGCAACCAACATGTCTTTACAATAGTTGCAGCATCCTGGGGTCATGTGATCGCCATTTCCAACCTTCCCAGCAGGCTTCTGACAAGCAAAACCAATGGGGAAAACTGGATTTGCTTACAAACCACATGATTACCTTAACAACTGCAGTGATTCGCTTAACAACCACGGTTGTAAAATCAGGCACCACTTGCTAGCCATCTTGCTTAGCAATGGAAATTCTGGTTCCATTTATGGTCATAAGTTGAGAACTACCTGTATTTAACATGACACTATATTTGGTATAATTTTTCATTATCCAATTATATTATGACAACTATATTATACCATCATAATTTCCAATGGTATAATAGAAAGTTGGCCCAAAGGTGCTTTTTCAGGAGGCAACTGGACTTTCTTGGGGTTTTTTTTAAAGATGCTTCGCTTCTCATCCAAGAAGCTTCTTCGGCTATGACTGGATGGTGTGGGAATGGAAGGATTTGTATTCCTTTCAGACAGCTGGTCATTTGCATTCTTTTAGCGAGTGATTAGGCCACCTGAAGGTTTATCTGTGTCATCAGGGTCATCTAAGTAGTACCAATGAGTGTGGGGCCTTCTTGGAACTGTTGAAACAGTTGCCTCACAAAAAAGCATCTTTGGGACAACTATGACCTGGATGATTTGAGAATTTCCATAGACAGTTAGAAAGTTACATTTTACTGCATTTTCCATTTTTTTCTAGCCAATTCCTCCCCCCCCCCACCACCACCTCACCTCCCCAGGGACATCAATTTATTTATTTATTTGTCACATTTCTACATTGCCCACCTCACCTCAGTGACTTTAGATTCTTATGGGAGAAGCTGTTAAGGAAGAAAGTAGAATACAGTAATATACCATGTTTCTTGGGCACTGTCCAGTAACGCTTGATTGCTATGTCTTTTAAAATGCAGGTATAATAAATGCTGCTCCTTCCACAAAAGGTTTTTGAAACCCTGTAGGACTACACATAGCATCATGTCTTCTTTTCTACCGTCACTGATCACACAGACAGAGCCTCGCTTTGCTATGTTTGGGCCTGGTTTGGAAGATTTGGATCAATCTTTGGTATACACAATGATGGGAAGTCCAGCGATTCTGCCGCTAGCTGGCATGCCTTCTAGACAAATACATGGTAATGTAGTTTTCTTTTTCCTTTTTTGTTTTATAAACTTTATGAGAATATAAAATGAATAAAACTAACAAGAACTAATATTAAGAATGAAAGAAGAAAATAGCAAAGACAAAAGTACAGAAACCCAGGAAAAGAGGGGGGAAAGTGACCAATGACTTCCCATTAGAAGTATAATGTAAATTTATTTTTAATTTTTATTTATTTAGCAAACATACATCTTGCCTAGAGGCGACTCTAGGTGGCTTAGAATCATAGAAATAAGCTATATTCCAAAGGGCAAGAGCCATAGCAGAAAAGGCTCTTCTCTGGACTCCGCCAGCCAGAATTCCTTGACCAATGGGATCCACAACCTGCCTTTTCTTCCACCCCTGTGTGGGTGGGGCAGGCCAATCCTATTGGGGGTGATATGGTTCCCCAGATAGATTAGCCCTGTGCCATGAAATGAACCTCTTGCTCCAATGTTAGAGCATGGTTTACATTTTTTTAAAAATCCAGACTTTATTTAATGATGTTTTAGTCTCATGGGATTTAATAACAAAGGTGCTCTGAGGCTAAAAATGCTGCTTGTCCAAAAGAAGGTGTAAATAAATGTAATTTTAAATATTATGAATGGGTGCCATTTACTTAGAAAATGTCAGGCACAGGAAATCAGGAGCCAAGGTAGAGTTGAAAAGCACTATGAGTTTGTTCCATGCAACCTGTACACAAGAATCTGATCTACTAACGGTCAAGGCCAATTGGTGCCAGATAAATGTCTACAAACTTCAGAGGGGGTGAACTTAGATCTCTTACGGGAGTGTAGCAATTCCAAACTAATGATGCGTTTGACCCTGCCCTCGGGTTCAGCCAGATCACCACCTGCACAAAATGCTACAAACTCTGATGTTATCCATTAGATCCCAGCAGTTACCAAAATCTTCCACAAAACCATTTTTATCCATTTTAAGGCCATATATTATCATTGGGTCAATTTAATATGAGAAAGGAGATTAAAGTCATTTTTTAAAGAAATACTTACAATTTTCAAGTCAGTATAATAGTAATAACAGGAAATCTTCCTCAAACAAGGTGTGGGCATTTCTTTGTAGGCAAACATTTTTAATCATCTCATCTAATCAATTGTATTAACTTTGATTCACAGCTGAAAAACATTTTCAGGCATCCAGAAATAATTGATTTTAGATGCTTGTATGGACATGAATACATTCTTCATTAAAAGCAGATATCCTAATTTATACACTGATTTATTTATTTTCTTTAATAGGAATTGGCTCTGGAGTCACATTTCATTTGAATGGCCAGAAATTTAACATTCTCACACTGTATTCAAAAACCAGGTAAGATTTGTTGAGCTTGTTCTGAGGTAAACAAAGTGAGTTTCAAAAAGTTGGAGTTCTTGGTGCTCTCTAAGCTCTGAACAACTTTTGAACAACCAAGCTGAGAGAGCACTATGGATTCTGTAGTTCAACCCCATGCCATGGATACATTCTTCTTTTGAAAAAATTATTTGCCTGAGAGGTTTTTTTTAAAAGAACTAGATATGATCTTTTGCTGCGATCATATCCTCATATATTTCAAATAACAATTTTCCAGTGGACAAGAAAATTATTTAGTAGTATACCATTCAGCCTTGAAAGGATCACATTGTTCTTTCATAGCCAGTGAGGGTGAATCTTTTGAGCTGGGCATGTTAAAAACTCTATGGAGAGAGAGAGAGAGAGAGAGAGAGAGAGAGAGAGAGACAGAGAGAGAGAGAGAGAGAGAGAGAGAACAAATCATAACAAATTAATATTATTTAAATTTCTTATTTAATAAATAAAGCTTACTCGTTAATATTTTTCAAAATGTCTATCCAAGGTAGCTCCAGGTCATATGAAGACTGAATGCTTTGAAGATATCCTTGTGTGGCCTTGCAGACTCTGAAAACAACAAGAATGCACACCAGATTCTCACATGCTTTTTGGAGGCTCTAGAGGAGGCCCTCTCTCATAACTTGCAGAGAGACCAGAGCTCTGGCATGTCACCAAAAATGACATTGCATGTCACCTGTGACACATGTGTCATAGGTTTGCCATCATATTCAAAGCCATTTGTCATCAGATCATTTAAATCAAGGCTGTAAAGCTGGGGTGGGATGGGGACATGAGACTCATGCAAGGTTTATTTGGTGAGTCTTGTTCCCCTCCACAGCTGTCATCAATTTGCAGTAAATTAAAATTAATGAGTTTTTTGACTGAGGGCCAGGTTGGTGTAGTGCTTGGCACTAGACTAGAAACTGGAAGACCACAGAGCCTTAGAAATGAAACCATGTGAGTGCCTTTGGACCAGTCATTCTCTCTCAGACCAAAGAAGAAGGAAATAGCAAATCATCCCAAAAATGTTACCAAGAAAACTGCAGGGATTAGTCCAAACAGCCACCAAGAATCAACACTGACTCTTAAGACACACATACACAGTTTTGTAACTAACTAAGATATAAAAGAGTTGATAGGAAATCAGAAGATTGACTTAAAAATGTGTGTTAATGCTGGATATGTTGATCATGCTCATATCTCTTTTTTCCCAGCCATAGAGATCTCTGACATATTTCATAAGACCCACATATGGCCACGAATCCCAAAAGAACTCATGCAGTCTTCCTTTACTTTTTCCCCAGAGTCTGAAATATTTAGTGTCTTTTTTTCCAGCAAAGAAAGGCAGAGAGACAAAGCAGATACAAATTCCATCAATAAGATGTTCTATGAAGTGAACAACGTGGATGGGACAACACAATATAAGCTAATTGAACATGTTCAGAATGTGTGCAGGCTAGCCGATGGGTTCATTTACGTTGCAGATGCTGAGGATCATAAAAGTAAGAATTTCTGAATGATGCTGGCATTTTTCAAAAGATGATGTTTAAGGTGCACCAGGTAGAGGTGAATGAAACAACCTTCTCTCTTGGCAGGACACAGTCGCCAAATTGAATTTGCTCGGATGTCAGCAATGCTTGATCCCACACTTGGGCCTTCAGCCAGACCTCTGTTGATTTTGTCTTGCATTTCATGTGCTTCAAAGGAAAGGATACCTTGTGTTTACCTGGCACATCAGCTGCAACTAAACCTGCTTGACAGATCATGGATGGTACTTTGATTTTTTTTGGAACTATATACTCAATTATCTAAACATATATACAGACACACATACACATTGCCAAAGTAGCTTATATAGCTCAAGGTAGAAATATAGGCCTGCATTCAAGCCTATAATCTAAAGACATAAAGAAGGAAGGAGGATGGATGGAGAAGGAGAAGGACAAATCCATCAAATGCCAGTTTTTAAATTGATACTGAATATAATGAACAGCTAGTGCCGAACATGTTTAAATTATCTGAAGTGGCTGCTCTAAAGTAACTAATGAAAAGAGCCAAGAGCTCAGCTTGATTTTGCTTTCTTCTCCCTCTTATTCAACCAGATGGAATGGCTGCTGCTACTTCGTTTGTCCGTTTTAAAGCATAGTTTAAAAATCTTGCGCTGTAGTCAACTTTGCATTACATAATTGATTAAGAAGGCATACTTCCCACATTCATGTAATTGGATAATGTAATTAAGTTTGTGATTGTTACTAGATATGGTAGCAATAGCCACAGAATTTGAGGGTCATTAGGATCATTAAAACATTTTTTTTTAAATTCTTTGAGGGCAACTGTAAACTCCACAATAATTGTTTCAATTTTGGATCTGTCTTTTGGGTTTTACAGGTTCAGGATGTCGAAGCTGCGACACTGGTGGGACTGTTGGATGGAATTCAATGGCTCCTGGAACATGTCAAACATTAAAAGCCATAATAATCAAGTCAGTTCTAATAAAAAATTATCTGTCTTACATGGCCAAATCTGATGAGTGTCATTTATCTCAATTAGTAAGAGCTGGGAAATCTTTGTCAAGATTTAATGGAGACGTGGTAATAAGGAAAGATTATCCAACAACAGATGGGGCATTCGCCCCTTAGTCACCTTGTAACTAAACATAAGAATTTCATTGACACTTTATTTTTAAACAAAAAAATCAAATAAAAACTGATGGGGGCAGAAAGCAGGAGAATATATTTTCAAAAGCTGATTTGTGTTTGTTTTGCTTTGCACCGTGGAAAATGGATGAGGAATTACTCTTGTGGACTTCCTTATGACTTGTACATAGAGAAATACTTGCACAGAAAGGGTTAATTAGCCATCTTTAATTCCAATTACAGTCATAAATTGAAGACTACATGCAAAGGAATTACAGTTGTAAGTTTTGGCAGTCATTAAGAGGGTCACCACATGACCATGCCTGATTTTATGACCTTTTTGAGGTGAACGTTAAGTAAGTAATTCCATTGTCTGCAGTGGGTGACTTTTTGCCAGAAAACGGAGATAAACACACACACACCCCAAAAAGTTCTAAATCACAGTCAAATGACCATAGCACACTGCAAGTGGTTGCAAATGCAGGCCAGTTGCTAAGTGCCCAAAACATGATCATGTGCCTGGCCATTGGAACTTCAAATTCAGGTCATATGTAGCCCTGGGGAGGTTCATGGTAACTTTGAATGGTCACTGGGCAACATCATAAATTGTATTGCAAATCTGTATTGCAAATTTCTTTAAACATACATTTAGGAATTGTTACTTAGCAACTCTTGCAGAATACACAATTGCATTGTTAATCATTTTTGCTTTGTATATGTGGGGAAAGGAGTGGCAGTACCTGGGGGGGTGTGAAAAGAGGAATCAGTCTAGAGCAGACATGTCAAACACAAGACCCGGGGGCCGGATCCGGCCCGCGAAGTGGTTTCATGTGGCCCGCGAAGCCATCCTGGAAACAGTGAGGGAACGGCCCCCCCTGCCTTGGCCCTGGCCCAGAGACCCTCCTTCTGCCAGAGACCCTCAGATCTGTCCCACTCCTGCTCAGGCCCCCATAGACACCCTTGATGCGAATGATGTAGAGCTGGCCACGCCCACCCAGTAGGCCATACGCACTCTAGCCACGCCCACTCAGTAGGCCATGCCCACCCTGGCCATACCCACCCGGCCCCCTGAGGGCAACTGCAATGCTGATGCGGCCCTCAATGAAATTGAGTTCGACAACCCTGGTCTAGAGTCCCTACATAGCCACAAGTGAACTAAGTCCAACCTTCCTTGAGTGCCTGTGACCCTAATATAATTCTAAGCAGGTGCTGACTTTAGTTGAGAAGATTCTTGTGCATAGGCTATAGCAATAAATCAGCTTGATTGAACCTTCACGTCTAGACCTGGTCTTCCATGTCTGTCAACATACTAAGTTGTAACCATTAAAAAGGACAAAACCAGATCCCTAATCTAAGATTTGCCAAAGTGAGAAGGAATCATAGCTATGTAAGAGCAATGTTCTCATAAATAGGAACTTCGCTTATTTCCCAAATCTGTCATCCATAGGTGCTGTCCACCAGAGACCATTTCTTCCCTAGAAATATTCCTGGCAAAGATTCTGCCATCTAAAATTATGATCAAGACCCTGATAAGGATGTGTTATCAAACAACTCTAGAGGCTCATGTTTATCTTATCTGTTGCTAGTATAAAATGGTGGCAAAAGCTCCCCAACAATTTGAACCAACAGCCAATATTAGGGCTTTCATACACCCCCCAAGCGGCATTATTACAAAGTCAGCTTAATTGCCCCCAACAATCTGGGTCCTCATTTTACCTACCTCGGAAGGATGGAAGGCTGAGTCAACCTTGAGCCTGGTGGGATGCAAACCTGCACTGATTGCAGGCAGCTGGTGTTACTTAAGGAGGCATTAGCCCACTGCTCCACCAAGGCTCTTATTAAGGCTACTGCTAAGGTTGTAAGCCGCCTGGAGTCTTCGGAGAAGGGCGGGATATAAATGGAATTAAAATAAATAAATAAAATATCAATGGATGCCGAGTTCTTTTGATTTTGCATATTGTAAACTCCTTTGCATTTCATAAGGAAAGTTCCAAAGAGATGTTTTTTTAAAAAAAGGTTACATGCATTCCTAGGGATGCTTCAGTAATGAAATTTACTGTAATGAAATTTAAAAACAATAGATGATTTGTGATTTAATATACAGGCTCTCCTTGACTTACGACGACTCATTTGGTGACCATTCAAAGTCACAACGGCAATGAAAAAAGTGACTTACAATTGGTTCTCACACACCTTTGCAGCATCCTCATGATCATGTGATCAAAATTCGGGTGCTTGGCAATCAGCATGTATTTCGGAGAGATGCAGAATCCTGGGGTCATATGATTGCCATTTGTAGCTTTCCTGTCAAGCACGGGAAAATCCGAAATCCAGCAGTTCAAATGAATATAAAGATTTATTGTAAGATTTACAAGAATCTAAACTACTAATAGGCAAAGCAAAGAGTTAATAGAATTCAAGGTGGGCTGGACTTAGATCTCTTGTGGGTGCAAAGGGTCTCAAGACTGATGACATGTTTGACCCCCTGCCTTGGGCTCAGCCTGATCTTTACCTACATTTCCCAGTCATTTTCTGAAAAGCAAAGCAATGGGGGAATCTGGATTTGCTTAGTCACATGATTCAGTTAACAACTACAGTGATTCTCTTAGCAACCATGGCAAAAAAGAACACAAAATCGGGTGCAACTTACTTAATAATCAAGTTGCTTAGAAATAGCATTTTTTGTCCCCTTTGCGGTCTTAAATCGAGGGCTGTACTCACAAGCAGACATGCTTTAATATACTTAAGAATAATAAGGATGACCTTATTTTCTTTTTCAAGTAGTGAAAATATTTATAGTATGTCAAGTGCTGTACATTTAAAAACTGCATATGTAGACTCTCACTGAACTCCTGTATATAATTCAGAAACAAGGTTCTGTGGAACTTGGTGAACTTAATTCCAAGAAACATGCATTGCATCATCATATCATTCTTTACTAACCACCAGAGGTCATCTTTGTAACACAGAAGTATGAATACTTTCATAGATTTTAGAATTCAGAATTGCTTTCTACAAATTTCAAAAGAATAGCACAACTCATTTCTGGAGACAGAAAATCTGCGAGAAATATTTTAAAACCCTCTATTTTGCACTAAATAATTTATTAAAACAATACTTTTATTTATTTATTTATTTTTAATTGCAAAACAGTTCCCAGTAATTCTTTAGAAAGCTTGGAAGCAAAATAAAGCTGTTCATTCCTTTGGAAAATAAACAAATATTTATGGATATGTACAGGTCTCATATGTGAGGAAATAGATCTCTTTAAAAGAAAAGAAAGTTATACCCAATATTTACAATTTAAAAATATGTACTTTTTGTTGAAGAGGCTCTCACCTTTGCATTTTGTCTGGGCTTGGAAGCAAGGCAGGGTCAGGGCTGGTTAATACTTGCATGGAAGGAGAAAATTCCAAGACTGTAAATTAAAGTAGGATATTGTTTCTCAATCTTGCTGCCGGCTGGGGAATTCTGGGAGTTGTCCCCACATCTTAAAGTTGCCAAAATTGAGAAACACTGGACTAGTAAGTCAAAAAGACATCCCAAAAGAAGGCAGTACCAAATCATTTCTGCATTGCTGCCAAAAACATGGAATCTGTGTATCTAAGGTATCACAGTGTCTTAAATTTAACTTGCTGGACTTCAGACTTTTTAATGCACAATTGTGCATCAGCATGTCACAAGGGATAAGGATCTGGAGATAGATGCTTTATGTAATGAGTCACAGAGCTGAACACTGCAATCCGAAGAGAACCAAAATGGAGGTAGCTTCTTGGTGAAGGACCACCCACTCAGCAGGTCTAATAAAAATATTCTGTGTACACTGAATTTTTTAAAAAATGAAATGGATGGCTTGAAAAACTTTCGTTAATATCTGGGAAGCTTTTGGTTCCCATAAAATACCAAAAAAGTCTAGATTAAGTTCAAAATGATGAAACATTTAAGCTTAGTATAGGTAGGTATTAGACTGTACATGTCTGAACCAAAAAGTGTTCTATAGCCTCAAGGTTCATAGATGAGGAAACAAAGCTGAAGACAAATTCAGTTTGCAATCCAGGTAATGAATGAGACTGAATAATGTCACCAATTTTCTTCATCATGGAAAAGTCTTTTGTAGCTCTGAATTACGAAGAAGGAAACAAGCCAACTTCGTTGTACCAGCACAGTTGTCTGCCAGCCAACAAGATAGCAAGCTGGAGGACTGTCATAATCCAATGATAGGCAAAGCTCAGGCAGAACTTTTAAAAGAAAAGAGTACTTTGTACTGACATGGCACAAGCTGGCACTATTGTGTAGTGGGTCCGACGCAAGAGAGACGCCAGCCGGTGTGTGAGTTCAGCTCTTTATTGGAAGGGGAAGTGAACTGAAGAATGAGGGCTACCTGGCCTCCTTATATACCTGGCCAGGTAAGCTAACAGCCAATGGGGTTGGCCCTAGGTTTCCCGCCGAAACTGTCCAGGCCAACGCCCCCTGAGGGCTGTTGCTATGCAGATGCCTGCATACATAACACCCCTCCCCCCTTAGAGAAGACCCACATAACAACAACAACATGCAACTACTATAACTATGAGTATATATATAAAAAAACAGTGGTGTCCTTGTGTGAGGGTCACTTGCACACATAGTCTGACAGGTAGGCTGGTGTCCTGTATGGACGGGTGGATCGTCTGGGTGTGCTTGGCCCCTGGGCTTGGACCGTGGGTTCCTGAGGCCTTTGTGCAGGGCTGCAAGGAGCCGGCATCAGGAAGTCCTCCTCCTCTGGTCCCTGCCCTGTGACGTCCTCAGCTGGGTTGACCCCTCCTGGAGTGTGGTCCTCCTGTTGATCGTGTGCGTTGAGTTCAGGGATGTGTGTGACGTGCTCAGGGGCGTGTGTGACGAGCTCAGGGACTCTTCCTCTGAGCTGATCGATGTGTCGTCTTATGCGTCTGTCCCCCTCCACCCCTACAATGTACGAAAGGGGTCCTGTTTGACCCGACCACTGTCCCCGGAACCCAAGGATGTCCAGCCCCATAGTTCCTTGCCCAGACCAGGTCCCCCAGGTTGAGGACCCTGTGTGTGGATGATGATGGCAATGGTGATGGTAGTGATGCTGGTGGTGATGGTGATGATGGTGATGATGGTGATGTTGCCCTACCGGTTTCGGCTGCTACCCGGTCTGGGTGTAGGCGGTCCAGCTTGGTGATGAGGCGCCATCCCCATCGCAGTTCTGCTGGACTCTTGCCGATAGCCACGCATGGTGTTGTGTGTTGGGCTAGTAAAAATTTGGCCAGTCTGTGGTGCCAGTCCCCGCTGATGATGCGCCGGAGTGCGTCTTTGGTCGTCCTTACCATCCGTTCGGCCTGCCCGTTGGTAGATGGATGGAAAGGCCCGGAGGTGGCGTGCCTAATCCAGTTCGCCTTCAAGAACGCCTGGAAATCAGCAGCAGTAAACTGAGGCCCATTATCAGACACAATTACGTCGGGGAGGCCGTGTGTGGCAAAGAGAGCTCTGAGCACCTGGATTGTCCTCCCCGAGGTCATGTTGGGGACAGGGACTACCTCTAACCACTTGGAGTGACTGTCCACCACTACTAAAAATAGTTGACCCTGGAATGGCCCCGCATAGTCAATGTGAATGCGGGACCATGGCATGTGTGTGGCCTCCCACTGGTGTACTGGTGCATGTGGCACTTCTGGCCTGGATCTCTGGCACGTATAACAGGCCTTGACCCGATCCTCAACCTCCTTGTCCAACCCGGGCCACCAGAGGTAGCTCCTAGCCAGTGCCTTCATCCTGACCACCCCCGGGTGCGCTTCGTGTAAGGAGTCCAATACCCTGGCGCGTAGTGCGGGTGGAATGATGACCCTGCTACCCCAAAGGAGGCACCCTTTGTGTGTGGAGATTTCATTGCGTCTAATGAAATAGGCCTGAAACTCTGGTCCCGGGGATTTGTCCTGCCACCCTGTGCAAACCCATGAATGCACCCTGCCCATGATGTTGTCTATGGCTGTGTGGCTGGCAATGTCCTTGGCAAGAACTGGGCACTCGGGTAGTTCCTGCAGGGCTAGGATCTGTGTGGCTGGTGCTGGGTCTGGGTCGTGTGTGTCTAGGGGGAGCCTACTTAGACCGTCTGCGTGGCCCATCTCCTTCCCTGGCTTGTGTACCAGCTTGCAATTGTATGCTGCAAGGAAGATGGACCACCGGAGCATCCTGGGGGACAGAATCTGGGGGGTTTGCCTGTCTGTGGTGAACAGGCCCAGGAGTGGTTTGTGGTCCGTGAAGACAGTGAACTCCCTGACATATAACTAATCATGGAATTTCTTGATTCCTGCCACGATTGCCAGGGCTTCTTTGTCTATTTGGGCGTAGTTTCTTTCTGCTCCAGACAGTGTCCTAGAATAGTATGCTATGGGGACTTGTGCCCCGTTGGGCTCAAGGTGGCTTAGGACAGCGCCCACACCATAAGGGGATGTATCGCAGGCAATACAAATGGGCTTGGACTCGATGAAATGGGTTACTGTGGACTTGTCCGACAGCAATGCCTTCAGGGCCTTGAAGCTCTGATCATGGGTGGCCGTCCAGGCCCATGTTGCCTGTTTGTCTAGCAGCCTGTGGAGCGGTTCAGCGATGGCTGCCTTGTGTGGGAGGAATGTATGGTAGAAATTCAGCAGACCCAGGAATGCCTGAAGCTCTGCTTTGTTCTTGGGTGTGGGTGCTAGTTTGATGGCCCTCACCTTGGATTCTGTGGGGTGGATTCCCCTGGTGTCTACTCTGAACCCCAAAAATTCTGTGGAAGGAACGCCTATGCTGCATTTTTCCTTTTTGAGTTTGAGGCCAGCTGTGCGCAGCCTTGCCAGCACTTCCCTAAGCCTCCCTGCCAGTTCCTCTGCTGACGCTCCTGCGATCAGGATGTCATCAAAATAGGGGCAGACTCCTGGAATGCCCTTGAGTGTCTTTTCCATAACCTCCTGGAAAATGCCGGGAGCAACGCTGACTCCAAACTGCAGCCTGTTCACCCAGAACGCCCCCCTATGGGTTACTATGGTTTGGATGTCAGCTGTTTCCCTAGTGACCGTGAGTTGCTGGTACGCCTGTGCAAGATCGAGCCTTGCAAAGATGGCGCCACCTTGGAGGGAAGCGAGAACGTGACTGACCGCGGGAACCGGGTAAGTGTGCGGGTTTAGGGCGCGGTTCACCGAGCACTTATAGTCGGCGCAGATCCTTATTTCCCCATTGGATTTGAGGGGGTCACGATGGGGGTTTCCCACTCCCCTCCATCTACGGGCTCTAAGATTCCCTGGGCCACCAACTTGTCTAGTTCGCGCTCAATTTTGTGTTTGAGCGCAAACGGGACTCGCCGCGGCCGGACCCTAACGGGGGAGACGTTCGAGTTAAGCTTGAACGATATGGGGGCCCCGGTGTACTTGCCTAATGACCCGTCGAAGACGTCGGCGAACTCCCGGCAAACGGCCTCAACGGAGTCCCCCTGGATCCGATGGATCCCGGATACTGAGATTCCCAGGGCCTCAATCCAGTCCAGCCCGACCAGGCTGGCTCTGCGGCCCTCTACCACTACAACGTCCAGGTGCCCTTCACGACCCTTAAACCCCACTGAAATGGTGGCCTCCCTCTTCACCTTGACCGGCGAATTCTGAAAATCGGTCAGGGTTAATTTAGTAGGCCGTAATTTAATCCGTTGCTTGCTCCGGCTAATTATGTGGTTAAGGGTCTCGTCCAAAATAATCGAGACCGCTGATCCGGAGTCAAGCTCCATGCTGCAAGGGACACCTTGCAAACGGATTGTTAATCTAATTTTGGGTTTGAGCAGCCGGCAGCTACCCGTGTGGTTAATGGCCAGCCGGCTCTCGACATAGCCAATTTTTGTTTTGGTGGGGGCCCCAGTACCTTCGAACGGCGGTTCCTCCGGATGCAGCTCGTGGATCTCCTCTCGGGGGTGGCGGCTACGGCAGACGGCGGCTATGTGGCCTGTTTTCTTGCAGGCCCGGCACGTGGCGGACCGGAACTTGCAGAGGCTGCACATGTGGTTCCCACCACACCCTGCGCACCTCTGGGAAACGGCAGTGTTGCTGGGAGGCCTGGGCCTGTCTGGGCGTCTGGCTCGCTGGTCGGGGGTCGACTTCTGCTGGAGGAGGTCGATGCTCAGGTCGTCCTCCTCTGTGGCCCCTTGCCGGTGGACGCTGGTTGCCTGGTTGCCGGGCCGGGTTCCCTGGCAGGCTTGGACGGCCCCGCAGGCCGCTTCATGGGCTAGGACGGCGTCCTCGGCTTCCTGGAGAGAGACCTCCTCTCTTTCGAACAGGCGCTCCTGCAACCGCCTGTCGCGTAGGCTGCAAATCAGCCGGTCCCGTAGTCACTCCTCCAAATTTGTGAACCTGCAAGCGACGGCAGCTTCCCGTAGGGCGGCAAGGAAGTCGGCGCCGGTCTCATCGGGGTGCTGGTCCCTTTTCTCGAATTGTGACCGTGCGGCCACCTTGGAGCGCCGGGGCCTGAAATGTGCGTTGAGCTTGGCCACGAGGTCTCGGTACACGACGGTGTTGATGGCCTCCTGGGGGAACAGGTTTGCGGCAACTTCCAGCAGCGCTGGTCCCCCAAGGCAGAGCAGGGCGGCCGCCTTTGCACCGTCCTCCGATATCTGATTGAACCGCATGTACAGTTCAATGTGAGCCAGGTAACAGGTCCAGGTTTCGGGGCGGCGGGTCTCGAATTCGCGGGGTTGTCCGGCTCTAGCCATGGCGGCAGTTGGTCGTGTATGTGGCGCTTGGCGTTGCCGGTTCGGCTGGCGGTCGTGGGGGGAAGAAGGAAAAATGCCTTTCCCTTCAGCTCGCGGAGCGTTTCCCCAGTGACTTCAGCTCTTGGTCGGCAGCAATCCCACCTTCGTCGCCACTATTGTGTAGTGGGTCCGACGCAAGAGAGACACCAGCCGGTGTGTGAGTTCAGCTCTTTATTGGAAGGGGAAGTGAACTGAGGAATGAGGGCTACCTGGCCTCCTTATATACCTGGCCAGGTAAGCTAACAGCCAATGGGGTTGGCCCTAGGTTTCCCGCCAAAACTGTCCAGGCCAACGCCCCCTGAGGGCTGTTGCTATGCAGATGCCTGCATACATAACAGGCACAGATTGAAACTAGGAATCCAGTAGATCAGTAATGAATCAAGGGAAAAGACAGGAGATACATTGAGGTGGTATCCAGAGTTTTAAGCATGGTACAGCAAGGTAAATGCAACACAACTGAGTTTGGGAAAGTTGTTCTCAGCACTTTTTGTCAGGAAATAAGCCAAATCAAGCCTCCACTCAAATGCACACTGAGGCACGTTACTGTTTAGAATCTAGCTCTCCTGCTGGCTTGTTTTTGGCTGGCTGGCTGACCTATGTGCTCAGCCCTTTGTTGTATCTTTAAAGAAACAATAAAAAAAAACATCCGCTCCAGCAGCCTACACCCAGATAAGCAGGATTAACACTAATCAAGCAGAAAATGTTGAGTTGATCAAAAAGAAAATCACAGCATCCACAATATGAGTAGACAAAGCTACCGAATATAAACTGGGACCAAATCCAATACTCATTAGCACTGATGATATGAACCTTTTTGCTGAAAATGGGAAAAAATGAGTCGATGACATTTGTAGATCAGAGAGGCTTGAATATGGGATAGAGGGAAACTCTGAAATGTAACCTTAGAGAGGGAGGAGGGATATTTCTTTTTGTAACTGCGGGACTTTTTTGTCTATCTTTACATGTATTTTTTTTAATTTTAATTCCATTTATATCCCGCCCTTCTCCGAAGACTCAGGGCGGCTTACAAGCTTAGCAGTAGCCTTCATTCTATGTATATGCCTGCTTATTAGGGCTTTCACACACACACACACACACACACCCAGCGGCATTATTACAAAGTCAGCTTAATTGCCCCCAACAATCTGGGTATTGTCTTTCACATTTTTTTTCCTTTTGCTTTGTACATGTTTTCATTTTATTCATGTAAAAATCTTCACTAAAAATCTATTTAAATCTTGTTAAAAACCTGCACAAGTTTTATATTCTCAAGGACCAAGCACTCCAGTCCTACCATTCAGGCAAATTCCAACCTGTAGACATAAGTAATTTCCATCTGAATGGGATTCCTTTCTCTACAAAGAATGCACATATGCTTCACAAGAGCACTTCTCTCTACAGCATCTACCATTTTTTAATCCCACCAATTCTGAGCACTTATCACAGGAAAAAATGCATTTAAGATATGTTCTCAACTGATGATATTGCAACTAGGGCTGGATTCTGCCACTGTAGGAGAAGGTATGGTGGAACCTGGGAACAGAGTCAAAGGGATCAACCTAGAATCCCTTTAAGGATCTCCCTAAGAGGATGCTATTGTTCCCCTCTTTTCTTCTGCTGGCTGAAAGTTGCCTGACATGGCCATGTTGATATGGGCTGCAGAAAAAGTTGGCCATCTGGTTTCTGTGGAGGTATCAGTCTGCATAATATGTGCCTGGCAGTTTCCAAAGATCGCAGAGGCTCTTTATAACACAGGCTGAGTATACTCTTCTGTTGAAGGAAAAGTCTTCATCGTGGTTCAGTCCAAGCCGGGAATAAACAACATGGCGACTGCTTTAGAAAGCTGGTTGCAGTTTATTGAAGAGCAGAGCCAGACAGAAAGATGGCTCTGGAAGAAAATAGGGAGAACACATGTTGTTTCCTGTTCTTGTTTGAGGCTTTGTATTTCCTGTGTCATGTATTTTGACCTATGTCCCTTTGGCATCTGTGGGTTAATTCTGTTATATCCTCTCTTTGGGTGGGGTATGTAGATTTTAGGTGTCTTTGTCTTCTTAATCTTCTAGCTGGGGGCCTCCAACCTTCCTGGATTATTTACATCTGCATTTCTACAGAGCTGATTTCTGCTTGGGGGAGGGAGACTTGGGGCTATTAAGAAAACTGAGCATGCTTCTCTGCCTCTTTAAGATCCTTTTAGGAAATATATTTTTCTGCTCTTTTAATATTTCCTTCTCTGGGGTGGGTGGGGGGGTGACTTCCCACACTTGAAAAAAATGCTAGCCTTGTGCTGCATAAAAGGATGATTTTAACTGATGAGCTACTTGGTCAGTCTATCATTTATCCATGACAGCATTGCTGCTGCTTCTACAAATGTGGGGTTTCATATGATAGTGTGTGTTGGCAGAAAACACTTTTTATGCCACTCTAGCTTTTATTTTTATTTATTTATTTTATTTTATTAAATTTATATACCGCCCTTTCCTGAAGGACTCAGGGCAGTTTACAGGGCATTTAAAACAACCAATACAAAAGTTAAAAACAAATTTAAAAAGATTAAATCATCCCTAGAATTAAAAACCCCAGTTAAAAATTCTCAGCCTGGGCCGGAGAGCTCAAAGAGCCAGGTTTTCAGGTCCCGGCGAAATGTGCGGAGGTCGGGGGCAGTCCTAAGCTCCACGGGCAGCTGGTTCCAGAGGGCAGGTGCACCCACAGAGAAGGCCCTTCCCCTGGGTGTTATCCGCCGACAATCTTTTATCGGTGGCATCCTGAGAAGACCCTCCCTATGGGAGCGCACTGGACGAAGGGAGCTTGATGCCGGCAGCAGGTGTTCCCTCAGATATCCCGGACCCAAGCCATTCAGGGCTTTATAGGTCATTTATATATAAATTTTCATTTACACAACATATTAAATTTAAACCAATGTAATATACCGGTAAGTCATTTTAGATTAAAAATGGGGACATCTATGTTGAAGTCCACCCTCTACCACAGAATCTCTCTGAGTGATTTTGGATCCTTCACTTCCTCTGAGTTCTTCTTACTCTATAGGGTTGTTGTAGGTAAAAATGGGAGAGAAAGAGGGAGGGGGAGTGAAGGAGGGAGAGGAAGGGAGTGTGGGAGAGAGGGAGGGCAGAGAGAGATATTTCTGAAGCCCAAAATGAAAAGTGAAATAGAAATTTAATAAATCTATTAAATAACCAATCATAGTTAATTAATTTCACTGCCTGGATGCACACAACCTATCAAAGCACAGACAAATCATATTTTCTCTTCTTAGGTGAATCCAGTTAACCCAAAATTTGGAATATCATCTTTGGCACAATGGAGGATGCCATTCAAGCCAGTCTCTGTACGTGGAAAAGGAAGGGCTAGTATCTGGGGTTTTGGTGGCCAAACTCCTGCTTTTACTGTTGTGATATATAGATCATAAAGATGATAAAAGAAACCTAAAGGTATAAATATATTGTGACTAGTTGTTTGCAACCCTGTACCTCTTAAGTGCAAATTGCCTTAATTCTAGTTCCTATGCTGGTTCTATGCTAGTTTCTGCAATCTACCAAGTATCATAGTGTTTTCAACAGAAATCAACAGCTGCTGAAATGAGTAAACATCAAAGTGTCTAATGCAGGGGTAGGCAACCTTGGCTCTTTTATGACTCGCGGACTTCAACTCCCAGAATTCCTGAGCCAGCATAGCTGGCTCAGGAATTCTGGGAGTTGAAGTCCGCGAGTCATAAAAGAGCCAAGGTTGCCGACCCCTGGTCTAATGTAATGACAGAAACAAAATAACCTGCAGAACTAATCATTACTTTCTCATGAATAGATGGTTACATAGCCACATGCATTACATTAGTCATCTAATTCTTCTTATGGACTTCAAGAACCAGTGAATACAGTGGCTCTTTCATGAAGGTTTTTTTTTCCTGTTCTCTTATTTCAAACTTCTGTCTCTTAGTCAACATGCCCTAAATCAGAAATCAGGCACCGTCTCATATTATTAAACCCTCTAATTTGGTAAGGTACAATGCTGTAAGAGATACTTTGGTTCATTATTTGGTAATTTCATTTGTCAACAGACTATTGCAATTTCGCTAGTCTTTTTCCCCCCCAAGCAAAATGTGGCTTAAAATCCTTTAAATAAATTAGGAATTCAGGGAAATCTGTATGAATTCAGATGATGAAAGTGATTGTGTTGATCTTGTGCACACTGTAATTTGGAAAAGTCTTATGCAAATACGCCCATCCTCATGTTTTCCCTAATCATACAAGCAGCATACAATTGCATGGAGGAAAAACTGTTTTTTTCTGGCCTGAAACAGCACAACGAACTGAACATAGCCTTTGGCCTAATTTCATGGAACAGATGGAGATAGCACATAGAGAAAATGTGAAACAGAATAGCACAGAAGTCTGAAGGACAGTGCAGAAGTATGCAGAAAGGATCTGTAAAACCCACAATGGTTTTCACATGGTCACAAAGTGATTCACTGCAATCGTTATGCCAATCATGTGATTCTTAAGTGAATCCATCATATCTAATGTGTGTTTTTGTCATTTTCTGCAAACAAGCTTCTTGTCAACAAAGTGGCAGCAATGTTTTAGGATAATAATGATAGCAAATATATGTTATCTCAGAATTGAACTATGGAGACCTTGGTGTTTTCCGAGTGCAATTTTTTGCTTGCAGACATTTCATTACCCAGCTAGATAACATCATCAGTACAAGTGAGTGTGGAGTTTGCTGCCTGTTTATAGCTTTGTCAGTTTTATGGGAGTGTGGTTTTCTCCTTGGTAATTCCTCCATTAGTATATTGTTTTCTGCCTGATTTTTTGGCTAGAGGTAATCTCCACTCATCTGGGTGTTGGCAATGTTCAGTACAATCCTAAAATATTGCATGTATAATTAATTTATATGCAATCTTCAACATATTGTTTCTTAAAAGAGAGGTTTCAAGTCAGAAAAAACACTGCACAGGGATTAATTCCCAACAGCAGTAGCCCTGAAGCTTTTTCATACACTGATTACTAAATATCTAATGAATTAAAGATGAAGAAAATGAAGGGCATCACATAAACATAACAGTATTATTTCTGAAATCCTTTATTAATAAACTGAACTTTGTTTTTAATATTTGTCTTTACCTAGTTATGACAGCATTTTCCAATAACCAATATAACAATGTTTGGGTGTGCTGCTGTTGAAAAACCATGCCAAAACATGGCAGCATTCCAAAATATGGCAGCATTTATTCCATCAAAAGAGGAAGCTTGCCAGAACATTATTTCCAATATTACCATGAAATAATTATCTTTTCAGTTGTCAAAGGCAGGGAGTAGAGCAGACATGTCAAACACATGGCCCGCGGGCCTGGATCCAACCCACCATGTGGTTGCGTCTGGCCCACAGACCTGCTCTGGAAACAGTGAAGGACCAGCCCATGGCACCTTGGCCCAGCCCAGGCCAACCGGGCACTGATCTACAACCTGGTGCCAGCCATCAAAGCCAGAACATGCTCAGCCTTCAATCCATGGGGCAGCAATGGGTACCCCCACCCCACCCCCTGGGCACACATGCAAGTAGTAGCGAGCAGGCAGAGTCCGGTGTCCCTGCTGGCTGTCTTACCTCGAAGACTGACTTCACCCAGGATGCCGGCGCTGGCCATCTCCTGTGCGCACACCCAGGGGGTGGGGCAGAGGCAGTGGGGCAGCTGCTCATTGGTTCCAGGGCTGCCCTGTGGATCTAAGGCTGAGCACGTTCTGGCTTTGATGGATACAACCAGGTTATGAATCAGTGTGCCCCCCCCCTCCCACCAGCACCTCCATGGCGAGGTCAGCACCTTGCTGATCTAGCCTCATAGCCACAAGGCTTCCTTTTCACTGGGGATAGTGACGGCCGGTGGCAGCATGGACACCAGCAGTGCTGGCAATCTCTCCCCTCCCATCATCCCTTCATAAGCACGGAGGAAGGAAAGAGATGAAAATGAAGCAGGGAAGGAGGGGAGGGAGGAAAGAAGCAAGCAAGGAAGGAAAGAAGGGAGGGGTGAGGGAGGGAAGGTTATAATGAGAGGGAGGAAGGGTCTGAGGGAAGTCCTGCCTTAACACTTGGCCACGAGCAGCCCTGCTGCCCTTTCGCCATCCCCTTGTCCCCTCCTCCTGACCTCTCCTGGTGGTCTTCCATCCTATCGCTTAGGATGCTTTGGTTACAAAGCCAGGTCTCCTTGCAGGGAGAGGAAGTGGGCCTCCCTCTCACCCACACATTTTGCCCTCCTGCACACACCATGAACAACTTGGCCAAGGAGAGTGAGCCAATCAGCAGCAGCCTTGAGGAGGAGATAAGCGCAGCCGGGTGCCCCCTTGGGAAAGGCTGGACTGGGTGGTTGCCCTCCACCACCCAGGGCTCTGGGCAGCCTGCATCACTAGGGGTCCTCTGCATAGCCTGAGAGGGACAGCAAGGCTCCTCTGGTGGACAAGGTATAGTGCTTGCCCTGGTTTCGCCTTCCTTGGCTAGAGACAATGGGTCCCCCCCAGCCCCCCACCAGGCCACCATAGGCACCCCCCAACAGAAGCAACGTTGAGCTGGCCACAGCCACCCTGCCACGCCCACCCCCACTATGCCCACCCCAGCCATGCCCACCCTGGCCCTCCAAGGTCCACCACAACCCTGATGCGGCCCTCACTGAAATCGAGTTTGACACCCCTAGAGTAGAGGGAAGGGAATCAAGCTTTTGAAAAAGCACCTTTGAGACAACCATGACCTGGATGACTGAGAATCTCCATAGACAAGCAGCTTCTTTGTTTCTCCCAAAATGACAGAGGATGTATTGGGAGTATCTGCAGGGTATAGGCAAAAAGTTAAGGGAGCAGCTGCAACAGTTGAATTGCACAGGAGTGGAAGATTATTATTATTTTTTGCTTACTAAGACTTTCAACACCATTCTCTCAAGCATCCTTATTGAAAAGCTGACCGACTTGAATTTTCCCCCCTCCATCTGCAATTGGATTAAAGACTTTCTAAGGGACCGGCTACAAACAGTGAGTGTCAGGTCTGTGGACACACCCCCGAAGCTTTGCACGAGGTCGCCACAGGGCTACGTGCTTAGCCCCTACCTGTACTCATTGTACACATACGATTGTGTATCATCCAACCCATCTACTGCGATAATTAAGTTCTCAGATGATACCTCCATAGTGGGCCTTATTACAGGTGGAGATGAAACAGCATACAGGGGGGAGGTACAAAAACTATTCTCATGGTGTCTTAACAAACTACGTGCACCTGAACATTGGCAAGACGAAAGAGATGGTGCTAGACTTCCGGAAGAAAAGAAAGGAACCTGCCCCACTTTACATCGGGGGGGGAGGGGGGGCTGTGTGGAGAGAGTTTCCTCCTTTAAATTCCTGGGAGTCTACCTCTGTGAAGATCTTACCTAGAAAGTCAATACAACCCAGGTGGCCAGAAACAGAGCCTGACTCAGGGTCTTGTGGGAGAACAGGGTAGAACAACGACTAATGACCTTCTTTTACCACTCTCTTACAGAGAGCATCCTCTCGCATTGTACTGTGGTTTGGTATGCTGGCCTGACAGCCGCAGATAGGAAAGTATTATAGAGGGTGGTGAGCAAAGCACAAAACATTGTGGGCTGTCCCCTGACACCACTGGATGACATCGCCAGGGCTCGCTGCCTTGGAAGAGTAAGGAAAATTCTCAGGGACGACTCACATCCTGGTCAGTATCTCTTTATTCTCCTACCATCAGGTAGGAGATATAGGAGTATAGCCAGCCTTACCAACATGCTGAAGAACAGCTTCTATCCATGGGCTGTCAGGCTCTTGAATGGGAAATAACTATGTATGATTGACTTGCAAGGCCGGTGTGTTGTGCAATTAGCTCACATGGTGTAACAAGATGGTAGGTTTGTTGCCACTGTGAGTTGTTGGGGGGCACGAAGGGAGGCTCAGGCAATCTCAACGTATACATGATTGTACTTTGAGAATAAATGTTCATTCATTCATTTCAGAAGAAACCCCAATAATTCTGCTAGAATGACAACATTTTCAAAGAGGCCAAGGAATCCAAGCAACAATATTAGATCACAGGGATGCTTAATGCCTGTAGTAACACCACACACTACAAAATTTAAATAAAATGAGCCCTTTAACTGACAGGTTTATAATGTTTTTTTAATATCAGGTCCTCCTCTTGAAAGTTGCTGAAAATTTATTGTTTGGTAGAAGTTTTTTGAGTGATAACTACACCTCAGAAGTGCTCCACTTTTGAAACCAAAGATGAACTTTTAATCAGAACCAATAAAAGATTAAAGGATTGGATGATTTAATAGGGATGCAATAGGAAAAGAAGTTTTAGAAGTCTCTGGTGCACAAATGCTCTTAGATTGAAGACTGAATGTGCATTTTTGAAACAGCAGCAAAGACTCTTCTAATTCTCCAAGTCTTTCAGAAGCATTCAAATAGAACTTCTTCCAGGGAGCCATGAAGGCAGCAACACTAAATTTAAAAAGAGCAATCATTATGTCAGTTCATTATTCTTGTATTTGGCCCATGGTTGGACAGACTAACATAGCCTTTCCCATTCTGCTGGGATTTCCTAGCTATAATTCTTTACCACAATTTTCAGGAATCCTCAAGAAAACAGAAAACTAGGGCTATAAGGTACATATAGTAAGTGATATCAAGCAATATAAGCTTTTCAGACCTAGGTAAACCACAACATGTCTTGCACTTGTCAAAGACAAAGAACCTCATTACTGTTGCAAATCACCCAAAATCCACATCTCAGGTACATTTTTGTCTCTGAAAAAGAAAGAATAAACAAACCAGTTACTATTAACAGTCAATTCCCAAGTTATTTAATGCACTTTTTGGAAATGCTCAGCCAATTCCTCTAATTGTTTCTATTCACAGGTACTTTTTAGTGTTTAAAGAATTGACTGAAGCACTAAAAATCCTCTGCTATGATGTTGATGGAGCCAAAGAAGGCTGTCACTATTTCATGTCAGTTTGACTTTTCTGAGCATATGTAGTGGAAAATGGAGCACACAATTACCACTGTTCCTTTCTCCTGCTGTGAGAATTGCTAAAAGTGCATACCTTTATTTATAGTAAAATGTAAATTACAAGTACCATAGCTAGTTAGCCCAAATAAATTGTAGCAAACAGGGAGAGAAACTTTAACCCTTTCCTCAGATTTTGGTCAGATTTTGGTATGATAATCCTAATCCATGTACATATGCATTTAAACTGTTTCTTTTAAGCTACAAATTTAGCTTATTTAGCAAATTTAGGTAAAGGTAAAGGTTCCCCCACACATGTGTGCTAGTCGTTTCCAACTCTAGGGGCCAGTGCTCATCTCCGTTTCAAAGCCAAAGGGCCAGCATTTGTCCGAGGAGGTCTCCGTGGTCATGTGGATGGCATGACTAGACACCAAAGGGGCATGGAATGCTGTTACCTTCCCACCACAGTGGTCCCTATTTTTCTACTTGCATTTTTACGTGCTTTCGAACTGCTAGGTTGGCAGAAGCTGGGACGAGTAACAGGCGCTCACTCTGCTACGCGGCACTCGGGATTCGACCCACCAAACTGCCAATCTTCTGATTGACAAGCTCAGTGTCCTAACCCACTGAGCCACCGCGTCCCTTTAGCAAATTTAGCAAGTGCTAATAATGAACTTCACTTTTTTGATCCAGGTTTCACCTGCAGGTGTTTGGAAGCTATTCTTAAATGCTTAAAAGTAAACCAGGTATTGTACCTCTCTCACCCAATCCCCAATCAGTTCACAGCCTTCTTCTTATATGAGAAGTAGGAAGATAGGTGGTGGGGATATCAAGAATTTTGTCTGTGCATAGAATTTTAGAAAAACTATGCTAGGTGAAAGAGAATATGCGGTTATGATCAGGCGTGTTGCATGTTTCATTGCTAAGGATGCATGCAGTGGAAGAATGGCATGAGATTGGTGAGGTCAAACCCACAACACTTTGGAGCAAACCAAGGTTTCCTCAAATTGACAACACATGCATGGTGAAGTAATTACACAAATCCCACTTTACATACTTGCCTTCCAATGTCTGATACAAACATGTTAATCAAGATTTTAGTGACATGAAGCACATTTAAATCTGGAGTTGGATAGCCCCAGTATTTCATAAACTATACCTTCTCAATTTGAACAAGCAGGATAGAGAGGGTATAGTTTATTAAATATTAAGACTACCCTTGTTCAGAGTAAATGTAAATAGTTAAACTATTACTTTAATTGTTTATATGATAGTTTACATTCTGTTAAGTCTCCTTTCTTTGGTATATAGCCATTCCTAATTTAGCAGCTATCTCATTTGCAAATACAATGGTAATAAATTTAAAAAATCATTTTCTAAACAATGCTCACTCTAAAAGTACAATTACTCATAAACACATGTGCTTTCATACCAAGCAAGGATAGCCGTGTTGGTATCATGATGCATTTTTCATTCTGTATCCATGGAGAAATATTACTTATTTTGCATTGACCTTAATGACAAGTTAGATTGCCTATTCCGGTTACAGTGTAATTAAGAGGTAAAGATACCAACCCACTGAGCTAAACTCCAAGTGGCTACATGATTTTATCCATGCAATTTTATCGACACAGTATAAAACAGCTTTGCCATTGCCTTTTTCTACACATTGTCCAACTTCCTAGTTTATTCCACAGCTCTGGAATTCCATCCAAGTACTAACTAGGTTTTAACTTCTCCTTTCTTCCCCTCCTTATCTTCTTGGCTGTTCTCTTCTGGATTTGCTCATATTCTTGATATTGTCTGACCAGTGCACAATACAGACAACTCCTCTTGAACCTGACACTATACTGTACTTCTGTTGATACAATCCATGACTACATCTTTCTCTCTCTTTCATAGCTGTGTCATATTGCATGCACATGTTCATCTTATAGTCCAGCAATACACCCAGATACTTTGTGCACTGTTGCATAGTATACCCATTCATTCCAATATTCATTATTGTTTCTTCTGACCCAACTGTAAAATTTTGCATTTGTTCCAGTTAAAATTCATCTTACAGTTTTCCAGCTTGTCAAGATTCTTGTCAAGGTCTGGAATCTAGCTGTCTAAAGTGTTTGCTATCCTCTCTAGCTTTGGATAATCCTATTTTCTAAACTGCCATCCAAGTCAATTATATATTTAACAACTCTGGCAACAAATGGGGAAAATCTCACTTAACAAATGTTTTGCTTAGCAACATAAATTTTGGACTCAATTGTGGTCATAAGTCAAGGACTACCTGTACTAGAAGAGAGCCCTTTGATACTTTTTTTGCATCTTGACACAGCATGATTTATATATCCTGTTGACTACAACTGTTCAGCTCTGTATCCATCCAGTCATAACACCGTTTAGCTCATATTCTGTCATTAACTCTCAAAGGCAATGTACACTACATGCACCACATTCCCATGACCAACTCTATTAGAAAAGGAGATCAGGCTGGTCTGACATGGTTTATTCTTAATAAATTCATCCTGACTCCTATTGTGTGATAACCAGCTTTACGACTGTTCCATTTAGCAACTGTTTGAAGTTATAAAGGCATCGAAAAAGTAACTTATGTAAGTCTTCCCACTTACAACCATTGCTACAACCCTGTGGTCACATGACTGATAGTCAGGCACTTTGCAACCAGCAGTCATGGATGACCATTGTGACACTCTGTAGTCACATGATCATCATTGGTGTGCTTCACAGCCAGCTTTCAACAAGCCGAGTCAATAGAAAGGCTGACTGTGAAATTGCAAGTCATAGTCATGTGGTGTCTTGCTTAATAACCATGTTGCTTAGCAATGGAATGCCAGTCTTAATTGTGGTCATTAAGTGAAGATTACATTTGCAGGTCTGTAAAGCAAAGGAAAGCTAAAGCAAGATCATGAGCACAGTTTCAGTTTCATTTAGCTACAACTTCACGTAATGACCAAGTTGTTGGTCTCAGTCATGGTCACTGAACAAGGAACACCTGTATCTCTTTACAACCTATTTTAAGTTCTTTGATAAAAGTTAACTTAATGTCTTTTTTTAACTATTAACCAATGACTGTTCCTCTCCATATTCCATATAGTTATCCTAGCATTACACAATCTTGAATCTAACCTTTAGGTCCTAACCTAAGGATCTAAATTCTATAGCTATTTAAACCATTGATAGCATATTGTCATGGTTATAAAATTCCACACTTCAAAAAAATCATCAGAGAATCACATACTAAAGGTATGGGTATGTGTATGTGTGTACCTTTGAGTCAGTGTTGGTTCTGTGCAACTTCCTGGACAAGTCTCTGCATTTTTCTGGGCCAAGTTTTTCACAAGTAGTTTACCATTGCCTACTTCCTAAGGCTGAGAAAGTGACTGGCCCAAAGTCACCCGGCTGGCTTCATGCCTAAAATGAGATTAGAACACAGTCTCCCATTTTTTAGTCTGATGCCCTAGCCGTTTCTCCGAACAGGCTTTCTAGTATTACTAACACTGTTACTAACAACTGCATATTCTACTGCATGAAATAGAATATCAGATCTGCTTAATATTAGTCAGCATGAATTCTAAATCTGACAAATATGCCAAGCTCTGCTTCAATTGACATTTCTTTTTTTTATACAAGTTTTATTATTTTTTAAATTTTACATCCAGGTATTTATGAAGCAATACGGTGGTTGAGTAGTTAAAATTAAACAATAGCAAATAACAAAATCATTTGTAGATAGCTCAAATTACATCAACAAAAGTTCCCTCTCCGATTCCTTTAGTTATAATAACATAGTCAAATTAATCAAATTAATACATTTCTAATTGTAACACAGTCAGTTAGAACAGTTTTCAATATATTTTCACTTATACATATCCATGTCCTGTTTTTGAGTTTTACCTAATTGCAATGGAATATTCCAAAGTAGCCTATAATATATAAAAGAAAACTTAATTTTCAGATAGCCCACATTTCCCTTATTTCATTATATAGTAATTATCCTGTCTAAAATACATACATTGTTCATTTTGGTGCATTCTTATTTTATATAAGTTTATTCTGTTTAACATCTTAATAGTATACCGTAAATCAATTCTAATAGTTAAGGTTTCTTTCCCTTAAAAGTCTAAAAGTTAAGTATAAAATCAGTATGTATCTTTTAAAGATTCCCCCCTAGCCCATTAAGAAAAATTTTAAGTTCTATCATTGCAACAAATATATTCTATTTATCATCTTAATAGTTCATCAATTACTAAGATAATATCTTTAATTATATCATTGCAAATTCTTTTAATATAATTCAAAGTTATGTTCTGATAGCTAATCTATTTCATTATATAGTAATTATCATATCTGAAATACATACATATTCTATTTGTCATCCTTGCAATTCATCTATAATTAACGAAGTATGTTTTATTGTTGGTGGCTAATCTTCATTCCCTTAAAAATCTAGATCCTAAATGTAAAATCAGTTTATATCTTATAACAGTTCCCCTTGGCCCATTAAATGAAAATTTAAGCTTTATTATTGCAAATGCCAACATTTACAACTCTAGCTTTCTTCTTTCTTATAAGGCCACCTTATTAGGCTGGTTGTGGCTTTGCTCAAGACCACAGATGAGAACTAGATGTTCCTGCTTTGCAGCTGTTCAACAGAACTGTACTTAGACTCATTAATATTATTATAGAGATTAATTAGGATAAAAATAATTACCCAGTCTGGAATTCTGCCATAACATTCTGTGTGCTAACTGAAACACTAATTTTGTTTAGGAAAAAGTGGACTAAGATTTGGCATCAATGGAGTGTCACAGTCAGCAGAATATTCAGTATATTACTTTCTATTACTTTCTAACACATAGGAAGCAGCAGGTGAAGCTAGGCAAAATTACATCAGATACTTGTACAATTAGCACAGGTGCCCCCCCCCCATGGCTGTATGCTTTCTCAGTTACTCTGTTCTCTCTATACCAATGACTGCATCTCAAAGGATCCCTATGTTAAAGTACTGAAGTTTGCAGATGATACAACAGTGATTAGTCTCAAGATGATAGGAAATCTGGATACAGATGGGAAGTTGAACAACTGGCCCTATGGTATGGCCAGAACAATCTTGAACTGAACAGACTCAAAACTGTAGAAATGATAGATTTTATTCTACCACCTCTTACAATACTAGACAACACAGTATAAACAGTAAAGACCTTCAAGTTTCTAGATTCTATAATATCTCAAGACTGAAAATGGACACCTAACATCAAAAAAGCACAACAAAGAATGTTCTTCCTGTGCCAACTCAGAAAGCTCAGACTGCCCAAGAAGCTGCTGACACAGGTCTACAAAGGAATTATTGAATCTGTCATTTGGACCTCTATAGCTGTCTGATTTGACACAGCAATCAAACAAGACAGACACAGACTTCAATGGATAGCTTGAACTGCAAACAAAATAATTGCAACCACCCTGCCTTCCATTGAGGACCTGCATGAGCCAGAAAGAGGGCTGTGAAAATATCTACAAACCCCCTCATATCCTGGACGTAAACTGTTTCAACTTCTTCCCTCAAAATGAGGTTATAGGGCATTGCACACCAGAACAACTAGACACAAGGACAATTTTTCCCCAACTAATTGCCACAACACTGTCTTATGCCCTGGGATGTCAAACCACCTAGTAGAGCTATATTACTATCATCCTTCTCATCTTTCCTATTACCTATTTCCTTAGCTTCTTATGAATATAACTTTGTTGTAGTCTTTCTTGTTTGTATCTTATGATTTATGTTGATTGCTTATTTAGTTCCTATTATTATCACTGAATGTTGTATCTTATGATTTATGATTGTATTTTATGATCATGATTTATCACTTGTTGCTTGGATGTACATTGAGGGCTTATTTACCAGAGACAAATTCCTTATGTGTCCAATCACACTTGGCCAATAAAGAATTCCATTCTATTCTTGCCTGCTTGATTTGGGCCATTAAAAAGATAGATAGATAGATAGATAGATAGATAGATAGATAGATAGATAGATAGATAGATAGATGATAGATAGATAGATAGATAGATAGATAGAAAGATGAGAGAGAGAGAGAGAGAATCATCTATTATACAATACATTGTTTATGTAAGCTATTTTATTCTGCATTATGTCTTATCCTACAGGAGGAACAATTGCTCTTTTTCTAATGTTGATGGTTATTTCCTGACGTAGCTGCAAAGAAGAAAACAAACAGCAGGTGTTTATATCTGGTGAATACAGAAAAGCTGCCATTTCTCATCATATATTGTGGTAGGCTAATCTGTGACTCTTAAAAGAAAGAGCTGAATCATTAAGCAAGCAAACATTCTATTTTCCCTAATTCATGCACTCAATTCTGCAAATAGATGTACTAGGCAACAAAATTTTCCATGGTGAAATATAGCTATGGAGCTAAATAAATGAGTCAGAAGTATTACACATTAATTGAAGCATCAAGGTTAAACTTGGTAAAGGACAGGGTAAGTTGGTTCAATTTAATGGAGCTAATGTGAGCAGTTTCCTCTTCCGGTTAATTAAATGATACTTATTCATGAAAAACATTTGAAAAAAGCTTTGATCAAAGGAGAAAGAATAGTCCACTGCCAATTCTTGTGTTTGGACCAGGGAAAGTCACCATATTCTGGTATTCACCCAAGATCAACAAATCAGAAAATACACCTTCAAGAAATGAGAAATCGAGAGACCTGAGGCCATTCCTTTTCTATTTACATCCAGTGCTAGATATCTCAGTAACATTCCAAGGACTCACAAAATAGAACTGAGCCTCTATTGAAGAAATTTCAACCAGTCAGAAAAATGGAGTTCTGGCTAAAAGACCTACTTATGGCTTCTACTTGGAAGGAGGATTCCGGAACAAATTCAAGCTATGACAAACCTACTCGTCCCTAAAGATATGCATGTTGGAATGAAAGCCAGATATTTGAGATGGCTACCCACACCTCTGAGCTGTCACTGGACTATCAATTAATCTCTAGACGTTTTCTGTGGGTCTCCCCCACCAAATGTTTTTTTTAACCTGACAATTGTAGTTTTGCATGACTAACTAGAACTTTTGATTAAAATCTTCCATATTCTTTCTGCACAAGATATAAACCTGGATTCTCACATATAATTATTAATCCTATCAATGTGGACTGTGCAGTTCATATTGAGATATAAAGGAAAATGGGGCCACACACAACTTCATCCCTTTCTGAAATGTCAGCATTCAAATCTTCCAAGAAAATATATAAACAGGAAAAGGTTCATTTTAAAGCATTAATAGAGGACAAATAGTCTATTTTTTAGCAAAAGTTGTATAATTTTCTATTACCCTACATTACCTGTCCTGTTGTTTTGAAAAGCACAAAGAACCTTATGTGTGCACAGATTTGTAAGGCAGCTAAGTACAAGTAGGTGGTGATTTGAGTAGGAACATTTTTTCTTTCTCAATTGTGCTCTTTTGCCATGCATAACAGTTTTTTCACAACTATACTGAAGGAAATATATATATTTTAATATTTAGCATTAATATTATGTAATACAAAAAGTTCTTATCGCCCACTTTGAAATCTATTAAACCTCCATTACAGGTTAAAGCGTAGGAGTTTCTTCTAAATTTTGCATTCAACTTCAAACTATTTTGGCTTATAAATTCCAGTTTAATTATATTATCATGTAAGCAATTTATTTACTGTATGCATCCTTTTAAGGTAGCATTGATTTCATTTTTGGGAAGAACTTGAATTCAGAAAATAATTGACTATAGTTGAGAGACTAAAGGTTGACATCAGTGGCAAAAACCTGGAGAAAATAGATGAATTAATGAATTTGATAGAATGCTTGTTAAAGAGTATGAAATTTTAAGATGTGCAAATGCTGATAGAAAAGTAACAAATAATCTGTGGTCAGATGTAATGAATGAATGTTTGTTGAAAGAACTGACAATGTTTAAGTAAGTGCACTGCTGACTTTGTGTGTGCCAGAAGAAAGATAAAACTAAATTGAATGGGAACAGATTATTTAAGAAGTGTGTTTACTAAAACAAGAAAAGATAGGATGAGAACAGCCATCAGCTGCCTAGCCAAAGTGTTCTGAACAAAAACTACACAGTGGGAGTCTCCATATATATATAGCCTGCAACCATTCTATAGTTTCCTAAGTACAATCAATAGATGATAGAAGTGGGTATTATTTAAAAGGGACAATTAAAAGTAATATTAGATTGGGAAACCTGTAATATTACGATGAAAACAGTTGCTCATAAGCAGAGCTTTTACAATGTGTTAGTAAATGATTGAGGAGCCATAGTGGCAGAAAACACTACCTACATGCAGATGATCTCAAGTTCAATCAGTTAAAAGGTAAGAAAATTTCATTAGACACCACTGAAGACATAGCAGACAACACTGGGCCAAAATGAATAGCCTGATCTCATTCATGGCAGCTACATCTGTTTTTATTGAGCATTAAACACAAACTCTATATATGGCACTTATGTTAAATCTAGTTTTAGATTCTTGCTCCACAGATAAGTTACTACTTTTGCTTGGCTAATGATCTGGAAATGCAACTCAAAAATCGCTGTTTTATTTCATAATACTATTACATTTGCAATGCACATGTTTCTACAATACAGCATGATAACTTTCTATAAAATTACTCTAGCTAAAACAAATCATATGGCACCTTGAAATCATTGCAGGAATTAGAAACCCAGAACAGAAAGTAGTATTTCTGCTAAAGCTATTCATGCAATTATGTCCATAATATTATAATAAGAACAAGAAATAGTGGATATGGAAGTAAAAAATTATGACAAGTCATATTATACACACAGAGGCACACACAAGTCTTACAAAACACTACTGTAAATACCAAAACATTTATAGAACACTAATTGAAATCTACTTTATTCATTTCATCAGAACAAGAAAAAAATTGAACTAATACTTAATAATATGGTAAAAGAGACGGAGGTGGGAAGATCCGCTTTGAAATGGCAACAGTGACTCTAACTTATGGGATTATATTTTTTTATTATTATTTTAATCCCATTTATATCCCGCCCTTCTCCGAAGACTCAGGGCGGCTTACAATTTAAGCACAAACCAATGTGCTTAGCAATAGCCTTCATTCTATGTATATGCCTGCTTATTAGGGCTTTCACACACACCCCAAGCGGCATTATTACAAAGTCAGCTTAATTGCCCCCAACAATCTGGGTCCTCATTTTACCTACCTCGGAAGGATGGAAGGCTGAGTCAACCTTGAGCCTGGTGGGACTCGAACCTGCACTAATTGCAGGCAGCTGGTGTTACTTAAGGAGGCACACTCAAAACAGAAATTCTTTGAGGACCTAGAATATTTTGGATGAAGAAGGAAAGAGGGACTCTACTTGCTGAAAATATGGTGTGTAATTTAAGAAACTCTAGAAAAAAGTAGACAACATGAGCTACTGAGAGGTACATCACAGCTCACAGTCGCTGGTGAAATGTCAGGACAAAAGAGAACTAGATCACCATCATTCGGCCTGAAAGTTCATCATTGCTTCAGCGAGAAAGAGATCTGACTATCTAATAACATATGAACAGAAGAAGTGATCCTGTAAGCTTTTTCTTAGATGATCTCTTTCTTATGCATCCTATAAAGAGAACCAGCAATTTTTAAGAATCTTAATTTCATGACTTCTTCAGGATGGGGAAAAATATGAGCACAAATCCTAAGGGAGGCTATTTCTTGCACTGAAGGTGGCCAATGAGATTCTGTCGTTCTGTGAAACTCACAGGAAGAGATGGTAACAATGCAGATGAGGAAGAAGGTGGCTCCTATTTTCTCTTCCAGTTCATATACCATGTAAGTGTATACTGTTTATGTCCAATGATGTTAAAGAAGAGCCAAACGTGCAGTGTTGAATTATTATTATTCCTGAAAAATTATCTTTAAACTGTAACAGAGCTTTTTTTTTACAGTTTCTGAGAATATTGTAGCAAAGATTCTTGCCAATTGCTGCCTTAAATTCAGAACTGCCTTCTTGTTACACAAATGAGATGATACTGATTATTGTTGTTAGATGCAGATGATACTATATGCTGTTCCACCAGAAAAAAGGATTCTTTATCTTTTTCAATCTGACAGACTGACTACCTCCCCCTGTTCAATCAGCTTCCTACTTTCTTTTTCCCCTCTGCAATACAAAGCCTTTTTTCTGGAATTATTTTTCTAGAAACTTGCTCTTCTCTGCTCCTACAGCTCATTTGCTCCCTTGAATGCCCTCTCAAGGATTGAACAATCAGGGGCAGCTTAAGACTTCTAGCTAGTCACCTACATTTTTCCACATGTCTATCAATATTAAGTTTGCCAGATATCTGAACAAGCAAAAGAGGACAGCAACAATTGGAAAAGAGGACAACTGGAGCAGGTGGGTGGCAAGGAGGACATACTAATAGTTTAACTTTCTTAGCATCTGTAACAAAAATTACACTGAAAAAGTATTTTAAAAAATTACTTAGGCCTACATCTATGGAGATTCTCAGTCATCCAGGTCATAGTTATCTCAAAGATGCTTTTTCATGAGGCAACTGGACTTCCTTGTTTTTCTTTGAAGATGTATCGCTTCTCATCCAAGAAGCTCTTCAGCTCTGACTAGATCAGACATGTCAAACACAAGGCCCGGGGGCCGGATCCGGCCCATGAAGTGGTTTCATATGGCCCGCGAAGCCATCCTGGAAACAGTGAGGGAACGGCCCCCACTGCCTTGGCCCAGAGACCCTCCTTCTACCAGAGACCCTCAGATCTGTCCCACTCCTGCCCAGGCCCCCATAGGCACCCTTGATGTGGCCGATGTAGAGCTGGCCATGCCCACCCAGTAGGCCATACGCACTCTAGCCACACCCACCCAGTAGGCCACGCCCACCCTGGCCATACCCACCCCGCCCCTTGAGGGCAACCGCAATGCTGATGCGGCCCTCTATGAAATTGAGTTTGACACCCCTGGACTAGATGATGGGGAATGAAAGGATTTATATTCCTTGCAGACAGGTGTTCATTTGCATTCTTTTAGCGAGTTGTTAGTGCTACCTGGAAGCTTATCTGTGTCTTCAGGGTCACCTGAGTAATGCAAATGGGTGTGGAGCCTTCTTGGAACTGTTGAAAGGACTGTATTATAGACTGGAGATAGATGATGTCGGATACCTCCCCCTCTGTTGAGAGAGGGCTGTTCTGGGAGTTGAAGTCCACGAGTCATAAAAGAACCAAGGTTGCCTACCCCTGGTCTAGCCTCTTTTTAAAAAACTCCAGTGATGGAGCGGCCAAACAATATATAGTAAAAAAGCCAGACAATATTTCATTTTAAAGCTATGCCTACCAAATGGAAGACATGAGAACAAAAAAGGAAGATATGTCCTTCCTTTGCCCGATGCCTGGAAACCCTAATCAATACTGTATGGCCCGTAATCTGAAATAGCCCATCTTCTTCAAAAAGGCAATCTAGTGTTGAGTCTAGAACCAGCCTCAATCACTCTGTGTTTGTCAGTCTCATGGTGATTATCTAATTTTTATCAAAAGACTAGAACATCTTTGAGAAAAAGCAGCGCAGTGAAAATTAGCAGTGGGAATCTGTTTCTTTGAGAAACTGTTTTGTGAAGTAGGAGGTGTTTTAACCACTGAGCAACTAATCCATACCAAGTCTTCTCAACAAGGTCGCAACTCTCTTTCTGTGGCATCCTAATTAAACATTTCAGAGGAAGCGCGGCTCTGTATTGCACCCACCACACTTCATTTTAACAAGCATTACCTTAAATTATTAATAAAACACAAATGTCAAACTATTATAATACAGATAAAAAGTTTCGAAATGTATTTACGGCTTCTAGCTGAAAAAACATTTCCTTTTGTTATTTAGAGAAAAAAAATCAAATTGTTCGGATGAAGATTGTTTTAATAGCTTAACTTTTACCTTGGTCACAAGGCTATTAACAGCTACTGAAAATCCCTGGGTAGACATTTACATTTTCATGGCAAAGCAATACAACAATTCCATTAGTAACCTAAGAGCTAGCCTCCTCAGTTTGGTTTGCAAATTTCTTTCCTAAAGTAATGATGCCCATAATACATTTGGAGAAAACATGTCCAGAAAAAAAAGAGCCAAAATGAACAAAACACAAAACTGGAGATAAATACTTAATTTCATTACATATGTTGATAGGATTTTAATAAACATATGATGTTATCTTACACTGAGTCATAGAGAGTTCTTCCTCTAAGTTAAAATTAACTTTGCTTTCCAATAGAGCTTTGGGAAAGAGGCTTATTTTTTAATTTATGTATGAAATTTATACCCCACGCAAAGTCCTGGAGGAATATAAAAAAAAGGTAAAGGTTCCCCCGCACATGCGTGCTAGTCGTTTCCGACTCTAGGGGCCGGTGCTCATCTCCGTTTCAAAGCCGAAGAGCCAGCACTTGTCCGAGGACGTCTCCATGGTCACGTGGCCGGCATGACTAGACGCCAAAGACGCACGGAACGCTGTTACCTTCCCACTGTAGTGGTTCCTATTTTTCTACTTGCATTTTTACGTGCTTTTGAACTGCTAGGTTGGCAGAAGCTTGGACGAGTAACAGGTGCTCACTCTGTTATGTGGCACTCGGGATTCGACCCGCCAAACTGCCAACCTACTGATCGACAAGCTCAGCGTCCTAACCCACTGAGCCACCGCGTCCCTTTTGCAGGAATATATCAGGTTGTAAATATGTCAGATAGATACATTTTTCATCCCACTCTGGATATGCCAGAGATCAAATCAGGGACTTTCTGCATTCAAGGAAAATCCCTTCATTTTATTTTGATACACACACACACACACACACACACACACACAATGAAATTCAGGCCATTCAAAATATATTCCAGCCATATGCAAGTGCACATCTTTATTAATTTTAGGGCTTTTTTCTGCATAATAGCCCAAATATTTATTGTATGACTATGTTATTTTTAAAAATAACTGAAATTCATTGTTACAAGCCAGTCACAAAGAAATACAATATAATACAGGAACAAGCTCATTGCTTATTCTCTCTAATGGCACCCATTTTTTCCATCACCCCAAACAGTAAGAACTAAACGCTCCACTGAAAATCATTCTCCATAAAGTATTATTTGCATTTGCCTTCTTGCTGAGATGAATCAGCAGAGATTACATTTTCTATATCATAATACATCAATAAATTATATATATTAAATAAAATCCCTGGTGACTTAATAATACCCAGATATGCCAAGCCATTCATTTTTCATTTGGAATAATAGTCTTGCTGCAAGGGCAAAGATGCATTTTGATAGCTGTACTTAAAAGAAACAATTTATGCCTTAGGAAACATAATGATTTCCTTTGATGATTGATCATAGCATGGCATGACGGTCTATAATAATATTACTGAATAAATGGCTGGATTCTGACTGGCTGACCTTTACCTTTGAAGACTAAATGGGATCTAGTAATTAAACTGTCAGGCTAACATTAAAGTGGCAAAACTTTAGGGCTCTGGTCCCAAAGGTGCTTTTCCGAAAGAGCTTCTTCAGATATTTTTGAAGTAAAAGGAAACCAAAACAAACTAGTACATACAGCACCCAATGGCATCAGAAAATGTCTATCACGGCCTTCACTTCTATTTCTTCCAATATCTGTCTTTTTATCTGAGGAAGATAAATTGTTTGTCTTTGACCAAAAATGGATGAAACCAAAAAAGGGGAAGGATATGAAAAGGTCTTGTTGTAGAGTAAAATAAAAGGCCATTTCTACCTTACTTGAAAAGGAAGAGGATAGTAACAATTCACACAAGATGTCTATGACTCTCAATACATTGGTTGCGGTAGCAACTAGTGTGGAATTTGAATTTTCCTCTTGCTGTACTGAAACACCCACAAAAAAAGCTTTATTTCTGTCCTTAGAATAAATATACTTGATTACTGGTGGATGTCTAGAAAACTAGGCTATAGAAATATAGTTTCTTTATTAGATGTCATCTTGGTTTATAGATATCATCTTGGTTATTCATTATGAATAATTTCAGAATATTTACTAAAATAGAGTTGTAAAGCAAGATGTCTACAATTCAATCCTATGTATTTCTCTTAGGATGAAATGCCTATAGTCTGTAAGCTTGGTGTCCCTTCAGAAAAAAAAAGTTACAGGCAAAAAGGTATAATGCAATGAGATTCCAGAGTAAGCATGGATTGTTTACCAGCTTTAATCATCGTCTCCTGGAACTTAATGGAAGGTAGATAGATAGATAGATAGATAGATAGATAGATAGATAGATAGATAGATAGATAGATAGTCAATCAGTGACTGTATGGATTACATGACTATGTACTTTTCTTAGCAGCAATACAAGTGCTTTTTTCTGGATTATTATTATTTTTTGTATGTACAGATTTGAGGATTCCTGCTGGTCCCCCATCTGGTTACTGACTTGATCTGACTTAGCTTAGCTTTTTCAAAGTCGATGTAAACTACATGTTGCCACAAGTTGCGCTGAAGGACTTGTTATCTAGCTCAGAATATTATACTATAGTTACTCAGTAATTAGCCACAAAGTAAGATTTGCCCTTAGAGAATTCCCCAGAATCCTCAAAATGAGTTGTCCCTCAGATGTATGCCGATATTTCCCTTCATTTGTCCTACTCAGGGCCTAATGGAGGAGAGCAAGGGCCACAGGGACTAAGTGAAATACCTCTACTCATTTTAAGTCCTCACATCATTAAACAAAAGATTGTACAGGCTATATAATGAACACATCTCTCCAATGTTTTCAAAATACTTCCCTGATTGTCACTTAATCCAGGGATAGACAATCCATGTGGATTCCATTTGGCCTCTCAAGACCTCTGTGGCTCTCTCCAGCCTATCTCTGGAATGATGAGGTCAACATTTTTAGCCTTTGGGTTATGTAGCATTTTGGCAAGTTTGCTTGCATGCTCTATAAAAATTACTAGGCATCAAGTTATGGAACTTATGGAAACTATCCATATTTCATGTGATAAGAGTTTATTTCTGCATCTCCTCTCTTTTCATTGTAGCAAAATCAGCCTATAGCAGACATATCAAACTCGTGACATCACGTGACGTCGCGCAACGTATCGAAGCCTTTTTGCCATTGCAGGCAATGGGGTGGGCGCAACTTCTGGATGAAGCGTCCAGCCTGCGGGCCAGCAGTTTGACACCCCTAGCCTATAGTAACAGTATACTGTAACTAATAACATACTTTGTGTAGAAAAAGTTGAAAAAATTATGAATGATTCATGAGTATATGTAAAAGTGAAGAGTAAGTCTATCATAAAATATAACCCATCACTTTACTTTTATAAAACATTAATTTAAAAATGTCTTGTTTTACAACAATATAGAGCAAATAGAACCTATTTGTGGTTTGTAGGAATCACAATCAAGTGTTAAAATGTCTTGAGTATACAAATAGAAGATTTCATGAAGTATCTATGGATGAGATTGTTGTGAACAAGCTGTTGAACTGGGATCCTACTTGAATTACACTACTGTTGACAGATCCTGGAGATAGATTCCTTTGCTAGCCAAATACTGTTGCTAGGGGAACTTAATCTCCAAGTCCAGGAACATGTTGCTATAGGAACTAATTGTCTGACATCAGGTGAGACTTTTCTGGAATAAGGAAACCATTTGGGAAAAGCTGTCTAGGTGTGAAAACGAGAAACAAGTTCTAATTTTGGGAGATTAAAAACAGAATCTTGGATTCTTTGGGCATGGCAGAAACTATGGCAAAAAGAAAAATACATGCTTCCCATAGCAGTCTTATAACATTCAACTACATTCTACTTATTTTTCTGAATAAGTCAAAGTTCCAGAGAAGCAGATGTTAGATCTAGATGAAAGTATATATGAGCCACCAGGTAGAACATTTAGTCAGTCTTGCCAGTGTGGCACCTTTGATAAATTTTGGACTGTAACAGCTAATTCCAGCCATTATGGCCAAAAGCCTTCCTGACCAAAATTCTTGGAATTGTGGTCCAACACAACTAGAAAGCACCAGCCTGGAGAAATCTAGCTTAAGCTGTAGCCCTGCATTTTATTTAAATAGTGGTTTTCTTCCAAACTGAAGAGTTATCTGGATCAAGATGACCAAGATCAAGATGAATAGCAAAAAAAGAGGGCAGCGATAGGTGAAATCTCTTGGAAGCAAAAACGTGAGTTGGCATTGGGTAAAACTGCAAACATTTGGATTGCAGCATTTAATGTGTTTGTAGACCTTCATTTCACCAAACTAGAGAAATAATAAAGCACAAAATTCATTGAAGCATGCTTTTCTTGTCTCTCACACACACAAACCTGCATTTTATTGTTTATCTGTGAAATAACAAAGTATGAATCATATGTGTGTTCATAAATTATGACCTGGACCAATTTATACATTTTTGATAATTACATAAATGAAGTAAACTAATATATATATCAAAGGGGACGCAGTGGCTCAGTGGGTTAGGATGCTGAGCTTGTCAATCAGAAGGTCGGCAGTTTGGCGGATCAAATCCCGAGTGCCACATAACAGAGTGAACGCCTGTTACTCGTCCCAGCTTCTGCCAACCTAGCAGTTCGAAAGCACGTAAAAATGCAAGTAGAAAAATAGGGACCACTACGGTGGGAAGGTAACAGCGTTCCATGTGCCTTTGGCGTCTAGTCATGCCAGCCACATGACCACAGAGACGTCCTCGGACAAGCGCTGGCTCTTTGGCTTTGAAACGGAGATGAGCACCGGCCCCTAGAGTCAGAAACGACTAGCACGCATGTGCGGGGGAACCTTTACCTTTTTAATATATATCATGATATTTGCATCACTTATGTTTTGACATAATTATAAAAATGATACAAATCATTTTATGGTAGCAAACAGCAATCATGTGACTCAGGGAAGCTGCCACCATTATGAATACCAAATGTTGCCAAATATACACATTTTGATCACAGCAGTGTGGGGATGCTGTGATGGTCATAAGTCACTTTTTTCAGTGCCATCATAACTTATAACAGTCACTAAATGAATGGTCATACATTGAGGATTATATATGATTTATGACAAAATAATTAAAGCCCTGAAGAGTGAACCATTTATCTGAGTGTGCAGGCTCTTTTTCCCTTCCGGGATCCAGAGTTTTTGTGCTGCCTGGGAAGCAGGATTAAAACAGTCCCACCCTAGAGTTTGTTTTAGAAAAGGGAATTGAAAGCAAGCCTGGGAGTGGTGGATCATGAAAGGAGTCGAGGCAGAAAAACAGCAGCCATGTGCAAAGAAGAAACCTTCAATCTAAAGAGAAGCATCTCAATGGCACTCTTAGAAGAGTGCAAGAGACAATTGCATTTTGTGGAAGTTTGAGATTGACTGAGAGGCAGAGCTGAGAGACGGCGGAGGAAAAGAGACCGATCAGAGTTTGCAGGTCCAAGCCTGCAAATCAAAAACCAAAGCCTACCGTGTGCAGCAGCCTCAAGGCAGAGTTGCATAAATCAACTCCAGAAACAGCTGGAGTTGCGAGTGCTGGGGTGGGGAGGAGATCAAAGGCCATTTGCAAATCTATAGAGGAGCGAAAAGGTTTTTTGCATGCATGCATATGGACTGAGATTGGCTACAAGAGCTGAAGGGAAAAAAAGATTTAAAAGCTAAAGATTTAAAATCAGAAAACATGACACTACAAACATAGGAATAGGAACACAGTGATAGAAACCCATAGAAACAGTTTGAAGCTTATAGTAACAGAATAAGGTAGTTAAGAAAATAAAAGCATAGAATTAGCATTTAGCTTAGAAATAAGGAATAGGAATTTAATTCTACACAATAAACATTTTGGGATGGGAAAAACAAATGCAGTCTTTGGACTGTGTTCTATACCATATAAGAAAAACCTTAATAAGTCCAATTATTGGGAAGTTATATGTTTCTAAATAAAACAATTCATATGATAAAATGGCATGTTGAAGAATATAGTTTTCCACAGTTGGCCACCTTAAGTTGATAAGTTGAACACGGCACAGCACACTTCTCTGTGTTTATAATTCTATATTTTCCTCTTGTAGAGGGGAGAATCTTAAACTCATGGTCATGAGGACATAGGATTCCCTGTTTCTCCCCTTAACTTTATTCACCCCCCTCTCCCTTTTTACATCTCTTCAGACTCTCTTTTACCCAACAGCAGAAAACTGGCAGCACAGATTGGAAGCACAGAAAAGGTCCAGCAGGCTTCTCCTCAACTGAATGGCAACCCTGTTGGGTGCCTTGTTGACCTCTAGAACAGGGCATTGGAGAGGAAATTGTGACCAGGAGTTCTTTTGCACAGCTTTAGCTTGTGAGCCAATTGCGGCCCTAGCTTGAATAGAATGCACATAAATCATTCATGTCCCTGCCAACTCTAGATAAGATTACTATAATTTACTCTACATGGGGCTGCCACTCAAGCCAGAAACATTGGTTGGACTGGAAAACAGCGACACATGCTAAATGGTCAGATGTGGCAAATGGACAGAATGGCAGCATTAATGTAACTAAGCGTCTCCCAACAGAAACAGCCAGTGTCATTTGATTTTATAAAATGAGAAGTATTCATGTGATGTCCTCTTTATGCTCTTTCCAAGCAGCAACAATATCCACTTCTATTCACATCTTCCACTTCTAATTCATTAAGTGCCTTGGCTAAGACTTTGAGTGGAAGAAGACTAGTGAAAACAAGAAGCCTAGGAAAGTATCAGAAATGAAGCCGCAGCTACTGAATCGTCAGCTCCATTAAGGATTTCGCATATACACATATTTTCCAGATTGCAGCCCACAACAACCAGACCTATTATTAGAAGGCAATCTATTTGCCTGGAAAAGATCTTGTTTCAAGCCACATGGGATGTTGAGCAACAACACTTGTTTACTCCCACTATTAATGACAGTAATATCAACTGTATTTCCAGCGATAGCAGGGATTAAGTTGTATGGGACAACATTCTTCTTATTTGTCACATCAATTGCAAATACTTGCTTTCCTCACCACCCTGAGTTTCTTACGCCTTTAAATTTATCTGTTAACAGCAGGTTTCTCTTCACACCTGCAAGTAATAACCATCCAACATACTTGTCAACTGTTTTTTTAAAAAGTTATAATGACAAATTGGGGGTTTCTTTTGTTTGTTTTAATAATTTAGTTTTAGTACAAAACTCTACTAAGCTGAAATTGGAAGTTGGGAGTGTAACCTAAAATGGAAAACCACTCAATACACAGAATGCCATAATATCCAAAACCAGAACCAATTGTTTTGATTAGAGTCATTATTTCTACAAGAGGATACACTGCCATAGTTGACAAGTTGGCAACCTATGCTTCTCTGTATAAAAAGCAATGGATTAACTTAGGGGAAAGTAATAGCAAGCTGGATCAATCCATCAGAGCTACTATAGAATTCAGTTAAGATTTTCTCCAGTTGGTTAAGATTATCTCTATTTCAAAATTTGCTATTATAATATATTATTAATATTATTGTTCTTGTTGAAATTATAGTTTATTTATTTTATTTATTTATTTTATTTGATTTTTATACCGCCCTTCTCCCGAAGGACTCAGTTTACATTCCTACAAAGTGACCAAAGAAAATTTTTAGGAAGTAAAAAAAAAAAGCTACTTAAAGTACATCCAGAATCAAAAGGGGGAAATATATCCAGAGTTTTTTTCACTATAATCTTGCCAATCATTCTTTGCAGCTTATTCTTTCCACATTGCAGTGGAACAACTTCAGATACTTCAAATACACAACAGAGCATGTTCTGATATATATGTTGACTAAACTAATTACATGGCCAAATGCACCATTAGTTTTACACTGTATATGACTGACGTTATTTTATTGACTATGATATTCGATGAAATTTTAGCTCTGAACATGCTGGTGTCTCAAGCACTGAAGAACACAGAACCTTCCCTACATTGATCAGGCCTTTGCGCCAGGGTTCTCTAGGGATTATCATTTGAAACAGCTCTGGAGAATTTTAGGGTTGCCAGATGAAGGAATTCATGGTACAATGCATGAATAGCATTTACCCTACTGACCTTCCCTACAGGATCAGTGCATCTGTATGACTAAATAGTACGTTATATTACATTAATCTTAATCTTAATTTTTGTTACCAAAAAAAAGCCACGGTTGGGGTTTATGATTCAGAACTGCAAGACAGAAGATAGAATTATAGAAGCAAAGTTTGATTGTGGTAGAATTAAATATGGCCCAGGGAATGAAGAAAGGATAAATAAACCAACATGGAAAAGTTTTCATAAAACATTACTTAGTCTTGGGAACAAAGAATGCATGAGAAAGAAATGAGAATAAGTCTCCTGCCCCTTGATTTTGTTTGGTATAAGATGGTGTAGACAGAAATTCTGAGAGGACTTCATGATTACAACAAAGAGAATCCTCTGCTCCTTTTTGTGGCCTTGCCTACCTCAAAAGGCTGACAGCAGTGAACCATAAGAGGACTTCAGCACAATACCCTTACATCTTTATGTTACGACCATATCCACTCTTCTGGGGAGGCAGGGGAGAAACAGAGAAGTAATGTTCGGTCTCTACAACAGTTTTTCTTACACACAAATCCTTCTTGTGCTAAACCATCTTATCCTTTTCCTGAAGATACAACTTGGATTTTTGGCATGCAAAGTAGACGGTCCACCATTCAGGCCTAGCAACTTCCATTTTTCCTTTTTCTGCTGGTTTTTCTCCTTTCTACTAAATTTATGCCTGCTTGGTAAAGGGAAATGGTTCCTCCTCCTCTTCTTCCTCTCCCCAAGTCTTATTGCACTCAATTATTTATTTTGGTATTTGCCCATGTGTACTAATTTCACATTCTTTATTACTGTTCATTTGGTTTTTGAGAAAAGGAACCCTAGCAAAAGATATTTAAATATGTTGCCTTCCCAACCCATGGTATACAAATGATCTTTCAAAATTCTTCATCAGATCTGTGGGGTGGAAAAATTGGGTAGAAAAAGAAATTATCCAACAATTTCTCAAGGACAGGACTTCACCTTAAGAACCAACAGGAGCACTATTCTGAGAGGGGGGCTAACAATCAGAAAAGTACAAGGGAGAAAAAGTAAAATCCAGTCAGAAGTATCATTTTTAGCAAATCCAGAATGGAAGTTCATAGATTTAAGTAAAGACCTTCTTAGGTTCCATGTATACTTAGGAGAAGAAGAATTGTGAAAGCAGCATTTCAAGGTCCTAAAATAAAATCATTATTTTCTTACAAATAAGTATGTTTCTTATTTCAAGTAGGAATTTCATCTTGCAAATTCCAGTACACAGGGAGCTGATTTATCAGATGTCAAGAAGTAAAAATCTCTTACATTCTTTCCAGGGAGTTCTGTTTTAGAATGATTGAAGATAATTTACTTTAGACATTCTTTTCAGCAATGGAGAGAAGTTTGGAGACATTCTTATGGGTGATGTATAGTGAATCTTTCTGCATTTATTTAATTATAACTTGGGGTGTGCATTAATGCCTTGACTTTTATCTAACCATCTCTCTAGGGTTCTGTAGTCTCTCTGGCTAGCTGTTCCTATTCAGTCTCAAAGGAAGACAACAGATGATTCCTCTTGTCTTTTCTTTTTTTCTCCCCCCCACCCCCCTTTTTCTCCTAAGTATACATGGAACATAGAAGGTCTTTACTTAAATCTATGAACTTCCATACTGCGTTTGCTAAAAATGATACTTCTGACTGGATTTTACTTTTTCTCCCTTGTACTTTTCTGATTGTTAACAGTAAGCATGACTTTTAAACATTCTTCACTTGCACAAATTCAGTACGCCCTAACTTCTGCCACGTCCAACCTTATCCAAGAATACCCTCAAGATGTATAAATGCTATTATATTTACCACCCATTAACTTGGGACAAGTCAGGTGACTGTAGTGATTGGGAACAATGGAGGAATAGAACAGGATTGGGATCAACACTGGAAGCAAAAAAAAATCATGCTGATATATTTATTTATTTATTTATTTATTTATTTATTTATTTATTTATTTATTTATTTATTTATTACATTTTTATACCGCCTTTCTCCCGAAGGACTCAGGGCGGTGTACAGGGCAATAAATACAAAAACAGGATACAAAAGTTAAAAGTGAATTAAATAAATGCCCAAGGTTAAAACAATAGTTAAGATGTATTAAAACCCCAACCCTAACCCATCAGACCAGGTGATTTGGTGATTCCCAGAAAAATGGATAACACATCAAATAACCAGTGGGAAAAGCCTATTGGCTGGATTAACATATCACACTAATTCATAATGTGATTTGTCTCATTTTGGCTCATTGTGTGAATGCAGTCACTGTTAGGTTCAGACAGACGAATGACTCAGTGAGGTTTAACAGTAAGAACGTTTATTAATACACATATGTCAACTGTCAACTGTCAGATAAACTCCGGCTTATATACTCCGACCGTTTGAACTGTATCCAATCCGCAGCCCGGAATTTCCCGCCGTTAAAACATTAACCAATAAATGCACCCAAACTTCCCGCTTCACAGAAACCTTTTGCAATTAAGCTACTGACACAACACCCCTTCCCCCCCAGATGATGTTATTTGTTGACGTAATCTCTCAAGTATTTTGGGGGCTTATGGACCCTTGATGGGTATCTATTGGACTTGCAACTTACATCATTGTTAACAGACTGGCTGATTGTTATGGGCCTAGAATTTTGGGACACTGACTCTGATGATTCTCTAATAACTGATTGTTGTTGCTGTTGTTGTTGTTGTTGATGATGTTGTACAGGCACTGCTGGCCTATCCATAGAAAACAACTCCCAATCAATTTGACTATGCTGTGGGGTTGCTACAGCTAACCTGGGTTGAGTTTCCCCTTCTCCACCACTAGCTGTCGAGTCATATTGGTTATGCCATGATGCAGAATCACCCCTGTGTTCGATTTGACCCCCATTGACTGACACACTTTTGGGAACCCTTTTCCTTAGTTGATCTATATGTCTTTTGCTTACTCTATTCCCTTCCCCCTCAATGGTGTATGACAACAGCCCCATTATGTCAGTGACTACCCCTGGAACCCATTTGTCCCCCGGTCCATAGTTTCTGGCCCAAACTAAGTCTCCAATGTTGAGGGACCTGTTTGGGATGTCAGGTTCAGCATTTGAAGGTAGTCTATCAGGGTGTAACCTGTCCAATTTAGTGGTTAGCCGTCTACCCCACCTCATTTCCGCAGGGCTTTTCCCCGTAGCCGTGCAAGGGGTTGTGTGTTGAATCAGCAAGAAGTCTGCAAGTCTTTGGTGCCAATCGCCGCGGATGATTCGCTTCAGGGCGTCTTTAGTGGTTCTCACGTTGCGTTTGGCCAAGCCATTGGTGGACGGGTAGAAGGGTGCCGATGTTGCGTGTCTAATCGAGTTGGCCTTGAGGAAATCCTGAAATTCAGCAGAGGTGAATTGGGGCCCATTATCAGATACAATCACATCAGGTAACCCGTGAGTGGCAAAGAGGCCCCTCAAAACCTGAATTGTTCTGGCAGATGACATAGAGGTAACAGGCACAACCTCCAACCACCGGGAGAAACTGTCCACCACCACTAGGAAGGTTAGGCCTTGAAATGGCCCCGCATAATCAATGTGAATCCGAGACCACGGATTCCTGGCCAATTCCCACTTATGAGTGTGTGCATGTGCCTGTTCAGGCCTAGAGCGCTGACACTGATAAACACCCAGAAACACACTCTTCTATTGCCTTGTCCAACCCAGGCCACCACAAATGACTTCTGGCTAATGCCTTCATGCGGACAATCCCTGGGTGACCCTCATGTAATTCTGTTATTACAGTATTCCTGTGAAGTTCAGGAATGACAACCCGGTTACCCCACAAGATACAACCCAAGTGAGATGATAATTCATCTTTCCTTCTAAAATATGGAGTGAAGTTAGGGTCCGGGTTTTTACTTGGCCAACCCCCTTGTACCCAGGTCATAATCCTATTGAGAATACGGTCTTTTTTAGTAGCCTCAGCTATTTCTCTAGCTGTTAAGGGGCATTCAGGTATCTCGTGTAGTGACAGAATTTGTCCTACCGGCGCAGGGTCACTCTCAGTGTTAGTTAAAGGTAGTCTGCTAAGGGCATCCGCATGACCCATTTCCTTACCAGGTCTATGTTGCAAAGAAAATGAATATGCTGAGAGGAAAATTGACCACCTCAGCATCCTGGGAGACATTATTTGGGGTGTCTGTTTATCAGTGGTAAACAGTCCCAGTAACGGTTTGTGGTCAGTGAGTATGGTAAAGTTCCTACCATAAAGGTAATCATGGAACTTTTTTACTCCTGCCACAATAGCTAATGCTTCTCTATCAATTTGTGCATAATTCCGTTCAGCTTTGGTAAGTGTCCTGGAATAGTATGCAATTGGCTTTTGATTGCCCTGACTATCCATGTGGCTGATGACAGCCCCTACACCGTAAGGTGAAGCATCACAAGCTAAATAGATCGGTTTGTTCTCTATAAAATGTGTAACCGTGGATTGGCTAGAAAGAATATATTTTAAAGTTTGAAAGCTGATTCTATGTTTTTCTTGCCACTGCCATGGGGTTTTCCTGTCTAACAGTCTGTGTAATGGTTCAGCGATGGCAGCTTTATGTGGCAAGAATGTGTGATAGAAATTGACTAATCCTAAAAAGGCTTGTAATTCAGCCTTGTTTTTAGGTTCAGGGGCTAATTTAATTGCTTTAATTTTTTCAGCTGTAGGGTGTATTCCCATTTCATCTATTCTAAACCCTAAGAATTCAGTGGATTTAACTCCAATACAGCATTTTTCCTTTTTTAATTTGAGTCCAGCCTCTCTAAATTTCCCCAGTACCTGTTCCAGACGCTCAGCTAAAATTTCTTCAGTTCTTCCAGCTATCAGGACATCATCAAAGTAAGGGCATACACCAGGTATGCCCTTTAAAGACCTCTCCATCACCTCCTGAAAGATGCCTGGAACTGCTGCAATACCAAATTGTAATCTGTGGACTCGGAACGCCCCCTTGTGGGTGACAATAGTTTGAGCTTCAGCAGCTTCCCTGGAAACAGTAAGTTGCAAATACGCCTGCGCCAAGTCGAGCTTGGCAAAGATGGCGCCGTCCTGGATCGTCGCGAGGACCTGTTTCACCGTCGGGACCGGGTAAGCATGCTTTTTCATTCCTAAGTTCAGGGTGGCCTTGTAATCAGCACAAATCCTCACATTCCCATTAGGTTTTAGGGGTGTGACGATTGGTGTCTCCCACAAGCCACCCTCGACCGGTTCTAAAACGCCTTGGCCTACAAGCTTATCGAGCTCGGCCTCGATTTTTTGCTTTAGTGCAAAAGGCACCCGTCGGGCCTTAAGCCTAATGGGTTTTACTGCCGGGTCTAAATTGAAATTAATTGGGGGCCCTTTGTATTTACCTAAAGACCCATCAAATACGTCTGCGAATTCATCGCAGACAGATTTGAGGGTCTTATTATTAATAGTATTTATTCCCCCGACCCAAATTCCCAGGGCTGGAAACCAATTAAGACCAATTAAACTGGTTCTATGGCCTTCGGTGACTAATAAGTCTAAGAAGCCATTAAACCCCTTATAATTAACTTTAAGGGTGACCTTCCCTTTAATATTTATTGGTTTTTTTTGAAAATCCGCTAATTGAATTTTAGTTGAACTAAGTGGAATTTTACGGCCACTTTTTTGTTCAATTTGATTAAGGGTCTCACTGGAAATTATTGAAACTGAAGCCCCCGAATCAACTTCCATTTTGCAAGGAATTCCTTGCAAATGGACTACAATTTTTAATTTAGGCCTCAAAATATGGTTTATTTTAGATTTCCTTATGTGGTTGATTCGCGCCTCCTCCCCGCGGTTGGGGTAACGTGCCACAGGTCTAGGGGTCTCATTGCCACTATAGTAAGGGGTTACCTTACCTTCGGCCCAAACGTCAATTTCGTGAAGGCGATTGTCTCGGGGACGACTACGGCAAATGGCCTGAATGTAGCCAGTCTTTCCGCACATTCTGCATTTAGCAGAGCGGAATCTACATGTTGCTTTGGGGTGGTTGCCCCCGCAGCTTCCACATCTGGGGTCATTGTCGCACGGTCTGTTCGGGTTGTCTCTTGGTTGTCGTTGCGGAGCTGTTGTTTGAAATCGGCATCCCGGTTCTGGTCCTTCGTTGCGAAAGGGTCTTGCCGCCATTTTTCCAAACTTTCGGGTGACTTCGGCTATGTCGGCTTCCCATTGTTGATCCACCTCCCCACTGTCCACATGAGTTTTTAGATTTATTTCGGCTGAAGCAGCCATGCTATTGCGGGAGGGGTCGCGACTACTCATAGATTCATAGGTTAACAGTTCGTCGAGGACTTCTTGTAGATCGCCGGTGGGCTTAGCGATAATACGATTTTGTAACTGTTCATCTCGCAAGCCCAACACCACTCTATCTCGAATCCTGATTTCAAGATTATCATATTTACAGCGCAAAGCTGCTTCTCTGACCGCAGCAACGAATTTCGTGATTGACTCGCCCGGTCTCTGATTGCGTTTTTCGAAAATACGCCTCCAATAGAGTTCTGATGTTTTCGGCGTAAAGTGTACTTTTAATTTGGCCAGTAAGTCAGCATACGAGACGCTAGATACCGGCATAGGTTGACAGAGTCCAACAGCAACCCAGTACACGGGTGTGCCACTGATGGTCAATAAGGCAGCAGCCTTCTTCCGGTCATCGGTTATGCTGTTAACAAGCAAGAACCCTTCGACCTGTCCAACATATTCTTCCCAATCCTCTGGGTAGTTTGGATCGAACTCTTTCAAAGAGCCAAGTTGCGCCATTCGGAGGTTTGTTAACTTCCGCCGCGGCCGCCAACGGTTGACTGTGTATTTTTAAATTTACCGCCTTACGCTCAGCTGATTGTCGCCGATCCTTCACTAGTCCGCCGTCAATCCCACCCTCGTCGCCACTTGTTAGGTTCAGACAGACGAATGACTCAGTGAGGTTTAACAGTAAGAACGTTTATTAATACACATATGTCAACTGTCAACTGTCAGATAAACTCCAGCTTATATACTCTGGCCGTTTGCACTGTATCCAATCCGCAGCCCGGAATTTCCCGCCGTTAAAACATTAACCAATAAATGCACCCAAACTTCCCGCTTCACAGAAACCTTTTGCAATTAAGCTACTGACACAACAGTCACTGTGCTTTACTGCTTTAAGCTATGCAAAAGCTCCAAGTTTTAAAAAAACATGGCTTAGGGCAACATGTAAATAATCATTTTCTGTTTCTATCATTAAAATCTAATACCTGGTTTAGATGACAGTAATATTTGTAATTAAGAAGTCGGGAGTCTTCTAGCACTTTTTTGTACTAAACATAATCTATAGAGGCATAAATGGCACCCAAGACACATTCTGAGATGAAATGGTTGGACAAACATGTACCATTGTTAATTCCATTTAGGAAATACTTGTGAAGAATGGAACTGGGTCTGTTGAGTTTTCAGAGAAATTGGCTGTCAATAAGAAATTTTCATAGTATAGAATAAATTGGCAACTGGGTCACAGTTCCTGCCATTTGAAATAATACCTCTCCAGAGATTTGATTGTCCCTCACCTTGACCTTATTCAAAGAGCTCTTAAAAGTTGGTCATTTCCCAGAGTGGGTGAGTAATGGGCCTTTGGTCTGTGAGGTGACTGTTTTTAGATTGATGGGTTATTTCTCCAAATACCTATTTTTTTCATCTGTATTTCCAAGTTGTTATATATTACACAACCCAGAGTTGCAGTGGAGACAGGCCTTTTACACTTAATAAATGATATTATATGAGACTTGTACAAATATATGCCAATTGCAAATATAACAATTAATGTGAAATGAATGGTCATCATCAGAAGATAAACTATGATACTTAACTGGGACAGAGAGGCAGTGGAATTAACCATTCTGAAAGGTGTGGAGAACTGTGAAATTTTTGCACTGTAATACAGCTTAACTATTTGTTTAGCAACCATTCAAAGTTACAACAGCACTGGAAAATGTATCTTATAACTAGTCTTCACATTTACAACTGTTGTAGCATCCCCACAGTCATGTTATTGAATTTTGGGTGGTTGGCAAATGACTTGTATTTAGGATGATTGAAACATCCCAGGATCGTGTGATTACCATTTGTGACATTTCCAGTGGCTTCCAACAATCAGACATTAGAGGAAGTGTATTCACTTAGTGAGTGCAAATACATTTAATAACTGCAATGATTCATTTAAAAACTGTGGCCTAAAAGACCGTAGAATTGGGTGCGACTTACTTAACAACCATCTTGGTTAGAAATGGAAATTGTAATCCCAATTGTGGCCATAGGTCAAGTACTACCTATATTTTGTGGCTGACCCTATTGCCACATAATAGCTATTTATTTAAAACTTCTATAGCTGCCCATCATCTAACAAACTCTGGATGGCTCCCAGTCAAAAGTTAAAACAATATATACTGTAAAATCATATTAAAACTATAAAACTAGATTAAAACATTAAAAACAATAAAGACCTGGCACCAAGACAACCTTCTAGTATGCAATTATACAATCTTATCCCAAAGGATGAATCATATATTAAACGGATAAGAACAGATACTACACTTGACATTAGCCAAAAGCTGAGAAGCTGATGATGTCATATGTTAATAGCAATAACAATAGCAGTTAGACTTATATATCGCTTCACAGTGCTTTACAGCCCTCTCTAAGCAGTTTACAGAGTCAGCATATTTTCCCCAACATTTTACCAATCTCAGATAGATGGAAGGCTGAGTCAACCTTGAGCCGGTACAAATCGAACTGCCAAACTGCAGGCAAGCTGGCAGTCAGCAGAAGTAGCCTGCAGTACTGCATTCAAACCATGGCTCATTTGATGTTGCTTAAAATAACAAGCAAACATTTTAAAAGTTTATTTATTAGAAAGATGTTTCTGTTAATAGGTTTGGAAATGAGAAGTTTGGCACATTCTACATTAGGTGAAGAAAAGCGTCAAATAAACAGTTTCTAACAGAAGATAAGACAGAGTATGAGGTCTCTGTGCTTGCCTGAGCAAGGACAGCAAAGAGACAAGAAGTTATAAATAAGACTTGCCCAAGGATTTTTCAAGTAAGAAATAAAGGCCACTTCTATCATATCCAGCTTGAGAAGTGCCAAAGGCAACTGCTGGAAAACAGAGACCTTGAAATGATCTAGCAAGGCAATGAAAGTGTTCTGTCCTTATATTTGTCATAATAATGTATTATCACCCTGTATTATTAGTAATATATACATTTAATATCATAATGAGATTTGTGCATTTGTAGAGAGAAAGGTTTGATGGGTTTAGGAAGCCTATTTTTCACATAAAATCCTTCAGGCACTTTCAAGAGAGGAAAAGGGGAGGAACCACATGCAAGGATGAGGTTGAATTGATATAAAATAAGGAACAATGATTGAACAATCATTCTGATTCTCTCTGTGACCAGACCATGACAAATGATTGAAATGGATGACTGCTAGCGTCAAACCTTTTTAAAACTGAATGCAGTCATTTGAAATGAAATAGGAGATAAGAATGAAGTTGTTCCTTCCCAATGCAAAAATTGGAGCTGGGGGATTGAAATAAATGCTGGTAATAAAATGGGCCTACTGTATTTGTGTATCCTAGCAACATCTGTCAGGTAGAAAAGCCAACAGCGGCTCAGAAGCTAACCAAGTAATTTAGCCTCTGTTAGCTCAAGCTGGTGTTTGATGTAGCAGTTTATCTTTATTAAGATTCAGAAATAATTTTAAAAGGAGAAAAAAAGCTATCACTTTGAAAACAATAAATATTCCTCACTATGACAAGTGGAAAGTTAGAGCCCAAGAAGCAAGCATATATTTGCAGTATTAAAAATGTGTGTCTGATTGATAGAGAATCTAAAAGCATTTATTAACAATTATTGCTATTCTACAGAAGGGAACTGTCATCTACCAAAGATTCAATAGTACAAGACAAAAGGATGGAATAATTTCAGCCTGTAGCATAAAAGAAAATTTTCTGGTTGGTATATGATGTAAAACTATTGTCATAAATTAAAATCTTATTATATTCAACAGATAAAGGGCATGCTTTATTAAGATTAGAATGGTTCCATTAAAAGCAGAGTTTTTAAAAAAAATACTAAAGAGCTAAACTATATTGTAAAACTATATTGTAAAAAAATACATTGTCAAAATATCTTCTAATTTAAAAGGCATACAAAAATAAAATAAATAGGAAGTTGGTGCTGAAAAAAGTGGTAAAGTAGATGTCAGGAAGGATTGAGGCAATCTTTTTCAAACTTGGCAATTTTAAGATATATGGACTTCATCTCCCAGAATTACTGTATTCTTTCCTTCACTCTTTCTGTTTAACAAAAACAAAAGAAAAGAAACTAGCAATAATGCTGCTGGCATTACCTATCTTAGCTAGCATATGATATAGGTGTGTTTCTCTCCACTACCACACCATTATTTTTTTACAAGTGGACACATTTTTCTTCTCTGCTAGAATGCTGAGCCGCATTTATTGAAACAGTGCTAACCAAAGTGAGAAGTCACAAACCAGTACAAAGATATAAGATTTTACATGATGAGCTTGCTTCAGCACCTGACTCTTTCCAGTCTAGAGGGTGCTGTACCATCTCCTCACCTTCTTCAAGAGGACACTGAAGTAGGAGAGAAGATGCCTACACTTCATGCCATTTGCAAGCTACCCTTAGCTTAGAATGTTGGACATTACACATCTGGTACAAAACTGTCAAGGCATTCACAAAGATGCACCCCACCCCGCCCCGAGTTAAGCAGTTCTGCTTGACACCTTCTTGGCATTAATGGACCAACTGTTTCTTTGACTTTTTTCTTGTTTTTACATGTTGAAAGAAACTTTTTTTTGTTATTTTTGACTTTTATGGCAAGCCTTAGTTCATTTTGAGGCTTAGCTTCCATCACTTCATCTTTGCAGGCTTGGGCTGTTTGCTGATATTCTGCCTTAGTTATCTGCCCCTCTTTCCACTTTTTATAATTGTCCTTTTTGACTTTCAATTTATCAGAGAGTTCTTTATGCAGCCAAGCTGGGTTTTTTTGAGAGCTGTTGTTTTACTTCTTCATTGATATTGTGCTAGACTGGGCTTTTATAATCTCTTTTCAAAGTTTCCCAAGCTTCTTCAGTTTTCCCTTTGAGGATTCTCATCCATGGAATCCCTCCTAAGCTCTAAGTTTATTGTTTTTAAGCTCTCTCTTAAAATCCAAGACTCTAGTTTGACATTATTCTATTGCCTGTGCTTGCATAATGTTGATTTCAAATATTGCATGATCACTTTCCCCCAAGCCTATAACTTCAACACCTTTTATCATTTCATCTCTGTTAGTGAGAATTAAGTCCAATATGGCTGATGAACTAAGGCTTGCAACAAAAGTCAAAAATAACAAAAACAGTTTCTTTCAACATGTAAAAAACAAGAAAAAAGTTAAGGAAATGATTGGTCCATTAGTGGGAGAAAGTGGCAAGAAGGTGATAAGCAACAGGGAGAAAGCAGAACTACTTAACTTGTAGTCCAATCTATTAAAAACAGTACTGTAAAAAAGATTAGAAACACAAGTTAAGATAGGCAAGAAAAAGGCAAGTGAGCATCTGTCCACCCTAGATGAGTTCAAATCACCAGGACTAGATGGATTACACCCCAAGGTTCTGAAGGAACTGGTAGATGTGATCTCAAAACCACTGAACAATATCTTTCAAATATCCTGTAGCAGTGGGGAACTACCAGAGGACTGGAAAAGAGTTGTTGTAGTTCCCATCTTCAAAAAAGGGGAAAAATGGATTCTGGAAACTATAGAGTAGACCTATCAGCCTGACCTGAATACCTGGGAAGATTCCAGAAAAGATAATCAAGCAACAAATCAGAAAACACCTAGAGGCAAACAAAGTCATTACCAAAAGCCAACATGGGTTTGTCAAAAACAGATCATGCCAGACAAATCTTATCGCATTCTTTGACCAGGTGACAAAATTAGTGGACCAGAGGAATGTTTGGATATAATTTACTTGGACTCCAGTAAGGGATTTCATAAAGTAGATCACAACCTACTACTTCATAAGACAGAAAAATGTGGGTTAGACAGCATCACTACCAGATGGATTTGTAACTGGCTGACCAACCGCACTCAATGTGTAGTTCTCAATGGAACTGCATCTACATGGAAGGAAGTATGCAGTGGAATGCCCTAAGGCTCTGTTTTAGGCCCAGTACTCTTCAACATCTTCATCAATGATTTGGATGAGGGGATAAATGGGGAACTCATCAAATTTGCAGACAACACCAAGCTGGCGGGAATAGCCAGCACTCTAGAAGACAGGCTTAAAATACAGAAGGATCTTGACAGACTTGAACATTGGGCTATCTAACAAAGTGAAATTCAGTGGTGAAAAAAGTAAAGTTTTACATTTAGGCAAGAAAAACCAAATGCACAGTATAGTATAGGTAGTACGTGACTTTACCTGACTCAGAAACTGTGAGAGGGATTTTAGAGTCCTAGTGGACAATCACTTAAATATGAGCCAGCAGGGTGCTGCAGCTGCCAAAAAAGCCAACACAGTGCTAGACTGCATTAACAGAGGGATAGAATCAAGATCATGTGAAGTGTTAATGCCACTTTACAATGCCTTGGTAAAGTCATTACTTGGAATACTTCATCCAGTTTTGGTCACCACAAAGTAAAAAAGATGTTGAGAATCTAGAAAGAGTACAGAGAAGAGCAACAAAGAAGATTAGGGGACTGGAGATTAAAACATATAAAGAACGGTTGCTGGAATTGGGTATGTGTAGTTTAATGAAAAGAAGGACTAGGGGTGACATGATAGCAGTGTTCCAATATCTCAGGGGCTACCACAAAGAAGAGGGAGTCAAGCTATTCTCCAAAACACCTGAAGGCAGGACAAGAAGCAAAGGATGGAAACTAATCCAGGAGAGAAGCAACCTAGAACTAAGGAGAAATCTGCTCTTGCATATATCAGAGTCCATGCAATCCTGCTCTTGCCTTTCTTTTGGCTTTTATGAAAACAACAAATAATTATTGTTTACTAAAAATGAAATCTGGCTGGCATTAATTTTCTGTTCAATTAAACTTGTGCAGATATGAGTTCAATATTAACAGAGCTGATCTGCGACTCAATTTCCAACATCTCAAGAACTCAACTGGAGTGGAAAAAAGAGAAAGAAAAATAAATTGGGAGACTTTACTAGATTTCTTTTAAAAATAGGAATACTTCAATAAGTAACAGTAATTAAAGGGCATATTAAACAACATAAATGCCAATACACTCTTTGGTGATTCAAAATATACTCCTTAAAATAAGAAAATAACAAGAGCTCCTATGGGTAGGACTGAATACCCATAAAAATCAGCTTCTGGCATTCAGTGATATGTTATCTAACAGATATGAGTTAGAAATATTTATGAGTTGGCATCAGGAGAGCACAATTTTATGTGTTTGAGATAAATCTAGTAACTTGAATGAAATTAAGTGGCATCGTACTTTGTTCTTTATATTTCAAGCAAGTATTTACCAACCTCATTTGAGACTACAAGGAAAACAAAACTCAAACTACTGCAATTTTCCAACATTTTATGTAAAACCTAGGCAGGAAAACAGCACAACAACAACTTGGTAAAGAAATTCTTTTAAAAATACTTCTGAGTGAGTGCTGCTAGTACAGATATCTTGACTAATTCACTAGAGGTCAGTGAGCTACAGAGAAAAAAATCAGGAATCTGGAAGCACATTTTCCAAATAAACAACTACTGTATAAAGCATAACTACAGATTGCTTTGTCAGATACATGAAGCAGGGTGAAGTAAGATATACTATTGATTATTCAACATTTGATTGATTGACATAGTTGACCAAATGAGAAATCAATGAGAAGGATGAGAATGAAATGAAAGACACGTTAGTATGTACATTAGTCGAATCTGCCTACACTTTGCAATTCTGCAAAATAATTAATTTCTGCTTCAAAACTAGAACTTAGGAAAATTTCCATTCTATCAATTGTAAATCAATGTCACTTAAATCTTTATACTCTTCTTCAGATCTCAATGTGATGCAGACATGAAAATCTCTGTTCTCAGCCTGCATTTGATGGAGGTATGGGAATGGCAATAGGATGTAACCAACAGAGTTAATTGATAAACATTTTCATTTCTACCAATAGAATAAACATTGGGTTCACTGCATTTTTTTCTTCTCCCTTCCTTCATATTTATATCTCTCTAGATCTTTAGTTCAATTTCAGAAGTAAATCTGAATCTGTATCACTATTGTAATGGCTTTGAAATGATCAGAGTTCCTCTGAATCAAGAAAGAATGACACTTTGGATTGAATACACTTGGATGTTGTCTGTCAATTGTCAGGAATGCCTTTACTTTACATTATGGTCAATTTGCTGAAGTTGTGTTGTATTCAACTATAACATAGTTTTAATATTTTGTTAACCTACAGTAGATTCACTTTTCACTAATTTGCATTTTCTTCTACAATAACCTAAATATTACTCACTGCAGTTAAAGTTCCTCTTACGAATCCTCAGTTAGTCAATCAACAATAAGTATGGAACTAAGCTGGAGCCACTTTACAAGCTGGCTTTGGCAAGTAATCTGATACCACTTTAATTTCAAGAAGCACTTCACTAAAAGGATTCAGACAAAACACAGAGCAGAAGTTTATATGTTTTAGCATGCCACATGTCTCTACACTGACTGCTGAATTTGATGCATTGTTGATTATATTCGGAAGTAATATAATTACTGAAAGTGTTGCTTTAACAACTGATAATGTTACACTCTGAACACCCAGCAAGTATCAGACAATTTCTTCAGTAATTCTACTCCCAGGTAGGATTTTTTGCCATTCAATAGAATGTGAATAAACAGAGGAATATGATAATTGAGTTCTTAAAGAAAAGTAAAAGAATTTGTAACAACATCTATGTTTTTGCAGACAAATCAATATTTGTCAGGCACCTGCATACTCTTTAGAGCTCCATTCATTATGATGGCATGATAATAGGCTTGTGCAATGCAGGCTTTTACATCTACATCATGGCAGAGCATTTTTATATCAGTGAAATAGCATGAAAATCAACAAATTGTTCAAATATATTGCCTCTACAGAACCATCAGAATGTATTCTTGCTTAAAGAATATCCTTTGTTTCATCAGCAACGACTAGAAGTCCAGCTGGAGTTGTATGGAGCTTTCTACCCTAAATCCAAAACCCATAGTCCAGTGATGGTGAACCTTTTAGAGACCCAGTGCCCAAACTGCAACCCAAAACCCACTTATTTATCGCTGGGTGCCAGGTGGGCATGGCCTACTGCATGGGTGTGGGTGGGTGTGGCTGTGGTGGTCATGGAAGATTGGGCGGGTGTGGCCAAGGTGGGTGTGGTCACCTCAATGTCATTCATGGGGAGGGACACCTGTGGGGGGCAGCTGGTTGAAGAGGGACAGTTGCCACCTCCGAGGCATGGCGCGGGTGCCCACAGGGAGGGCTATGAGTGCCGCCTCTGGCACCCATGCCATAGGTTTGCCACCACTGCCATAGTCTATACCTCAGCCAGAAAGAGGGTGAAGGGAGTCTGGTAAGTATCAAAGACACTAACCTAGATGAAATGCAGAGCATCCATGGGTATATCAATAACATGGCACCCAAGATGAGCCGCTGAGAGAAGATCAAGCAGAGGAAATGCCATGGTGAGAAAAGATCCTGCATGGGATCTACCATTCACAGAGGTGACAGAAATTGGGAAATCCTACCAGTGTCTAGAAAGTGTTGGAATGCACTGATCATAAAAGCACAAGAATGGGCACTAAGTACCAGACCCAGAAAACCAGGGATCTACCACACTAGATGGGATTATAGTTGCAGACTATGCAGAGAAGCCTTAGAGATATTCCAACATATAATGGCAGGATGTATAATGCAGGCAGGGATGGCATACGCTGAATGCAAAAACAAGGTGCTAGCATCGTATACAGAAACATATGCACAGTGTATGGGCTAGACCTTCCCATGTTCTGACTGGGAGATTCCATAGAAGGTCATGGAGAATGACAGGGCTAAAATCTTGTGGGATTTCCAGATCCAAATCGACAGAAGGGTACTGGCCAATCAACCAGACACTGTGGTAGTAAAAAAAAAAAAAGATCACAGGACAGTTTAGTGATAGATGTAGTGGTGCCAAGTGAAGCAACATTAGGAAAAAGGAATACAAGAAGAGAGAAGTACCAGGGCCTGAAGGAGGAACTAGAGAGGAAATGGAAAGTAAAGGCCAAAGTAGTCCCAGTGATGGCAGGAGCACTTGGCGCTATGATTTCTAAACTGGGAGAGTGGCTTCACCAGATAGCAGGAACAATGTCAGAGCTCTGTCCAGAAGAGTATAGTGATAAGAATTAAAATACCACACAAATGCCCAGGCCTCTGGTTTCGGACCCATGATTGAGGAAGATGCATACTACCTATATGGGTGAAAAGGGGATATTTTTAATATAAATGGTAAGGAGCTAGTATAGTGTAGTTGTGTTATGAGGTGATTCTGAGGTAGTTATACTTATTCAGTCCACCTCACCTCACAGGATTGCTTTGGAGATAAAATTAAGAGAGAAGAGGATTCCATGTGTGGGACTTTAAATTCTCCAAAAAAATTGGCATAAAACCTCCCAATGCAATTCAATGCAATGCAGTAATTAAAAACACATGTTCTATAATAACTTCAACTGAAATGTGAAGTTATTATAAAAGGTTGTTGTGTGTTCTGTGATTTTTATGATACTGAATGCCATGTCTGTACTATTCTATCAGAAGATAGAACATATTTCTATCCAGAGCAATTGGTGGACTACTAGATAGAGAAGGAGAACAGAAGTGAAAGAGGATTTTAATGAGAAAAAGAGGAAATGGCCTACTGTATGTGAGGCTGAGGTCACAGCCTTTATGCCTGGCTTACAATCCTTGACAGACTAACCCTGAAGAAATGAGGTTCTTGATAGAGAGGATAAATAATTTTTCTTTTAGAAGCTTCAGAAGCAAGGACCTGTTATTGAAAGGGATCTCCCCAGTGTCTCTAGCTAGTTCTGGAAAGGCAATGGGGTTAGTTTCACTTTTATATTCTCAGAATATCTGTTATAAGAGCAGGATGGTGTCCTTTGGAGAAAGACATGCAATATCTTTTGGGCTTTCCAAAGGTCTCAGGATGGAGCATTAACTCACAGCCTGTATCCCACCATTTCCTGTGGTTTAATGGGCGAGGCATACTTTTACGAATCATGATAAAGAGGAACAGTGCTCCCGAATCAATGAAAAGTGGAACCATCCATCCAGGATGCAGATGAATAGGACATTTAGTTCTAATGAGAACATCAAGGCCAGAAGTCCAAGACAGTAGAACAAACTCTTCCAGGCATTAACTGTTGGACAATTTCATATTTCCAATATTTCCATTTAAGATGATCATATGTCCCCAAAACAATCAAAGCTGATGTTCTTCTTGTACTGAAATTTCAGTAAATAAACAAGAGCAAAAAGGAAGGGTACCCTTTTAATGATCTATTAGCTGTTACACCAGTGTGTGTGTCTGGGGAGGGGGGGGGAGAAGAGAGATGAATGTTAATTCAGATTATTTACTGCAGATTGCTCTTATTTTTTGTAGATCTGAAATTTAACATGTGAAAGACATTATTTATAGGTTTGTCATAGGGCACTTACCTTTTCTATATTTGCATGTTTAATTTGTCTGTTTTCCTGTGCATCTTTTCTTCTAAAAGACTTGCAACCTCCTTTAGTTTCATGCCATCAACTAGTTTGCTTTCATATCATACTTTTGCAAGATCTAACCTAGGTATTATAAAATGACTTAGGTATTGATGCCGATGTTCCAGTCAAGCATGATTGCTATCTGCGCAAAAAAATAAATACTTAAGTCAGAAAGGAAAAAAGAACATTACCAGAATCTTCCCCAAAAGAGATTCCCCAAAAGTATTGGTAACTGAGGCAATTGTTAAGTGCAGCAATATAATAATAATGTTGGAAGGGACCTTGGAGGTCATCTAGTCCAACCCCCTGCTCAGGCAGGAAACCCTATACCATTTCAGACAAATGGCTGGCCAGTCTCTTCTTAAAAACTTCCAGTGTTGGAGCATTCACCACTTCTGGAGGCAGGTTGTTCCACTGGTTAATTGTTCTGTCAGGAAGTTTCTCCTTAGTTCTAGGTTGCTTCTCTCCTTGGTTAGTTTCCATCTGTTGCTTCTTGTCCTGCCTTCAGGTGCTTTGGAGAATAGCTTGGCTCCCTCTTCTTTGGGGCAACCCGAGATATTGGAACACTGCTATCATGTCACCCCTCACCCTTCTCTTCATTAAACTACACATACCCAATTCCAGCAACCGTTCCCTATATGTTTTAGCCTCCAGTCCCCCAATCATCTTTGTTGCGCTTCTCTGTACTCTTTCTAATATATAAAACAGAGGTCACGTTTGTCCACTCAGAAGTAAATCCCATTGGCTTTCCCTTTTAAAATGTGTCCTAAAACTGCTTGCTAGCCAATACATATATTGTGGATAGGAATTCTCTGAAACCAAACATACCGATTGTCCAATCTTGGCAAAGGATTCAGAGCAGCTAATTACAATTCAAAGCAAAATCATTTAAAGACAGGAACATATTACTTTTTTAAAAATGCAGATGCAGCAGATAAATAAAAAAACCCAACCATTAGATATATGGAATATGTGCCAAAATAGAATGAATCTAAGAATCTGGCTGACTTCCTTTGAATTTGAAAGCTATATGGATAGGCCCTGTTTAGTGAATGAATGTGAATTAGATTGGGTTAGATTGGGAAGTCGCAACATGGGGTACGTGCTTGGAAAATGGCCTATTTTATATTCTTATTGTTTAGATACAGGGTGAAGAGATTTTTGTTATTCAGTATTTGCTGCAAGTGTGAGAAGACAAAAGACAGTTAAGCTTAAAGTAAGGACAGATTGGCCCATTTATTCTCAGATATTTGTGGTCCACAAATGTGAAGTGATTACCGGTTGGCTTCAAACTACTTTGTGAGAGACTGGGAGCTGGAAGTGGTGTGGTAAGGGGGTATCCTAATTCAAGTTCTTTTATATGTCCACTCAGGATGTTAGCCATTTCATGCATTTTGAATTAGCTTCCCAAATTTCCTTTCAGTATCATTTTGCTGAGAGAACATTGAATGTTCCCTGAATTGCGTTGTTTACATTGGATTTTTAATTCTGTTTGGTATTGAAAGTACAGTCTTCCTATTTTTCAAATTAATTTTACAAATTGAATGGCTCAAGGAGCTTCACCAGCTCTCTCTTTCCATTCTGCTTTTATTTTTCAAAAGGCAGAGATGGTGAGTCACCATCTCACCTATATTTTGTTATTTCTTAAAAAATAACCAGAAGCAGTATTAGTACGTAGAAGATCGTGATCAGATTGCAAATATTGTCTTTAAATGTCACAGTTTTGTGTAGAATATATAACATGAAAAAAGCAAACTGACTTAGGTGGATTACAAAAGACTGAAAATATTGCATTTTCCCTTGAACCAATTTCTTGAGTGGTTCCGTTATCCGAAACTAATATTGCAGGCAACAAGCAAGGTCAGTAGATGATTATTTAGGTTTTGTCAGGTCAAAATTAAATCTATGACTGAATGGGATGATGATGATGATGATGGTTTTCTATAGCAGATGGCATTTAATTAACCATGGCCTGGTCACACTGAAAAATGATGCTTGGTCGAAGAGGTCAAACCATTTTCAATCTGTTGCCAATAACACAATATCAGTATTATAATGTAATCAGGTGTTAGATACAACCTATAGAATCCTTTCCTCTTACAAGTTGTTCTCGTTTAGCAACTGCCTTGTTTGGTAACCATTTGAAGTTATGGTAGTGATGAAAAAGTAACTTTCTGACCAATCCTCACATTTGCTATCTTCGCAAGTCTGTAAAGCTGTAATAAGATCTTAATCAGATTTGTGGTTAGACTTAGTGACCACTTCATTTAACCCGAGTTGCTGGTCCCAATGTAGTTTGCTAAACAAAGTCTATCTGCATTCTGAATTTCATTTAGAAAATTGCATGTAAAGGAGAAGAATGTTCTCTGACATTATGTTCATTTATTAGTAGAGTACAGCACTTTCCACCATCCCCAGTGGCACAGCCCTAACTATATCTTACTTATATCTTGATATATGCAGTTCCCTTAACAAATCCAGTTCCCAGCTAGCAGCAATGCCCTCACTGCAAGACATCTTGGTTATCTAAGGATTCTAAGCAATGCCATCCAACTCAAGAGAGCTGAACTAGGAAGCAAAGGGAGGTGCAATCAACTCCCAATAACCCAAGTGAAGGAGGTCATGGAAAATATGTGGAGATGTTTGATTGCAAAGGAATGTACAGCTGATCTTGGGGAAGAATTAGATGAACTGTTCAGGGGCAAAGAATGGTAACACAATCTTGAGAAAGTGGAAAGTATGAGAAAAATCACTCAAAACAACCCCACTTTGATTTTGACTGGTATAAAATGAGGCAGAAAGAAAATCTCACAAGCTTTCAAGATTTCCTATAATAATAAAATAGCATTCCTAGAATCCCTAAAATATATATTTTCTGACCTGATTTACTGTGAATGGCTGATATTGATTTATGTGAATGGCTGATATTGATTTATGAGCCCTATGAGCTCCTAAAAGATGGGAGTTTTTATTCAAGTCCCTCCAACATTTAGAGCAGGGGTGTCAAACTGGCGGCCCTCGGGCCGGATGTGTCAAGTGCAGGCCATGCCCACCCTGGCTCTGCAAAGGCAAAAAGTGTCACGAAACGTCACAATATGTCACGTGACATGATTGAGTTTGACACCTGTGATCTAGAGCATGGATGCTGAACCAGAGGACATAAGTACATGCGATGCCTGAGAGTTGTGATCATTTATCAAAGGCCTATACAAATGTCTATGTATTATAATTTTAAATATGACAGAAGGGGGTACTCACATTAACAAATGAAAACCAACTTTAATCCTGGTCCTAATCATTACTTTATCCAGCATCACATCCTTTTCAGAATGTAGATTCAGATACAACATTCAAACACCAAGTGAGATTCTTGTCCCCCCCCCCCAAAAAAAAGGTTAGGGACAGACCATCAAATTTGGTCTATCGGTCCATCACCCCCTTTTCACAAGAGAAGGCATAAGGATAGTATAGGAGGAGGCTGACTTAGGAAAAAAGCCTGTATACAGTGCCATCTTTTATTGATTAGTATTCCGGTTTTTTTAAAACTGTCAATCATTTCTTTATTTTTTGACTGGGTTTTCAATTAGAATATGGGTATTTTATTGTATTATTTCTTAGTATGACACTGAGAGTTGTATGATTGTGGCAGGGTAGAAAATGGATAGGGATCAAAGCTGCTTGTGTGCATTAATTAGTGTGGGCATTAATTAATGTTTGTCAATATTTATCAAAATCAGGTATGCAAAGTAGGAAGTAAGCTATCTTAAATACTTGGATGTTTCTCTGCACCCAAAATAAGAGGGGCTTTGGATTACTGTAAATATACAAAAAAACAAGTGCCTCTACGAAACAAATAGCACCTTACCAATTTAGTAAGTCACTACGATGTAAAAAAAAAGACATTTAGAGTCTAAAAAGAGTGCAGAGAAGAGCAACAAAGATGATTAGGGGACTGGAGGCTAAAACATATAGGGAACGGTTGCTGGAATTGGGTATGTGTAGTTTAACGAAGAGAAGGGTGAGGGGTGACATGATAGCAGTGTTCCAATATCTCAGGGGCTACCACAAAGAAGAGGGAGTCAAGCTATTCTCCAAAGCACCTGAAAGCAGGACAAGAAGCAACGGATGGAAAATAATGAAAGAGGGAAGCAACCTAGAACTAAGGAGAAATTTCCTGACTGTTAGAACAATTAACCAGTGGAACAAGCTGCCTGCAGAAGCTGTGAATGCTCCAACACTGGAAGATTTTAACAAGAGACTGGACAACCTTTTGTCTGAAATGGTATAGGGTTCCCTACCTGAGCAGGGGGTTGGACTAGAAGACCTCCAGGGTTCCTTTCAACTCTGTTATACTATCCTTTTCTAGCGTTTTTGCTGTTTTTTCCAGTGTACCCTCTTAACATCTTAGTTGACACTGGTTGTTCTTGTTAGCATGAAAGTCTATAGGGTATGTTAAAAAATGTGCAGTATTTTCACCATTTTTGAGCAATTAAAGTTCTGCCTATTTTTGATGTGCGTTGTCTACCCATACCATGTATTTCATGCTTGTTTGCTAAATTATTAGAGAGCAGAATATGAGAACTTGAGTGAATTTTTGACATTCCTTTGCAAACATTTTTTACCCACTAACATAACCCAGCTTGCCTAAAGCCAGAAGGCAAGTTAAACAACCTTTTCAATAGCTCTTTCAGTGCAACCACATTGCCATTGTAGAAAAAAAGGCTTTCCTATTCATATTTGTCCCAATGACAGTGCATTTCCAATTAATACTGAAACATATAGTGACTTTTTTATTACGGTACTTTTCATGAAGTCCAGGACCTCTGTGAGCATGTCTTATATGGGAGAGATTTCTGACGTGTTACTTCTCGAGTAATATTATCTGCTCCCTCTGAATAGTGGACACTTCTCATAATTTTTGAGGATTCAAAAGACTAGTCCAGGTAAAGAAACAAAGGAAACTCACGAGATACTTATTGATTTTTTTTCCCCTACATGACAAGTTACTACTTGGAATGTTCATGAATACGCCCTCTCACTTCATAGCCCAACCAATCAATGCTCAAGGCTTTGCAACTATTAACATGATGTGTAATATGCAAATTTCCCAGTGGAAAGATAGAGTTTCTTTTCTGAGAGAGAAGGAAGAGGTGGATGGTCCTAAACTCAATCTCCTTTTTCCAAAATGGCTTTGACAGAAGTCAGAATTATGTAAATATATGGGATGATTGCATTTTTGTCAGTTCCTTGGGACTAAATCATGTTATACAGCAGGGGTCTTCAAACTCGGCCCTTTTATGACTCATGGACTTCAATTCCCAGAATTCCTCAGCCAGTGTGCCTGGCTGAGGAATTCTGGGAGTTGAAGTCCATGAGTCATAAAAGGGCCGGGTTTGAAGACCTCTGTTATACAGAGTGAGACAAATTTCAGGATAACCTTCACAGAATTGTAGTTACTATTGATATAATCATAATCATAATAGTAAAGTTGGAAGGGACCTTGGAGGTCATCTAGTCCAACCCCCTGCTCAGGCAGGAAACCCTATACCATTTCAGACAAATGGCTGTCCAGTCTCTTCTTAAAACTTCCAGTGTTGGAGCATTCACAGCTTCTGGAGGCAGCTTGTTCCACTGGTTAATTGTTCTAACTGTCAGGAAGTTTCTCCTTAGTTCTAGGTTGTTTCTCTCCTTGATTAGTTTCCATCCGTTGCTTCTTGTCCTGCCTTCGTGTGCTCTGGAGAATAGCTTGCCTCCCTATTCTTTGTGGCAGCCCCTGAGATATTGGAACACTGCTATCGGAATATAGATTATGCCAAATTGTTTTTTTTAAATTAAAGTGCTTTCCTAAAGTCATGTTAGTGGATTTATATGATTTATATCCTACCTTTCAGTATAGGCACCCCAGGAACATACATAATTCTCCTTCCTATTTCCCCCATAACAGCAACTCAATGAGGTTATAGTAAAGAATTATTTTAATTAATTAATTTTAATTAAAATAATTAATTCTAGGAAACACAACCCAATTCCTAATTCTGGAAAAATTGCATAGTTTGGATTGCTTTCACTAATATGCTTCTTTAATGCATATAGTTTATTTCTGGCTTATTGTTTGTCTTTTCTTTTATCTGCAATATTCAACTTCTGGAGGAAGCAATTCAAAAACTTTACCACGGTTTCAGTATATTCCCTAGCCTACATGTTTTTCTTCCTTCCTTTAAGAAAAACAAAGCAAACCTCTTTTCATACACATGGTACACCATCCTGCACGTACTCCTGTCAAAATGTGGTCAGGATGTGTGTTTTATATGCGAATGTGTCAAAACAAGATAATTCCAAAGGCATTTTATTCGCTAATCAATACAAAGCAGAATGGAGGTAAAGAAAAATTACTGTTTTGTATTTTCACCTGGTAATAGATAAGACACTTAAACTGCAAAGGGGCAGGGGAATGAACCTATTTGAACACAGCCTACTGTTCCTACTGTTACTCCAACATACTCTTTAAAAACTTTAATTCAAAGGATAGTTATAAATCACGCATAAGTGATCTTCTAGTATGATGAATTACAACTCCTACCATCATCTGCTACTTAAGAGGGCTCTGAAATTATAGTCCAATAATATGATGGGCACCAGATTTTACCCCTCATAAACTAAGGGTAGGCAAGGTCAGCATAGAACAGGAGTCCTGATTTCTTGCAAGCCATTTGGCTATCTATTGCTAGAAATAAAATAGTAGACTAACTGAATGTTGAGCCTGATCCAGCTTTATTGGATTTGTTCTATTTAGTTTCTTTATCCCCTAAAGATACTGAGTTGGTATCAGTGAAATATTTGATTCAAGTGTTCTTTACATTAGAAAACAAAGGATTGTCCTAGGGAGCAATCTAAAATAATCTTTCCTTCCTATTGCTAGTCAGATGTGCTAGATTACAATTCCCAAGCTATCTGGGAATTCACATAGGACATTATTTGGAAAAGATACTTTAAAAGTTGAGGATATATGTGACTATATTTATCTAGAGGGAAAAAGAGAAGTTCTATCTAAAGTTATTGAAATAAAATGTCTAGAAAAGCTGATTATTATTTTTATTTGCTTACAGGGATCTGCCAAGCATCTGCAGTGGCTTATAGGCTTACTATTTTTAAAAAAAAATCAAGTAAAAGTAAAATGAATAAAAGTGAAAAGACAGCTGAAACTCAATATTGGATAAAATATCCTAAACTCAACAGAGTAGTTGTTTTTCAGACATAAATATATGCAGCATTCAACATTCAGATGCTAAAAGGTCTTTACAAACCTGAGAAAATTGGCTTGATGAATTTCCCTGTGAAGATATTGGAAATACTTCTGAAAAGTATTGGTGATGTTCCAGAATGACCCCATCATGCACTACACAATGCAGGGAGAGGAACTGAAGCAGCCATCACAAAAAGAGCAAGTTTATAATCTTCCTGCTTAAAGGAAAAATAAATTTGTGGATTTTTTTTAGCCAAAAACCTTTAATCCATTTGTGTCTGGAAATGCTTCCAGACAAATAGTTTCTAACTTAATGCATCTTTAAACTTCAGATGCAAATGACAGTAACACAATCATAAGCATAAAAAGCACAAAGTGGCAATCAAGATAATCAGTCAACAGGAAATTAGGGTCACTTAATCACCTGACCCCCATGCCCAGAAAAACTGCCAGGTCTTCAGAGCCTTGTGAAAAGCCAGCAAGATCAGACCCAACCCCTATTTGGTACTCCAAAAAGCAGGTGCTGGGACAAGGAAGGTCCCTTTCCGGAGTCCTGCAAACTACATTCTCATTAAAGATGATCCTTCTGATGGGATGGGTGGAGATAATTATCTGCCATTTCAAACTAATGCTAATAAGATTGCCTGTTTTAGGACTATATTTCAAAAATTATGTTTATAACATGAAAAAAAAAGTGTCCCAAAGGTTTTTTTCCAAAAGGCAACTAAACTTTCGTGGGTTTTTTTCCTTGAAAATATCTTGCTTCTCATCCAAGAAGCTTCTTCAGTTTTTCAAGGAAACCAACCAAAAGTCCAACTGGCTTTTGGAGAACCATCTTTGGAACAACCATGACCTGGATGATTAAGAATTTCCATAAACAAAATAAAAGACTGCAATAGCTATTTTCCTGTACATACACACAAACACAAACAAGTAACTGTGATGAGGAAAGAATGTTTTCATCACATTCATTTTAGAACATGCTATAGGTAGTCTTTGACTTACAACCAACGGTGGGATTCAGCTGGTTTGCACCACTTCGGCAGAACCGGTAGCTAATTTTTTGTTGCCCAAGCCCAGAATGGACTTCTGGAAGCGACATCCACAAGAGAACCGGTTGTTCGCATATCTGAATCCCACCACTGCTTACAGCCATTTGTTTAGTTATAACAAAGTTATAACAGCATGTAAAAAGTCACTTGCAACCATAGCAGCATCCTCACGGTCACATGATCAAAATTGGCAACCAGGATGTATTTACAATTGCAAGGTCCTGGGGTCCTGTTTTTGCCGTTTGCAATCTTCCCAGCTGATTTCTAAGAAGCAAAGTCTTTTTTATTATTATTATTTATTTATTTATTTTATTTTAATTCCATTTATATCCCGCCCTTCTCCGAAGACTCAGGGCGGCTTACAAGCTTAGCAGTAGCCTTCATTCTATGTATATGCCTGCTTATTAGGGCTTTCACACACCCCCCAAGCGGCATTATTACAAAGTCAGCTTAATTGCCCCCAACAATCTGGGTCCTCATTTTACCTACCTCGGAAGGATGGAAGGCTGAGTCAACCTTGAGCCTGGTGGGACGCAAACCTGCACTAATTGCAGGCAGCTGGTGTTACTTAAGGAGGCATTAGCCCACTGCTCCACCAAGGCTCTTTAGTTTATAATATATAATACAAAAGTGGAAACAAATAGTAGGAAAATAGGGGAAGAAAAATGGAAGGGAAAAGTGTGGGGCAAGGAGAAAAAAGAAAGAAAAGACGCTGACTTCCGACTCCCTTTGGTGAAGTAGAATAAGATAGTAACATCAAACCTCAACTTTTCACTTTTACATAACAATATAAACTAGCCATTTCTGTATCAACATACCTATCTAATCGGTAAAACCCAAAATCAAAGTTTCATTTTTTTCCACCTCAAGAACAAAGTCCAGAAGCGATTTCCAAGTAGAAACAAAAGCAACTGTATTTTTTTTTCTTTAATCAAAGCAGTCAATTGCTCATCCCTGCTAACTCCGTCAACTTTTGCAACCATTCATACATTGCAGGAATCAAAGTGTCCTTTCATTTTTGTGCATAAAGTAATCTTGCTGCCATGAACGTATATAACATCAAAGTTCCCATTTTTTTCCAAGCCTTTTTCCATTAAACCCAGAAGAAAAGTTTCTGGTTTTATCTTTATGAATATATCTTCTATATTAAGATGTGACTCCTACTCTGACAAGCAAAGTCAATGGGAAAAGCTGGATTTGATTAATGGCTACATGATTCACTTAACAACTGTGGCAAAAAATAATCATAAAATTGGGCACAACTCAGTTAACAACCATCTTGCTTGGCAATAGAAATTCTGGTCCCAACTGTGGTTATAAATTGAGGACTATCTGCAGCGGTGATGATCAGGTTTTTCTAATTTTAATTAGAAGTTAATAGGTTAGATGTCATGGTTCCGATGAATGAGACAAATCAAGCAAAGTTTATAATCTTTCTGTCCTCCATGGAAGTCAGGACTCTTGGCAAGGGATGGGCTGCACCTCACGAAAACAGGGAAAATGTACTTAGAAAAAGACTGGCCCAAAACATCAGGAGGGCTTTAAACTAAAATTGAGAGGGGAGGGCGATCAATATTCAGAATCTCAAAACCAATCATAAATCCCAAGAAAGCAAATCAAACAATAGAGTGGGCAGAGATGAAAAAAAGAAAAATTCAAACAACATTCAGGAGGTACAGGAAACATAACCATGTACAGGCACAAAATCCTTAAATGCTTATATACAAATGCTCAAAGCTTGGGAAACAAACAGGGTGAACTAGAAGCAATAGTACACATAGTTGGTATTACAGAAACCTGATGGGACGAAACCCACAAATGGAATAGACTGATGGATGGATACAAATTGTTCAAAAGAAAGAGGTCTACAAAAAGAGAAGGGAGAGTTGCACTATATGTAAGAGAACACTACATATCTTCAGAAAAGCACATGATCAAAGATAAAATCTCTTCAGAATGCATATGTGTCAATGTAAAAGAGAAAAAAAAGTGACATTACCATAGGTATATATTACAGACCACCCAACCAATCAGAAGAAATAGATGAACTCTTTGCCAACCAGTTAACAAATGTATGTAGGAAGCATACCACAATAGTAATGGGAGACTTCAACTATCCAGATATCAACTGGGAGACAAACTCTGCAGCGAGCGGGGATCAAACAGATTCCTAACCAACCTAGCCGACAACTTTGTCATCCAAAAGGTGGAGGAGGGAACTAGACATAAAGCCATACTGGACTTAATTCTAACTAATAGAATTTTAAATCAAGAGACGGGAGAGGACCCCCTACATGGACGGGCTGAGGAATTTAGTAAATACCTGGTGGACAAAATTGCTCAGATTCGGGCTGGTCTGGACTCTGACTGGGCAGTATCTGACGAGAGGAAAACGATGAATTTGGCCGAGAACATTTGGGAAGAGTTCGATCCTGTGACTCCGGATGAAGTGGACAAGATCATGGGGAAACTAAGTGCCGCCACATGTTTGTTGGACCCGTGTCCCTCCTGGCTAGTCTATGCATCTCGGGAGGTTACACGAGGCTGGCTCTTAACAGTTATCAATGCCTCACTGAGTGAAGGGTACTTCCCTTCCGCCTTGAAAGAGGCGGTGGTAAGGCCCCTCCTCAAGAAACCGGCATTGGATCCAGCTATTTTAAACAACTTCCGTCCTGTCTCCAACCTTCGCTTTCTTGCGAAGGTCGTTGAGAGCATGGTGGCACGACAGCTCCCTTTGAACCTGGAGGAAGCTGAATATCTGGATCCATACCAATCGGGTTTCAGACCCGGGTATAGCACGGAGACGGCATTGGTCGCACTGGTGAATGATCTCTGGCGGGCCCGAGATAGAGGTTATTCCTCTGTCCTGGTCCTATTAGATCTCTCAGCGGCTTTTGATACCATCGACCACGGTATCTTACTGCGTCTTGAGGGATTGGGAGGCACTGTTCTATGGTGGTTCTCCTCCTACCTCTCGGGCTGTTCACAGACGGTGTTAGCAGGGGGGCAGAGGTCAAGCCCTAGGCCCCTTAGTTGCGGAGTGTCTCAGGGATCAGTGCTCTCACCCCTCCTGTTCAACATCTATATGGCCGCTGGGAGAGATCATCCGTGGCTTCGGGGTGAAATATCATCAATATGCTGATGATACCCAGCTATTCATCTCCACCCCGAACCAACCCAGTGATGCCCTCGATGTGATGTCCCGTTGCCTGGAAGCGGTACAGATTTGGATGGGAAAAAACAGGCTTCGACTCAACCCGGCCAAGACTGAGTGGCTCTACATACCGTCATCTCATTTAGTCCAAGAGGTTCCATCTTTGACTATAGGAGGAGAGATGTTACCTCCCATTGATAGAGCATGCAATCTGGGCGTCCTCCTAGATTCACGACTCAGTTTTGAAGATCATATTGGAGTCGTGGCTAGGGGGGCATTTGCCCAGATTCGCCTAATATACCAATTACCCAGTGGAATAGCTTGCCTCCAGAAATCGTGGGTGCTCCATCACTAGAGATTTTAAAAAAGAGGCTAGTCACTTGTCTGAGATGGCATAGGTTAGGGGTAGGCAACCTTGGCTCTTTTATGACTCGTGGACTTCAACTCCCAGAATTCCTGAGCCAGCTGGCTCAGGAATTCTGGGAGTTGAAGTCCACGAGTTATAAAAGAGCCAAGGTTGCCTACCCCTGGTACAGTATAGCAGGTTCTCCTGCTTGAGCAGAGGGCTGGACTAGAAGACCTCCAAGGTCCCTTCCAGCTCTATTCTATTCTTATTCTTCTTATTCAGATTCCTCCAGTATGGAGGGGGAAAGTGGAGTTTCTAGAAAAACACAGAACAGCATTTTTGAATCTAATGATTTCACAATGTTCTCCTGGAAGCAGCCCAGACTTAGTAAAATTTATTATGGAATTTGATACTGGATCAGGATTGTCCTGCAATAGTGCCACAAGTTTTGATCTTTGCTCTGAATTCTAGCATTTGTTTGGCCAGAATAAACAAGACCTTGGTACAAGAGAAAAATAAGATGAACAAGCAATTTAAATCTATTATTAAAAAGTACAACAGCAGAATAGAAAATGTCTGCCTGATTACTATGTAAATCTGCTTGTATTGCTCTTACCTAATGAATAATTCCAGGTCAGCAAATTTTTTAACTGCAAAAAGTCCTACATTTCATCCTGTTTTATTCTTATTGAAAAATAAGAACACATGCAAATCTCTTGTGCCCCAAATGGTGAAACATTTGTAGCCCATTATTATACTAGTTTTCTCAACCCTGTGGAATTCAGTTGGGGGTTGGCCTCCTGTATTTAGGTGCTTACTGTAATTTATAGTTTCCTGAGAGCTACCGGTATTTTCCTCCTGAAGAAACTTCTTAAATGCTAGCTACCTTTTTGAATCTCCTATCTATGGACATTTATTCAAGAGTTGTCCCACTAAAATAAAGAAGAATTATACAAAGAAAGCTGCACCAAGGGGCCACAATGCAATTCAATCCTTGGAAGGGTATTGTGCCAAGAGCTTTCTTGTATCATTACAATACTATCCTGCTTAATTTTCAGGCACTGCACTCACATATCATATCAAGACATGGCATACTCTGATTTACTGAATAAAATAGTTCTTAAACATACTCCTGAGATTGGCAGACAGCAATTGCAGAAATGGGCATTGAAACACAATGATGCAAAGCCCATTTTTTGCATACCCGACTGTGACGCCATGACACAACACAGAAGGGTGGAACTTGCATCATGGTGCCATGGTGCACATTCCATCATTTTTACCTCATTATGGCCAGCTGCCCATGTCTAGGATCTCACTGTACGGTATTAAGCTGCAGCATAATGTGTAAATCCTGTCAATGCTCCATGGTAAGGTGGAAAAAGCAGTTCCATTGCAGCACCTTCTAGATAAGTTGTTAGAACTCAAGGGAACTGGATATGCCCAACTTCAAGGAAAGATGGGCAAGAGGGAATATGATAGCACTCTTCAGGAACTTGAGGGAAATCATAGAGAGGGCATCATAATTCCAGAGTTCAGGTTAAGTGAGATCTTAAGTTCCAGGAAGGCAGATATTAACTGGATGATAGGAAAAGCTTCCTAACAACAAGAACACTTTGGCAGTGGAACTAATTAGAGGTAGATACGTCCAAGCAGGCTTGGACAACCATCTGTTACAACACTTAATTTAGATCCCCCATTGAACAGAGAGTTGAGCTTCATGATCTAAATAGCCCCTTCCAACTCTATTTTTTCTATACTTTGCATGGGTTCTTCAGGTCCTTTGCTTTCTGCTTCTTATGCTCTCTATAGTCAGAAAGGAAACAGATTAAACAGCAGGAGTCTCTCTAGTCCCACTTCTGTCTTCATTCATCCCTATGTGCACAGCCTGTATCTTTCCTAAGAGGATGTTTCTGATTTAACCAAAAGGTAAAGAGATTTCCTAGTGAGATTTGTTTTTCAGGCTTTACTTCGACACATTCAAAACTAAAATGAATAGGTAAATACCATTTCATAGCTTAAATGCCTTTATCCATGGGTTTTCTTTCCGAGCCTCCAAGTAACTAGAACACCACTATCAACATTGTTCAATGATGTAAATACTTTTCTTCCTCTTTTGTTAAAAAAAAAGATTTGTGCCTTTTGTACACCTGCATGGAAAGTTCTTCTTTGAAATCCTTCACCTTTTCATAGTTTTGTATCTGCAGAAACCAATTTACATTGTACCATGGATGCCATCCCCGCACTAAGACCATTGAGATCTCTGGATGAAGTGTCAATGCTCCTCCAAGTGACCAATAAGACAGACAACAAAACAAAACAAAGCATCATCCAGCTTTCCCTGCTTGCCCCTTTAGCTCAACCCTGTAGGAGAGGTAGTAGCAGAACTACCGCTTTGCTGAATTTTATAACCATAGAACTTAAAATAGGTTGGAAGGGACATTGGAGGTCTTCTAGTCCAACCCCCTGCTCAAGCAGGAAACTCTATACCATTTCATACAAGTGGTTGTCCAATCTGGAGTTAATCTATGCTGATCTGGGTGCTGATTGTTGGTGGATTATTGGTGGATTGTTGGGTCTTTGATGAGACAAAGAATGCTTGACATCTAACACTGTGCAAACAATTTTGTAACTTGTTTATATTTTACTCATTTGCCATCCTGAAAACACTCTAAAATATTTATTTTAAAATTAAAAATAAAATACATTTTAAAAGCCTGATGTAATGGGTGCCTAGTGCCATAGTACATAAGCATGAGTTGTGGAGGAAGAGGTCCTGTCAGTGAAAATGGGATGTGGGGAAAGGTGGTAGAAAAAAAGGAGAATTTTTGCCAGTTGGAAACTGTCTGCAAACTCCATTGTGTTCATTATGCTGGAAAAATGTACAAATGGTCCTCAACCTATGACCATAATTGAGGTCAGAATTTTAATTGTCTTTGCAGTCATAAATCAAGTGTACCACATGATAGGACTTAATTTTACATTTTTGCCATGCTCATTAAGAGTCAATGCAGTCATTAAGCAAATCAAATGGTTGTCAAGTGAATCACATGGTCATAAGTCTGAATACAGCTTTGCCAATGGCCATTTTTTGCTGGAAAATGGAAAAACAAAATGAGAACATATGACCATGGAACACTAAAACCATTGTAAATGCAAGCAGGTTGTGATTGCCAAAATGCAATCACACAACCGCAAGGGTGGTTTGGCAGTCATAACTTCAAGGCCAGGTTGTAAGTAACATTTTCCAAATACATCAGAACGTTGAATGGTCATTAAGTGACCAGTGGTAACCCAAGGACTACCGGTATTTACTCTAATTCCTTCTGTGCCAAAGCTGAGACAGAAATGAACCAACTTAGCTGCTGAAGAATTTGGAGCATCACCTCGATCTTGAAGTGCCAAGTGACTCCATGGAAGTGTCCTGAGCTTGTAACTGAGCCCAAGCTTGTGAGATCAATGCCTCCTCTCCTCTTGGACAATAAGCCAGTCGATGGTGCTGTAATGAATAATAATAGTTCCACTGGGAAAATTCTGGAATGCTGGTGCTCTTTTTTCCACTCTTGCAATACTGAAGTTACAAAACTAAGCTTTTATAATTGGTGGAGCAAAAGTCAATGATGACACAAGGATAAAGAAAAAAAATCATTTGTCAAACTCAACCCCTAATGACAAGTATCTACACTGATTACATGATCTAAACAACAATATGGAAATAATTTACTGTTGCCTTTGTGCAATCTAGCCTACAGTCCTGAAATTTTCTGAGGGTCTCCCATCCAAGAACTAACCAGAATTTGATCACTAGAAGTTTTGCCCATCACCAAATCCCCCCAGATCTTTTTGGGTGTATGTAGGCACTGTGACCCACCTGGACCATATACAAAATTTTCCTAGAGGCATTTGTCATTTTCATCATTTTTTCAGCAAATGTTGCAGGCCCATCCTTAATGTTTACACAATAAAGCCCACTTCATCCATACATATCACCTTCATGCCATCAATTAAATACCAATACTAAATTAAATCCATTATTACTCACTGATTATTCTATTGGGGTTTGTACATTTTATTCATGTTGTTTTCTCACTAGTTCTGAACTGACTCTTTCTTCCATATCTGTCCTCTGAGGCATCCATCCACCCATTAAGCAAAATGCCTCTGCTAGAGAAATTCATAATGATTGCATTAAATGTAGGACCTGAGGCAATTGTTGCAATTATCTTTAGGTTTAGCGGACTTTGATTGTAAATAAAATAAAAAGCTGCTTTCTGTCTTTTGGGCCAATGACTCCAGGCACGCATGCTTTCAAAATGCCTGGTGAAGCTTTCAGCCCAGGAAAAGGTATCCTGGCAGCAGCCCTACATTTGTAATTCAATATGGGAGGCTAAGAATTTGGAATTTGGTAAGTGGGGAAAAGGTGGGGAGGGAAGTCAGAAGGGGTGGGGAAAGTGTTTGTTTCCCCCTTTCGAATGTTATTTTCCCCTAATGAAGCCTAAAGAAATTGGATAGCATTTAGCATTTGTATAAGCTTTGATGTGATATTAGTATTGCTTGTAGTCATTTTATATGAGCTAGAATGCGATAGACTTAATAGTTTATTGTTGTTAACAAATGGTTGTTTATGATTGTTTTTACTTTTATACCTTGTATTTAGCTCTGGGAAGTCGGGGAGGGGGGAGGGGGGAAGGGTTGGGGGGAGGGTTAGGGAGGGCTAGGAAGGGTTGGGTGGGGGGAAGGGGGGAGGGATTGTTAAAGATAAAATGTATTGAAAAACTTTTCAATAAAAAAAGAAAAGAAATTGGATAGCCATTGCGGAGCTTCTCTTCAATCGCTCCGTTTGCAGGCAGCCTGCAGCGTTAAAGTTCCCCCACTAGGCAAGGAACCGCCCCCTCCTCTGACAAAAAGAAAGAAAGAAAGAAAGAAAGAAAGAAAGAAAGAAAGAAAGAAAGAAAGAAAGAAAGAGAGAGAGAGAGAGAGAGAGAGAGAGAGAGAGAGAAAGAAAGAAAGAAAGAAAGAAAGAAAGAAAGAAAGAAAGAAAGAAAGAAAGAAAGAAAGAAAGAGAGAAAGAGAGAAAGAGAGAAAGAAAGAAAGAAAGAAAGAAAGAAAGAAAGAAAGAAAGAAAGAAAGAAAGAAAGAAAGAAAGAAAGAAAGAAAGAAAGAAAGAAAGAAAGAAAGAAAGAAAGAAAAAGAGGGCGATATTAATATCTGGGCAACTCCTCGTCGGCGGCCCGGCCAGCAATCAGAGCTCCCATAAAAGCCGGGACCTCCCCTCAACCATCTGTCCGCCTCGGGCCGCGACCGACCAGCCAGCCCGCCCCCCACCCTCCCCGCTCCCTCCGGGGATCAAAAAGTGAGCGAAGAAGCCAGTCCCTAAGAGGTTTGAACCCATTTCCCCTCTCCTCCAACCCGTAAGCTGCTTCTCCCGTCAACCACACCCTCCCCTCCCCTCCCCTCCCCTCCCCTCCCCGGCGACTGAGCTTTCCAACTCTCGCCCGGGGCAGGCAGCCATGGCAAGGAGGGGCGGCGGCGGCGGCAACGGGCCCCGTGGCTGTGACAAGTAAGCGCCCGCACGGCCAAGCAGGCTGTGGGGGTGGGGGGGGGGGCGCAGCTGTTTGTCCCAGAGCTCCGTGCACCGCGGCGCCAAGAAGGCAGGGCGCAAACCCAGCCCGTCTCCCCGCGCCTGGCTGCAAACGGAGGTAGGGCGCACGTCGGAGCCTGTTTATTGGGGGGGGGGTGTCGGAGGGGTGGGTGGGTGGGAAGAGTGCAAGGGGGGGGGAGGTCTTTTCCTCCCTGGTGGTTGTTTATGCCAGCGTTTCCCAACCTTAGGAACTTGAAGATGCGTGGACTTCAACTCCCAGAATTCCCCAGCCAGCTATGCTGGCTGGGGAATTCTGGGAGTTGAAGTCCACGCATCTTCAAGTTCCTAAGGTTGGGAAACGCTGCTTTATGCGATCCGCTGGGTGGAAGCTCGACCGATGCCCGGAGCTTTTTGGGGGATGAGGGCGAGGCGTCGCCGCATTTCCTTCTCTACCAAGTGGCGGCGAGCTCTGGGTTGGAGTCCTTCGCTCCGGGCGAGTTTTGCACCTCCGAGGGAGCCGGAGAAGCGGCCGCCTAATTTACGTCGGCCCAACTCCAGCTCAGGTAGGAAGAAGGAACGGCAAGCCGCCTGTTGCGCGCCACTTCTAGGAAGTTTCCCGGAGTCTTGCAAAGCCGGGCTAGGATTCGCTTCCTCGGGCAATGGAAAGGTGGAGAGGCGAAACGGGTGCGGGGAGAGAGACTGTTGGAAGGGGGGGAGGGGAGAGAAATGTCCCGGTACGGGAATGGGTAGCAAAAAACCCAAAGAAAAACCCCTCTGGCGAAAAGGCTGGTTCTGTTGACGCAGGGGAATGTAGGTTTCTGGAGGATTTCCTGAACGGTAGCCCAGCTGCTTTCAATCTGTTGGAGGTAAAAGGAGAACCTTGTGACACAAGAAGAAGAAGAAGAAGAAGAAGAAGAAGAAGAAGAAGAAGAAGAAGAAGAAGAAGAAGAAGAAGAAGAAGAAGAAGAAGAAGAAGAAGAAGAAGAAGAAGAAGAAGAAGAAGAAGAAGAAGAAGAAGAAGAAGAAGAAGAAGAAGAGGAGCAGCAATTTTTCCCAGCGTTTGTGTGGATGGAGGTCCAACTGGGTTCTGTCGGCCAGATTAGAGGCGTGTTTATGGCCGATGAATTCTCTGTGGCCTTTTCTAGTGGAGGCATTTCCTTTGGAGAACATTGAGGAGAATGGAAGCCAGAGAGCTGAAAGGCAGGCAGGCAGGCAAGCAAGCCAGCAGGATGGTTGCAGCTGAAGTAAAATGTGAGCCCATAGCACAAAGTAGTATTTAACACTATATTTTTTTAAAAGGCAGTTGTGCTTGGGACGGTTGCTACAGTCAGCAGCGTGCTTTAGACTGATTCCCCACAATTTGAAGCAAAACTTTTTGACAGCCTTTGACAAACCACCAGCTATGAGTGCTACAGGTGAAGTTTTTATTGTCCTTAACATTGAAGGATGTCCCATCAGCAACTTCATATTAAGTTCATGCTGTTCATTTTTCTCCCAAATACTGTATTACGTCCACCAATTCTTTTAATTTTCCCCTCTGAAAGGTTTGAAAGATGCATCCTGACAGAACCTTTAAATTTTTCAAGGCTGGGTTAAGATTAAAGGAAGCCTCAACCCTGTTGGGAAATACCATTTTGTAAAAGATGCACAATGTTTATGGGCGCTTACCTGTTGAATTTCAATGGGATTTCTTTCCCAGTATAGTATTGCAACCTTAACATAGATGATTCATAACATCTGAGCAATTTTGCTCATACTATCAGAAGATTCTCCACTGCTGGAGTAAAAGGTTCTATACAGCGTATTTTATCTTAGCTATAATTGCATCATTATATTTTAAATTACTCTTTAGCCAGCATCTTTGATGTACTGTCATTATGACTACAATCCCATATTTAATTTCCTGGGAGGAATCTTCAGTGTAACCTGTCTGCACATTGTCCAGGTTTACATAATGTTAAAGCTGGCAAATAAGCTGGCAAATAAATACATATAAGTACAATGGATGATTGTATTAATTATGACGCATCTTTATTTCAAAGTAAGGCTCTGCTGCAGCCTCTGAATTTGTAGTATTGAGCTTATCAGACTAATTGGAATATGTTTCTGGCAACTCAGTTGTGCTGTGCATCTTACTTCTGGTTAAGCATGTATAGACTGAAGGGAACATGGATTAAGGCAGAAGTTTTAAATTATTCCACTCTAACCCAACAGCCTTTAACGTGAGGTAAACTTGCGGTCCTGTTACCAGCAGTGGGCTTTACACCTATTCACTTTTAAGCTAAGTGTTCTTTTCTCGTGCTTTAGGTGTTGCAGAGCAAAAAAAATGTCCAGGACTGCTCTGATTCATAGACATGCAATTGTAATATGTGATTTTTGTGAAGACTGTTCATAGCCTTAATTCGCCACTGTCATTAAGTTCAGCTGTGCTTCTTTCCCTTTTCTGAGTTATGAAAAGAATGATGTTTGATGTGGTATGCCTTTCTTAGATGGGAAAGTAGGGTATATCAATACTTCTGATATTGTCAATCCATTAATATTTGCATTATTTTATTAGACCTATTCCCAAGTTTAAGGCTTGTTTGTTTATATCTTGCCTTTATTGTTTTTATAATTAACTCAAGATGCCAAACATGCCTAACACAACTTCCTCTGGTTTTCCTCTCAACAATCCTGTGAGGTGTGGTGGGCTGAGAGAGTGACTGGCCCAAAGGAACCTAGCGGGCTTTCATGTACAACTCAGTTTCCTTGTTTCCAGCCTGGCATCTTGAGAGGGGAGGAGGAGAGAGAGAATTTTTATAATGTCATTTGTATAATGTATAACACATGACTGTGTTTACACAGTATACTTAACCATATTACTAACTCTTTGGGGGGGGGTGTTGTATAACACCTAGCTATAAACTAATCAAATGAGTTAAAACTTACCAAGATCCTAATGTTGTTCAAATGCTTTCACTGGTTTTTCATTGACCTGGTTACATATGCTATGTGGAAGTCACATTGGATAGATTCCACCTTGCCCTCTCTCATCCTGGGCTTGGCCATCAAGATAATTGGATGGGGTTTACATTTTGTGCTAAATCCAGATAGGACTCGATTGGTTTGGTATAGTATAATGACTGCATCTCCTTTATTTTGATTTATATTACATGTTTTATAATTTAATGTGATACATGAATCCAACCATTGTGACTTATACAATTAAGTGTAAAGGTTTAGTTCAATGTGCGATTCCAGTCTACATCAGAGTCTTCAGTAGAAGACATTTCCAGAACTGAGGGACTCCAACTTGCTTTAATATTCTGCACTATTCTAAGTTTGGCGGGTCGAATCCCGAGTGCCGAGTAGCAGAGTGCCTGTTACTCGTCCCAACTTCTGCCAACCTAGCAGTTTGAAAGCACGTAAAAATGCAAGTAGAAAAATAGGGACGACTGCGGTGGGAAGGAAACAGCATTCCGTGCACCTTTGGCGTCTAGTCATGCCGGCCACATGACCACGGAGACGTCCTCGGACAAGCGCTGGCTCTTGGGCTTTGAAACGGAGATGAGCACCGGTCCCTAGAGTTGGAAACGACTAGCACGCATGTGCGGGGGAACCTTTACCTTTACCTTTATTCTAATTCAATCCCTTCATAGTAGCCTTCCCTAACTTAATGCTCTCCCATACTGGAAGTTGTAGTTAAAATTAAAGGGCATAAGCTCCTGGCCTGCACTAAAACAGTGTTTGCAAATCCATTTTGCATTATGTTTGATATGAATGATATCAATTGCTGATGCAGAAGAGAAGGGTGCAAGCAGGTTTGTGTAACTAGATGTCATTGCATTGCTGACTGACTACTACCTTTAGAAAGCTGGTTGGCTTTTTAAAATCATGGGTTCTTTCTTCTTTCAGCTAGGGTGGTGTTATGTGACTTGTGAATCCCAAATGCAAGCAGAACTCTTAAGACAATTGTATTGATGTGCCAAAAGTTTATCCTTGCTGCTTGCTCTGCCCTGGCATTTTAAGCTGTTATGGCTGACAGTCAAACAGATGGCTAAATTTTTATGGGGAGAAACTGCCTCCTATTGCACTGGCCAGTTCCAATATCACATTCCCAGAATAATTTGTCATGTCCTTGATTTAGCATCTTAAATTTCTTTATAGCCCTAACCTGCAAATCACCCCCTCTTTTTTGAATCATCCTCAAACACAGGTTGTTTCTTCCTATTGTGGTTGCAGCTTTTGACCTCCCACTTTTTTCTTTCTTTTGCAGTTAAAACTGAAATATCACAAGCATTTCCTCCGCTGCCATTTTTCCTTAATGCCACACAGAAAGTAGAGTTAGCAAATGAAAAAAATGGATCTTTCTTTGGAATTTCTGAGCTTTGCCTTTTCCAGTTTGGTGCCTCTCCCACACGTCCAAAGATTCCAAGTCTGAAATTTCAGCCAGCCTAGGAATTCATTACTTTAAAAAAAAAGAGAGAGAAGTTTTAAAGAATGAAAATAGCTTGTCAAAAAACAAAATGCCTTCCTGTGGCCCAAAATTCACTTTTCTTTTTTGTTTTAGAAAAATTAGACAGAGACACACAGAGAGAAAGAGATTCACCCAATTGAACGTTAGCATGCTGCTGGCAAAATCTGATTGGTTGATTTCAGAAGGTTCCAGGGATAACAAAAATGGCAGGGGCCACGTACTACTGCCCATCAGTTTTGGATTGTCTTCCTATTATATGATTTGGATAACAGTGGTAGAGAATAGGCTTCTCCAATTGGTATTTGCCAGATGTGCTACACTTCAGTTCGTGCTGTTTTCATGCTATGATGGTGTTGTAATTAATATGGAGGATAACTAGTTGGTGAAGAATGCCATGGAGCAGACATGTCAAACTCGCGACGTCATGTGACGTCGCGCAACGTATCAGGACGATTTTGCCATTGCCGGCAGTGGGGTGGGCGCAACTTCCGCGTGACGTGTCCGGCCCGTGAGCCGGCAGTTTGACACCCCTGCCGTAGAGTATTGGAGTCATGGTGCTCTATTTACATACATAATTACAAGCCCGTGAGATTGACCTAAACCTGAGCATATTGAAAACATAGAAGCCAATGTTTTTCATATTAAATTATCAGTTAATTCTGATAATTTATAAGAGTATTTACTCCTGACAATGTTGCTACAAGGAGTTTCTTATTTAAGTAGCAGAGGCAAATGGCAAACATAATTCACAGAATATCTCTACCAAAACTGCACCAAAGATTTCTGCAACATCCTTTCTTTTTGATGGAAATGCCTTAAACAGACAGTAATAGAAGAAATTTTGCTATAGATAATCTGTCAACCCTGCAAATATTGGATGTTCCCACTCTGACAACTGATGAAAATTGCAGCCATTTTCTCTTTGCTTTTAACATGCTTTTTCTGGTATTTAGAAATCAGGTGCAGAAGAGAGGGGTTGGGATGAAAGCTTGAGCTCAGTTAGCCATACCAATAACGCTGCTTTATGGGAACCCAAGGACGAGCTATTAATGTTTTGGCAGGCTGAGGAGCTAGGAAGAAAGTCCGTGTTTTAGGCTAATTGAAAAATGTGATTGAAAAGCTTATTGGGGGTGGCAATTGCACTTTGTTACTTTGTATCCGAGGGAAGGGAATTTAGTTTTGGGGGTCAACTATGTAGTACCAATACTTTGTTTCCTGAATAAAATGTTCTTTAAGGAAGAATTTTTGCCTTGAAGTTCTTTTGATGGGTTTCATCTATCGGAACCATGACATAATCCTTGCTTAACAACCCAATTTGGGACTGGCAACTTTGCTGCTAAGCAAAGCAGTCGCTAAGTGGTAAATCACATGACTGTGACTGTGCTTTCCAGTTGGAAAGAGACAAAACTTCTGTACTCAGTTTCACATTTTGGAGTTCCATTTGCCTCCTAACCCAGAGGTCCCCAACCTTTTGGGCACCAGGGACTGGTTCTGTGGTGAAAGGTTTTTCTGTGGAGGGAAGAGTACGTGATTTTGTGTGCTGCCTGCATCCCACGGGTGGGGCTTTGCTTCTTTGTGCGGACCGGTTGTTGGCATGCCATGGTACTGGTCCATGGACCAGCGGGTTGGAGATCCCTGTCCTAACCATTCCCTTGGTCTTTGGAATACTCACATCCCGATTGCTGTCTTGTGTCAAGCCCCTGTGGGCTTGCCACTAATGGGAGGGGGGAGGGGGCAAGGGTACATCGGACAGCGGCGTCTGGAAGCCCTGGCTGGGACCAGCAGCATGGATGGCAACGACAGCCCTTTCTCCCTTCCCCCCCATACCTGTGTGATGGCCAGGGTCGTGTGGAGTGCAGCTGCGAGGCTGTCTTGAGTGATAATGTTGGCTGGCTGAACTTCCGGATTTGCCGACTCAGCTGTTCAGCACTCTGCTGAACAGCTGTTCAGCACGGAGAAATGGCGGAGAGTAAAACCTGCCCTTGCTTACCTTGCCTTGCTGTCATGTCGGTGCTCACGCCGAGCTGTTTGCCAGGATTGGATGACTGCTCCTGTGAACTGAATATGCATGCTCGTCGTTCCAGATGCTGGTTAGATGGGTGGGGGTGGGCCCAGGCGGGAGGTGGTTGCTTTTTTTTGTAATAGCTTTGAGCTTGCATGCCAGAGTATACCGCAGTAAGCCAATCTACCTGTGAACTCAACATCTTGTTTCCTATTGGAGCCAGGAGTGTGGCAAGGACCTCTGACATCTTGTATGCATCTAAAGCAGACATGTCAAACTCATGATGTTGCGTGATGTATCGGAGCTTTTTCCCCATTGCCGGCAATTGGGTGGGCGTGGTTGCCTGGTGATGCATCTGGCCCGCGGGCCAGCAGTTTGACACCCCTGATCTAAAGCAGTGTGATTGTGCCAGAAGTCTGGGCTGGGAGCCATAGGCAGCCAAGCAAATATCTTACTTTCTTAAAATTTGTCTCCAATCTCTCTGCTCTATGGTGGGGAGAGAAAAAAGCAATTTCTATATGCAGTCTTATCTTTGCCAGGCCCTTTCCTGGTTGCTGATGTGATTGCATTCCTTTTTCTGTGTAGAACAGCAAACAGCTTATTCTCTTGAAATCCCTTTCCAATATCTGCGGGAATGGGGAGAATGTTTCAGGCAAATGAGGGATTGGAGAGGAAGAGATTTCAAGAGAGTACTTTAAGCTGTTTGCATAGCATGCCATTACTCCCAGCCCCAGGCTGCTAGCATGGTCACATTGCTTTTGATGTGCAGCAGGGAAAACAGCTTTCTTTCTTTCCAATCTCTCTGCTCTAAGAAGGCAAAACAGAAAAACACAGATCAGGGACAGGATAACATGTACTGACTATAATGGCAATCACATGATTGAAGGACACTACAAAGATCATAAATGGGCTGTAAAATTATTTTTTCAGCACTGTTGTAACTTTGAATGATTGCATGTGCAGTATATAGGATGTTTCAGATAAGTCAGTGATAGTGCATCTATGCGTAGCCATCACAAGCTGTCTTATGGCATTGTGTCTGTGAGTACCGTATCTGTATCACAATTTTTTTCCTTATGAAAGAACTGATTTAAAGTCATTATCACTTTTCTGTGTACCTGTGATGACATGGGATTTCTAGCAAGCTTGGCAGCTGCACTGATTAACTTCAGATATTAATTGGCTTAGTTACTGTTCCAAAGGTAAGGCAGTTTTGCACTTTTGCAGCCTTGTCTCTGAAGCCAAGAGGCAGGTTGTTCCACTTTAACAGGAGCTCCCACCTGGGAAGTACCAGCTATTGTAAGGAAGATTGGGTATTCACTTAGCACACCCCTCCCCACATCAAAGTGGAAATGTTACTTTTAGTTTGGAAAGGGCAAACCTGGCATCCATGCAGAAAGTCCATAGTTAAAACATATGCTGGCATTTTCACTTATTGCTAATGGTTTGACCAGTGTTACTGGGGCAGTGGCTGGATTTGCAGCTGTTCAGAACTTTTTTGTTTTTCTATCTCTGCTGCCTCATATTTCTCTCTGTGACCACCACCAACCCCTTACTTGTGGTCAGCATAAAAGTAGGTCTATATCAGGGATGTCAAACTGCCAACCCGCGGGCCGGATGCATCATGCCAAACTGTGCCCACCCCATTGCTGACAGTGGGAAAAAAAGTCACGACACATCGTAACATGTCACGTGATGTTGTGAGTTTGACACCCCTGGTCTATATGAAATTGAGATGGGATTGTATGAAATTTAGGGACTTTGCTTCCATATCTTCATGGAACTTTACTGATGTTCCTCCTTATTCTAACTCTCTCCAAGAGCAGCCTAATAATGAGTAAAATCAATTAAATGTTATCACTTAACATTTGATTAACAGTCAGCTGACCTGTGTTATTTAAAATAGAACGAACAATAAGATTGGTATTGAGGGCAACAAATTTAATTCCAGTATGGTTTTTGCAGACTCTAGACTTAGTGGAGAAATTTTCCTAGTGAGGAAAGTTTCCAAGATGTTTTCCATAAACCAGATTGAAGGTCATTACATGTGTCCAATACACAAGACTCCTTTTTTACTAAATAAAAATGTGAAACCCAACTAGACACTCTCCTTCCCCCCTCAGTTTATGTGTTTGCATGTCCAGAATTCCCTAGTTTATATGATTTCCATGTTGAGAAAAGCTGGTGGAGATCTGATCTTCTGCTTAAAACAAAATAAATCTGGCAGTCTAGATAGAAGACCTTTGCTGATCCCATTTGACCTGAGAAAATATGCTCAGACTTACCCTGATCTCCCCCTCCCCCGTCCATTTTCACAGTCTTTGACAAGGTTATGAAATAAATATCATCTGAGTAGTACAAAATCTCCATTCTACATGGCTGGCCAGTATGTAGATTACTTGGACAATCCTTAAGAGTTTTAGCAAGAAAAAAAAATCCAGTGCCATCCTTAAAACATGATGATTTTCATAATATTTTTAACCCTAAACTTGATGCATGTAAAGGAGATTATAACGTTTAGATTTTACAGGATGTACATCATGTTTGGAATTTCAGTTTCTGTTTACAGGGGTCAAATAAATTAGGTTGTCAAAAAAAAAGCCTTTTCTGCTGAAATTGCAAAGCTGTCATGCAGTCAAGATATAAATCCATGCATGCCTATTTGCTGAGCTTGAGTTTTCATGTCTCTTAAATCCTTGATGTCAGAAGGAAAACAACACATCTCTTATCGCACCTCTAAAAGCTTCATTTTGCTCCAGAAACACCCCCTTTGGTTCATAAATAACATTTTAAATCTGCTTCATAAATAAGCCCCCAGAACTTAAAAGCATGGCTTTTTAAAGGAATTTGCCCATTTATAAGGCACTTTTAAATTATGATGGTGGTAATCTTCATCATTCTCTGATTCCTTCAGTTTGATTTTTTGCAGCAATACTGGTAGTCCTCAACTTACGACCAAAATTGAGCCCAAAATTTCTGTTGCTCAGAGAGACAGTTGTTAAGTGAGTTTTGCCCCTGTGACCTTTTTGGCAGAGTTGTTAACTGAATGAGTGCAGTTGTTAAGTTAGTAACATAGTAGTTAAGTGAACCTGGCTTCCCCATTGATTTTGCTTGTCAGAAGGTTGCAAAAGGTGATCACATGGCCCCGGGACACTGCAACCGTCATAAATATGAGTCAGTTGCCAAGCATCTGAATTTGATCACGTGACCATGGGGAGGTAAAAAGCAGTCATAAGTCATTTTTTCCAGTGCCATTGTAACTGAGTGGTCACTAAACAAATGGTTGTAAGCCAAGGACTACATGTAGTAACTTTGGGTGGTTTTAAAAAATAGAAAACCGGTCAGTCCTAGAGGAGATCAACCCTGACTGCTCTTTAGAAGGCCAGATCCTGAAGCTAAAACTCAAATACTTTGGCCACCTAATGAGAAGGAAGGACTCACTGAAGAAGAGCCTAATGCTGGGAAAGATCGAGGGCAATAGAAGAAGGGGACGACAGAGAATGAGGTGGCTGGATGGAGTCCCTGAAGCAGTAGGCGTGAGCTTAAATGGACTCCAGAAGATGGTAGAGGACAGGAAAGCCTGGAGGAACGTTGTCCATGGGGTCGCGATGGGTCGGGCACGACTTCGCAGCTAACAACAACAAAAAATAGAACCTTAATCATATAGTTACATTTTGGAAGAAGATTGAGAAAATTACTTTCCAAATTACTTTATAGAATAGAATAGAGCTGGAAGGGACCTTGGAGGTCTTCTAGTCAAGCCCCCCCATGCCCTCAAGCAGGACAACCTATACTCTTTATGTGATGTGTCATGTCATATCACGACTCTTTTTACATTGCTGGCAATGGGGTGGGCGTGGCTTCGGTATGATGAAACCGGCCCACAGGCCGGCAGTTTGACACCCCTGACTTACACCATTCTCTCACAATGCCTTAATTTCACTTAGAAGGTGTTAAAAGATGGGCCACAATTATCATGAGGAGGTTGATTGATTAAGCAATTATCAAACTACTGGCAATGACTTGAATTCCACAGATATATTGATAGGAAGGTGAAAGCTCCTTGTTGAGGCACATTATTTTCTATCACAGATGCACTATAATCACATCTAAAGACAGGTTTATTAATTAATGGTGGCAGATTTAATTCCAGATACGTATCACTCTGTGTAGGTGACTGTTGACCTCAAGTCAGCATTTGATCTTAAAAGAAAACTTTGGGGGAAACTATAGCTGACTAAGAAATGCATATTTTCTGTGGTGACATCCATTCATGAAAGGCCAGCTATCCATAACTGGAAAAGGATCAAACAAGTTTGCTTTTTAGTCCCATGGTAATTTATCACCTTTATTCATTAATTAGGGGTTTTTTTTGTTGTACATTGAAAATTGTCTGCTATATAGGCTGGTATGCAAACCTTTGTCCTATTTTGTAAAAATGGATGATGCTAGTTTTATCTCATTGGCATAATTTCAACTGAGGAGGTTGTTAAGAAGCCTTGGCTGCTTATTGTACAAAAAATAAATGGAATATAAATTACCCTAAAATAAAACTTGTAGTGTTTGTCAAATGGCTGATTAAATGCAGGTGACAGATTAATTATATGCAGTGAATGATGCTTAGAACTCCATCTTTGTAATCTTAAGATTTGATTGCAAAGCTGGTGGAGTTTATATTCGCCTCCTCTTTGCTTCTTTCTCAGTACCAAAGTTCTGCCTCTTCTGCTGTGTCAAACATAGGCCTAATATTATTTCTATTTTTTTTGTATAAGATTTTCCAAAACAAATTTCTTTAAGTACTTCTTGCTGTTCTGAAATGGCACTTTTACTTCCCTTGGTAGCAAGGCAGGTTTCTGTGGAGATAAGTTTGGATTATGGTGTTTTATCTGATTAAATTATTTTCCCCCAGAAACTTTAGGCACATAGTTTTCTTGATTCTGTCCATTCTTCTTATGGTGGGAACACTGGTGAGATAAAGCCACTTTTCTAGTTGTTTGCTGTCTCTGAGATCTAGCATAGTTAAGGAGACAGTAAAGTGATGGGTTGTGCAGGTTGGCTGAGAGAGTGACAACCTTCCTAATCTACCCCCAGTCCAAAGAGTTCAGCAGTGCCTCAGCTAAACCATGATAAGGTCTGATTACTGGCTTAGCAAAATATATGAAGCCATCCATTGTGGTTTGTTAATCATGTTTAGTGGTTTTATCTGTTGTGCAAAACCAGACAGTTATGGATTAGCCAATAAACTAGTTAAACAAACCATGCTTAGTACAAATCATGTAAAAGAGTAAGGTTCTGTTTTCTCTGTGCTTTTAAGACACCTGTCTCATAAATAAAATACCTGAACAGAAATAAGCTTTTTGCTACTATTTATCACTTAAATTGTTTGTCTGCTTAGGATGACTCAGATGCAAGGGAGCTGTTTGACAGATACATTTACTTCATCACAACAATTACTGTAAACTGTGCAAAAATATAGTCTTTCATATTAATGCAGTACTGAAATAGAAATCCTGAAAGGAAGGGGACAAATTTATTAAGATAATGTATCTATTCACATATTCTAATATATGTTTTGAATTACTTAAAAAGGAAAGAAAATATCCCTTTACATCTTTCCTATTATGCTTTGCCTGTAAATACGGGAAGAATCTATTTGGTTTTGTTCCAGAGTTCTATCAATTATTGTTGTTGTTCAGTCGCTGTGTTGTGCCCGACTCTTTGTAACCCCACAGACCATAGGACGCCAGGCTCCCCTATCTTCCAGAGTCTGCCCAAACCTGTGTTCATTGCATTGATCTATCTAACCATCTCATCCTCTGTCATCTCTTTCTCATTTTGCCTTCAATCTTTCCCAACATCAGGTTTTTTTTCCCATGAGCCGTGGTGGTGCAGTGGTTAGAATACATACTGCAAGCTACTTCTGCTGACTGATGTTTGCCTGCAGTTCGGCAGTTCGATTCTCACAGCTCAAGGTTGACTCAGCCTTCCATCCTTCCGAGGTCGGTAAAATGAGGACCCAGATTGTTGGGGGCAACATGTTGACTCTGTAAATTGCTTAGAGAGGGCTATGAAGCGGTATATAAATCTAAGTGCTATTGCTTCTTTTCTTATTTGGTGGCCAAAGAACTTGAGCTTCAGCACCTGTCCTTCCAAAATGCAACCAGGGTTGATTTCCTTTAGGATCGACCAATTTGATTTCCTTGCAGTCCAAGGGACTCTCCAGAGTCTTCTCCAACAGTACAGTTCAAAAGCATCAGTTATTCAGCACTCAGACTTCCTTATGATCTAATTCTCAGAGCCACACATTACTGCTGGGAAAGCCATAGCTTTAAATGTATGGACCTTTGTCCACAAGGTGATGTCTCTATGTTTTAATATGCTGCATAAGCTTTACCATAACTTTCCTCCCAAGGAGAAAGCGTCTTTTAATTTCATGGCTACAGTCACTATCTGCAGTGTTTTTGGAACCCAAGAAAATAAAATCTGTCACTACTTCCATTTCTTTCCATTTCTTATCTATCAATATACTGTATCTCTGCCAATGGCGATATATGCAAAAAAAATCTACATACTTAGAAAATTTAGAATTACAGAATTCTGACCAGGAAATTTTGCTCTGAGCACCAGAACTGAACAGAATATTACCAGAAAAATATCCTGGTCATTGGAGGGCATGAATTATCAGTGGGTCAGGGTCTTGTGATGGGGCGATTACCCCAGGTTGGGTCATTGGAAGATGAACTGCTGGGGGGGAGCGAGGTTTGCGTGGGTTGGTTGAGGTTTGGTGCTCTCTCCAGTTACCTGAGTGATTGATATTTATTCTGAGGTGTTTGCACAGCTAACTGGAGACAGCACCAAACCTCAAGCAAACCATGCAAGTCCCCCCCCCACCAGTAATTCACTTTCCAATGACCCTCACCTGAAGAAATCTCCCCATCACAAGACCCATCAGAAGCCTCTCACTGATAACTCACTGATAATTCACACCCTCTAAGGACCCTGACCTGTAGTAACCTCCCCATCACAAGCTTCTCTTGACTCATCACAAGACCCTCACTTGACACACCCACACCTGAAGCCCTTATAAATAGAAGAGCACTGACACAGACATCTTCTAGCCCAGATATGTCAAACTCGCAACGTCACGTGACGTGTCACGACATATCGTGACTTTTTCCATTGACGGCAAGGGAGTGGGCGCGGTTTCAGCATGACACATCCGGCCCACGGGCAAGAACTTTGATACTCCTGCCCTAGCTGATAATGAAATCTTCAGAAACCAACCCACAAGTTCACCCTCATCCTACACCTGAGCTACAGATATTCACCACATGTGACAGATGTTCCTATGATGTCACAGGTGTCATGACATTACACAAATGATGCAAAATAGATCATGATATATGCAATGTTAATTGTTGTTCCCTGTCACCCTGTTTACAATTGTGGCAAGGGAATCATTTTATTCTTGCTATTGGTAAACAACTGAAAATCTATTGCAAATCACCCAAAATCTATGAATTGCTCCAGATTTACCTATTTCCCTCCAATTTAAACCATTAATAAATAAAAATGTGTGACCAGCTCATGTTTTTAAACATTGTCTTGTTCTCAAGTCACATTTTAAGCAAAGCATTGATTTCCAAGCTCATAGATTCCCAATAAATATAGGCATTTCAAAATGTGAAATTTCCCAGAATTCCAACAATATATAAAATTGATCAACATTTATAGCATTTCTTATAAATATGGCAAGAAACCTTGGTTCTTTGTTGAAGAAATGTGTGCATTGATTCATGGATGCCGAACTGTAGTGTGATGCTCAATTACCCTAGTTTATCAGAAACCATGGGTCACGTTTACTTTCATCTTTAGACTGTCAGGCCAAGAATTTCTGCAATATCCAGCCACACTTAAGTCCCACTTAAGATGAGGAACAAAATGATATGCTTAATTAATGAGATATTTAAATTTCAAACAGTTATGGTTCAGCTAAAAAAATTTGGAATTTTGAAAGTACCTGGTGCAAACCTTCAGAAACCTACCTTTTAAGTCCAATTTCCAAAATCCATTTACATTGAATGCTGAAAAGGTTGGTTGCATCTTATAAGATAACAAAGGATTCTAAGCCTAAAAACTGGTTTCACCCTTCCAAACATCTATTAGTAAGGCTTGATATATTGCAGGGGTGTCAAACTCAATTTCATTGCAGGCCGCATCAGCATTGCAGTTGCCCTCAGGGGGCTGGGTGGGTGTGATCAGGGTGGGCGTAGCCTACTGGGTGGGCGTGGCTGGAGTGCATGTGGCCTACTGGGTGGGCATGGCCAGGTCTACATTGTTTGCATCAAGGGTACCTATGGGGGCCTGGGCAGGAGTGGGACAAATCTGAGGGTCTCTGGCAGGAGATGGGACCAGGGCAAGTGCCAAGGCATGGTCCACTGGAGGAGCCTCACTGTTCCTCTCAGGCCATGCGGGGGGGGGGGGGCTGGACGGTGGCGCGGAGGTCAAATGCCCAGCCCAGCCCTCAAACACCCAGGGCAGTAAGCCCAGCCCCACTTTCCCAAGGGGGCGCCCAGCTGCACTTACCTCCTCAAGGCCACTGTTGCTGTGCTTGCTCTCCTTAGCTAGGTTGAGGGCAAAGTCAAGAGGGAGGCCCACTCCCTCTCCATGTGAGGAGACCTGGCTTTGTATCCAAAGCTTTCTTAGCAATAGGATGGGAGACCCTCCCAGGATAGGCCAGGAGGAGGGGGCAAGGGGATGGTGAAAAGGCAGCAGGGAAGGACTAAGGCAGGACTTCCCTTAGACCCTCCCTCTCCTTCCTTCTTTCCTTCGAACAGTGATGGGAAAATATGAGATGAGGGAGGGAGAAAAACAGGCAAGAAACGCAGCTGGGGAAGTGTCATCCTTGGTGTGGAATGAAGAAATGCACCATCGCCTGGAAGTGGTCAGCACGTGGCCCTCGCCTACTTCACATATCTGGCTTGGTGGGCTCTGGGGGAGGGGATGCCATGAACAGCATGAGAGTCAATGTTACCCACGCAATGCTGTCCACCCTGGAGCCTGCCCAGTTTTGGCAGGCAGCGGGGTGCTTTCCTCACAGTGCTAAGAGGCTGAGCCAGGTGGCATGAATCTGAAGAGAAGCGCAACGCTGCCCAGCCCCTAGCCTGCCCAAAGTAGGCAGGGCCATGTGCTGGCCACTTCCAGGCAATGGTGCCTTTCTTCATTCCTCACAAAGGGTGATACCTCCCCAGCGCGCGCCCAGTAGGCAGGGCCAATGCAGCAGGGGCTGGTCCCTCGCTGTTTCCAGATGGCCTTGTGGAGCTAAGACTGAATGTGTTTCAGCATAGATGGCCATCACGAAATTGTATATTGGCTCCCGGCCGGCCTGGGCCAGGGACAAGGCAGCGGGGGCCGTTCCCTCACTGTTTCCAGGATGGGTTCGCGGGCCACATGAAACCACTTCGCGGGCCGCATCCGGCCCCTGGGCCTTGTGTTTGACATGTCTGATATATTGTCATTCTGGTTTGAGATCATGATTTGAAAGGGGTTGTTCATCTTAGTTAGGTCTTAATTTTCACATACTTTCTTGAAAATCACTGTGTATAGAATTGTAACTTACTATATATACTGATTTAAGTATAACAAAATGAGAATTTTCCTGGGAAGCATGCTGTTTTTTTGCAGAAACACTGCTGTGATAAACATAGTGACTGGCAGTTTGCTCCAAAACCAGGAAGAGTTATTGCATTTCTGTGCTGCTTCCAGGTTCTCATGGGCATTTAATTGGCTCCTATTCCAATGCTGGACAGGAAGTGTAGTTAGTTAGATGGCTTTTTCTTGTATTCTTGTGACTTTTAAATCTAGCATTACAGTACCTATCAAAACCTTTAGATTCCTTATTTGGCTTCTTCCCTACTACCTTCCAAATCGCAGAGGGTACAAATCTTTTCGAACCCACAGTTAATTTTTGATGTTGTGCAAATCTCCAGCCAAACTAGCCTCTCATCATATCATTACCCTGGTGCTTTTCTGTGCAGATTCAGGAACCATTTTGGATCTTAAGCTAATTACTTTGATATTGGAATGTCCATTGTATTGTTACGATGGATGGATGGATGGATGGATGGATGGATGGATGGATGGATGGATGGATGGATGGATGGATATAGATAGATAGATAGAGCGAGCAAATTTAACAAAAAATAAAATTGAGTGCAATAGAACATCTGGCCCAAAGTCACCCAGCCAGCTTTCATGCCTAAGGCTCACATCTTCTGATTTCTGACTCACCACATTTTGTACATTTGCCAATTTGGAATGTTTATAGATACTCAGGACCAAGCAATGTTTTTAACTAGCATTGGTAACTATCTTTAGTAATAGAAGGTAATGGGAGGGGCAGGAGCACGCATTGCAAGTGCAATTTTATTAAAAAAAGGACAAGTTCATTGTACAAGTTCAGTGTAAATATTTTTTCAGCATAACAACAATAATTATCTTCAGGCTAAGAAAATGAAATGAGCTGATTGCTGCAAGCCAAATTGTTATGGACATAAGATTAGGGGTCCTTAGTGCTCTCTGAGTTTGGCTGTTTTCCTGCAGACATTTCATGACCCAAACTAGGTAATATCATCAGTGCTAGCACTAGTTTGAGTCAAGAAATGCCTGCAAGCAAACAACCAAACTCAGAGAACACCAAGGATCCCTCATTTCAACCCTGAGCTACAAATATTCTCCTTTACCGGGGACATCTGATTTTAACATGTTGGCGCATTAGAGTTTTTAAGATAATGTAATTGCATGTCTTTTAATCCTATTTTGTACCCTGTTTTGGAATATCTGTAGTTGTCATCAGAAGCAAATAACAAATTTTATAATAAAAACCCACAAGGAGAAGCAGTTTGCTTGTTCTCTTTGTCACTCGATAATCAAACCATGATGGTGAAGCCAGGGAGAAACATCAGTTTGGTCAAAATTGGATGTAACAGAGAACAAATAAAATGAATCTAGGACAGTACAGATGGGTTGAGGAGGCTATACTTATTTTAGAACTAAATGGTACTGATAGCATTCCAGACTCCACACTACAGTGGTCTCTGGATGTATTCAGCTTCAATTCTCACTATTTCAATTCTCACAGAGCCGTGGTAGTACAGTGGTTAGAATGTAGCATTGCAGGCTAATTCACTGCTCACTGCCAGGAGTTCGATTCTCAGCGGCTCAAGGTTGACTCAGCCTTCCATCCTTCAGAGGTTGGTGAAATGAGGACCCAGATTATCGGGGGCAATAGGCTGACTCTGTAAACTGCTTAGAGAGGGCTGTGAAGCGGTATATAAGTCTAAGTGCTATTGCTATGGCTATTTCCCCAGCTAGCACACCTTTGTGGAAGAAGTACCAGTTAGAGAACTTCAGATCACAGACCAGTGATAACTGAACACTCTTTATCTAAATCTGAATCTAATAAGAATAATTGAAATTCTTCGACCTGGCTCCCTTAAGATAAGTTGATTTTCAGCTTATCTCTGACCTGCACAGAGTTCTGGAGCTTACTTGGTTTGGGAGGATAGATTATAAACCCATAGGAAAGGTTGATAGGGCTGCCAGTTGATGAAAATCATTTGATTGATTATCTAATAAAGTTTTAAGTTTATAAATATAGATGCAAATGTACCGTAACATTTAATTTTGATGGGGGAGGGTGGAATGGAGAATCTTGGAAGAGAAGAATTTGAAATCAAAGAACGTGGAAAATCACTTCAAGCTTGCTTTTATAAATGGAAAAAACATCTTAGGAAGATTTACTTCTTGATGAAGCATTTCTGCTCTTTAATTGTTCAAAAACCTGGTAAATTGAAATTTATTAATTGACCAAATGTTGCGGCTCCATTTACCGTATTTTCCGGCGTATAAGATGACTGGGCGTATAAGACGACCCCCCAACTTTTGAGATAATTTTCATGGGTTAAAAAGTCGTCTTATACGCCGGAAAATACGGTATTTATCCCCTAAATCGCAAGAGAAGATATTAAGGTTGCCTTTTTAAAGCTTGCATGACTTAGGTTTAAATCTTAAAATTAATTTACATCTGAGAGCCCCTGGCTCTTGGCTCACCTTATTTCCCAGTTGAAAGATAATTATGGTTGTGAAAGTCAAAGCCAGAGTACATTCTTTGTGGGCAGAGATTGAAGCAGCCTTTGGCATCCATTCTGTCAGTGGCCTTGCTGGCTATCCTTCCCCAGCTCTCTTGTGGCATAGTTATTATAATAGATTGTGGAAAGGCTAAGAGTCAAAGCCAAGGATTAACAGACAGGAGAAACTGTCATGGTCAGGAGTTAAAAGCCAGCAAACTGGGCATGTTTTGCCTCTTGCTGCTATTGGAAATATCAGCTTATGACCATCTCCAATCTCCCATTTTGAATGAAATGTTTGCAGCAGAAGATTTAAAAGAGAAAGAACTTTGAAATAAATTGCAGTATGCTTGCAAGTGTTTAGATGAGAATGGTCAGGTGAGAACTGGAAGCCCCCAATATTCAGCTTTGTCCTTTCAAACACAGATGGCAGCCAAAGAAGGGAGGGCAACTAACAAGAGCCTCAGCAGTAAAGTGCAAGCTTTTCTCTTTCAGTGCATGCATGCTCGCACATTTACCCTCTCAGAAAATTCACCTGAGAAAAGGAAGAAAAGTGTTTTTATCATATAACTCTAAAGGCCTTATTGATCAACCCCAGAGAGAAAACGTAATCTACAATATTTATAAATATCTACTGAGAAATCAATGGCTGAAAGAGTAACAGATGCTAAAACTCTCATGGTTAATCAAGACTTTAACATATGAAAGGAAAATAGCTTGCTCCCACTCCATTGGGAGATTAGCTTCAGTGTCGGCTATTATATTGCGCTGGTGCAAAACTACACTATCTTGTTGCAAGACAGAAGGTTCCCTATTAGAATCTGCATCCACCAAGCACCAGGCAGAGTTCTTAAAAAATTTCCCATCTCCTTTTCCTTTTCTGCCTGGCTTCACTGTCACCTGTCCCAAAGTTGAGCTTACCATGTTAAGTATTGCGGATAAAAAGGGAAGAGGGAAGTGTCCTCCTAAGAAGCTCCCATCCTTCCCTTTTTTATTTTTTTCATAACTGTCCAGTCTTTGTAACCCAATGCAGTTAGCCCTCAACTTACAACAGTTCATTTATTGACACTTCAAAGTTACAACGGCACTGAAAAAAGTGACTTAAGACATTTGTCACATTTACGACCTTTGTACCATCCCCATGATCATATGATGAAAATTCATATGCTTGGCATGCTTATGACCGTTGCTGTGTCCCAAGGTCATGTGATACCCTTTAATGATCTTCTGATGAGCAAAGTCAGCGAGGAAGCCAAATTCACTTAGCAACTATGCTGCTAACTTATCATAAAGGTCATAAAATGGGGCAAAACTCACTTAACAAATGTTTCACCTAACAACAGCTTTTGGGCTCAATTGTGATCGTAAGTCGAGGACTACCTGTAATAAGCTATTCTTTTACATGCTTGGCTGTGTTTTTAAAACTCAGCATTTGTGTTTATTGTGCAGTGAATGGGGAGCAGGAGGAAAGTTCAGGTAGCAAGGATTTCAGGCACTCGTAAATATGATTATTTTGTTTTGAAACAGTCTGGTGGTTTTTTGTGCATTCATAATTGGGCACTGCAGTTCACATGGCCAGGGATAAAAGCCACATTTGCACACTTGGCTGCCGAGGAACTAAGTATAAATGTAAAAGTAACATGTTATACAATAGTATCCTAAGCAAGTGCTGCTATGGTTTCAGTACCAGAGATAAACACTTTTGTTGGTGCATCTAAAGATGCTTTTCTAGAGCTGCATCACTGCCACAGTGCTTAGCTCATTTGGTCTACACATATTCCTGCGCATGTGTACATGTGTGTTAAATCTTGGAATTTATGATACATGGATTACATGAACGGATTAATAACTTTTGAGTGCCTTTTGATTCTTTTGATTCTTCATAATCCCTGAAAGCAAACATTTGTTTTAGCAGATTGATTAAAGCAAAAGACACAGAAATCTGATTTTATTTTTAAGCAGTGGCTGCAAATGTCTGGGCAGATTCCAGTCACAAGATTAGAACAGGATTGCAGGATTGCCTGCAGCTTCATGCAATTGAAAGTTCAAACTGAAGCTGCTCTTGGCTCTAGGTCAAAGAATGATCTGTGTAGGATTTACTTGGAGATTAGAGTAATAACGCTGGAGTTTGAGCTCAGCTATACACTGTAGATTTCTTCTTCAGCCCTGTTGTTTATAAGAGATTGCAAAGATGAATTCCAGCCTGTCCAGAGCTCTGATTGGGTAACTTTGGAGATATACTCCAAAGTCTGTTGCAAAACTAGAATGTTCCTTTTTCACTTAGTTTCTGGCATAGTTGGATCAGCAAATGTGGCCAGTATGAGCAATACTGAGTACAGTTTCTAAAATACTTGGAAAAGGACATTGATTTTCGGGTACAAGGGGTCATTATTCTCATTTTGTTCAGCCGAGCCATAATGCCACAACACTGTCCCCTGTATCTCACATTTACTGTTTGTACAAATGTAGAGTATTATGTTTCTTCTTGGAAAACCAATGACAACTGTATAGAGCATGTAAAGAGTGATCATGGCTTTGGGTGGAAAGAATGAAAAGGCGGGAACAAAAACGGAAGGGTTTGGGATCGTTTCTAGTTTCTGGATAGAGGCTCTGCTCATAATCAGCCAAGAGTGCTCACGGTGAAGGGGAGAAACCCAATCCACATTAAAACAATACCATTATTAGATCCTTTGAAAGCTTAAAAGAAATCATAAGTTCCTGGAAAGTTTGCAAACTTCATGGTATTCTTATAGACGCAGTGCATTTCAAAATTTACAAATGGAAGGTAATTATTTTGGAACATATATATGCCTCCATAAAATTCTTCATTAATACACCAGAATATAATAAAATATCGTATGCCAGCAATCCTTAGTCCACATAGTGCAGTGTTATCTACAAGTAATCCTCAACAACCACAATTGGGACTACAATTTCCATTGCTAAGTAAACTACTTGTTAAGTGAGTCACAAAATTTTTTAATTTGTTAAGTGAATCATATTTACTGTTAAGTGAATTATGCGGTTGTTAAGTGAATCAAGCTTCCGCCATTGATTTTGCTTATTGGACACCAGCTGAGAAGGTGACAAATGATAAGGATCTGACCTGGGACATTGCAACTGTTGTAAATGCATGCAGATTTCCAAGCATCAGAATTTTGATCACATAATTAATGGGTTGCTATGACAATCATAAGTGCGAAGATTGATTGTAAGACTGATTGAAGACTTTTTTCAGTGCTGTTGTAACTTCAGTAGTTACAAATCATTAAATGAACGATTGCAAATCCAGGACTACCTGTATTTTGCTAGCAGAGCAGCTTTCCAAAGTTTCATCTTCCTGAGGCTTCCTGATTTCTTTCTTAGCTGATGAAGCCAAGTGCTAAATCTGGAGGCCTCTGTATGAAAAAAATATGGCCCTGTCACTGAGCTATGGCCTTTTCTCAGAATGCCCATTTCAGTCCAGAATGGCTTTCCAATCAAGTGGCAGAACTGGAGCTGCAGAAGTATAGCATCTTCTAATCCGGCTGGGACATTTCGCATTCTTATTATCTGATGATTGTTGGGAGCAATACAGAAATCAGGTCCTTCAGGGTCTCTGGGCCTGAAGGAAGTCTCTGAGAGTTAGCACATTTAATGCAGGCTGTCATTGTTCTTGAAACAAGCCGCCAAGCCCTGCAAGGAGAATAATATCAGAATGTAAATGAAGCATCTGCTTTATATTAGTATTTAGTGATTGAAGGAAGATATAGCAATTGATCCTCATTTAGTAAAAAGGAGACAGCCTATTTATTCTGCAATTTTGCAGCATGTAGTTCCAGGCCATTTGCTCAGTTGTTTGTACATTGATGATTCACCATTGACAGTACCTCTGCTGGAAGACAGGTCTTTCACCTCTCCATTTTTTGGGAAGCATGGGAGATTTCCAGGGTTGGCCTACTTAGTGTCACTGTTGCCTCTTCAAAGCAAGGAAGCCCCAAGATCCTGTCAGTATAATTAGAATGAGGGATCCTAACTACTAGAAGGTTGACTTATTATACCTTGAAATATGGCATGTCCATCCATTTACTGAGAATTCTTATGTCAATACAATTGCTAGTTTCATGGTATTTCCCTGCCATAGTACTAGATCAGATATAACATTGTTCTGGCTCAATTTTGGGAATGTCCTAGGTTCATAGATGCCCTTGAGATATATTGCGACTCCATAGTCTTTAGGTATGCCTTGCCATATATCTGGGATTACAGGACTCAAATTCCAAAATATTTGAAGAAGAGCATCTTGGGGAAGCCTGCCCTTGAAATACTTCATGACAGACATACTGAATCCAGCTAACTAGCAGTTCCTTTGATTCTCTTCTTAAACCTTCTGTTCCAATCTTGAACTACATCTAGGCAGCTCCTTATAGACAGTATGTAGACTGAAAGAAGTTTTGGAGGACCAATTTTCACAAAGTTCTGCCTTCTTTTTTGGGTTGAGCCCAGCACAGCCAGGTGTTCTTAGTTATTTATAAAAAAAATGAAGAGGGCTTTGGTTTTAACTCTGTGTGATTAAGAATAAGCAAATGACAGTATCCTGTTTTCATCTTTTCACTAAAGTTCTGTTTGTTTGCTCTGTCCCAGGTTTCCCAATCCTTGGCACCCTCCAGATGGATGGACGTCAACTCTCAAAAATCTCAGCCATCACCACACTTCTGCGAGTTGAGGTCCACATATCTGGAAGGCCCCCAGGCTGGGGAAGACTGCTGGGGCTGATTATTTCTTCTGTCTCACTTGACATTTAATTGGGAGGTAAGTTTTGAAATCAAGAAATTTTTATTCCATGCCTCTCTTTCTCCCATAGGATTACAGTGTAGTAAAATAACATGTCATACAAAGGGCCCAGAAGCTGAGCATTTACTATAGCCCAAAACTGTTATGGAGAATAGCAATAGAGTTCCTGTATCATCATTTTAACAGATTGAGAGGCAGTGATTTTATGAGGTCCAGGATTAGTTCTTTTCTTTTCTCACTGGCCATCTTATTAATTTCTTTACATCTTGGACACTTCCAATTTGTATAGATTCTTCTACATTTTTTTCTACGAAACGCATTAATTGGGCTGGGCAACCTATAGCACTTCTGATGTTGATTTATATCTTCTAGTAGCCCAAGTCGGTACAGGGGTGTCTGTTGGGAGGGACAGAGGATTGAAAAAGTCGAGCAGGTGACTGCAACTTAAGCCCCTGCCTCCCCTTTATATATTTGGCTACACTAAAAACTGGTTGAGCTTTGATCACATGGTTGTGGCTGCCATCGTGACTTTTTTGATATCCCATTTCTCCCCATAGATAACCTGTCATATGGAAAATGATAAGAAATGCTGGCAGCTGTAGTTCATTAAATCTGCCTCACCAGCATGCTGGGAAATTAGGGGAAGTACTGGATTGATCATTAGGGAAAACTGTAATATTATTAATTCTGTTAGCATTGCCAATTAATTGGATGGACCATGTAAAGGTGAGGAAAAAAACCCTTGCTTTTGTTATCCCTAAATAGCCCTCTTTGGTTGATAAGCATTTCCTTGTCCTTGTAAAACTAGAAAGGCACCTTGTTCATCAAATATCTGACTTGTGGGATTCATGACTATAAGGTCATTGGATAATTTTAAAATGGACTGAATGAATTCAAGGAGGATGGGCCTGTCAAGGATCATCTCTAGGATGATGTCTTCTAAGCCAGTTGTTACAATAGCGGGTAAAAGGTATAAAGGTAGTCCTCAAATTGCAACCATCCTATGGTTCAAATACAACAGTATTGGAAAAAGTGAATTACATCCTGTGTTCACACTTATGACTGTTGCACCACCACCATGATCATGTGATCACAATACAGGCACTAGGCAACCGGCTTGCATTTATGACCAGTTGCAATATCCTGCAGTCATATGATCGTGATTTGTGAGCTTTTCTTTTGGCTAATTGCCAGCAAAGTTGTGGTTTGCTTAACAACCACAGTAATTTGCTGTTTCAAAGAGCACCATAAAATTGTTGTAAAATCTTAAAACAGACATGTCAAACACAAGGCCCGGGGGCCAGATCCGGCCCGCAAAGTGGTTTCATGCGGCCCGTGAAGCCATCCTGGAAACAGTGAGGGAACGGCCCCCACTGCCTTGGCCCTGGCCGAGACCCTCCTTCTGCCAGAGACCCTCAGATCTGTCCCACTCCTGCCCAGGCCCCCATAGGCACCCTTCATGTGAACGATGTAGAGCTGGCCATGCCCACCCAGTAGGCCATTCGCACTCTAGCCACGCCTACTCAGTAGGCCACGCCCACCCTGGCCATACCCACCCGGCCCCTTGAGGGCAACCGCAATGCTGATGCGGCCCTCAATGAAATTGAGTTTGACACCCCTGTCTTAAAACATAAGCCTGCAACAAGTTATGACAGAAATTACGGTCCCAATTTAAGCACTCTAAAGACCTCTAATTGGCAAAATTGCAGAGTAAGTTGGACTTTGATTTTTTCCAAAAAAAGCCCTCATAGTTCTTATAACAGCTGATTTGCCTAATGACCTCAGTTATTCACTCAATGACCTCCATAAAATTGTTATAAAATGAGGTCTGACTCAATTTAAGGCTGCAACAAATTATGACAGAAATTAAGTGTAGGACTAGCTGTATCTCTATTTTCTGCTTTTAAGCAGTCAAAAGTCATCTAGTTGGCCACTTTGCAGAGCAAAATTGTACACTAAGGTGGACCTTGACTTTTTCCAACCCCCCCCTCCAGTTTTTATAACAGCTGGTCTTTTTTTTTTACAGGAAAGGCTTTTATTTTTAAAATAAACAAACAAGGTCAGTTTCAATTGGTTTTGATTACAGTTCCCACCAGTCCATGCCACCAGAGCCAGTGGTCAGGAATGATGAGAATTGTTCAAAACCTCTGAGCAAACATTGACTGACCTCTCTAGACAGTCAAAAGCAGGAAAAGAAATACTAATGCACTGCCAACAGAAAATTAGTTGAAGCAGTTGGAAATTTACTGAAATGGACAGTTGTATTGTTCTGGGGAGAAGTGATTGAAGTGAGTTCCTGCAAAATGTGAGTCCAATTAGAGCCACTAAGATTCAGAATCCTCCCTGAATTCGGATACCAAGCTTGGGTTTTTTCTGCATAAAGAAGCTACCACTTAATCCATGTCTCCCATAACATGCCAGTTAGTCCCTTGTTGCAAAAAAAAATCTACTTTAAAGTTTGAAGCATCTTGAGTAAAATCTTAATCCAATTCATCACTCATTCACTACCGTTCCTTCAATATTGATAGATCTGTTGATCAAAGATGCCATTTTCATAGGATTAAGAAATTGGGGGCAATATCAAAACATTGAAGCTGACCACAACTTCACAGCTTCTGAAATCATACCAGTTGGGCAAATCTGTGCCTAATCACAGCTATGTTGGATGGAAGCATCAAGTTTAAATCTTAGTTTATAAATAGTTATATCGTATGAGTTAGGATCGGTGGGATGAGGAGTACTTAGGAAAGTGGCTGAGGATGAAGGAGGACATGCATTGCGACCAAACTGCAACTTTTACTTCTGTTAGTAGCCATACTTATAAAAAGAATGATATAACTATCATGATTCTGTGCCTGGCAGCTTGCGGATTTTAATATACATGTACAGGAAGAAGTTACTGGGCAAAGGAAGTAGACAATTATATCATTGATGGCGTAGCACATTGCATGAGCTTTTTATCTGCAATGCAAAAGGAAGGGTTTATATGCTACTCATCTCACTGCAAAGTGACTTTTTTTCAATGATTGTGATTTTTTTCCTCCAGGAGTTCAGGGAGGTATATCTTATATCTCCTTTTTTTTCCTGTGTGAAGTAACTTAAAAAGGTAAAGGTTCCCCCGCACATGCGTGCTAGTCGTTTCCAACTCTAGGGGCCAGTGCTCATCTCCGTTTCAAAGCTGAAGAGCCAGCGCTTGTCTGAGGACGTCTCCCTGGTCATGTGGCTGGCATGACTAGATGCCAAAGGTGCACGGAACCCTGTTACCTTCCCACCATAGTGGTCCCTATTTTTCTACTTGCATTTTTACTTGCTTTCGAACTGCTAGGTTGGCAGAAGCTGGGACGAGTAACAGACGCTCACTCTGCTACGCGGCACTCGGGATTTGACCCACCAAACTGCCGACCTTCTGATCGACAAGCTCAGCGTCCTAACTCACTGAGCCACCACGTCCCTCTGTGAAGTAACTTAGGGATCTTTAAACCTAGTTTTCATTATTTTTGTAAGCAGTTTTAAATCCTTTGTAAAAGAAAAACAGTAGAAATATTTTAAGTCTGCCATTTCCTTTGTCTCTGAGATCAGGTGCTTTTGGTGCTTGAGGCAATGTTTCAGGCATTTTGTTTCTATTTTACCTACTATTTTCACCTGTTCCCTTAACCCTTATCTTTTCCCCTGCCCTCAGACTGCAGTATTTACTCTCTGAGGTGAACTTGGGCTATCTGATACAGGTAAAATATATGACTCTTAGGCAACTGGGCCTTGAGAGAGAACTCTTGCTTACTTAGCTCTTTGTTTTAAAATAGCATTGATAATCTTCTCCCAACATACAGCCCTCCATATGTGTTTGATTACAACTCCCATAATGATAGTTAGGAAAGTTAAAAAACCTCAGTGGGACTTTGATTCTGGTCCCCTAGCCTAACTTACAGCGGTGCTTCAAAAGGAGACATCTTTCCTAACTGGCATTGCAATACTGGCACATTATCTCCCTGGTCTTGTGCAAACATCAGAGAATTAATCAGTAGTGAATTATTACCTAGTCATTTCTGTTACTCAGGGTGTGGGGAACAGAAGAGCTCTTTGCGTCTAATTCATCACCACTAACAATTCAGGTGCAAGGATATATTTTGTAGCAACTAGATGGGCATGTTGGGACCCTTTTAAAAACATGTGGCTACTGTCTGTGGTACCTTGGCCCCAAGTGACAAAATTGATTTGTTGCATTTAGTATTATGTAGATTAATTTATAACTGTCCTTCAGGGTTGCATTTGCAATCCTTGCTGGGCTTCTTATTGCACCTGTGATCTTCTCCAAACAAAGGTTGTATTTTGAATTACAGCCTTTTTTCCCTCCTCTGGGTTTTTTTGCCTTTGCTTCTCTTTCCATTTCCTACAGGTGTTTGGCATCGGCTTCCACCACATTTTGCCTTCTATTTCCTGGCTTGCAACATCTGTGTGTTTGAATTGGGAAATTAAGAATATTTTATATATAGATATATATATCCACAGGGGTTAGAACAATTGCGTAATGTGCAATTGGCCCAGGTTCGAATCTCAATAGGGTATGGCTGACTGATGAGAACAAATGAGTTTGAAATGGCCATATTAGTCACCCTTTAATTCTTTGTTAGCAAACCCAAAAAATTACACACACACACACATATATGTATATATATATATATATATGTATCTGTATAAGATTTGTCCCGTGTAAGTGTATTCTGAATGCTTAACAAACATTGTACATGTATATGTACATGTACATGTATATATATATGTGTGTGTGTGTGTGTATATATATATATATCCTTCCTTGGGCTTTTCTATTATAGAACCAGAAAGCTGTGCTTCATTTGTAGCAGTCTATCAAACATTGAAAACACTTATAGACTCCTTTATCAACAGAAAGAGAGAACTCAGTAGCATGATTTGGAAAGAAATATCAAATGTCAAAGCAATGAGAGTACATTTTTTAATACTTTTGATAATCAGAACCTTAGAAATAAGATTTTTAGCACAGTGGTGTGGCAGACAAATAATATTCATATATTGTCATAAATTATCACATGGCACAGATTTTCAGCTTTGTTTTTCTTTTTTAAATTTACGTTTTCCTCATGAAGATACTGAATGAACATGACATGTATCTGCTATGCCTTGTTTTGGAGCAGAAATGGAGAAGTTACCCAAATTTGTAACTGAACTGCAACCCACAACAGCTCACATCATGAGCCATGCTGGCTGGGGGCCACTGGGAGTTATTGTTCAATAAGATCTGGAGGGATACAGTTTCTGACCTTTGCTTTGGAGCAATTAGTGAACATATGCACCAGTCAGAGACTGTGCATGATTCAGGGAACCTGGCTGCTGATGTATTTGTATGCAGGAATTGATATACAAGTTGTACTGGTGCTGTTACCATGATACTAAGGATGAGTGTGTTTTGTTTGTAGATATAGATCATTTCTCAACCTTAGGAACTGTAACGTGTGGGCTTCGGCTCCCAAAATTCTCCAGTCTGCATCCAGGGCTTTTTTTCTCATAGAACGCTCAGAACGGAGTTCCAGCACCTTTTTTGGATGGAACCTTGTAGGGTAGGCAAGGTGGGCTGTATGACGTGTGAGTTCTGGCACCTTTTTCTTTTACAAAAAAAGCACTGGGTCCATCTAATGTTCATAGGCATCCACGGGGATTCAGCAGTATACAAATACTGTAAATAAAGAGATCCTCCCTCCAAGACCAAGCCCTGAGCAAGCCCTTTCTTAAATGAAGAAAAAGTGACCCATTTGCAATTAAGGTTTTAATCTTAGCTTCATAGGGTATTTAAAAAGTAGAAAAACTTATTTCTCTCTTTGCACATCTATCTCTGATTATGATTGTTTCTCCACTTGGAGGTGGGGGGTGAGATACAGGTGAAGCAGAGATATATGTTCCAGGAGATTCATTTATTATTTTTGTTATTTTAATTTATATCCAATCTTTCTCCATGTTCTAGACAGCCAACAACAATAAAAATAAAAGCATAAGTATGGTTATTAAAAATCAAATTCCAACAAAAAGGCATAGTTAAAAGGGAAGGACTTTGCCCCTTCTCAAATGAATAAAAAGCAAGTGGCCAACATCTATGGAGGTATTGATGGAATTAATTTAATTTAATTTAATTTTAATTCCATTTATATCCCGCCCTTCTCCGAAGACTCAGGGCGGCTTACAAGCTTAGCAGTTAAAGATTCATTCCAGAAGAGTAAGAGGCAACTCAGCCCAGTTAATATGTGTGAGAGAAAAGAGAGTGAAGACAGCCCCTCCCTAATAGTGCAGATGCAAATAGCAGATTGCTCAGTCTGGCAAGATTTTGTCTGTTGGTGTGAAACAATGAAGAATTCAGCTTGGAAGAATTGCCATACAACTTATTACCACAATTGAGCCAAAAATTTCCATTGCTAAGCAAGGCAATTGTTAAGTGAGTTCTGTTCCATTTTAGACCTTTTTGCCACAGTTGTTAAGTGAATCAATGCATCATCCAGTAATTAAGCAAATCTGGCTTCTCCCATTGATTTTGCTTGTCGGAAGCCGGCTGGGAGGTTACAAATGGTGACCACATGATCCTGAGACAGTGCAACCATCATAAATACATGGTTGTTGCCAAGCGCCTGGATTTTGATCACATAACTGTGGGGATGCGGCAGCAGTCATAAGTGTGTAAACCAGTCATAAGTCATTTTTTTCAGTGCAGTTGTAACATCAAAACAATTTCTTAAATGAGTACAGGATCCTATCTGGGTCGGTCACTGGGACCGACCCTTTGTCTTCCAAGTTTTTGGACTCATGCTGGAGCCCATCCTCAGGGAACTTCTCTCTAGTGGAGTGTGTGCTGTTCTGTGTGTGGTATTTATATTGCCTGTTGTAAGTGACTTTTTAGATGTTTTTTTTTTAATTGAAAAGTTTTAAAATACAGTTTTCCTTTAAAAAGCCCCCCTTCCCCCTCCCTCCTCCCCCCCTACCTCCCCCCTACCTCCCCCCCTCCCTCCCTCCCTCCTCCCCCCCTCCCTCCCCCCCTCCCCCTCCCCCCCCCGACTTCCCAGAGCTAAATACAAGGTATATATATATAAAAAAGCAATCATAAACAACCATATACTAACAACTATAAATTCTAAAATCCATCACTCTCTAGCTTATATAGGATAAAACAAACCTTAGCAATATCAAATATATATAAAAAACTAAAATAGAAAAAGAAAAAAAAAACGAAAGAAGACTTATTCGAATGCTACATAAAACTTCTTAACCCTATACTTGTTCTGGATAAACTCAATCCATTTTCTCCATTCCATAATATAACGTTCTTGCGAATGATCTTTCAAATAGGCCGAAATCTTCGCCATCTCTGCCAGATCGGAAACCTTTAAAGTCCACTCTTCTATGGTCGGCAGTTCCTCTTTCTTCCAATATTGACCTATCAAAAGTCTTGCTGCCGTAATTAAATTCGACATCAACTTGGAGTCCACAACTGTAGCGTCGACCATTATTCCCAACAAAAAAAATTACGGACAAAACTTTATCCTCTGTTTAAAAATCTTCTGCATGTTCCACCAAACTTTTATCCAAAAAGCCTTAACCTTCTTACATGTCCACCATATGTGAAAATATGTTGCATCTTCATCACCACACCTCCAACATTTAGGCTGATAATTCGGATACATACTTGCAAGCTTTTTAGGATCTAAATGCCATCTATAAAACATTTTGTAAAAATTCTCTCTTAGATTTTGAGCTTGGGTAAATTTTACGTTCCTCACCCAAATCTTTTTAGATGTTGATTGGGGTGTGTTGATGGCTGGCTTCATTTGGTTGTGTTGCCCAGCTCTCGCCTTCTAAGTACTTGATAGGCTGGTAAGATCATGGCATCCGGCCCTCTCAATTCCTGGTAAATAGATGGGGAAGAAATGGAGGTAGTGACAGATTTTATTTTCTTGGGTTCCAAGATCACTGGAGATGGGGACTGTAGCCAAGAAATTAAAAGACGCTTGCTCCTGGGGAAGAAAGCAATGGCAAATCTAGACAGCACACTAAAAAGCAGAGACATCACCCTGCCAACAAAAGTGCGTATAGTCAAGGCTATGGTCTTCCCAGTTGCAATGTATGGCTGTGAAAGTTGGACCATAAGAAAGGCTGAGCACCAAAGAATTGAGGCCTTTGAACTATGGTGCTGGAGAAGACTCCTGCGAATCCCTTGGACTGCAAGGCGATCAAACCAGTCAGTCCTAGAGGAGATCAACCCTGACTGGTCTTTAGAAGGCCAGATTCTGAAGTTGAAACTAAAATACTTTGGCCACCTAATGAGAAGGAAGGACTCACTGAAGAAGAGCCTAATGCTGGGCAAGGTTGAGGGCAAGAGAAGAAGGGGACGACAGAGAATGAGGTGGCTGGATGGAGTCACTGAACCAGTAGGCGTGAGCTTAAATGGACTCCAGAAGATGGTAGAGGACAGGAAGGCCTGGAGGAACGTTGTCCATGGGGTCGCGATGGGTCGGACACTACTTCGCAACTAACAACAACAGGCTGATGGTAAATCAGCACTCCAGTTGACCGACAAGGGGCCTGTTTCCAGGCCTCGATCACTTCCCTGGCTGTTTTTGTGCCTGCTTGTCCAACAATCTTAGTAGCTGCAAAACGGAATGTGTGTCCTTGTTCATTGCAGTCTGAGGCTACCAAGGACACACATTCAATTTTGCAGCTACTAAGATTTCCACACAGAGAACACCACACACACTGCTAGAGAGAAGTTCCCTGAGGATAGGCTCCCCCATTAGTCCAAAAGTTCAGGAGACAAAACCTCTGGTCCTGTTGACTGATCTAGATTGGATCCTACAACATTATTCTGGGACACACATTCATTTGTGACTGAATGGTTGTAAGTTGGGGGCTACCTTCATATCATTCATGGTTTGGGGCCTGACAGGAAATCCCAGACTTTCTTTTTTGTTACTGCTGTTTAAAACACTAGCAGGTTTTCCTGGTTTTGTTTTAATGGCTTGTGTTTTAAATATTTTGTTGCAGTTGTAAAAACAGCATAAAATTGCCACTCTGAATAACAGAAAGAGAGAGAATAAAATAATTTTACATCATCTTCTATCTCCTAGGATTTTTAAAAATTGGCACACTGATGAAGAAGGTGGAATTTACAATTACTAAAACTCCACAAGCTAATGTATTTCCCACTCGTCCTTGGAGCCTATTAAAAGTGTGTCTCTTGAGTATAGATCAGTAAATTATATTTGTGTGTCCTTGTATCTTTTCAAAATCACTTAATGGTGTTGCTTTGTATTTTCACTCACCTAAGTAGAAAAATACTTCAATGGCATTGGGGATTGAAAAGTAGGTTTTCTCATCGGAGACTAGAGATGGCTTTTAAGTTTCAGAAGAGAAACAAAAGGGAAAGGAAAAAAAAATATATAAGAATGTTCTGGCTGAGAAGTGCAGGTTAAATTTTTGGCAATCCATTTGACCCGGTAGGCAAGATGCTGACACAAAATTGATTTTTCCTTATTATGCACAAGGACAGGGCCAGGATCAATGATGCTTGTGATTAGCTCCTCATCCTCCTCCTCTTCATTTTTTTTTTCATACTCTGTGCTAGAATTATTTTTGGGTTTAAATTATAGTTTTCAAATATTTTCTGTCTCACACTTTTTAGTAGTCCCAGTTATAGAAGTGTCTGGGAAATATGAAAGAGTTTAGGAACCCTCTATTGCTTGATACAGAGAAATAAGAACATGTAGAGTAAAGTTTAATGTTTTGAAAGTACTTATTTGAACAACTGTAGCTGATAGTTCTGATTTTTTTAAATGTCTAAAATGATTTTCATAGAATAGTAAAAAAAACATCAGTCAAATGTATGTTCAAAAATATTCTGAATAATAGATGGCTGCTTGTCAAGATAAAGTCTGAGAGCAAAAGTATAACAGTTAATAATTAAAGCAACAATATATTTTTCTTTAATAAGTAGAAATGATGCTGGAAGATCCTTCCTGAAGTGGAAATTATTATTGAATTGATCCACTTGGTTTAGGAGTAGCTGGAAATGGGACTTAACAAGAAACTGTAAGCTTTACACAAGATCTGGAACAGATTGAGGTATAGATAATTTTCTCTCCCACCCCACCTCCCAGGATTTGTGTTGTGTGTGTGAGGGAGCATCCATTATTCCTTTGTCCCAAAATTGTTAATGCGTCTACAAGTGATTAATGCATCAATTTGCGTCAATTTGCAATCTCCATTTTGAGGCTGATTGTGATTTCCAAAAAATGATCTCCCCCATTTTATCTTATTTTTGGGATTTTCTGCTTTACTGCCATCTCTTCTATTTCAAGTCATTTCCCCAAATGAAGATGAGAATCCAAAATTTGCATTTCAGTTATTCCCTGTGAAAATACAGGTAATCCTTGTTTAGTGACTGCCTTTTTTGGTGACTATTCACAGTTTTGATGGTGATAAAACAGTAACTTTAGGACAAATCTTTGTATTTACGACCTTTCCAGGTGTAAAGCAAAGGAAAACTGAAGTAAGATCATAAGCACAGTTGCAGTTTCACCTAGTGACCACCTATATACCAAACGAATGACCCATTGGGATCCCCATATCAAAATAACTTACCTTATGTCCGGCCAGAACTTGAAAATAACATTCAACGTAGCACAGTATTTAAACAAAATGATCCGGTTAAGATCTGCAAATGTGGGACTGATTGGGGTAGATTGTAAGGGCGACTCCGAAATATAATGTTATCATATTTTATCTATATCTTAAATTTGCATTTTATTACTATTTCAACTTAAATCGTATTTTAATTCCATTTTAAATTGTATTTTATCAAATTCCATTTTGGATTGTTTTTATCAAGTTTTGGTGATGGTTTGTTGCTGGAACTTTGTACTTTGATATGGCCCAAGGGCTAATCAATAAAGTTGTTGTTAATAAACCTAGTGACCACTTCATGACCAAGTTGCTGATCCTAATTACAGCCACAAAAAAAGGACTACTTGTATTACAGTAGTGGCTTTTGGATTTATTATTATTTTTTCTTGTAGAGAAAATACACTTCATTTTTAGGAACCCTCTGGAGTTTTTCATATTCTGAATTCTCCTTCCCGCTCTGTAATTTCCATCTTTCATTCGCTTCAGATTTGAGTCCTCCATCAAGACAACTTTTGGCATGGATGATCTCATCCCTGATGTTTGCTAATGCCTCTAAGCCAGACATGTCAAACTCATGACGTCATGTGATGTCGCACAATGTATCAGGACAGCTTTGGAATTGCTGGCAATGGAGTGGGCGCGGCTTCCGGATGACGTATCCGGCCCACGGGCTGGCAGTTTGACACCCCTGCTCTAAGCCCTATCCATTCCTAACCATTGTTGGTGTGGTAGCTTTAAGCAAATCTGAATGGACACTTTCTTGCCGGTATTTGTGTTCACTTTGTTTATGTCTTTCTAGGGCTTAAAGGGAATTATTCAGTACTGTACAGAAGATGGGAACCTAACCACAGGATGCAAGTAGGAGGGTGGGCTGAGTTGGCGGGAGGAAAGAACATTCCATTCAGAAATAGCAAAGTCACTGGTACTTTGCAATGAATAATCTGTCCATGCTATAAATATAATAGAGGAGGAGTTACATGTTGTCCCCCTAACTAGTCATATATGTCTAAATTATATGCAAGAAGGATGATGCTCCATGACCTTGTCCATTAATACACCTTAGCCGTTTTCAAGCCACTCATCACTCATTGTGGTTTTCATGGCCAGCCTTGCTGCGTCACTTGAGGAAAAAAAGGGGAAATGAGGGATAGGAGAAAGGTTAACAATATAAATCATGCTACTGCAAACCACTTTGGTAATTTGGAAATTTTAAAACTGCCAGATATGTGTTACGGGTGTCTGGTTGATGTAGATTTGGACCTTCCCTGTTTAGAGAGGACTAAACATGCTTTCTTCTAGGATCTGTTTTTTTAAATCCTTCAATCTAGCTTTCTATCCTGTAATTTACTAGTGGTCTCCATCCAGATATTAACTGACTCTGATGCTGCTTAGCTTTTGGAGACCTCAGAGTTTGAGATCAGCCACTGAGTATGCCAAGCAAACAGCCAAACAACTTGTGACTAAATGTAAATGTTGCTCCACCCTCTTTTGGACTGCAGCTCTGAACATGCTGTTCAAAACTGGGTGTCGTCCTTGAGTTGACAGATGTTGACATTTCCCTACCTCAGAGAATGGCATCAATTACACCAGCCTCCTATGATTTTCAGAGAAGATCCTCTGAGGAAAAGCTGCAGGATTAGCCATTTTGGAGAGGCAGGCATGACACCTTCTCTCTGAGCAAATCTTTGCCATTTTATTCCTTAACCATTATAGGAAGGGTGAAATATTTAAGGATCTGCTTTCTCAGGGATCCTGTTTTCCTTTACTTTCTCAATCCCTTTTTGCTTCTGTCTTTTTAGAGAAGTCATGGGCTAATTTTTATGCACATTTTCTGGGGTTTAAAACCTTTAAATAAATGAGCTGCTCAGACAGGTTACATAAGGGCAAAATGGCAGATGATGGGAAATTTAGGAAGTCATAAAACCCCAGCTGCTGTTTTTTTCTTCAAGTAGTGGTACTTCTTATTATCTTGTCCTGAATCTCTCTGTGAGAATTTGTGAGGATGCTGTTCTGTTTAAGCTGTGATGCAGGAGCTGAATTAAATCAGCATGAAGAAATCATAGATGAATCACATCAAATACAATGTGCCATTTTTTTGTCTTTTTTCTCAGGAACAGAATATTGCTTTATTTGCTTTTGCTTCCGCCCCCCCCCCCCCACTAATATAATTTTAGTCTCTCCTTATTTTATCTATTAGTTTCCTCCTCTCCAGCTATGATGCCATTAAAAAAAACCTTCTTTATTATATATGCAATGTTCCTGCAAATCGTTTTAGTATCTAGAGAATTCTGTGGCTTTGTTTGGTATTTTTGTACCCTCTAAATTTTTTGTACCCTTTAAACAGAGATGGGGAACTATAGCCTCTTTGTGACTTGTGGACTTCAACTCCCAGAATTCCTGAGCCAACCATGATGGCTCAGGAATTCTAGGAGTTGAAGTCCACAGATTAAAAAAGGGCCATAGTTCTTCCCCCTTGTTCTAAATAGTACCTTTTTATTACTGTGCAAATGCGCATGAGCATGTGGAAATTTTATTCTTCAACCACCAATTGTCTGGGCCAACTATATGTTGGATATAGCTGTTATCTATATATGGAGAAGCTAGCTGAAGTCGTAGCAACTTAAATGGGAAAATCAGCCCAAGTGAAATGTAGTAATTAAGGCTGCAAGAATGAAAAGGGGAATGAAGCTGCTTTTTCAAGGCAGGGGTGTCATAAAATCAAAGTCACCTATGCCCATCCCCTCTTAATCTTGGAGCTTGTGTCTTTTAACAGCACATAAGTAGCCACACAAACCTAAATAAATAAATAAATGAGCAGGTACAACTTTTCACAGTATGGAGATAAGCCTTAACAGCTGCTAGAGTTCATATATGTAGTTTTCTTTTGTTTAGATTTTTATCCCCCCTCCCCTTTGTTGACTGAAAGTTTGGCAGTTTGAGACCCAAGCACGACACCACTCGGTGAGCTTCCAGTCTTGCCCCAGCTATTGCCAATCTAGCAGTTCTAAAGCATGCAAATGCAAGTAGATAACTTCATGGGGAAGGTAACAGCTTTCCATGCACCCGGTGTATAGTCATGCTAGTCACATGACCATGGAAGCTTCTTCGGGCAACACTGGCTCCCTTGGCTGGAGACAGCGGTGAACAGCACCCCCTAGAGTTGAGCATGACTGGACAAAGGAAACCTTTACCTTTACCTTTTTTTCTTATACAAATCAAGGTGGAAAATATACCTAACACTCCTCCTATTTTTCCTACAACAACCATGGCCGAGAGAGAGTGACTGGTCCAAAATCATAAGCTATTATTCATACCTAAGTCGGGTCTAGTACAGTCAATTTTCCTGGTTTCTAGGCCAACATCTTAAGCCAGTGTTTCTCAACTTGACAACTTTAAGAGGTTTGGCTGAAAAGTTGGTAGCTCCTGTTCTTATTCATTGAACCGGCTGGTCTTTCTCTAAGACAGTGGTCTTCAAACATGGCCCTTTTATGACTTGTGGATTTCAACTCCCAGAATTCTACAGCCAGCATGCCTGGCTTAGGAATTCTGGGAGTTGAAGTCCACAAGTCATAAAAGGACCAAGTTTGAAGACCCCTGCTCTAAGGAGTTTGGAGCAATTAATGGTTCCCAGGTAAACCTATTTAAGGCATCTTCTAGGATCAGACCTGCTTATTACCTTTAGAAGGATTTCATAGGCTTCAAACCAGGGGTCTTCAACCAGGCACGCTGGCTGAGGAATTCTGGGAGTTGAAGTCCACAAGTCATAAAAGGGCCTAGTTTAAAGACCCCTGCTTCAACCTATTTGGCGGATATGTAACAAGGGATGAAAACAAATGGCTCATTGGTTCAGAAACTATTGAATAAGAAAATACTTGGGCTACCTTGTCTTTTGATTCCCATCATAGTTTTTCTGCAAAAAATAAGCATAAAGTGGAATATCTATATTAATTCTCTGCAATATATTTTATGTTTTTTTTTATAATCTTTGGAGAAGATATGTGAGAGTTCCACTTTTGGAGAATTTATTCAGCACCTTGTTTTGAATATCCCACAGTGATAGTTTGTTAAACCCAATGCCAGGAATGCAGATAAGAACCAGAATTTAGATGGCTGCAAAAAATAACTTAGCTGAAAAATTAGTCTCCTTGTCTTTTCCTAATACACTGATTAGTATCAAGTGAGCCTTTAGGTCATTTATCCAACAGGATACAAGTGTTCCTGTTATAAATGTTTGTGAAACAAGCTATTACCATCAACTTTGTCTGAAGTTGCAAATATTGATTAGGAGCATGAATGATATTTTTCATTGACTAGTTGTGTTTTTCTCAATCAATAGTCTTTCACTTTGACCTACAAGCATTATGTTTTCAAGCCATCATGGCTTACATTTAACTGGATTATTAGCATGGGACTGAATCATTCCTGACTTCTCAATAGTTTGCAGCACAATCCTATATACACTGTGTCCCATTTATGTTCAATTGATTTTCATGTGAGGAGAGGCTGAACATAAAGGCTATGTTCACAAAGCATGTTTAAGCATTGAAAAATGAACTGTCATTTACTGAACCCAATTGTTCACATTGTGAACACTGTGACTAATATATTAGATCAGCGTTTCCCAACCTTAGGAACTTGAAGATGCGTGGACTTCAACTCCCAGAATTCCCCAGCCAGCATAGCCAGGAATGCAGGAAAGCATAGCTGGCTGGGGAATTCTGGGAGTTGAAGTCCACGCATCTTCAAGTTCCTAAGGTTGGGAAACGCTGCATTAGATGATATTGTGATTGGAAAACTTGTGATTCGGCAGTGGTTTTTTTGTAAGAAAAAAGGTGCTGGAACTCACATCTTGTTAATCTTTTATTTACCTTTCGCACATAATCACTGTACACACACCCACACACATCAGTCGTGTAATGAAACATAATGGTTGCCGCCCGCAGTAAGTGCTCGGCGTGCGACCACATGATCAATCACAAGCCAAACAGCCGGACGAAGTACGCTTGCATCAGACTCAACACACAAGCAGCCCGCATGCATTGTTTTAATGATTTTGCTGCCGACCTGCTACGCTCAACAGGGTGATTCAAGTCCACGTGGACCAAACATCAAATTTTCAAAAGTTAAAACTTTTAAAACTTCGAAAATCTGTCAGTAAAAGGTGCCGGAACTCCATTCCGGTGAGTTCTATGAGAAAAAAAGCACTGTGATTCGGTATGTTGTGGTCCAGCCCGAGGTCCAGTTTACATGCACTGTTAACTTTCTAATAAGCCTTTCTTGATAATTTGTACAGTTGATCTTATTTGGCAAGTAGAATCTTATAATGTGGACATTTTGCCAAAGAAACAAACAACTATTAGCTTGGGTGCAGGAACCATGAACTTTTACAAAATTGCTAATAATAATAATTATAATAATGATAATAGAGTTGGAAGGGACCTTGGAGGTCTTCTAGTCCAACCCCCGCAGGCAGGAAACCCTATATACCATTTCAAACAAATGGCTGTCCAGTCTTTTTTTAAAAAACTTGCAGTGTTGGAGCATTCACAGCTTCTGGAGGCAGGTTATTCCACTGATTAATTGTTCTAACTGTCAGGAAATTTCTCCTTAGTTTTAGGTTGTTTCTCTCCTGATTAGTTTCCATCCTTTGCTTCTTATCCTGCCTTCAGGTGCCTTGGAGAATAGCTTGACTCCCTCTTCTTTGTGGCAACCCATGAGCTATTGGAACACTGCTACAATGTTACCCCCAGTCTTTCTCTTCATTAAACTAGACATTCCCAATTCCAGCAGCCGTTCCTTATATGTTTTAGCCTCCAGTCCCCTGATCATCTTTGTTCCTCTTCTTTGTTCTCTTTCTAGAGTCTCAACATTTTTTACATTGTGGTGACCAAAGCTGAATGCAGTGTGGCCCGACCAAGCTTTATAAAGGGGTATTAACACTTCATGTGATCTTGATCCTATCCCTCTGTTAATGCAGCCTAGCATTGTGTTGGCTTTTTTTTGGCAATTGCAGCACTCTGCTGGCTCATATTATCACATAGATTTGTGTTATATACAATTCCAAGAGGTTTGTTTGATGATTTGCGTACATATTCAAAACCATGTGCATATGAATTGACATGGAGTTTTGGATTAGCGTGTCATGCCCCTGTGTCTGTCTGTGTATGACATATTAACCCATGAGTTCTTTGGCACTGGTTGACACATTTTATATTTATACCAGTCTTCCTCTGTCAGAAGCCCAGTTGTCTCAATTACTGGTTTCACATAACACATGGAACTATAAAGTCGGTATGTTAGCTGAGTTTGCACAACATGATAGCTTTAACTATGCATGTTTGTAGTTACTGTAATTTGTCAGACAACTCCAGCATGGAATGACAAGGTGCCCTAGAGCATAACTAGTACAAGCCTGGGACTGCTTATTTCATGGGTTTCTGGCTCTACTAGACAACATTTCCCCCTGTGAATTCTGTCCACTATTACTGATCTCTTTTCAGAAACATCTGCAGTTTTCAAAGAACCAGGAATAGTCTTTGAAAGCCACTATTGCATACTTCAGTCATGCCCGCTAAATGATTTATTTAACCTCAGAGTATACCAAAGGCCGTTTCTATACCTTTTCTCTTAATGTTGTTTTCATAAAATGCGTAAATATGTTTGCTTTTATTCAGAATAAGTGTCCTTTTCTGCTTTAGCAGAAAAGAGGAGAGGAGGTACACAAATCTGAACATATAAGATCCCCACAGCTAAATGCTAAGCACTTGTCCTGTGAATTAGTTCTGCATGGATACAAAACATCTTATTTGCTGCTTGAAGAAAGTGTAACCTATCAATGTAGTTTGCTCATGAGTTACAAGGGGCTTGTAGGAAATAACCAGGCTGACCCCAAGGGATGGGTCAAACACATCATCAGTCTCAAGTCCCTTTGTACCCACAAGTCCAGCCCACCTTGAATTCTGTTGACTCTTATCTGCCGCCAATTTGCTTTGACCATTAGTAATTCAGATTCATTTGAACTGCCAGGACTCCTGATTTCCTACGCTTGACAGGACCATTAAAACAATGATATTGTAAAATGTTGAAATAAGACTGAGGTGCCAAGTTCAATTTCACTCTTAGACATTGAAGTGGTCTGATTTTCCACCAGGCTAATGTAACTTTTGTGGGAGATTTTAAAAAGTACAAAAAAGGGATGCAGTTGATTGACTGATTAGGTGCCTTTAAGTCAACATAGATTAAACATATATAGATGTGGTTGAGTATGATCTCTCCTTGAACACTTTGTTGTTGTAACTGAGTCCATGCATCAAGCTGCTGGCCATCTTCTGCTTCTTTTTCCTTTGACTTTTCCCAGAATCATGGACCTCTCAAGGGAGCTGGTACTTCACATAATATGCAAAACAATAAGCAATTACTTAATTCGATAAGACTGATGAAGTGCATACTACAGTGATTATTTCAACACATAATATACATGTTACATAACTGTGGCTACAAATTTTGTAATTGAAAATAATGCATAAAATATTAGATAATTGCTTACTTACAAATGCAGGCAGTTCTTGACTTAACGACCATTTTATGATTGTAAACCACCCAGATTTACCCTGTGATAAGATAGGTGGCCAATACATTTTATAAATAAATAAATTAGTTTAGTGATCAACTGAAGTTATTATGGCACTGAAAAAAAATTGATTTACAATTGGTCCTCACTGTTATAACTGTTGCAATGTCCCCACGGTCACATGATCAAAATCCAGGAACTTGGCATGTATTTATGATAGTTGCAGGGTCCTTGGATTGTATGATTGCCCTTTGTGATTTTCCCAGACAGTTTTTGACCAGTAAACACTTAACTATTATGATTCATTTAACAATCGCAATGATTCATTTAACGACTGTAGCAAAAAAGATCATAAAATTGCATGTGACTCACTTAACAACCATCTCACTTAATGATGAAAGTTCAGGTTCCAATGGTGATTCTAAGTCAACAAGTACCTGTATAATATACATGCGTACAGCTGCAGAACTCTGTGGGACATGATCTGTACAATTGTAACTAATACCCTTGAATAATTCAGACATTTAGTAGAATAATTCTCAAATAATAGTCTGTGGAGTCCACTAGTTTGTGTATAAGGAATAATATCAGCAGCAATATCTCTATGCAAAACAGACAACAGTGAGTAGGACCAGCCATAGTTAATATGAGTCTGTACATGCTGGAATTGTGATCTCACCCAAGCAACCACAAAACGAAAAATGTGAATAGGAAATATAACAAGGAATGTAGGGATTTCACTGAGCCATTGACCCAAGCCCATTCTAATGGGATTTCTATTAAAAAAACCATTATTGACTAATAAATTGTGTTGAAAGGTCTTGATGCTATGCACAGAATAATAAAATAATGGAAGATGTAAATAATACTTAATTTGGAATCATATGTTTCATATAAAATTAAGTTCAAAATGGTCTTAAAGAATAGTATGTGAAAGCATGCATGCATGCAGAGACAGTCATCCTGTTTCATGAAATATAATCTTGAAGATGGAAAATTAAGATGCTACATAATGGCCTGCTTTCCTATTATCACAAATGTTTATTTAGTGGTCCATAATTCTCTAAACTTAGTGTTTCTCAAGCTTGGGAGCTTGAAGATATGCTATTCTGGCTGAGTTGAAGTCCACACATCTTCAAACTGCCAAGGTTGAGAAACACTGCTCTAAAGTATGAGAAACAATGTTAGGGTGTCAAATCTGCTTTCTCTTCATTCTTCATGATCTTGATGTTGATTTTGGCCTCTGTTTGATAGCCCTAAAATGTTTTTACATTTAGAAACCCAACTTCGCTCTGCCTTCACCAAATTTATTTTTCTGAGCTTTGTTTTTCTTGGCAGTGTCTTTCTTACTTTATCTGCAAAATTTGCTTTTGTTTCAACAATCTGATAAGTTGCTTGGAAAATTCAAAGTTTTGTTTTGATTTTAAATGTGACTGCTTATTAATGATAAACCAAAGATTAGCATTCATATTGCACCTAAACCAGTTGAGATTAAAATATCAGTTTTACTGCTAAGCTTGTAAGCCGCCCTGAGTCTTCGGAGAAGGGCGGGATATAAATGGAATAAAAAAAAAAGATCAGTTACTTCATATTTTTCTTTTCTGAATGCCAGCTGCCATTGTCATCCCAGAAATATTTCAGATTTTTTTCTGGATTATGCTCAAACAGAGTGCTTTGTTAATTCACTGTGTCTGAATATTGCTCTTGAAAAAATTAATAACAATTTGACAACAGTAGGTCTACTGCAGGGGTCCTCAATCCCTGAGCTGTGACCCACTACTGAGGTGGCATAGGTGAACCCCAGAACCGAATAACAAACCATGAAGTCAGTGGAGGAAACAAGTGTACAGAAGGGATATTTGAATTTATTTCTATCACTTGATTTGACTGATCTTATAATATCTAAATTATGTCTGTAATATTTAGTATAGAGTTAGGGGTTGATTTAAGTGTTAGTAATATCATAGGAGGCGTCCTTGGTGGTGACACGAGATTGGAGTTTTTGTTTTCTCCCAGTGTCTGTATCTGGTTACAGATTCATTTACAAGTTTAAATAGCCCTCTTTTTGACCTTTTTAGGCAGGCAGCCAAGACATTCATGTTCTGCCAAGTTTGAATGGATTTTAAATTGTCTTTAAAATCCCTTTCTTTTGTCAATTATCTTTAATAGGTTGATTTTGACATTTTTCTTGCTTTTAACCTTTACTCTGTTTAAATTTTATATTTATTATTGTATCTTACCTGGGGAAAGTGATCGCAAATCACTTTTCTTAAATATAAAAATGCTTTATTTATATAGCTAACTAAGCTAGCAAGCCTTCATCAAGCTCACTCTCTTGAGCCCAAATAGTGAGGTAAAGGTCTGTCTGCAGATGACTTGGAGGCATAAAATTCATAATTACATTGTTTGTGCTTCTTACCTTACCTTATATTTGCCATCCATTCGTGAGAAGTAGGATGCTTAAAGAAGTTGTCCATCACACCATGTTTGTAGATCTCACTTGATATTGGTTTGTCTTATAGCTAAATCATTAAACTTAAATAATGGAAGTGAATTTTCACAGAAGATGATGATAGTGTGGTAACAATAAAGCATGCAAGCAATTATTAAGCATCATACATAACAGTTAGTGGGAGATTATGCTACAGGGATTCTTTAATTAACAACTACCCCAAAATAAAAAAAAATATCATTTCAGAAGAACATAATAGAGAAGTATAAAATGTGCAATGAACAGAAAGTGGTGGGAAATTTGTTTAACCATCCCTAATATTAGAGCTTGTTGTGATTTTTTAAGTATCTGTTCAAAGAGTCCAGTTGTCTGCCAATGTGTGGGATCTGGCCATAAGCTTGCAAATAGCCGGGCATACCTGTCTCTTTTATCCTGGTGCCAGCACTTCCAATGAACTGTGGGGTCTGTTTCATTACCAAAGTAATATCATCAGTGCATTGATAATGTTACCTAGTTTGCTGATAAAATGCCTGCAAGAAAACAACCTTGATCAGAGAGCACCAAGGACTCCACAGTTCGATCTGAGCTACAAATGTTCTGTTCTATTGGTATTTCCAATGAAGTTTAATTGACAGATAACAAAGTCATTTTTTCTCACAACACACAATTAATCTGTGGGATTCAAAAGGATACTAATGAAAAACAAAGCTATAATTGGGTATTAATAATTTGCCAAGATCTGCGAAGCAGATGAGGCTATTGCAAACATGTCCTTATTGGGAGGATTTCCAGAGATCATCTGATTGGCTGCTATGAGAACAGAGATTTAGATTAGATGGTCTTTGAGCTTAAGTAACATATTTTGGAAATATTGGACAAAAGAGAATGAAATTCATATATTCAGGCTTTCTGTAAAAGAGAGAGAATGCTATTAAGAAAAGAGGATTGTAGGAAAGAGAACAAGCAATAATTGCAAACATGTTAATGGACAGATAGAAAAGAAGGATCCAAATAATGTTTGGTTTCATGGAAAGGATCTTTCTGACTATTCTCCATATAGTATTAGATGCAGCCAGATCTTAGATATAAACCCTTCTAATTAATGACACTTCTAAGAGAAGGAGCAAAGAACAATGTTGCAGTCAAGTTTATGAAGTGAGTCTTAGAGCTCATATTTTAGTATCCACAATACCTAGATCCACTCATGGTCTGTTGTGTTTAGGTTTAATTTATTTTGAGAACCCAGACTCTGTAGTTCCAAACTGTTGATTTGATTGTGTGAATCTAAAGAGTTGTGATTCATTCAGTCAACTCTTTTGAACAAATCACACGCCTGTTCAATATGGTAGCACCATGGTCCATTCCATTTCCCTCTTTGAATGTGATAAATTCCTTATGGTGTATTTTCTTTAAGATTTGAAATAATTTAAATTACCACGGCAGTATGCAATCTAAAGTTTTACAGACATTTTATATGATGTTAGCTTCTTATGAATTCTCTGTATTCATTTTATAGTACATGTTGTTTCTTAGGATTAAAGTTCTTGAACAAAGAAGTTGTAAATGATTATCTGTTTTTTTCTTATCCTCTCAAGACCATCAAAACTCTTAGTACTGTTGCATAAATGCTGTCAAGTGTCAATTTTCTTTTGCTTCTGATTCACTTTTATCAATACAAACAATGCTTTCCTCTCCCCTTACCTTGCTAGCACTTTTTCTTTATAAAGACAACATAAGATTGCATCTAAGTGCTTCACTCTGGGTTTTCATCTTTTACACAAGCCCTACAATTGATATAAATCAAAAGTTTGCCATTTTGATTGAAAAAAGAAACACACATATCAAGTGGCTGCTCTGTATTTGCAAGCCTGAAAAGCATTTCTCTCATCTGGGAACATCTGATCAAAACCTTCAGCTACGCTTTTCAGAGTTACACCTCAAAGTTAGCAACGAGGCAGCCCAAAGCAATTGAAAAATATCATTGCAGAGGATTTTTTGTTATAGAAAATCTTTTCCCCCCAGTGTGCATAATAAATTACTGTGACACTGAAAGTGCTTATTTAAATATAAAATAAATTTAATCATAAGCTTGGCTCTTTATAAACATTTTTAATTCGATGTTTATTTTTCTAATTCACATTTTACCCATTTTGCTGGAGGAAATGTGTGTCCTTGAATTCATTTGTAACAGTGTTCTTTTAATGTTATAACTCTAATAAATGTGAAGAGTAAATATGTCTAAATTTGCAGACGATTCCTAAACTAGAGTTGGATCTGCGCAGCTTTTAAATGAATGTATCTTTTGTGACTGACTTTTTGTAAGCTGAAGAAGATGTGCATATTTTGAGAAATATTGTGCAAGAAAGAAAGGACTAGGGAAAGAACTCTCTTGAAAGCATGATCTGTCTTCTGTGCCAGTGTAAAGAAAAACTACATTTATGGTGGCCAACCACACTGGCGTAAAACAGATGGAGATGTTTAAGGTAATTGACATAAGCTTTGGAAGAAATGTGCAGGAAAAAGAATACTTTGTGCTGAATCCTCCAACCACTTTCTGAGGTTTAGTAGGATTACCTTCCTGAGGTTAATGAGGCCATGGTGTGATTTCTGTGGGCTAAGGATCAACTCCAGTATAAAACTTTGAAATGTTGTGCCAAAATTTTCTTCATGTTCACAGCCATTGCACAGGGAAGACACCTAAACACTCCCACAAGAGAGGTACAGAAGACAAAAAGCAGCACTGGAATCTTGCCCAGATTATTGTTTTTATCCATCTATAAGAACAGAGACGTGCACCATTAGGAGGGTTCTTGTTGGAAAATCTGGAAAAATCTTCCTAATCTTACTGTGAGGAAAAAAGAAAGGAGAATGAATATTGGTGAACTTCATATGGATAGAGCAGTGGTGGCGAACCTATGGCAGGTGTGCCAGAGGCAGCACTCACAGCCCTCTCTGTGGGCACACTCACCGTCGCCCCAGCAGAGTTCGCCAGAGTAGCGAGCATGTGGCGTTTGGAAGAGACGGGGCAGGAAGTGAGCGAGCAAGTGGCGGCCCCCTGGGGATACCGTGGAGATGGCAAGGGACTGGTCCCCACCACCCTGGTCCTGGCCCACCCACCCCGGCCATGCCCACCCAGGCTGCCGTGAAGACCGTAGCTGTGACCACCGCAGCTATGCCCACCCAGCAGCCATGCCCACCTAGTGGGCCATGCTCCCCCCACCGCTCTCCCTGAGAGCACCACAATGCGGAATGCTGCCCTAGCACTTTGCAATAAATAAGTGGGTTTTGGGTTGGAGTTTGGGCACTCGGTCTCTAAAACGTTCGCCATCACAGGGATAGAGAATAGTAATCTTGCTTGCTTTGTTATGAGGTACTATTTGTGAAAGTCCTTTTCCATTCAGTCCTTTTCTCCAGCTGCTCACCCAACTACCGACCTCCATAAGTTCCCATTGCCATCACGAGGAATTCTTTCCATTGCCTATTTTGGATTGAGAAGTATAGGCAGCCAGGGAGGCTCCATAGGAGATAATATTATCCTCCATGAACAATGCGTGGGGAGATAGAAACCTTTCAAAAAATTGAACTCAAATATTTTCTAGGGCTTAAAGAACCCTGAGAGTGGAATGAGTTGATTAGAATAAGAACAACATGAAAAACCAGTTTGATTCCAGCGTTAAAGACCCTGAACTAGAAACCAGAAGACTGTAAGTTCTAGTCCTTTATTTGGCACAGAAGTAGCTGGTGGGCTTTGGGCCAGTAAATCTTTCTGCCCTAGGGAAAAGGCAAGCCACGTGTGAAATTTCTTTTCAAAGATTGCCCAAAGTGCCTGGACTTTGTCACCAGCAACAGTATGACAGCGGAAGCAAATGCTAACTCAGCTTATATTCATCAGGATGTTTTTTTCACTCAAATATTTCATTCAAGCAGAAGCTGGATAGACACCTCTAGAGGATTCTTTAAACTGGATACCGCAGTGAGCAGCAGTGGCTTGAAAATAGGCTCAGAGTCAAACCAAGATAGTCTGTGTGACTGTACAGAAGCTTGCTGGTTCTGGGATTGTTTCCAGAAACAGCTCTTCGTAAGGTTTAATGGCTTCGTTGTTTTCCCCACAGAAAGTATGCTTGCATTTTGGGGTTCTCCTGGTCTCATCTCTTCTGCTGGAAAAGCAAGTGCAAACTATGGATATGAGGTTGCCCCAGCTCCAAATAAACACTGGTTGTAACTTTACTTAAAACATAAAGTACTGAAGATAGTCACTCACCCCCTTCTTATTTGCTTTTAGAGGAGGTGAACTTCAAGATCATTCAGAAACTTCAGTGGAAAATATAGTATTCTGTGTACTTACCAGGCAGCCTCATTATTAATATACCACACCATTGTTGTTGTAACTGTGTTGGTTACCAGTGTGTATCCAAGTGTAACTCAACATGCAGTTATCCCCTATATGAGTTAAGATGGGGTATTTCATCTTGTATGATAATTGCACCCATTTCTGGGTGCAGTTTGGGGTGCTCCATGGTTTTCCATGTTGCATTCTTGCTATGTGAACTGAGGCTCCCAGTTCAAGATCTGGTTTTCACCAGGCACAAGGCCATGTTATATCCCTGAGAGTATCTGCTCATGTCACTAGGTCAGATGAGGTGGGTACCTTTCAGGTCCATTCCCTCAAAGATCATCTGGTGGGACCTTGGAAGTATGCTTTCTATGTAGCTTCCTCAGCCCTTTGTTATAGCCTCCCATCTGAGATGAGGGGTAGGGAACTACCATTTTGGCTATTTGGAAGGGCCTGAAGATCTGGCTCTTCCCCAAGCATTGGGCTAGAGTGAAGTTGAGAGAGAGAGTCAACTACTATAACCATTCATTTAGGGACCATTCAAAGTTACAGTGGCACTGAAAAAAGTGACTTATGACTGGTTTTCACACTAATGACTGTTGCAAGTATCCCAATGGTCATGAGTTCAAAATTGGAATGCTTGGCAACTGGCATGTAATTATGACAGTTGCAGTGTCCCAGGTTCATGTGATCACTTTTTAAGACCTTCTGTTAAGCAAAGTCAATGAGGCAGCTAGATTCACTTAACCATGTTACTGATGTAACAGCTGCAATGATTTGCTTAGCAACTGTCGTAATAAAGGTCGTAAAATAGGGCACAACTCATTTAACAATTTTCTTGCTTAGCAATGGAAATTTTGGGCTCAGTTGTGGTTGTAAGTCGAGGACTACTTGTATACAAATGTTCTGGAACCTGCTGGAAAATGTATGATCTTTTTTATATGGTTGCTTTTATTGGTTATTGTGAGCCGTCTAGTAACAAGGTATGAGATAGGCATCCATATGTTAAATAAATGAATGAATAAACGTAGATTGTGTTCAGTTAGTCCAAATAAATGCTTCCTGATCAAGTGCTATAACCAGCCTTAGCATTGAAATGAGGATATGGAAGGCAGATGGCTTCTTTTTAGGATTGTTATCCTGTAAAAGAACATATGGTTAAGAAATATGCTATAGGCTAGCACTTGATGGCATAAAATTGACAGCCTTGGAAACTACGGTATGTTTTGATGCTGCGATGCTGAGAAAAATCAGAATCATGCAGTCATAGTTCTCACTCAAAAGTCTCAAATATTATGTATTTTGGGCATGTTATGCAAAAATCAAGGTCTGTGGAGAAACCAAAGTGGGGGGAGGAAAGAGGATAAAAGAATGATAAGCAACAAAAGGGATGGACTTGTTTATAAAAGCAACAAGGACATTGTTGGAAAATGTGAATATGGGGATAAATCATTTTGTACAAACGTTGTGACAGCATGAAGAGTTGACATTGACTTGTTGGAACATCAATCAATCAGCCAACCAACAGATGGTATAATGAGAGGGGGCTCTAAAGAAGAAACGTCCTTGTTGGAATAGTTCACCCTCTGAGATTAAAATGGTGTCCACAGTCATCGCCTTTTGTAACTTGTAAAAGCTGGCTGTTCTGGAAGGCCAGATTAATTAATGCCAAATATGCAATACTTAATAGAAAATAAGAAAGATGACCTTGACTGAGATATGCAAACTCTAGGATGATAAGGGGTAAAACATTGGGCAAGTCCAGAATGTCCAGATGGTTGGAAGTGGCTTAGACCGCTACCTCATCAAACTACACAGAGGAGGAAGAGAAGGAAGAACTACAACATAATCAGACGTGTGAGATTCTTTTTATAATAAAGGTAAAGGTAAAGGTTCCCCCGTACATGCGTGCTAGTCGTTTCCGACTCTAGGGGCCGGTGCTCATCTCCGTTTCAAAGCCGAAGAGCCAGCGCTTGACCGAGGACGTCTCCGTGGTCATGTGGCCGGCATGACTAGACGCCAAAGGCGCACGGAACGCTGTTACCTTCCCACCGTAGTGGTCCCTATTTTTCTACTTGCATTTTTACGTGCTTTCGAACTGCTAGGTTGGCAGAAGCTGGGACGAGTAACAGGCACTTACTCTGTTACACGGCACTTGGGATTCGACCCGCCAAACTGCCGACCTTCTGATCGACAAGCGTCCTAACCCACTGAGCCACCATGTCCCTTTTTATAATAGACAGTCCTAAAACTATTAAAAGTAGTTTTGGCAGTCCTGTGGAGCTGGTGTCTTGGCTTGGCCAGCTAAAGAGTTGACAAGGCTGCACTAATATTATGTATTAGGGTTTACAGGTAATCATCAATTTACAACCATAACTGAGCCTGGGATTACAGTCATAAATCATGTTGATTGTTAATGTGGATCATCACATGACTAACTTGATTTTGCAACATTTTTTTGCAGTGGTCATTAAGCAAATGCTGCAGTTATTAGGTGAATGTGGTTGTTAATTGAACCATTTTTTGCAATGGGCAGCTTTCCCTGAAACCAGAAGTACTGTAAATGCTGATTTCCATGGAAAAAAATGAAAATCATGGTCACCTGACCCTGGGACACTTCAATCAACTGTACATGCAGGCTAAAATGTGGTCATGTGATTGGAAGAGGCAGAGCCATCAGAACTTCAAATCCATATAAGTATCTTTTGTGGGGGTCCATCAGAATTTCGAATGGTCACTAAGTGGCTGGTCATTAAGCAACGACTGCCTATATTGCATTCTATTGTTTTATATTGGCTCATATAACCGTTAGTGTTATATTTCTCTTAGAATCTTTTGAGTCTGAAGCAGTTTATAAAACATATAAATAATGAGAGACCACTCTATTAAAAATACTTGCTGTTGTAAATTATCTACTCTAATGAAGATTGCTAGCTAGCTTTTCTCCCTGCAATGTATGTCTTCCTTTAAAAGAATATGAGAACGTCAGTCATATGGAGGAAGAGTCTCCAGTGTGTGTGTGTGTGTGTGTATATTCATCTACAGCATAGGAGCCCTTTAATAAAATAATAAATAATAATAATAAACCTTTATTGTCAAAGTACAACATGTGTACATTGAGATTAGCTGAGCCTCCCCCTTAGAGGCTTTAGAATATTTTTAATGTATTGGTTTTAAGTCTTGTGTGCCAAAGAAACAAGAAAAGTTCCAAGGAAGCAAAGCTAGTTTAATAAATCCTCCTGCTGCAGGAAGCCTATTTGTCTATTCACACCAACGGTTGAAACAAAGACAGCTGCCTTTGCCAAATGCAATTTTCTTCTCTGTGGTATAAATGGCTCTAAACTCGCAATGTACTGTAAACACATTGTGACCATTCAAAGCATTCAACCTATAAATAAGGTTTTCCTGGGACATTATGAAACCATAACCTGGAGGAATAAAGTAGATGTTCCTTATTGACAAAGAATCAACTATATTTTCCGTACCTGCAAATGCAATTTGAGGCAGCTGGTGTTATATTTCTTCTACATTGAAGTATCATCACCCCTAAGCATGAATTTTCCAACAATCCTTTCTCCAGTCGCATTACAGAGGCTAGTGAAGGGGGCAGAACAGGTTATTGCCTGTGATGGTGTGACCTTCCCTTTGATTAGGACTGGATAGGTGCCTCCCACCATCTCTTACAAGAACACCCCCCCTCCCTTTACGTGATGCCCTCCAGATTTGATAGGATGGAAACTTCTGGTTGAAGAAAGTCACCATAAAATATACGTTCTGTGCCGTAATTGGTTTCAAATTTGTTAAAATGTGCCTTTAAACCTTTTTTTTAAAATATTTCGTAGGCATTCAAGTTTATCATCTGCTCAGTAAATCAAAGTAACAGGCTTTATAAAGAAATGTTTGCATTCCATGGGTCAATCAGTACAACTGTTTCAAGCTGGTTCCTGCTTGACATTCAGCAACTAGTCTAGGCATGCACAAAACAAGGAGTCTTCTGAAGTGACTGTTGACTTCAGAAGAAAAGCTGATTAAGAAACTGTAATTATCTATTAAATTTAAAAATGGATGATGAACAAGTGAAAGAAACAATGATAATGCTCAAAAAAATGGGCACAATATAGAATTAGAAAAATGGCAAAATATTTGAGAAAGAACTTATAAATTGACAATGGCAACTGCTTATAAAGAAAATTTATATAAAATGTTTTATAGATGGCACTTACCACCTGCGAGATTAGCAAAAATGTTTAAAAACATGTCTAGTAACTGTTGGAACTGCAATCAAAAACCAGGCACATACTACCATCTTTGCCCTAAAGCAAAAAAAAAAAAAAATCGGACAAAAATACATATATAGCTAGAAAAGATGTTAACATGTAGATTTTAAACCAGAACTATTTTTATTAGGTATGTTATCAGGAAAATATGACAAAGTGCATATTTAATGTTGCATGTATTAACAGCAGCAAGAATTGTATTTGCCCAGTATTGGAAAAATGAAGTAATACCATTTGAAGAGAATCAAGAAAATATTGGACTGTGTAGAAATAGATATATTAATACTGAAGAATAAAGAAAAAGAAAAGACAGAATATTTTCAAATATGGGATGTATTTTATTAATGGCTGGAAAAACTGGGTAGAGATTAGGAATTTAATGTGTTTTATTAAGTAAAACAAATGGACTCCGACAACACATTGTTTACTAAGCACTTAGGAATTGTAAATGTACAAAACTAATAACACACACACACACACACACACATATACATACATATATTTACATATACGCACACGAATATATATATATATATATATATATATATATATATATATATATATATATATATATATATATATATAAAACAAAGTGAGATAGAGCTTGCGGCCTAGAGGTTAAAACAACTGCCTAATGTGCAATCAGCCCAGGTTCGAATCTCAGAAGGGTATGGCTGACTGATGAAAACAAATAAGTTTGAAATGCATATCAGTGTCCCTTGTAATTCTTTGCTAGCAATCTAAAATTTACACAAATATGAGCTGTCACTGTTGTGACTACTGCCTGTCGATGGCCTTCGGTTAGGCTGAAACAGGAAATAAAGATTTGTCCCACCTTGGATTTCATCTGAGGAGATCCAAGCAGACATTGATTTGGGAGGGAGCTCTTTCAGCCAGCCCCCAGATATAACAGAATGATAGAGTTGAAAGGGACCTTGGACGTCTTCTGCTCCTGCTCAGGCCAGAAGCCCTATACCATTTCAAGCAAATGGTTGTTCAATCTCTTCTTAAAAACTTCCAGTGTTGGAGCATTCAGAACTTCTGGAGGCAAGTCATTCCAGTGATGAGGGAGATGAGAGGGGATCCTCTCTGCTGGCTTCAACATTGACTTTCTCAGGAGGCTGATAGAGAAGATTGCAAATGGTGATCACGTGATGGTGGGATGTAAGTGTGAACAGGTTGCCAAGCATCCAGATTGCAGTCACAGGTGACATTTTTTATGATCAGAAGTGCTTTACAGGTCATTAAGCTCCCTTTCTGAGACCGTTGTAATTTCAAATGGTCATTAAGCAACTGCTAGTTAAGTGAGGAAAAGGGACGCGGTGGCTCAGTGGGTTAGGATGCTGAGCTTGTCGATCAGAAGGTCGCCAGTTTGGTGGGTCAAATCCCGAGTGCCGCATAACAGAGTGAGCGCCTGTTACTCGTCCCAGCTTCTGCCAACCTAGCAGTTCAAAAGCACGTAAAAAGGCAAGTAGGAAAATAGGGATCACTACGGTGGAAAGGTAACAGTGTTTCGTGCGCCTTTGGCGTCTAGTCATGCCAGCCACATGACCATGGAGACGTCCTCGGACAAACGCTGGCTCTTCGGCTTTGAAACGGAGATGAGCACCGGCCCCTAGAGTCGGAAATGACTAGCACACAGGTGCGGGGGAACCTTTACCTTTAGTTAAGTGAGGGCTACTTGTAGAGAAGACCTATATTCTCCTAATCCAATTCAGAAACAGAACCCTTTCTGGCAGCTCAAGGTTCATCCTCACATTTTGCTTGTGGCAGCCTGGAGCCACTTTATTAACCATGTTTGAGGGATGTATCCTCAAGACATCACATCCATCTGGTCACTAGCTTGCTGCTGCTGGTGCTGCAGTAGTCTTTATTTGTTCTAGCTTAAAAGTGATCTTTTTCTCCTTTTTCCAACATACAAATTCTCATGTAAACAAAACTAGGGTCCTTTGTAGAATAGCTTGGTGCTGAAAATCAGAAGCAGTGATCCTTCTCCATTAAGCATTTTAGCTTTTTCTGCAAGAGAGTCTTTCTGTTCCTCCTAGAATACCTTTGTCAGTCAGGAATCCTGCTTTGTTATAGGTATGTGCACCAAGAGGAGACAATGGAATAAAATGTGTGGCACGTTGACAGATACAGACATAGGTCCTATGAGTCATATTATACTATTAGCTGTCTTCATTATTTAAATTATTTTAGCTAAATGATGCCCAGCTGTTTCAGCAGTGACTTTTTCTATTCTTCCCTTTTTTATCTTTAGAAATGAGTGGAATTTCCTGACAACTGATGGCAGCGTTTCTCAATCTTGGTAGGTTTAAGACAGGGCTTTTCAACCTTTTCGCCCATTGTACCACTTTTAGGATATGGCAACATCCGAGTACCACCACTCACCTAGCAAGGTGTCAAAAACTTGATGACACCCCTCCCCCCAAAAAGAAAAAAGTGATGAAGTACAGGTAGTCCTCGACTTACAACAGTTTGCTTAGTGACTGTTCAAAGTTACAAAGGCACTGAAAAAAGTGCCGCCCCAAGCCACAGCCGAGCAAGACACCTGCCTGCCTGCCCGGCGGCGCTCTTCCTCCTGTTTGAGGTTTTCATTGTTGTGAGCATTTCTCTTGAGGATTGGCAGTGGAGGTGGGGTGGAGGGTGTTTGGTTTTTATTCCCCCCATCTGCTGGGTGGTTGCAGCAGGTTTTGGTCACTTCACATGACCCTGGGACACTGTGACTGTCACAAATATGAATCAGTTGCCAAGCATCTGAATGTAAATCACAAGACCCTGGAGATGCTGCAACATTCCAGCTGATCAGCACTTCGTCTGGGCTCAGAAGTGCCAGGATCAGCGCCGAGCTCCAGCTGGAGCCTGGTGCTGATCCTGGCACTTTCGCTGAGCCCTGACAGCCCTGCAGCTCCAGCCATCTCTTGCTCAGGCTTCTGTGGTGCTGCCAACGGTTCAGCTCATTCCCCTCCCCTGCTACCACTTCTCTAGGATGGTCGCGTACCACTTGCCAGGTGCTAATGTACCACAGGTGGTACCTGTACCACTGGTTGAAAAGCTTTGGTTTAAGAGTTATGGACTTCAACTCCCAGAATTCCCCAGCCAGCATGCTTCTTAAAGCTGCCAAAATTGAGAAACACTGACCCATGGCAAACAGGGAGCAGATGTGCTAAGCTGTCTGGGTAGGCATGCATCAGAAGGCCATATCTACCATGCTTTTCTGACTGTGACTTGCAACTGAGCCAGGATTTGTCCAGTACAATCTGTTCACCAGACTGTGCTGGAACTCCAGTTTTATGGACTTCCGGTAGAGTTGACCTGGCGGCTAATCATCACATTCTTTATGATGCAATTAATTGCACCATAAAAATGCATCCTGTTCTGAACTGGACAAGCCGGAACTTCCAATCAAGCAAGTACCTAGGTTTAATTTAGTATTTCTAGGAAATCTTGCAATAGTGGGTTCTCAAAGGAAAAGTTAAAATATCAGCAATTATATAGTAAGTAAAATTGAGGCATTCTTCAAACTTAATTATATACATAGTTCTAGTAACTGCAAAAAGGAGCTTTGTTTGGATAACCATGAACAGGAGAAAAAAAGTCACATATTGAATTCTAGTTAGATTGTTCCCTTTTATGCATCAAATCATCTATCTGAATAGTGTGCCTTGAAAAAGCTCAGAACAGATAGAAATCCAATCATTTTCTTGTGCACTTTGTTTTCTTTTTAAATGTGCAGGAAATTGTAATGAAGTCTGGCATTTACACATGTGAAATCCTTCAAGTGGAACAGGTCAGTACAAGCTGTTCCGTCCACTTGACTCTGCTAAACTCACATTGTTTGGTTCTAGAAGGAATTGCAGTTAAATTGGGTTTTGTGTTCTAACACTTTTCAAAGTTATTCTAACCTGTTCAGCACCATCCTCTCTGACCTCACTTCACCAATTGCCATTATCAACCAAGATGCATATCACAGTAACCCAGGTACCCTAGGTTAATTATCTGCAAGGTAAGGCTCTTAAAGATATAGAAATTACATTTTGGTGAAAGGCACTGAAAAGAAATCAAAGTGAAATGTGAAAGCTTACCCAGGGCGATAATTTTCTGCTTAACTGAACAGAGAAATGGTCTCATCATTGATCCTAAAATTGTGTCCTCTTTATAGCTTGTCTGTAGCAAGTTCGCTTATCAGGTTAGCAAAAGCTACCTGGGTTCCAGCAACAGCTTCTATTAGTGGTAATATCTTAAAAGATCATGTGAAATTTAGCTGCAACATGTTGAAACTGTGACTTCTACAGTGCTTGGGTCTTACTGGAAAGAGCAGCTCTAATTTCAGGTTGTGTTCAATAAACTACTTGTGTGAAAGGTCACTCAGGGGAACAAGAGGAATTTCTTAATTTGCTGAAACTATTGCTCCAGCAGATATCATTTTGATGACCGTCATTTTAGATCTTAAGACATTTATTTCTTATGATTTGTCTGACAAACAGAGCGGTGGGGGTGGGGGTAGCTGGGACTTTGTGACTGGAGCCAGGAACAAGTGGGCAGATAACAAAACGGAGAGTTTTGCCAAAATATTTAGTAGAGGAAGTGAAACTATCAACCTCCCAATTTCATATATTCTTATACCACTGTCAAGCCCCGCCGTCCTGCCGCCCGCTCGGGCCTCGACATCGCCTCCGTCGAGCCCCGGACGCTCGGATGGTGGGCGTGGCTTCGCCCAGCTGATCGGCGTGCCCGCTCCCAGACATCGTCTCCGTCGGCCTCCGGACGCTCGGTTGGTGGGCGTGGCTTCGCCCGGACTCCGCGGAACGCGCCGCAGCCCCGCCGCGCAGCTGGCCGGCGCCCAGCTGATCGGCGCGCCCGCTTCCAGATGGCCGGCGGACGCGCACTCGCCTCGTCAGCGAGGACGGCGCCGGGCGCCCACCGGACTAGCGCTGGCGTCTGCCCAGGACCCTTCAACTCCTCGGCGGCAGGACTCTGAGCAGCGCCCGGGCAGGAACGGACTGGAGGCGACGAAGGGCCGAATGGACAGTCAGACCCGCCCCAGCAAACCGTCACGTGCGGCAATAGCAATGCAAGGAAAGGTGGAAGAATGCAAACAAAATTATCAAGGGAGCTGAACATCTTCCCTACCCCAAAACAAAACAATCCTAAACCTCCTTCAGTTTGGACCAAAGGAACTGAGGAGGGAATAAGATTGAAGGGTATGAAATCTTGTACACCGTGGAGAATCAAGGTTTTTTTGGTCCCTCCAAACCCAACAACCACAGTTCAACCAGTGAAGCTGACAGGAAAAAGTGGAATACATGAAAAACAGCATACAGGATATCATTTAACTTGTGGAAATCATTATTCCATAATATGTGGTGATAACTACTAACTTGGATAGAGAATAGATAAAGTCATGGATGACAGGTCTATCAAAGACTGGTATTTATAAGCATTCATATGTTACCTTCAGATTGGACCAGCAGATCTCCCATTGCCAATTGCAGGAGAACAAGTGTAGGAGAGAAATATATATCCTTCCCTTCTTTTGTAAGCTGGATGAAAATATCTGCTGGGTGGTCATAGGTTCAGAATGCTGGACTAAGATGGTCTTGGCCTGATCTGAAAAGACCATTCTTATGCTCTTATCCCTGCATGTTATGATATTTGGTTGTAGATTTGTACGCTCTTATAATTCAGCTAATGTGATTTGTAAATGGTGGTTTATGGCTTAGGGCAGTGGTGGCAAACCTATGGCACGCGTGCCAGAGGCGGCACTCAAAGCCTTCTCTGTGGGCACATGCACCGTTGCCCGAGCCCCACCTCCCCCCGCAGCTCCGTCCTCACCAGCAGCCCCCCTGGAGGAGAGTCACCCCCGAGCGCGGCCCACGCGGAGCAGCACAGCAAGAGACTTGGCAGTCGGGCAGTGGGAACAATACTCCACCCTCGCGGCCTGTCATGTGCAGTTGCTGCTGGGCGCAGTCAGAGGGCACGGCTGCCATAGCACTGCTGGGCCGCCTGGGCAATCTGCAGCAGGCCATGGGGGTGGTGGGTGGCCCTGCAGGTGGGTGGGGCAGGGGTGGAGCAGGCAGGGAGCAGAGCAGGGGGGCGGTTTTGGGGCACTCGGTCTCACTGGCTTAGGGAAATAAGTGAACCAACTTATACAAATATTTTCTGGACTGGATGCTAAAAGCAATCTAATGCAGTGTTGTGGCAGAGAATAAAAAAGCTCAAAAGTAGAGACACCAGCACACACACACTCTCACACGCACATATTTTGCTTTAGAAAGAAATAGGCCCATGAACATTTAATTTACTCATCATCACTCTTATATTTACACATTTTTCAAAAAGCCATTGCTGCTTTCTGTAAATTATTGTTGATGAATAAAGGAATGGGCCTGAAGGATCCAAATCTAGTTATGTACATTCGTTACTAAGACTATTCACATACAGAGTAGTTGCTGATTAAAAATTTCAGTGAGACAAAAGAAAAGCACCTTTTAAGATGAAGCAATACATTTTATCAAAACCAGACAAATGGTAGGACGCCAGAGGCAATTTAACCCAGATTGATCAGAATTCAATTTTATGAGTTAGAGAAGATAGTCTATGGAAAGAGTTATTTTCCTGTTTCCTCTTGCTGTATCCCTTTGGTATGACAGTCTTAACTTGGAAAAAAAATATGTTGCGTCATTTAACAGAATAACAGAGTTAGTCCCCTTGGAGGACTTCTAGTCCAACCCCCAGCTCAGGCAGGAAACCCTATACCATTTCAGACAAATGGTTGTCCAATCTCTTCTTAAAAACTTCCAGTGTTGGAGCATTCACAACTTCTGGAACAAGTTATTCCACTGATTAATTGTTCTAACTGTCAGGAAATTTCTCCTTAGTTCTAGGTTGCTCCTCTCCTTGATTAGTTTCCTTCCATTGCTTCTTTTGCTGCCTTCAGGTGCTTTTGAGAATAGTTTGACTCCCTCTTCTTTGTGGCAACTCATGAGCTATTGGAACACTGCTATCATGTCTCCCCTAGTCCTTCTTTTCATTAAACTAGACATACCCAATTCCAGCAGCTATTCTTTATGTTTTAGCCTCCAGGCCCGATCATCTTTGTTGCTCTTCTCTGCACTCTTTCTAAGAGTCTCAACATCTTTTTTACATAGTGGTGACCAAAACTGGATGCAGTATTCCAAGTGTGGTCTTACCAAGGCATTATAAAGTGGTACTAACACTTCATGTGATCTTGATTCTATCGCTCTGTTAATGCAGCCTAGAACTGTGTTGGCTATTTTGGCAACTGATTTTCCACTAGGACTCCAAGATCCCTCTCACAGTTACTACTGTTGAGCCAGGTACCACCTATACTGTACCTGTGCATTTGATTTTTCTTGCCTAAATGTAGAACCTTACTTTTTTCACCATTGAATTTCATTTTATTAGATAGTGCCCAATGTTCAAGACTGTCAAGATGCTTCTGTATCTTAAGCCTGTCTTCTGGAGTGTTGGCTATTCCTACATTTCAGTGCACAGTCAGCTCATAGACTAAGGCTGAAGATGGGAACAACATTACCAAGGCTTGTTACTGGTGGAAAGCAACTTTGGCCACATATACATGGCATTTTTTCAAGTTCAGAATTGATGCCTGCAGGTCATGTCTTTCTTCCCCCAGCTGTTGAATTCTACTGGCCCAGAAGGATTTTCTTTTGTTCCATGGTAGTCTCCAGCCAAAAGAAGTTGGATTTAATATTCTTGTCCTAGAATGCAGGGCTATGGAAAATCACTTGGGAATTTTTTCTGTTCATCTCTGTAGATCCTACTTTCCTTTTTTCCTAAGCTAAAAAAGTCAGCTCGTTTTTTCTAGAACAAAAGTACTCTTTCTGAAAAGGAACAAACAGAAAAATACTATACTGTAAATCTGTGGGGTGTTTTCACCATGGATCCCCCTTTAAATACCTTTTGTGACCATGGCCATGGACTCCCAAAGATTTAAGATTTAAATCATAACATTTCATCAATCCTTTGCAGCCCCCCAGGTATCCACAGGTTGAGAAGCACTGCTGTAAATGCTTCACACCATAGCTATAATGGCATTGACAGAATGGAAAATATACATAGGTCAGGGTTGAATAGTTAGATTCTTAAGTGTTCTTCAAGCTTGCTTCTCTTGCTGCAGACATTTCATTACCACACTAGTACAGGTAGTACTCAACCTACGACAGTTTCTTTAGTGACCGTTCAAAGTTACAATGGCATGAATAATCTGACATGACTGTTTTTCACAGTTACAACCTTCACAGTATCCCCATGATCACATGATCAAAATTCAGATGCTTAGCAATTGATTCCTATTTATGACCATTAGTTTGTCCCAAGATCATGTGACTTTCTAACAAGCAAAGTCAATGGGGAAGCCAGATTCACTTAACAACCAGGTTACTAACTAATCATCTACAATGATTCACTTAACAACTGTGGCAAGAAAGGTCACAAAATGGGCCAAAACTCATTTAACAACAGAAATTTTGGGCTCAGTTGTGGTCGTAAGTCAAAGACTACTTGTAATATCATCAACACATGGGGGATGCTGGCTATTTATAAAGGGTAGTTTGTATCCTACTAGTCTTAATAGGATAAGCTACCACATATAAAAAGCCAGCAAGGCCAAGTACTTTGAAAAGACTGATCTAAAGCTGGGGTCTTGTTCGAAAAAGGCCCTACAGATAGAAAATGAGAGGAGATTAGTAAGGTTTAAGCACATGTTTTTCATTACTTGTTCTTTTGCTGTCCTCCTTTTCTCCAGAACTAATAAACTTGGTAGAAAGTTGAAGAGGTCTTTGCCACATTCTGACAATTAAGTTCTCTCATTAGTGCATCTTCCCTTCGTAAAGCTGGCGGTGTTATATGGCTCAGAACAGGAAGCCTGCAAGTCAGAGTGGTTTTAATATATCCGCTTATATTCCTCATGGTATTGTTGAGTCTGGTGTCTAACTTACTAGTATGGCAGCTGTTAAGTCATCCTGGTACACAGTGTTCTGCTGCAGAGTAGATCAATCCTAGTGCTGAGGACCTGAGGGTGACAGCCTAAGTTCTCCATTTAGGTCCACAGAATTTCTCGAGTATGTTATTCCTAGTATTGATTTTTGCTGCCCTATTCTCTAGGTGTATCTTATAGGAGGGAGTCTGGTCCATGTTACTCCAAGGTAATTTAGATGGGGCCTAAGTTGTTGTTTCAGTAGGGCTTCATATGCTAGTTTGTTGTTAAACTGAAATCACACCGTTTGCTGGTGCTAGGCGTGAACCTCCAATCAGTGAAGAATTTCCCCAAGATTTAAAGATCTTTAGACAGGAGCCTGTCAGCCACCTCCTTGTGGTTTTCCTATACTGCTATAGCCAAATCATCAGTTTATCCAAATCTGCATCCCCTTGTCTCTGGCATATTCTTATGTATTAGTTGAACAGTGTAGGTACCATTACAGAACTTAATCATCTTATCTTTCTTACGTTGTCCCCCATTATTATCTGAAAGGACCTATTACTCAGCATGTTATTAATTAGAATCCAACATCCATAATAGAGAATTATCTTTATTAAGAGCAAGCAAATTAGCATTACAATACATGAAAGGTTTGGGAAATATGTTATTAAAGCCTTTAATCATTAGTTGCCATCAGTCTTGTACATATACACTACTAGCAGAAAGCTTATGCCCAAATATATGTATTTATGTTTTTATTGTCAAAACAGTCTGTTACATAAATTAGAACACTGAAAAAACCCAGGTCTACAAAATTCAGTGAAAGCAAATATTGTAAAAGCAATAGATAAATTTAGTGTGCCCTAAAACAATTTAGGAAGGGACGCGGTGGCTCAGTGGATTAGGACGCTGAGCTTGTCGATCAGAAGGTCAGCAGTTTGGCGGGTCGAATCCCGAGTGCCGCGTAGCAGAGTGAGCGCCTGTTACTCGTCCCAGCTTCTGCCAACCTAGCAGTTCGAAAGCACATAAAAATGCAAGTAGAAAAATAAGGGCTACTAAGGTGGGAAGGTAACAGCATTCTGTGCACCTTTGGCGTCTAGTCATGCCGGCCACATGACCACGGAGACATCCTCAGACAAGCGCTGGCTCTTCAGCTTTGAAACGGAGATGAGCACCGGCCTCTAGAGTTGGAAACGACTAGCACACATGTGCGGGTGAACCTTTACCTTTACCTTTAAAACAATTTAATTTATAATGAAGTTCTTTGTTAGGAATAAGTTCTGTTGTACTAAACCACGTCATAAACAGCTGGATAGTTGAACTTTTATAGAAAAATTTTGATAGTCATAATAAAGTGGGGGAGCAGAGGAATAAGACAAATATTTATAACCTGTACACCTGCATGAACAGGTCAGGAAATCAGATGGTGAGCGAAGGATTTGTATAAGGACAGTAGCAACAGATAATCTCTGTTGCATATTTGTTGATACCATTTGTTTCTCAAAAAAGTGAATCCTGCTTATAAATAAAATAGGCTTTTTAACAATTAGTAAGATAATGTGCTCTCTATTTAGTTTTCAAATGACAAGATTCATAAGACCCATTTCATGTGAGTTGATCAGCATCTTGAGCCAAGAATAACAATTCTGCTTGGCAGCCCCATACATAGATTTATTATTTATCCCACTCTGATGTGCTACAAGTTTATTTTGAAATTAATGGAGCAATACATGCACAATAGTTCCTCTGCAAAAAATAATGCTCCACTGAAATTTGTCTTTATATATTGAACTTATCCTTTTTGCCCAGCAACTAACAGAATAACATAGTTGGAAAGGGTCTTGGAGAACTTCTAGTCCAACCCCATGCTTAAGCAGGATACCTGATATCATTTCAGACAAATGGTTGTCTAGTCTCTTCTTAAAACCTCCAGTGTTGGAGTACCCACAACTTACAACTATTAATCATTCCACTGATATAGATTAACATAATAGTTCTCACTGACTGGAAATTTCTCCTCAATTCTAGGTTGGATCTCTCTTTTTTTAAGCTTCCATCTGTTACTTCTTGTCCTGCTCGCAGGTGCTTTGTAGAATAGGTCCACTCCCTCTTCTCTGTGACAGACCCTCAAAGTTGGAAGACTGCTTATTATGTCACCTCTTGTCCTTCTCTTTGCTAAATTAGACATACCCAGTTCCCTCCAGACTACTTATCATCTTTTGTTATGCTTCTCTGCACCTGTTTCTATAATCTCAACACTTTTTTTATATCATGGTGACAGAAACTGGATGCAGTATTCAAATTGCGGTCTTACCAGTCCTGTACTAAAACGTTACATGTCCTTGATACTGTTTCTCTGTTGATGCAGCCTAGGACTGCATTGGCTTTTTTCATAGCTGCAGCCCACTGCTGGCTGATACATAAGTGGTTGTCCTCTAGGACCCCCAGATCCCTCTTACAATTACTGCTGCTAGCTACCACCTATTCTATGTCTGTGCATTTGGCTTTTCTTACCTAAGTGTAATGCCTTACATTTCTCACCAGTGAATTGCATTTTGTTGGATAGAGCCCAGTGTTCGAGTCTGTGAAGATCTTTCTGGATCTTGAGCCTATCTTCTAAGATGTTGGCACCTAGCTTGGTGTTGTCAAATTGGATGAGTTCCCCCTTTTCACTCCTCTGTTGCTTCTATCTTTAAATCATTGAAGATATTCCACAGGATTCTTTTTTCTTGTCCATTTTCTGGGATGCATGCTTTCAAAGGAAGACAAGGTGGCAGTCTGGGAGATGGTTAGGAAGGAGAGACAAAGTAAGCATGGTTTGGCTCTTACATTATTAAAATTTCAAGCTCTGATACTCACTTTAAAATTGTGCAAAATGGAATTATAACAATATTTAAAGGAAAGCCAAGAGTTATCTACATGTACCAGGTTCCTAAATACAAAACAACTCTGTGTAGGCCAATAATCAGTTCAGCCAATTGGTTTGAATCCCAACTTGGAGGGAAAAACTGAGTTCATTTGCAACAGCAGAGATTTGTGGAGAGTTTTAATCCTTTCCAAGTGGCACATAGCTCTGTGGGGAGTCCTTCAAAGCCAACCCTATGGTGTGGAAATCTCCCTGTGATCCCTTTTGCATAGAAAGAAACATCACACGTTGTTTTTTTCTCTTCTCGGTATTGTCTGGCTTAACATGAGGTAGTTTGAAAAGAATGCATAAATACATTGCCAGGAAGAACAATAGACTTTCTTAGGAAACAATTAAAAATGGAATAATTATCAAGCTTCTCTTGACAATCTGGTATAATGCTAAACATGGAAACCACAAAAATTCTCCATAATTTATAATATCTTGAGGCCTGACTTTCTTGACCGGTCTAGTAGTTTCCTGCCTTTTCGCTTTTAAAGCCTTGCACCAAGGGAATCCCCTGCTTATAGTGAAGTTGACATACCCAAGCGATACTGAATTCAGAAGGAGAGATTTAAGCCCCTATTTTGCAGGAATCAGACAGCTTTTCTAGATCATAATTGTTATATTCCTATTTGGAAAAGATCAATTCAAGTTTCCAGAACCTGGAATCCTCCAGATCTGTTGAGATAACTAATTCTAGATTTCCAGCTGTTTGGTGGTTGCATAAGGGAATTTGAACTGTTGTCCAAAGGGGGGTCCCTACACTACATAGGTAGGGCTATGCTAGCTAAATAGGATGATCTGCAGCTCAAAGTTCTTCTAATTCAGGCTAGTCTATGCCTGATAAAAGATGATCGTGCTTTACTGTTTCTGCTTCTTTTCTTCTTAATTTTTTGGTCCTTCCTACTGAATCTAAAGCTCCAGAGCTAGGGTATCTGTCTGTCCCTTTTTAAACATACCAAAAGGTATGAAAGCTTTGATTTGAGGCATACATCTCTTTCCCCAAGGTCAAAACACTCTGATGGTGACTTGTTACTTCCAGCAATTGAATCATAGTGCACACTTTCTCTTCATGGAGAAGCTGCATATCCTTCCATTACACTAAAACTTACCTGGCTTCCTGTTCTTCCCCTTTTGAAAAAATAATCCAGTGGGAGAAAATTCTTCAGATGGCTTTTCCTTGGGATTTCTTGAAAGTATAGGAAACGCCCCCCCAGAGATATGATTATCCAGTGGAAGACAGAATAGTCCATTGACTGTCATTTCATCCAATAAGTACAATAAAAGCAGAAGAAGGCAATCCAAATTCTCTGTTTAAAAAATGGCAACACAAATTTTCTTGCATATGAGAATTGATAGAAAAAGGACATTTTTTTTCCAGATTGGCACTAGTTTAGTAATATGTTTTTCCTGAAGGGAAAGATTAAGAGGACTTGGTAGCAAAACATTTGAACATCCACATTAGGAACCCCCAATTTTTTTTTGATGATAATTGTATTGGTAGAAATGAGCGCATGTTCTGGAATGTCTTCCATTCACAAGTCAGCTGAACAGCCTCATTATTTATTGTCTCTTACACAGTTTCAATATGTAATAAAAATTTATAAGGCCATAACATTTGTTATAATTTAGTTCCTTCATAGATCCTTGGCTTCATTCCATCCAGTTAACCACTAAAGCAGCAGAGAAGTGAAATGGTGTTTCTCTCTTGTAAAAATAATAAGATTGATACTATTATCTTTTTCTGCAATTGCAGAATCCAGAGGAATGGCTCTTTGGTTGCTGTTTACGTTGGCTATGGCATCTGCGAACAGTTCTTTTTCCACAATGAAACGTGAGTTTGAATGCTTTTGAAAAAGTGATATTACAATGTTTGAGGTATTTAACATAAGAAATTTCATCATTAAGTCTATGCTATAATTGTTTTCAGCACCAGCTGTTGCTGTACCAAGTTCTGTTTTTACTTTTATTTTATATTACTTTGAACTGGACATTCTGTGAATTAAGCATCAGCGCCTGCAGGAAAGCTATCATAGTGGTTCAATCTAATCCAAAATCTCATAAAGCAGGATTATGGCCCACATAGAAGCTGGTACACTAATGGCTGAAGGTATCTGATTTTCTGCCTAAAGACTGCTGTGCAGAATACAAAACACACCTACAGAAAGGCAATGTTATGTCAATGATTTTAAATGTCACATTCAGTGACATCACTAAAGAACTGACAAAAAAACCTTGGACACTTCATAGAAGGAAGCAAATATCTCAACTCCCCAGTACAGTGCCTCCAAAGAATCAAAGACATGACAATAGATGAAGATGGAATTGTGATCTCAATTGATGTCATAGCACGTTTTACATAGCACAGCAGACTATAACAATCACATGGCATCACCCTAGCACACAAACCAACTAAAGCCCTCCAAAACATCCTGAGTAAACCAAAAGACTTAGCAGCCCTGGAAGAAAAAATGAGTCATTTACAACATACAGTGTAAGGACTGCAATAGCCACTATGTAGGACAAACAGGCAAAAGACTAGCAGAGTGCATCCATCACCACTAACGAGTAGTCAGAAGACATGATGAAAACTTGATTTCACAACACATGCACAGACTTGAACTAGGAAACAGTGAGCCTTCTAGACCAAGTCCAAAAATGCTGACGAATTCCTGGAAGCCTGGCACGCATACAAATTGGGCATCAACAGACACATAGAGATAAATAACTTCTACATAACATTCAAAAGAGACAGTCAAAAGGCCAAAAAGGAAACAAAATGACCGAAATACCTCCTCATCAGCAATCAATACCCAGATGAGCAGAAATTAACACAAAGGTTAACCTAAGACCAACAGTTAAGAAGCAGACAATACCCTAATCAAGGAACTACCAACCAACAAACAAACAGTAAACAATAGCCCAAACAACCAGCAAGTACACTCCCACTTACACAAACGGGGCAAACCATCAAATATATAAAGTGAGAGCAAACCTCTCTTCTACCCGTACCATTTCAGCGACAGTGATAAGGAGCAGGATTTTTCTGCAGTGCTAAAGTGATGAATACTGTATTCTAAATTTGTGCTGCCAGAACAAGGTTACTATCAAGTCTATACAAGAGCAGAGGTCCTTAGCACAGCCAAAGCCTCAATCAGCACCCTCTAAATCAGGGGTGTCAAACTGCTGGCCCACGGGCCAGTTGCATCATATGGAGGCTGCGCCCACCCCATCTCTGGCAATGCAAAAAAAAGTGATGATACGTCACGACATGTCACATGACGTGGCGAGTTTGTTCTAGATAGTGGTGATAGAAGAGAAAAATCATTAAATGCTGGAAATCATGTTTCATGTTATTATATATTATTAATCATATCCCATGCATTTAGTTAAATAATATTTAGAAATGACACAATGCATTTATCCTGATTCCTTTTTCAAAAGTGACTAACAGCATGACATGAAAAAGACAAATGAGACTCTGACCTGAATTATAATTCATTGCACTTCTGATCCGGTCTGCTTGTTGGAATATTAATCACATAGCTTGTGTTTCAAGTCATTTACTGTAACTCAGGATTCTTGGATTAGTGTTCAGGTAGGGGGAAAAAAGGTGAAAAAATTAAAATGTTCCTCTGTTCTTTAAGAATCTTGAACCATCAAGGCGGTGAGGAAATCACCCCCTTGTCCTCCTCTGTTTGAACATAATAGCAACCCAATTCTTGTTTCTATTTATTTCTAAATATATAGCATGGAAGGCATTGCTTTATTATTGTCAGAAGGTATATTTTAGATCCCATCTAGCCAGTGTACATTTATTGGTTTGGAGGTGCTTTAACTGGATCACAACCTATTCTTTTCCACTTTGAGTTGCTAATTTGGCCACCCTTCTTTTATCACATGCATTATTTTATTTTCAGCATTGGAAGCTTAATAATAGTTGTGGTGGGGAAGAAGACTGGAGGAGGAAATGCATTGAAACTTATCGTAAAACAGTTCTTTATTGGTGGTGTCTATGCATCAAAAAGGACGCAGTGGGTTAGGACGCTGAGCTTGTCGATCAGAAGGTCGGCAGTTTGGCGGGTCGAATCCCGAGTGCTGCGTAACAGAGTGAGCGCCTGTTACTCATCCCAGCTTCTGTCAACCTAGCAGTTCGAAAGCACGTAAAAATGCAAGTAGAAAAATAGGGACCATTACGGTGGGAAGGTAACAGCGTTCCGTGCGCCTTTGGCGTCTAGTCATGCCGGCCACATGACCACGGAGACAAACGCTGGCTCTTCAGCTTTGAAATGGAGATGAGCACCGGCCCCTAGAGTCGGAAATGACTAGCACACATGTGCGGGGGAACCTTTACCTTTACCTTTATGCATCAAATATTTTCTAACAAAGGAAATAAGTAATCTTGAAAACAGAATTAAAAAAAACAAATAGAATATTTAAAAGGCAGGCCTCACCCAGTGCTTAGTATTACATACTAACATAGGCAAATTAAAGTGCATAAAATAATTTTAAGAAGGACTGTTTAGAAGAAGGCTCCACAATTTAGTGCTTTGAGGAACATGGTATCTATCATGCTAAAACTAAAAACACTGCAGTCTTTACTCTTCCTTCAAAAAAGAATGTTTATTTGTTATTTCAGATTTCTTTATCCCACCTTTATTGTTTTTATAAATAACCCAAGGCAGCAAATGTACCTAATAATTCCTTCCTCCTCCTATAGACACAGTTTTTTTCCTCTGCTGAACACTTAATTTCCACAGTTCTGCTTATGTCTATTATTCATGTAGTGTGGCCCTATTACTTTTATCCTTCTCATCTGTTCCACCACCTTCTCTATTGGTATCATTATTAATATTATCTCTTGTTATCATGATTATTACTACTTTGTTGTTTTGCATCTACACTGAGAGCTTATGCACTGGAGACAAATTTTTTGTGTGTATAACCACACTTGGCCAATAAAGTATTTTACCTATTCTGTGAGGTGAGTTGGGCTGAGGGAGTGTGACCGGCCCAAAGACCAAAATCTATTATAGATCAAATTCTATTATAATTATTCGTAATAGAAGACTATACCCATTTGGAGCTACAGAATATTTTTTTCAAGTGCCCATTAAAACCATCCCACCACCCCAGCTGTGCTTATAGTAGCAAAATTTCCCATCAGTTCCTTGGCTCAGGCAAATTCCTGATAAAAATGAGGAAGCAGCTTGTTCTTAATTTTTGCCATTAGTGGGTGGAGAGACTGAGACTTAGAAGTTTAAGGAAGCATTTGGTTGAATCATGCAAGATCAGAGTGGGTTGTCTTGAGTCTAGAAGGGGGACTTCAATTCTCAGAATTCAGAGAGTTCAAGTCCACACAACTTGCAATTGCTAAAGATGAAGAACGGTGGTCTATGAATTGATGTACAAACCTCTATAAAATTAGTGCAGCCATTTGCACTGCAGCCATGCCAGAAAGGAAAAGCAACCAATTGAGCCTTTACAACCACAATTTATTATCTTTTTCCCCTACAGGACTGAATTAGGACCTGTCCACCCCCTAGGCAGTTTTATTTTTGTAAGGCCCTATTACAGTTGTAATTCAGATCCTTATGAGATTATAAAAGCAACACCTGCTGTAGGAGACTTTCTTCTGTCCAAGGGGGAGAGAAAGAGAGAGAGAGTATACAGTATTTTATAACTTTCTGCTGGCTGTTCTTTGGTGCTATGAGATTATTCTGTCACAACTGACTGGTTCATGCATTTGAGACTTAAAAACAAACAGTCATATATCTTTTTTCCCCCAGTATGGAAACTCAAATAAACCTAATTAAATGGTAGTATTGTCTTGGGTATATTTAATTTTAAGCTGTACAAATCTTGATTTTAATGTTCCTTTTCATATTTTTATGTTTAATAAAACATGTTTATAGGCTCTAAAAGCTTCATAGCTCTTAGACATTGTGCTTAGGGAAGATGAAAAGTCATTGATATGAAATAATCTAAAATGAATTAATGTTTGGAAGAGTGTCTTGGCAATCATTCATTCAGGCAAAAGCTTCTCCTGCATTTAGTCACTTGTCAGTTAGAGCATCAAATATGTATATGAACTGGTTATCCTGTGTTTTGAGTGAGAGGGTAATTTACTCCTTCCATATCTCATGGTATTGTATCAAGACACTTCAGATATTCTGTGGATCACTAAATCCCAAACGTGTAGGCAGCGATCTATTGCTTTTAATTGCATTTCAATTAATGTTACCTTAAATCAAATCACTGTTTTGAGAAGAGAAGTATCTAGTATGTTGCTCAAAGAACAAAAAATATGAAAAAGAAGTCCCTGATATAAATGAAATGCTTATACTTGTATGAAAATATTTGAGGACTTCATTAAAAGCAGTGTAAAGAATAAGCCATAATATCGTAAAATTGCTTTCTGTTCTCTGTACAGATTACTCCAGCCAATGTCCTCTATAAAGCGGATTACTTAATGCACTTTGTAGAGGAAACTGGAGAACATAAGCTTGGGAAACAGCTCATGGAATAATATATTAGCAAGTTTTCAAAAAGAAAAAAATCTCAGCTGTTTTAAATCTGGAGTAAAGTTGGATCCAATTATAAAGCTGCCATGATGTCCTTGTGATAGTAATAACTCATCACTGGGACAGGGAATGGATTTTTCAAGACCACATCAGCAAGAAAAACAAAGCTGCTTTTGGACATCTTGACTAAAACAGATGTTGTTGTTTTAATTTTTCCTGATCTACTATTGTAGAAAGTAGATGCAGAAGGAACCTGAATCTCCTGCCAGCACTCATGAGTTTAATAAATTTTATAATGAAATATTTAGCTGTGCGGAATGGTCAAGAGAAGAACATACAAATATAAAATTTGTTAAAATTTAGTTACAAAACTCTTGCCTGGAACCAGACAGAAGTATTATTAGCAGACAGAAAGACCAATAGTGTAGTCTCAAACTTTGCTTCTTTAAGAAAGGTGGACTGCCGCTTTGGCTGGGTAATTCTGGGAGTTGAAGTCCACCTCTTGAGAAACATTGGTTTAATGACACATCATTTTACATGCTGATCCTGCAGCGTAAAGATAGGGCATGGTATTTTGCTCTTTGTCTTCTGTTGTTGAATACAGGCACATATTTTAAAGAAAGCCTTTTAGAATCCACAAGGTAGGCTTGTGAGGTTTTAAAATAAGAGTTTTACATTTCATCACCAAGAATCACCTTATATAACTAAATTCTATAGTTACTATTACTCCTTCTGGGTTTAATCTCTCTTATCACTTAAGAAATTAAAATCAACAACTTTGGGAAAGAGTTTAGAGTTTAGTTCAGGCTTTCAGCTTTCCAAAGTTTCTCCTTCAGACAAAATAGCTAATATCCAGGAATTTCATGGGAAGGAGGAAAGTGACTAACATTTAAGACATGTCTATAGTATGTTAGTATGTCTATAGTATATTGCTTTCTTAGATTAAATGAAGAAGGGACTCCAGATGTGCAAATTGGATCTTATCAGATGCATAGTAGATTTTAGACTAAATTGGCTTTTGCTGGGAAGAAAAAAACATTTGTTGGGTTCTAATTTTGGAAATAAATCCAGTTGTTAAAATCAAAGCTGTTTCCAACCTGTATGTATCACATTAATCTTTATCCCTTACCCCTAGGCAACCTTTTGAACTGGACATATAAAGAACTCAAATTTCAAAGCTGCTGTAACTAAACAATATCGTCACTCTTAAATATAGTAAATATGTAAAAAATATATGCAAACAATGCATCCATAAAATTGTATGAATTTGACAGCTTTGTTTTGTAACAATTTCTTTTATTGCTTTTATCACATTCACTATCCTAAATTACTAGAGGCTGTTGAAGTTGCCAAAAAATGCAGAAAATGCCTCAAAATGTCAAGATTTGACAAACAAGTTCCTTAATCTCCAGGCATCCAGTGTAATTTTCAGTTCTCAGGGGTGTTACAGATTTTTGTAGAGCTTAGAGTTAACATTTTTTCCAGAGTAAATATGCTATTGCCATTTTCTCTAGCATCATATGTTAAAAATGTTCAGATTCTTTTTTTTATTAAAAAGTTTTACAATACATTTTATCTTTAACAAACCAAAAAAAGAAAAAAAAACCTCCCAACCACCTCCCCTCCCACCCTCTTCCCCCTCCCCAACCCTCCCCAACCCCTCCCTCCCTTTTCCTCCCCCCCCCACTTCCCAGAGCAAAATACAGGGTATAAAAATACAAACAATCATAATCTAACTTACGCAAACAATCCTAAACTATTTAAACTATCGAACTTTAACTCATATAGGTAAACTCCAAACATATATATATATATCATATCAATAATTATACAAATACAAAATAATACTTTCCAACCTAATACCAAAACACAGGGTATAAAAAGTACAAACAATCATAATCTAACTTACACAAACAATCCTAAACTATTTAAACTATCAAACTTTAACTCATACAAGTAAATTCCAAACATACATATATATATCATATCAGTGATTATTCAAATACTAAATAATACTTCAATCTAATACCCAATAAAAACAATCCCAAATAAACCAATTTATGTCAATTATCTAAAGTTATTCCTCATTCCAGCTAAGCTTTAAATTCATATTATCCTAATGTATTATACAACTTAAAATACCATAGGTTAATTTCCAAACTTAAATTTTTTTATATAATCACATCATTCTTATATTCTTATATTCTATTACCTATTCCAATATTACCCATAAAAATATTACAAGTTAGCTTCAATCACAAAGAAAACAATTTATATCAATTTTATAAAACTATTCTTCTACCCAACTAAGCTTCAACATACTAAAACCAGGTTTATACAACCTTCCCTTCTCCTAATGTATTATACAACTTAAAATACCATACATTACCTTCCAAGCTTAAAATTTCCCATCCAAATAGCAAATCATAACCTACAGAATATCAATAAACACTACTACAAATCTTCCCAATTAACTTTTCATAATCATCTTAAAACTAAAACAACACAAAGTATTACATAATTATTTTATAAGGGTAAAAAATATATCCCCAAATATTTAGTCCTTCAAAAATGTTCAGATTCTTAAAAAATATATTCTTACTAGTAAGAAGAAATTGTTCTATGACTTTTCTGATATTGAATGAAAATGGCCAAGATAATAAAGTTAAAAGGCAAATGAGTCACATTTAAGCTATTGCTAATATGTTCTGCAAAGATGGAACCATTAGTTGCAGATGTAACCTGTCACTGTTGTGCTGTGCTCAGCACAGCAGCTGTTTGCAATGTCATGCAGCTTAGGAGCTCAGTACTTTGCCACCTACAGCAACCCACAGAGCATTATCCAATTTTTTAATGCTGCTACTGGTAGAATGATGGTGATTTCAAGTATCCAAAAAATATGGAAACTTTTGTACAATGTGTAATCATGGTCGGATGATTCTGACCATATTTAAGGGGCACTATGTTTAATCAAGTGCTCTATGTCAGTGTTTCTCAACCCTGGCAATTTTGAGTTGTGGACTTTGACTCCCAGAATTCTCCAGCCAGCATGGGATCTTAAGGTGTCCAAGGTTGAAAAACACAGTTTTATGTCTTTGACTGAAATCAGTGACAGCATCTAAGCAAATTTGGCTGATCTTGAAAAGCAAGGTCAGGTTTGGTTAATGCTTGGTTGGGAGAATGTGAAGAATTCTCGGGATTGTAGGCTAGTGGGGCAGATTAAAAAACATTCCTCAAAAAATAATTGTAACTATGTCCATGTTGTTCCCAAGAATTAACTTGGGTCCATGTAATCACCAAAAGCTTGACTCAAGGGAGACTTATTTCCATGTCTTTATTTACTATTTTTGACTGTAAATCTGAAACTTTGGATTGAAGTAGTAAAATTTGGAACCATTCCTGAGGTGAATCAGATTTAGATTTAGTTTCCTGCCTCAGTAGGGGGTTGGACTAGATGACCTTCCAATATCATCATTGTCGTCGTCATCATCATCATTATTATCTTTTATTCATTAAATATGAACCTCAGTTAACTGAACATTCAAATTGACTGGTGCTGATGGTTGACACGGATTGCTGCCAGCATCCTAGGTATCAACCAGGTACTTCCTTAAAATGTAAGATGTTCCGAGTAGCGCAGTTTATTATTATTATTGTTGTTGTTGTTATTATTATTGATGTAATATAATGTTACACTTCTTATAATGCCTTTGGAAGTGAAACATGGCGTCTTTATTCCTTGAACTCTTAAGTTGGGGCCAACAATCTTTTCAGTTATTAGGAACTTATATTTGGGAAAGCCCCCAAACATAAAAAGGCTGAAAATTTGTGAGATAATTTAAGCTGATTTGCAGTTGAAGACCCAAACAACAAACCAAATACTATGTAGTACTATCTGTTTGTCAGGTAAAAATAAATGAAAAACATGCAGTTAAAATATTCTTAAAATTAAAATGATATTTACATTAAATTTATGGTCTGAGGGTGGGGCATAGAAGGCAAAACTAAGGCCTTTGGGGCATTTGGCTGAAATCACATATTAAAAGCTTTTTTATTATAAATCTCAGATCAACAAGTATCTCACAGGTTCTGAGCATATGGCAATCTCCCATGAGGGTCAAAATTTGTCAAGATTGCAAAATTCTTTCCTGAAATCTGGAGCCTAATATGAGAATATTAATTTGCTACGTTGTTAATCATGTGGATTTTCAGTCAGTTTTTAAAGTAATTTTTATTCATTTTTGGAAGGTTGAGTTGATCATCACATGGCCAGTCTTTGGTCAAAAATCCTGTCCTTTCATCTACTTTCCTTTCCTCAAAAGCATCTAGTAGAAATGTCGCTATTGTAAGATGGACTACAGGGAGTTTCAAAAATATTGTTCTTCGGTGTGTCAGAGTTCCTTCTGTGCTCTTAATCATTTGGGAGAATTAAAGTTTACATGATTCCTTGTGCCAAAAGCAATGCTATTGCAACAAGAAGTCAATGCATTAAAGTCTCTAAACTGTATGTCCTCCATTTTGTTTTACATTGTAAGGTGATCTCCTCAGACAATGGATAGAAAAAGCAACAAGAAGATATTTTAGGACAGAGCTCCAATTAAGATCAAAGGATCTTAATCAACAGGATGCCTCTCCCTCATTGTAACTCAGAAAGAAAGTTCTTATTATTTATTATCTCAGAGGGCAAATTTATTGGTTAAATTTAGTTGCAAGTAATGGACTTCAAGCTTAGACATCAGGAGGAACTTCTTGACTAAATGAGCTGTCAACCAATAATGACTTTTCATTCATTAGAGGTCTTTAGACAGAGTTGGATGGTTATCTGTCATAGATAATTTAGTTGATCAAGGACTGATCAGGGAGATTGACAGAGTTGGATGGTTATCTGTCGTAGATAATTTAGTTGATCAAGGACTGATCAGGGAGATTGGCTATCTTCTCAGATCCCTTCCTCCCCAATGGTTCTCATGCTTACGCTTCAGTATGCAGCTGCCCATGAAAGGGCATTTGAAGTACAAACTCTTCACTAGTGAAATGACTTTCCTGTGCTTCTATGTTGAAGCTGAGTTTGGAAATGTCCATTGGTAAAAAATTAATCCTGGCCTTATGTTAAGTGTATGCTGCAAAGCCTTCTTGCTTTCTTGTTGGCTTTCTGTGTGATGCAGTTTCAGTTTTGTATGGTGAGATGTTTTGGCAGCACCAACCAGCTTTTGCTAATCTTGGAAAAGCTAAGAAGGATCATGGTTATTATTTAAATGGGGACTGGAGAAGAAATCCAAGATCTTTAACTAAACTAGGAAAGTTGAAACAACATCCTAAAAGATGCAATACCAAAGTCCTTCTGTATTGTCTTTTTTAATTGAAAATTACTATAATATAAAATACAAATAAAAACAAAGTTAAAAGGGGAATATGGGAGGGAAAAGAAAAGGGAAGGGAGTGCAAGGTAAAAGGGAAGGTAAAAAAGCAGTGACCTCCAACTTTTTCAATGCAGTAAAATACAAAATACAGTTGCAACCTCAACTTTTACTTTACATATTCAGTAAATACTAGCCATTTCTATAACAGAAGACTAATTTAATCCAAAATCAAACATTCATTTTTTCAAGCATAAAGTCCAGAAATGTTTATCAAATAGAACAAAATGGGATTTATGTTTTCTTAAAACAGTTAATTTCACCATTTCTACCAGCTCCATCAGTTTTCCATCCATTCTTCCATTGTGGGAATTGACATATCTTTCCATTTTTGTGCATATAGAATTCTCACTGCAATCAACATACTGTACAGGTAATCCCTGAGTTACGAGTATTCACTTAGCACTCGTTCGAAGTTACGTGATAAGCGCCCCCTTGTGCTTACGAGCAACTCCCAAAATTACAAATATTGCAGCACCACAGCAGTCATTTGCCCTTACCTTCACTCTGGTTATCCCCTCCCTCCCCACCCCGGGTCTCCTTAGGCACCAGGCCCTCAACCTTCCGAAGATCGAGATCCTTCTCTTTCTTGGCTGTTCCAGGCCTTCGGTGCATTTGCAGAGAATGGAGGCCTAGAGTAACGCAAGATCACACTGGATCAGTGGAACGAGATCTCACGTTACTGACCTCGTGTAATCTCATGGTACATTAGGCCTCTATTCTCAGCAACAGATTATGGAACTGAAGCCGAGGGATGCTTCCGCAGCCTTCCAGTGGCCCAATCTGGGTGCCACATGTTTTCTCCAGGCTGCTGCCACCCAGATCTGAGGCCAGGGGATGCTTCTGCCACTCTCCGGCGGCCTGTTTCCAGGCAGGAGAAGCCTGGAGAAGGCCTCCAGTACCTGGATCAGGCCACTGGAGGGCAGTGGAAGCATCACCTGGCCTCAGATCCGGGCGGCAGCAGGAACCACAGCAGAGAGGAGATGGATCTTTTCAAGCTGAGTCCAACACGCCAGGAAGGGAGAGGGAAGCATGAGGTATCTTAGTGGATCGGAAAGGCCTTGGTAGCCTGGTCCATCACTAGGCCCTCCATGGCCTTCCCCACCCTGAAATACCTCATGTTCACTTAAGGAGCCGCATGCATCTTAACAAGAAAGGGAGTGATCTTGTTTGAGGTACAAGATTCACTCCCACGAGTTTTCGAGTTTCAAGTGGAATGGACAGGCTCCATTACAGTTGTAAATCGAGGACTATCTGTATATAATATCAAAGGTCCTTTTTTAAGCTCTCTGTCCAATAGTTGTAAAAGAAAAACTTCTGATTTCAGTTTTGTATTTGTTTTAAGAATCTTCTGAATTAAAGCATAAATCTAGCCCCGTTTTTTTTATCATAAGCCCACCAAATATGATAAAAAGTACTTTCTTTACAATTACATTTGCAGCAAACATTTTAAACAGCTTTATACATTTTGAAAATTTTATCAGGTGCTAGATATCCACAATGCACCATGTAAAAGTTTTCTTTCAGCTTACAGTTCTATGTAAATTTCAGACCATGCATCCAACACAGTCTAACATATAAACTGGGTCAGTTTGAGCTAAAAACACACATAAAAGGAGTACTGTCTGCCAGCAGCTGTATTATCCTCCTTCAGCCAAGAGCTGCTTTGTCTTCCTGATATACAGGAAGTCCTTGACCTACCACAATTCATTTAGTTGAATGTTCAAAGTTACAATGGCACTGAAAAAAGTGATTTTTCACACTTACAACATTTGTAGCATCCCCATGCTCATGTGATCAAAATTCAGTTGCACATCTCCAGGTCATGTGATTTACATTTGGATGCTCGACAACTGGTTCATATTTATGATAGTTGCAGTGTCCCGGGGTCATGTGATCATCTTTTGTGACCTTCTGACAAGCAAAGTAACCATGTTACTAATTTAACAACTGCAGTCATTCGAATGTGGCAAGAAAAGTCGTAAAATGGGACAAAACTCACTTAACAAATTTCTCACTTATCAACATAAATTCTGGGCTCAATTGTGTCATAAGTAGAGGACTATCTGTATTGGATGTTCATGACCACAATGTCTAGTAAGGGTGCCTCTTGCCTTAGACCAGACATGTCAAACACAAGGCCCGGGGGCCGGATCCGGCCCGCAAAGTGGTTTCATGTGGCCCGCGAAGCCATCCTGGAAACAGTGAGGGAACGGCCCCCACTGCCTTGGCCCTGGCCCAGAGACCCTCCTTCTGCCAGAGACCCTCAGATCTGTCCCACTCCTGCCCAGGCCCCCATAGGCACCCTTGATGCGAATGATGTAGAGCTGGCCATGCCCACCCAGTAGGCCACACCCACTCTAGCCACGCCCACCCAGTAGGCCATGCCCACCCTGGCCATACCCACCCGGCCCCTTGAGGGCAACCACAATGCTGATGCGGCCCTCAATGAAATTGAGTTTGACACCCCTGCCTTAGACAATTTAAGAGGAATCGTTTTACGTTTTCTTTTCTGAAACCCAGAAGAAAAAAGATCTGGTAACACATATACAAATGAAATATTTATTGAATTGTAATGGGGAATAAAAGTAGCAAATGATATTTGAGTTCTATATTTTCTTTGCCCCTCACTGTGTTTTAAACTTGTGTAACTTGATGAAGGAATGTGAACATTGTGTAATGTTGTGGCTGAAATTATTCACTGTGTCTGAAACAAACAAACTATTGTAATGAGCCTTGGGTGCTGAAATGTTTTCTGGTCACTGAAGTAGTTTGTTGTTGTTTTTCTCCTTTACAGCAATTCAACTACCAACTTTCACAAAGGCAATAAAACACAATTAACATAATGAAGGAAAAGGAAAAATTAAAAAGTAACCAAAACTTTTCAATAAAAAAAAAAAAAAAAAAGTAACCAAAACAAAGTACATAAAACAAATTATACAAAAAAGGATCTCTGATTTTTTTTCAGTACAGAGACAATTATAAAATACAATATCCTCTCTCTAAATTTAAGTAAATATCAATATCCACCTTTAAAATATTAACAACCAATATTCAAATACTATTCATATATTTTAGTTTAACATATAAAAACCTATAAATAAATATAGCTAACATCCACAATATTTCTTCAGTCACATCAAATCTAATCCTCAAACTCCAAAGTCAAAATCAACTATCAACTTTAAATAACGGTTTTCAATATAAAGCCTGCATTTTAAAGGATAAAAAGGAAATTTCTTCAGTATGGGTTGTAATTTGCCTAGATAATGATGGCTAATTTATCACTGTCTTTATAACACTCCCACAGTCCAAGGCAGTATACCTGTTTAATGCTAATTGCTGGAGGGACAAATGATGGCAGTTTACATTTGATCTGTATTTTTTTTTAGTGTTCTCTACTGTGTCATCACTATTAATGGTCAGGCAGTATTTTGAAAGAGTTACACTGGCAGTCTCAGAAGACAACAAGAATGGAGCTTGACAATGGCACCTACCTAAGACTATTTAGTTAACTTGAATTGTGGCCCCAAAAATGAAGTAATTCTCTTTCATGAGGGGCAAAGATGAGATTAAATGCCGCTCTAACCACTTCCTACATATCTTGCTTTGTTTGATATGTTTGTCTATTGTTTTCACGATTTTCCAAATCCAACCATCACTCTCATCTGCTGCATATTCTTTGCAAACTTGTTACTTTTCTCTTCTTTTGATTTGGTTTAGAGTAGGGTTCTCATGCATGCTGCTAGACCTAGGATAACAAAGGTGTCTCAAATGGATAGATGCTCCCTGACAGCAGGCTTTTATTTCGCAAGAGTCTTAGGATCTGGTGATCTAAGATAATGTTTCTTATTGCTGACAAAAGATTTCTCATTTCCCAGTTGTATATTGCATCTGCCTAGAAAGCTAGTATAGAATGGGGTTCAGTAACTGGTGTCACATAAACTCAGGCTGGCCCAATAACTTACCAAAATTTAAAAAATGAAGTTATTGATGAAGGAAGATAGATGCCATCCAACTTACAACCGATCAATTAGAGACCATCCAAAATTATGATGGATCCCACAAAAGGTACTCAGGACCCAATTTTGAAGTTACAGTGGCTGCAGTCATGCGTTGGCATTTGGCAATTGGATCACTTTACAACCATTTGCAGCATCTCATGGTTTTGTGAACACAATTTTCAATGTTTTCTGCCACTTTCCAATGTTACTTTCAGTTTCTGCCAAAAAACATTTATTGGGAATAGTGGATTCATTGAATGACAACAGTATTACTTTAGCAACCACCCAGTTCACTTAACATCAACCACAATTTTGTCATAAAATTAGATCCAGCCACATGGTAACCTGCTTAAAGACCACAATTTACAAATGTAAGTGCAGGCTCAATTATGGTAATAACTCAAGAATTAACTGTATAACTAGGCTTTAAGCACTGTAGGGCCCAGAATGACTTTCTGGGCCGACCCAATTGTCTCATTTGCTTCTGTTATTTGGTGTCAACCTTAGCTTAACATTGTTGAGATTCAGGAGAACTATTGGTTCCAGAATTTGGGAGTGAAAGGGGATGACAGAAGCTTAATTTTTGAAGTATAACTCAAGATTTTGCTAAAGAAAAAACTATTTAAACTTTTTAAAATAATCTTTTTATAGTAATTGTTTCAGAAAAATATTTGCAAAACAATCTTCTTTTTTAAAAAAAGAAAAGTTTTGAGATGCAAAACAGTACAAAAACCAGCATGTCCATGATTTTTCTGCTTTTTGAGGCAGTATAAAATGCTATTTTTTAAGTTTCTTCATGGGATTCATAATTGACCATTCTTAGAAAATGGCTGCTTTCCTCTTCAGAGTCAAGTTTTAACATTTGTGTTTTAAGAGGCATTTTTAAATGCAAACTTTTATTGCCATTTCCTTATTGTATATCAAATTAAATAAAAAGACATAGCAGGAACCCTTAAATATCTAGGTATTCTGTGGGCTTATACCATCCAATAAGAACTTTTGATATAAATATTTAGGGCGATTGTTCTAACAATAATCCCTTGCAGTGTTTATGTCTAGTTAGATACATAGCTGGCCCCAATGTTTTGTCTTATCCTTCTGAAGGTATCGGAATGGTTTAGGGCCATAGGGCAGGTACAGTAGTATACATATTTCCAGAAGAGGAAAATGCGTATGGGAGCTTACAGGGAGTGCAGAATTATTAGGCAAGTTGTATTTTTGAGGATTAATTTTATTATTGAACAACAACCATGTTCTCAATGAACCCCAAAAACTCATTAATATCAAAGCTGAATATTTTTGGAAGTAGTTTTTAGTTTGTTTTTAGTTATAGCTATTTTAGGGGGATATCTGTGTGTGCAGGTGACTATTACTGTGCATAATTATTAGGCAACTTAACAAAAAACAAATATACACCCATTTCAATTATTTATTTTTACCAGTGAAACCAATATAACATCTCAACATTCACAAATATACATTTCTGACATTCAAAAACATAACAAAAACAAATCAGTGACCAATATAGCCACCTTTCTTTGCAAGGACACTCAAAAGCCTGCCATCCATGGATTCTGTCAGTGTTTTGATCTGTTCACCATCAACATTGCGTGCAGCAGCAACCACAGCCTCCCAGACACTGTTCAGAGAGGTGTACTGTTTTCCCTCCTTGTAAATCTCACATTTGATGATGGACCACAGGTTCTCAATGGGGTTCAGATCAGGTGAACAAGGAGGCCATGTCATTAGATTTCCTGCTTTTATACCCTTTCTTGCCAGCCACGCTGTGGAGTACTTGGACGCGTGTGATGGAGCATTGTCCTGCATGAAAATCATGTTTTTCTTGAAGGATGCAGACTTCTTCCTGTACCACTGCTTGAAGAAGGTGTCTTCCAGAAACTGGCAGTAGGACTGGGAGTTGAGCTTGACTCCATCCTCAACCCGAAAAGGCCCCACAAGCTCATCTTTGATGATACCAGCCCAAACCAGTACTCCACCTCCACCTTGCTGGCGTCTGAGTCGGACTGGAGCTCTCTGCCCTTTACCAATCCAGCCACGGGCCCATCCATCTGGCCCATCAAGACTCACTCTCATTTCATCAGTCCATAAAACCTTAGAAAAATCAGTCTTGAGATATTTCTTGGCCCAGTCTTGACGTTTCAGCTTGTGTGTCTTGTTCAGTGGTGGTCGTCTTTCAGCCTTTCTTACCTTGGCCATGTCTCTAAGTATTGCACACCTTGTGCTTTTGGGCACTCCAGTGATGTTGCAGCTCTGAAATATGGCCAAACTGGTGGCAAGTGGCATCTTGGCAGCTGCACGCTTGACTTTTCTCAGTTCATGGGCAGTTATTTTGCGCCTTGGTTTCTCCACACGCTTCTTGCAACCCTGTTGACTATTTTGAATGAAACGCTTGATTGTTCGATGATCACGCTTCAGAAGCTTTGCAATTTTAAGAGTGCTGCATCCCTCTGCAAGATATCTCACTATTTTTGACTTTTCTGAGCCTGTCAAGTCCTTCTTTTGACCCATTTTGCCAAAGGAAAGGAAGTTGCCTAATAATTATGCACACCTGATACAGGGTGTTGATGTCATTAGACCACACCCCTTCTCATTACAGAGATGCACATCACCTAATATGCTTAATTGGTAGTAGGCTTTCGAGCCTATACAGCTTGGAGTAAGACAACATGCATAAAGAGGATGATGTGGTCAAAATACTCATTTGCCTAATAATTCTGCACTCCCTGTATAAGGAACCATAGCGGAGGTTTCTTCTATTGGATTTAGCTGCCCCTGAATCCTCCTTCAGTAATTGTCAGAGACTTTCTTCTTCCCTTTCTATTGTCCAACAGGACGAGAAACAATAGATGGAAATTAATTAAAGAGAGAACCAACCTAGAACTAAGGAGAAATTTCCTGTTAAAACAATGCAATCAGTGGAATAACTTGCCTCCAGAAGTTACGGATACTTCATCTGAAATGGTGTAGGAATTCCAGCTTGAGCAAGAGTTTTGACTAGAAGACTTTCAAGGTCCTTTCCAAATTTGTTATTGTGTTATTCCTTTGAATAATTTAGAGGAATCATCCACTTATTTCAATTTATTGCAATCAGATACCAGTACAATAATAATCAAAAGAAAATTTAAGACAGAGTTAAAACACATTTATAAAACAACTTAGCTAGCATTTGTAAGTCAGATTCAGAAAAAACAACTTAGCTAACATCTATTAGTGAGGTCCAGGGTACAACCTATATTAAATTATAATGTAAATGCTAAAATTATATTAATTACAATAACATCTTAAATCACAAGAAACAAAGGCATCAAACTATTAATAAAGTAATATCTAAAATTAAATGAATTATAATTGCAAAGTATGTATTGCAGTATATTGGTACAAGAATATTCAATTGATCTTCTGTGCTACTGCACAAAATCTGGCAACGTGCACTGTAACAAGGGGTACTTCACCTATAAGCAGCATCTGGGCATAGGCCGAATCTGGGTTATTAGGGTATAATCAGAGGTAGTCTTAATCTAGATGTTTCTATGAAAGGAGCAATGAAGAAGAACATGTTCTATAGTTTCCACTTCTCCTGAATCACAGGGCAGAATCAATACTTGATCATTTTACCAGTTGGAATATGTACATGTCAAAAACTCCACATAAATGCTAACTTATTAATTCTAGTCATCCCATGTTTGAATGTATATTTTTTTATTTTGACTTCAGTCAGAGCTACTGCCTTCAGGATGAACATTTTGTTGCTTTTTTCCAGTATTTGAATTGACTATTAATAATATCAGAAGAGAGAGGGAAGGAAAGGGAACACATAACTTCGTTAGGAAATATGCAGGTAGGGCAAGACAAGGAAGTTGAATAACAGATGTTTGTAAAATTGTGGAGTCTACCTCTATTAGGGCCTTAAAGATACCAAAGAGTTTCTTTAAGTGAAGCCAAGAACTGAGGCAATATGTGAGGTTGCTATGGAAATGGAGAACACAGTGACTTTTTCCTTAAAGCCAGAATATTGAACCTTAGCTTTAAGATTGCTTTGAACAGTGTCTGCTCACAATGCTAATTTTTTATTAGATAAATAGTTTTGAAAGACCTAATGTCACAGTTCTCTTTTCTTTTCTTTATATTACCTGTTACCTGCACTGGAAGTTTTTTCTGCCCATGAGACCTTTAACTTATATTCAGTTTTAAAAATTTATTTAAAATGCCTGACTGGATATTTAATTAATATTTCTAATTATAACTGCTGGAAAATATTTGCTAAATCCCAATTACCTCAATGGTATATTAGTTCCTTAATTGCAGTCTAGATGACAAATTTCCCTTGATATGGAATCCAGAGTTTAGCATAGTAGTGGAGGTAAGTCTTCAACTCTTTATTTATTTTATTTATTTTATAATGCAGTCTGGTATATTTCTATATTTATTTATTGTACAATACCAGATGTTGAGTGCAAGCAGTTTTCAGTCATTAGATTACTGCTAAAGAAATCGGTCACTTCAAACCAATAAATATCCATAGCAATAACATGGCTATTCACCATGTTAATCAACACAAACCATAAAAATAATCCATGTTGACTGGGAGATTATGAGCATGGTCATCTATTGCAAATCAAGTGGACCAGTTTAAGGCAGCCCTAGCCAAAAGTGCATATAAGCTCTTGTGGCACAGTGGCTAGAATGCAGTATTGCAAGCTAACTCTGCTCACAGCCTGGAATTCGATCCTAATCGTCTCAAGGTTGATTCACCCTTCCATTCTTCCAAGATCGGTAAAATGAAGACCCATATTTTTAGGGACAATATGCTGACTCTGTAAACTGATTAGAGAATGCTGTGAAGCACTATGAAGTGGTATATAAGTCTAAGTGCTATTGCTAAGTGCTATTTGGAAAAAAATACATTGCAGAAGGGTTTATTTAAAATAAATGGATTTCTGAATTAAGCCAAATGGTGTACTTGGCATGACAAACCATGGCAAGCTAACAACTGGAAATAGAAAATGTTTCGTAACTTAACTAGTTGGAATTTTTTGATTGGGAGCTCTGACTCTGTATTAAGCAGAATTAGATGAGGACGAAAATTGCATTCATGAGTCATATATTATTTTGCAGGACTGTTCCTCCATCAATAGATTTTGTTTCTCATTCTAGCCAGAGGGAAGATTGAATTCCATGGTGAATTCTGTGTAATAGCTCTCCCTTATAACAACAGACCTAGTTTGGTTTCATACATGTCAGGCAGAATGTTAACAAAGAACATATAATTTTCTTATACATCAGGTTGAATCTGTTTCCAGCACACCAGCAAAGTTCAGGCTTCAAGAATTTGTGTCAGGTATATCATCAAAACTAGATATGGGTCAAGAACCAGTGCAGCAGTTAAACTGAAAGAGAGAGGGGGGGGAGGGAGAGAGAGAGAGAGAGAGAAAGAGAAAGAGAAGTTGTTATGGCAAAGGGAGATTGAGGAATATGGTGGCTAGGTTGATACTACAAACTGGGCTTGTAGGCAGAAATACCACTGGGTATCCAGATAGGAAGTCATAATGGAATAGCAGAATCATGCTTTTTAGGCATATAGCCTTTGTAATTAAAAACCATTAACAGACATACTCTTTTGAGATGATTACTGATAGCCTTTTAAAGTTGTCTGTATTATGCGAGAGCAGAAGAGAAAAGGGGAACAGAATTGGGTCCTGTCAAGATGAAAATAAGCTCGGCCAAAGGTATTAGTAAGACAATGAAGAAGGTTGGTACATGTTTTTCCCAACCTGAGATTCTCCAATATGTTGAGAGTATGGTGCATCCGGTTGAGAATTACAGTCTCAGTAGAACTGAAGGGCAGTAGGCTGTTCTATAACTATCAGCAACTAGTCATTTCTTACTTTAAAGGAGCAAGCAAGCATGAGAAAAGCAGAACCTTTTGTATGAGACAGTATCATCTGCGATTATTGTGATTGAAAATCCCTTTGCTGATCTTATTTCGCAAATCTCAAGACAATTCTTATCTTTGGTTAAAACCAGCTGAAGACACAACAGGATTCTTTAGGACTTGTTTGACTTCAGGACTTGTTGGACTCTCATGTTTTGAATACATATAATTTTTTTTTGTATTTTATTTGTATACCGTCCTCCCGAAGGACTCAGGGCGGTGAACAGGGCAAACATATAAAAATACAAAAATACAAAAGTTAAGAAAGAATTAAACGAAATGCCCAAGTTATAACAATAGGTTAAAATACATTTAAAACAACAATAAAATCCAAACCCATCCCCCATCAGGCCAGGCTAAGGTCAAGGTTCCGACTAATGAAGCCAAATATATCAGAATTCCAAGGGTTGAAGTTTCCTCAAAGCACATGTTTATTCGATACATCATATCGGCATGGTCAAAAGTGAAACTAACTCTAAAAATTTTACTAGAGATTCCATATAACTAAACGTAACTCCCCCCCCATTATGCTATAGATCATGCTACCCAATGAAAGTAATTGGTGGGCTCTGCAACTCATCTTTGCCCCTCTTTCCAGCACCTGTGGGAATGACCTTGGTTTCCATGGGACCACTCCTTGTTTAATCTAGCATACTTTTGTTTTCTTTCCCCCTTCCCCCCCAACCTGTGTGGAAACTTAAAACACAAAGATGGCTTCAGCCAGGCTCGTTTCAGAAGTTGACATATTATTCATTTTCTGAACCAAGAAAATCAACAGCTTAGAACCATACTTCGTGAAAGACTGATAAAGATCAGGAGAGATCAGTGCTGACTAGGGCTTATGGGAGATGTAGTCCTACATACTAGATTGCAGAAAGAAAAAGAGATGTTTTTGTATCATAGAGAAAGAATCTCAATAACAGGTGATGGAAATAAAAATGAAAGCTCAGCTGTTCAAAAGATAGATTATTTGGAACCACAATCCAGTGTTGGAAGTATTTTTATTTACTTATTTTAACTACCGTACTTTTTTTAACTGGTTCAGTTTTATACGGTGAAGATTTTCTGCCTAGAAGTTCAATAGTGGAAATAATATTTTCCAAATTATTTTGCAAGTGAGCAGTGATCTCAGTGTAAGGCTCATAAATCATATTGAAGCAAATGGGATTTATGAGAGAACCAAGCACCTTTGTGATTAATGGTGCATTTCAGTGCTTAAGTATTTAGGAACAATTTGCTTATAGTTTAAGAGGTTAGCTTATAATTAGGACAGAGAGGAAATCTGGACAAAATTTGGGAATAATAAATGCTGGCAGTTGCCTAGCCATTAGATAGTTTCTCCACCTAAAAGAGGAAATTTTGGCTTGTTTACAAGAAACACTGCCAAAATATGTCCCTGGCAGAAAATGTTTTATACATGTGTTCTTCTGAAACTGCTTTTTGTCAGAGAAAACACAGCCAAGGGACGCATGAAGAAATAACCTCATGATCCCTAATATGGAAAATAATTTTACCTTGTCTCCAACCCAAACAATACTTAACAAGTTGACAGCAAACATGAAGAATTGAGAAATCAATAATAAAGAGCTGTAGATTAATTTTAGAATACTCTTAATAGAGGAGAATTTTTGTACCTCAAGAGTTGAAATGGGTCCTTGCTGCTCTCTGAGCGGAGTTCCGGCACCTTTTTTGGATGGAATCTTGTAGGGTAGGCAAGGCGGGTTGTATGACATGTGTGAGTTCCGGCACCTTTATCTTTTACAAAAAAAGCATTGTCTATGTCAGTATTCATTTGATACCCATAGATTAAAAGAATTCAATATTCATTTCAAAGAGTTTGTTTCTCTCATATTGTCTAAAATATTGAGCTATTTCAAGTTGTTACTGAAAGATACAAAGATAATTTCTTCTAAGGAAGTTATTATAGATAGGAATAACATAGGTATGAATGGAGGAGGAAGTTATTAACTACATAGCTATTGTGATGCATTTATTGTCATGAAAAAATAACAGACTCAGAAAAAGTTTTGTTACTCCGATAGATACCCAAGTTGGGTAGTGAAATGTCTGCAAGAAAATCACAAAGTTCAGAGAGCACCAAGGACCCACATTTGTTATTCTATTTGCAGAACATTGTTGAATATGATTTCTTTTTTCTCTAATAAAAATAGTCCTCGACTTACAATAGTTCATTTAGTGACCAAAGTTACAAGTCTACTGAAAAAAGTGGCTGATAACCTTTTTTCTCATGATCATCCTCATGATCACATGATCAACATTCTGATGCTTGGCAAGTGACTCGTATTTATGATTTAACGACTGCAGTGGTTCACTTAACAACTGGCAAGAAAGGTCGTAAGTGGGTCGAAACTCACTTAACAAATGTCTCACTTCGCAACAGAAATTTTGGGCTCAATTGGAGTCATAAGTTGAGGACAACCTGTCTGTGAGATCAATCATCTGATAATGAAATGAACAATAAAATTTTATTGCATTTATTATTTTATTTGTCTTTAAGTCAGTGTCAGTTTCTAGTGATTGACTGGATAAGTGCCTGCAATTTCTTGGCAAGATTTCAGAAATGGTTAGCCCTTGCCTTCTTCCTGGAGCTAAAAGGGGGGCTGGTTAAAGATCACCCAGGTGATTTCATACCTAAGGAGAACTAGAACTCATGGTCTCCTACCTGCTGCCTTAACCACTATACCAAATGTAGATTAGTAGAAACTGAGCTCAGCTCAACTTCCTATATGCCATACAGATGCAAAGATGTCATAGAAATATTAGGTCATTATGTCATTATTTTTCCGATTGAATTCCACTTCTCAGTGCTTTTGTCGTTCTACAGATGGTTTCTTCTCAATCAGTGTTTGAAGCTGTACTTTACTTTTTGTAAGTAAATTTTCTCCCATTTTTTGCATTGGTACTTAGGATTGTTTTCATTCATAACCAAAGTACTCTGCGCTTGAAGGAAAATTGTTGCTCTGGTAACAGCATATTAATCCTTTCTTGCTCTTCGCAGTGCCAGCCAGCTTTGTTTATGTTTAGTTTAATTACAAGCTGTTCAGTGTGATTTTTGTGTTGCTAACAGTGACTAAAATCTCTGGTCTATTAGCCAGGTGCAATAAAAATAATGATACTTACAAAAAAAGTGAAGTGACAAAGAGAGGGGGCGTTTATCCTATTGAACAACAAAAACAAAGATTGTTTTCTTAGGACCAAATAATTGTCTTAGTAACAAAGTTATCCCTCTGAATTATTGAGGTGGGCTAAATATTATTTCCATGCCAGTAAAATTTGTCTTGTTTTCTTCTGTGTATTCTTAACAGTCAGTAAATATTATTAGTAGTTTGAATTGTCCGTGGAGTATTGTAAATGAATGATCAACTAAAGGCAAGTTTTATCCTAAAAATGTTTTCAAAATTGTCTTCTGCAAATGTTGACATTTAACCTCGCATTTCTAACAAGGCAATACAATGTCATACCAATAATCCAGAACACATAAATGTCTCATCCTATCTTCCTTCTGGTAAACCTTGTACACCTTCAGATCTGTTGCAGAAAAATGGAGAACCCTCCAAAGGAGAAATGAGGATGCATAGTAAGCAATGGGGTGCGTGTGACATTTACTTTTGTCCATTCCATCAAGAGAAATGGCATCCATTCATGGAAACGTACAGCAGCATCACTTGGGGTAGGGTAGGGGGGAATCAAAGCATGCAAGATATATGTTTGTATTGTCCAAAAGGACTGGGGCATTGATTGCAATGCCACCTGTTGAAGGCAGAGGAAGTGTTTTTGAAGGACGGAGAAAGAACCACTACAAAGGCAATGATTAGATAAGAGGGGCTTTAGCTCAGGCCAAGAAAGTAATCTGAAAAAACGTGACAAACAAGCCCCTCCCTGGTTGACAGAAATATAAAGGGAAGGAGGAGAAAGCACATTTGGACTTGAAAGGTTCTGTTACTATGGATACTAAAATATAAGTAGGCGTGACTTATTTGACATTGGTTTCTTTGTCTGGTCTATTTTGTAGGGATGATACCACACTGGCCATTTTGCAGATTTTGACAATCCTATATGTAGTCTTGGAAGCATACAATCTGATTGCTTCCTTGGTATGTTTGTGCAAAAGTGCTAAATATAACAAATGTAACCAAAAAAAAGGTAGAACCATGGGATATGAATTTCAGGAATAATAAAGGGAATATATTTATGAATTTAAAAGCCGAATTGCCGGCTTTTGAAGATGGCGGACGTGTCTGGCTGAGCTCCGTGAGCTCCGGCTATGGGGGCGTCCTTTTGGAGTCCCTCAGGGGGTCTTTTGGGCCCGCTGAGTAGGGGATGTGGATTGCGAAATGAATTATGAGGCAAATGAGGAGGCAGTTCGGCTGTTGCCTGTTCCATCTGCGCGTCGCTTTTCCCTCGCCTGTTTGTCTCCCGCGGCGTTGCTGGGTTCGGCTCTTTCGGCTTTTGCGGCTAGCCGGTCCCTGCTGCCCTGGTGTCTCCGGACCTCTCTTAGGAGGCTGCGGTCGGCAGCGGGGCGTTTTCATCTGTTCTCATCCGTCCTGGGCTGCCTGGGCTGTCGGGTCGGCGCTGCTGCTTCGGACGACTTTCGGCCGTTTTCGGCGGCGTTCTCGGAGTCCCTGGAGCTCGCGGCGTCTTCAGAGCCCAGCTGATCGGCGCTTCCGTGAGAGGGGAGGAGAGCCTGGATGAGAAGCTCGCAGATTATTCTGGCGGCGGCGGCAGCAGTAGCAGCGGTAATGGCGGCGGCGGCGGTGGAGACATTTTCTGTTGGACCTGCTTGTGCCGTCTTGTTGGCAGCTGCGGCGTCTTCGGGCCGTTTGGCGGCGGAGAAGACAGCTGCTTGTTATTCTACTGATGGGGCTGCCCTTGTGCGGGTCCTGAGTTATTGCTGACGATGGAAGTGGCGATGGCGGCGGCGTCCTCGGGCTGCTTTGGGCGGTGGAGAGGACGACCATGGCGACAGCGATTCGTTGGTTTAGGCTGCTTGAGATAATGGCAGCAGCAACGACATTTATGACAACGATGGCGATACAATGGACTGCCAACTTATTTATTAACTTATTTATTATCTTATTTATTAACTTTCCATTTGCCTCTTTCTTTCCCCCTTTGGACTGGGACGGACCTGGGTACAGGCCACAGTGGGAGAGTGGCCTGTTTTTCATCGGCAGCCCCATAGAGGTGGGAGCTCTGTGGGTGCTGCCCCACCCAGGGTGGGCATTTTGGACCATCCCCGGAGGCAGACTCGCGTCCCGTTGTGAGAGGACGGGCTGTGGTGTGCCCCTGGGAGCATCCAATCAAGTGGCAGTGGTTGGTGGATGGCCCAAATGTCCCACTCCTTTCCTTTGATCCTCCTGTTGGTTTCAATCATTGGACTGCCCTCTCTGGACTCGCTGACTGGATGCATCAATATTCCGACACGGACTTGCTCGCCCTCAGGGGTGCCCCCCTCTCCTGGGTGCGTCCCGCCTTCTTTTCTTTCCCTAATCTCGATGAGGGGCCCAATTGTTGGGACCCTGAGGGATGGCCGGGAAAGGCCAGGGGCTTGCGATATAAACCTAATAAGAGGCCCCTGGTTAATTTTTTAGCTAAATTTTTTAGGGGGTTGGGGAGGGGGGTGGGGGGTAGTGGTTGTTTGGCGGTGGGGGGTAGCCAAACAACTTTGTTGCAGGCCAGGCCTGGGTCTGACGGCGCTCGCGGAGAGCGGGTTGTGGGTACATCTGGGGCTCTTGAGCGGGTCGTGGGACTACCAATTCCCACGACGGGGAAAGGCAGCAGGCGGATAGACAGGGGGCCATATCGTTACCGGGAGGGCCGTCTCCGCTGTCTTCAAGCGGTGAGGCGCTCCGACCCTCTGGTTCTTCCCCGAGGTCCCGGGAGCGGGGATGTGCAGCCTCCTGAGCTCCGGCTGGTGTACCTGAATGCCAGGTCCGTGGTTAATAAAGCTCCCCTCGTTAGGGATCTAGTTGAGGGTGAGCATGCGGACCTGGCTTGCATCACGGAGACTTGGTTGGGCCCAGAGGGTGGGGTCCCTTTGGTTGACCTCTGCCCACCAGGTTTCCGGGTGCTACACCGGCCACGAGCTCAAGGTAGGGGTGGGGGAGTGGCGGTTACCATTAGGGAGACCTTATGTCCGCGGGAGGCCACCGTTTCTCAGATAGTCGGGTGTGAGTCTCTCTTCATGAGATTTGGTCCTGGGGCGCAGTTGGGCTTGCTGCTGGTGTACATTTCGCCTAGTCTCACAGCGGCAGCCCTGCCCGAGCTGCTCGATATCCTCTCGGGTTTGGTGGTTGAGTTTCCCAAACTTATAGTTTTGGGAGACTTCAACCTACCATCCCTGGGAGGTTCATCTGAGCTAGCTCGGGAGTTCATGGCTTCCATGGCGGCCATGGACCTGACGCAAGTAATTTCAGAGCCAACTCATGAGGGAGGCCACACCCTTGACCTGATTTTTTTATCTAGACGGTGGTTGGATGATCTAGGTGGGGGCTCTCCATTTATTATGCCCCTGTCATGGACCGATCATCATCTCCTGCGGCTGGTCTTCCGCTTTGCCACCCCCCGCCGTGGGGGTACGGAGCCAATTAGATGGTACCGCCCCAGACGCTTAATGGATCCTGACAGATTCCAAGCGGCGCTGGGGTCCCCACCTGCCTCCACTGCTCACAGCTCGGCTGATGCCTTAGTGGAAGCCTGGGGAAGGGCAGCCACTGAGGCACTTGACCGGGTTGTACCCTTGCGGCCCCTGACCCGGCGCAGATCCCAGTGAGCTCCATGGTTTTCCGCGGAGCTCCGGGAGATGAAGCGCCGGAAACGGGGCCTAGAGAGCTGCTGGAGGTCTAGCCGATCCGAACCCGACCGATTGCGGTTAAGAACCTATATTAGGTCTTATCTCGCAGCGATGAGGGTGGCGAGGTGTAATTACTTCTCCACCCTCATCGCGTCCGCAGATAATCGCCCGGCCGCCTTGTTTAGGGTGACTCGCTCACTTCTCAATCAGGAGGTGAGAGAGGATCCCTTGCAAGGTCGTGCCGAGGAATTTAGTCATCATCTGTCGGATAAAATCGCTCGGATTCGGACCGGTTTGGACTCCAGCTGGGCAGAGTCAGGCGATCAGGACACGGGCGGTCTTGTCAATGTTATCTGGGAAGAGTTTGATTCTGTGACCCCTGATGAAGTGGACAGGATTATGGGGAGGCTGAGCTCCTCCACATGTTTGTTGGACCCGTGCCCTTCCTGGCTGGTTTATGCAGCTAGGGAGAGGACACGAGGCTGGTTCCAGGCGGTTATATCTGCTTCTTTGAGTGAGGGTTATTTCCCCGCCGTCTTGAAGGAGGCGGTGGTGAGACCTCTCCTCAAGAAGCCTGTCCTGGACCCAGCCGTTTTGAACAACTTTCGTCCAGTCTCCAACCTTCGCTTTCTTGCGAAGGTTGTTGAGAGTGTGGTGGCGCATCAGCTCCCTCTGGTCCTGGATGAAGCGGATTATCTGGACCCCTACCAATCGGGTTTCAGGCCCGGGTACAGCACGGAGACGGCATTGGTCGCTCTGGTGAATGATCTCTGGAGGGCGCGGGATAGGGGACATTCCTCTATCCTAGTCCTATTAGACCTCTCAGCGGCTTTCGATACCATCGACCATGGTATCTTGCTGCGGCGTCTCAGGGGATTGGGAGTGGGAGGCACAGTTCTTCAGTGGTTCTCCTCCTATCTCCTGGGACGCTCGGAGTCGGTGTTGGCAGGGGGGCAGAGATCGGCCCCTAGGTCTCTCGTTTGTGGAGTTCCTCAGGGGTCGGTTCTCTCGCCTCTCCTGTTCAACATCTATATGAAACCGCTGGGTGAGATCATTCGTGGTTTTGGAGTTGGGTATCATCAGTATGCCGATGATACCCAACTTTTCTTTTCGACCCCAAACCACCCCAGTGATGCCCTCGCCGTGATGTCCCGTTGCCTGGAGGCGGTTCGGGTCTGGATGGGGAGGAACAGACTTCAGCTCAACCCTGACAAGACTGAGTGGCTGTGCATTCCGGCATCCCGGGACATTCCAAATGTTCCATCTCTTTCTATGGGGGGTGAGCTCTTACCCCCCGTGGATAGGGCTCGCAACTTGGGAGTCCTTCTAGATTCGCGGCTTACTTTGGAAGAGCATATAGTGGCCGTGACTAGGGGGGCTTTCGCCCAGGTTCGCCTGGTGCGCCAGTTGCGGCCCTATCTAAACCGGGATGCCCTGTGTACAGTCACTCATGCGCTCGTGACCTCTCGCCTTGACTACTGTAATGCTCTCTACATGGGGCTTCCCTTGAAGACCACTCGGAGGCTCCAACTGGTACAGAATGCGGCCGCGAGAGTTGTCTTGGGAGTTTCCCGGTACTCCCATGTTACACCTTTGCTCCGCGAGCTGCATTGGTTACCAGTTGTCTTTCGGGTGAGGTTCAAGGTGTTGGTTACGATCTTTAAGGCCCTACATGGCATGGGTCCGGGTTACCTCAGGGACCACCTGCTGCCGGCATCGACTCCCCTCCGCCCTGTGCGTTCCCACAGAGAGGGCCTCCTCAGGGTGCCGCCAGTCAGGGAGTGTCGACTGGTGGCCCCCAGGGGGAGGGCCTTCTCTGTGGGGGCCCCGGCTTTATGGAATCAATTGCCGGTGGAGCTCCGGATGGCACCAGACCTTCGAACTTTCCGTCGGGGCCTGAAGACCCATCTGTTCGAATTAGCTGGTCTGGCCTGATGGGGATTATGGGTTTTTTAATTGTTTTTAATCTGTATTACTGTTTTATTGGGCAAGGGTTTAATTCTTTTTTAATTTTTGTATAGTGTTTTTTGTTTTTTATATATGCCCTGTGAACCGCCCTGAGTCCTACCAAGGAGAAGGGCGGTATATAAATCAAATAAACTGAAACTGAACTGAACTCATAGTGGAAAATTTCTAAATCTGAAATAATCAAATAAGAAAAATGATGTATAGAAAATTAAACATCGGAGATGAAAACTGTAACCCTCAGTGATACGCACAGTTGTGCATATTTGTATTTTATACAATTCACTATGATAATGAGTTTCCACCTGCAGTATGATACTGTTTGTTGTATATTCAGTGTGCATGAATAAAGACTTCAGCATCGAGCCATTCTTTATTTACGTCAACGCAAAATGTTACCTTTGATAAGAAATAAAATTGGTTAAGAATTTTAATTAACTGGATATCATTTCCAGAGGGGAGTCATATTTCAACTACTGTATGTTCTCCAGAATTGAACATGCTCCTTTGTGTGAACAATTGAATTGATTGCACATTAAGTTGTGCCAGATGCCTTGCACATAGAGGCTATTTTTAGCAGTACTGAGTGTTTCAGGTAACAAAACATAGGTAACAAATTGCCTTTAAAATGGCAAATATTGCATTGTAGGAGAGGTTGTAGGAAAAGCTGTGGATGCATTTTGGAACAATTCTGTACAGGAGAACACAGTACTTTTCTTGGTACAAGTAATACTTAATACAAGCAATAATTAAAATGTGGCAGCATTGGAAAGTGATGAATCTCCATGTAGTTCTATTGGCATTTGGCTCTAACACAGATCCTATTAATGGAGGTTCCTTGGAATACAAGGTTGGAGAATGACTAAAGTGATACTAACATAGCATTGGTCATTTTTGGCAGACGGGATGCTGCAAAGAACAAAGAAAGGGCATTTTTTTTTCTCCTGCAGAAAGTGTGATATCTCTACAACTTGTACATCAATGGAGCACCCTGTATTGCAAGGGTGTCAAACTCAAATTCATTGAGGGCCGCATCAGCATTGCGGTTGCTCTCAGGGGGCTGGGTGGGTATGGACAGGGTAGGCATGGCCTACTGGGTGGGCGTGGCTAGAGTGTGTATGGCCTACTGGGTGGGCATGACCAGCTCGACATCGTTCTCATCAAGGGTGCCTATGGGGGCTTGGGAAGGAGTGGGACAGATAGGAGGGTCTCTGGGCCAGGGCCAAGGCAGTGGGGGCCATTCCCTCACGGTTTCCAGGTTGGCTTCGCGGGCCACATGAAACCACTTCGCGGGCCGGATCTGGGCCCCGGGCCTTGTGTTTGACATGTCTGCTGTATTGTATAGTTTTTAGGGCTGGAGATTAAGAATAGAGACAACTAAGTTTATATCCCTATTCCTATTTTTTTAGTTTCCTAAAACAAGTCAAAGCAGACCCAAAGCTACAAAGGTGGTGCAGCAAATAATTCTGAAACATTATTTAAATCAATATCAAATTGTCCCTTTTCAGATTATTTCTAATTTTCAAATTGTGTAGTATTGCTGTTTACAGTAACTTTTTTCCTGCTGTGTGGAAAGGAGGGTTACTTGTAACTTCTGTAAATTATGTAGTATTTAAAGCATAGGTATGAAGCAGTGGTACAGGGTTCATGCTTAAAATAACTGTAACCTAAAACTTAATAAGGCTTTCCAAATAATTTTGAACTGGGGCCATCCTTTGGAACTGAGCAGGGATTAAAGCACAAAGTAAAATTGGTTATCTTTGCAGTTTTAATTATACAAGTGGGCTGAAAAGAAGACGCCTCAAAAACGGTTGAAAAAAGTAGAAATCGATGATTAAATATCAAATTCTGTACTGGTCGTCTTCTACAATAATAAATGCCACAAAAGATTTAAAAAGCTACTTTGGATTTTGCAAATAAATGTATGTCCTAGTTCCCATTTTCCTGGCGTATCTATTCGTCATGTCAGAACAAATCAGAGAATAGCTGATTAACACAATTTTCTTCACTCTAATATAGATTTTTCCAAACATAGAGACAAAATGTCCTTTACCACAACCTGGGTTCTGGGTCGTCTCTCCCCATACATATTTTTTTGACACTTTAGTGCTTACATTTTTTAATTGATTGTGAGGTACAAGAGGTTTGTTTTCCATCTGCTAGGCTAATGCACTTTTCTCTGTTTAATTAATTTTGGATTTATTTATTTATTTTGCTTTTATCTGCCAATTAAGCTACATTTTAAATTCTGTTACAAATTAACTTTGGTTTGGTTTGAATTTTCCAAATTTTCTATCTTAAAACAAAATTAATGTGAAAGCGCCTAAATAGCAATTGATGAAATACATTATCATACATTTCAGTACTGTCTTACTGAAAAATGATTTTTCATAGTTCATGTTATTTTCTATAAGATGTTTAATGTGTTCCTATAATAGTCTACAGTGAGGTCAGTCCATTTAACATTAAATATCTCCCATGCCAATTCAATGTAGGATGTAGCTATTGATATAAAATTATGGAAACCTTATTAAACTATAATAAGTTGGACTCATGGATGGTCCCAAGGGGTTGAATGTTGTCATGAGATGATCATTCAAATGATGTTATGACGACAGCATTGCAAATTACAAAATTGATGTTATTTGTGAAACATGACTTGAATGCAAGTAGTCCTCGACTTACAACAATTCATTTAGTGACTGTTCAATTTTACAACGGTAATGAAAAAAGTGATTTATGACCATTTTTCACACTTATGACCATTGCAGCATCACATGATCAAAATTCAGATGCTTGGTAACTGACTCATATTTATGACGGTTGTGGTGTCCTGTGGTCATTTAATCACCTTTTGCGACTTTTTGACAAGCAAAGTCAATGGGGAAGACAGATTCACTTATCAGCCGTGTTACTAACATAACAACTGCAGTGATTCACTTAACAACTATGGCAAGAAAGGTAAAATGGGGCAAAATTCACTTAACAAATGTTTCGCTTAGCAACAGAAATTTTGGTCGAGGACTACCTGTACAGGTAAATTTAAAGGCAAAGTTCTAAATAGAGATCCTGTTTATCAACTGCCCCATTTAGCAAAAACCTTTGTGACCAAGGTGCACATTTATGAACTTTACAATGTCTCTCAGTAATATGTTTGCCATTACAATCAGTTAGTACACATTGTCCTTTGCCTGACCCATTTTTTTCTTTCTCTCCCTCCTCACAGAGGAGAGTGACTGGAGAAGAAGTGATTACAAGAGAGTCAGCAGACACACAGTGGAGAACACACATAAAAAGGAATGCAGTGTGTGCTTGATTAGTCTCTTATAATCACTTCCTATCCAAAGCATATAAATACAGACATTCATTCTCTTCTTAATAATTACCCCAGTGCTGGGCTGAGCATTCAAAAGAGCAGGGGAGGAAGGGAGGGAAGGAAAGCAGAAATAAAATCATAAGCATAGTTGCAGTCATGTGATTTTCCACTTAGCAACCATGTCACTAAGTGATCAAGTGGCTCTCCCAGTTGTGATCACGAAATGAGGACTACCTTGATGCTATTCAGGTTTTACCAGATATCTATAGTTCGTAATTTCTACTGGATACCTATGATTGGAGCCTTTTCTCCAGCTATGGATTCAAGGGTATTGCTGGGGTTTTTTGGTTGAATAAAATGACATTCTAGCATTCCTTAAAGAAATAACTGACAGTATGACAGTGATATGGGCAGCGAATGAATTAAATAAACAAACAAATGAATAACCATGCGAAAGTTAACTTCAGTAAATGTGTGTGAAAACTGGCCAGGAAGACATCTGTAATACCATTTTTTAAAAAGTAGCAGACTTATTTTACCCATCAGTTTCAGCTTGCCAGCTAATTCCTGGGAGTGCTTTTTTTATGTTGTTACTTAGAGCTATATACAATGTTTTGTGAGTAGATAAACATTCACACTTTGGGAATAACCAGCCGTCTTTTTTCCCTTTCATATACTGAAATCTGTTTCAGGGATCCCAAACCATTTTGGAACAGGCTGGCAAGATGCAGCAAGGGAAAAAAACAAAGCCTTCCATCTATGAATTAACACAATGAGAAACAATCCTTACTTTTCCCTCTGATAATTTGGACAAATTAAATCTGATATTTATTAATTTAAATCTGATATTTAAGCAGTTAGCAAAATATCCATTTTAGTCAAATTGAATGCTATAAAATAAACATCACTTTATTAATTTTTATTGAAATGGATTGGGGTTTTTTTTGGCTATCTTGGTTTAATCATCCATATTTCATAACTCCTCTGATTGCTCTTGTATGTTAACGGGAGTGAAATTGTGTGGTTATGTTTTTGAATTGTTTCTATGTAGAAGCATCCCAAATAGCTTACAAAATATCAATGACACAGTGAAAACATTGTATGAAAGACAGTAGAGAAGACATACAGAACAAACACTGAAGTACAAAGAAAGGTCTTGATGGAAAAAAAGTTCAAATGGTGCCTAAAAGATAATAAAAAAATCTGGCACATTTCAAATGTGAAGACTGTAAGTCAGCATTATGTTATGTTGTTATGTTTTGTTGTTACATTATGTTATATGTTTTTCATTTGTATCCTGACTTTACTTTTACAAATAGCTCAAGGGGGTGAACATATCCCACACACCTTCCTCCTCCTGTTTTCCCCAGACCAACAACCCTGCGAGGTGGGTTAAACTAGGTGAGGGTAACTTGGCCCAAACTGGCCCAGCTGGCTTTCATGGCTAAGGCAGGACTTGAACTCATGGCTTCCAGATTTCTAGCCTGATGCCTTAAGAACTAGACCAAACTTTATTATGGAGTGCTACATATTCAAAAATAAGTAAACAACAAAATCATGATTATTTTTTAAATTCATCTCTCTTATCAGTAAATGCAAAATATAAAGTTAGAATATTGAAGATAGTTCTAAGAACTTTCCACTTGTTTGAATTTTTACTGACCTAGCAGAAAGCTTTCATATTAGGCTGGTATTTTCAGACGTTGTGTAAGACTTTTAAGTGTGCATTGCAATAACAAGATGATTAAATTAGATTTCTTTTTTGCGAGAACATTTCATATAGCGTTTGACTTTTCTTCTCTCCAAACTTAATTTAATTCTTAATTCTTCTCTCCAAAGTTAATTTACAACATTTAGGAACTTTTAAGGCAGGGGTGTCAAACTGCCGGCCCACGGGCCAGTTGTATCATGCGGAGGCCACGCCCACCCCTGCTCCGTCAATGCAAAAAAAGTCACAATACATCACGACATGTCATGTGACACGATGAGTTTGACACCCCTCTTTTAAGGAGTAAACACATTGCCCAATGTCAGTGATATACACAGGAACCCTTTTAACTAAAAGGATGCAGAAATGATGAAATGTGCATCATAATGGCATAGCAGAAAACTGCTCTCTGAGACTTGCATTACAGTGTTGGATGCAAACATGTAAAGGATGAAGTTTGCATTTTGATGTTGCAGTGCACTCACCACCACACACTGCTGCAAGAAGTCCAAGTGATCATTGCAGTTGCAATCTCAAAGCTCTGCCCTGTTTTTACATGACATCCCTACTTGTTCCCCACCCATAGACCCCTGTAGAGATTGCTTTTATAATTCCCTTTTTCAGAGGCAGACCTTGCAGTAAGCAAAGTAAAAACCTCACCAACTCTCTCCTGAGTAAGCCTTTACCAGTTAACACTTTTATTAGCTGGAAGCAAGACATTGGGAACTAAAAGCAAACAGGAGAAAGGAGAGGCCATCTGGAAAAAAATTATTTTATAAATCTTTAGCATTTTGACTCCAAAAATGTGTATCTGTTATGGCAGTATATTATTCAGGAGTTTAATGCCTTTAAGAACTGCTTCTCGATATTACAGTCTAGGAATTTTAAAAATCCTTTGGATCATATCTGGAGTTATGTAGCCTCACTTTTAAAAAAGCAGTTTGAAGATATCCAATTCCATATATTTATATTTAACATTAAAACAAAATCACTATGCATTTATTATGAATCGGGCACTTTTTTTAAAAAAAATGGCATTGAAAGAGTTAGTTGTATTAGTCTGTAGTCTGTTGCAGCAAAAACCCAGAACTGGGGTACTTTAACCATTTTAATTACTGTATAACATAACCTTTCCAGCAGATTTTTGTGAGATAGATGGATTTCCACACCAAAATGGCTAGGCAGCACCCCCTCCAGTTTCCAGAGGCACAGCTGTGTTAACCGATTGCAGCGAAATAACAAAGATCTTCTAGCATTTTAAAAACTAACTATTTTGATACCACATCAGCTTTGTGCGGTGACTTGAAAACTGCGAGTGAGAAGTAGATGATTGTGAAAGTTGGTTTATTTGAGATTCCCGGCTCTAATTGCCTTTTGCATGTCAAACTACCTGGAGACAGCTTACGTGTTCAGGCATTAAAAGAAAGTGCAAGATTCTAAACAGTGATTAAAACCATTTGCCCCTGCTTGAGATTTAGCTGGACTTTATGTATTATCCAGAAGAAGCCATGTGAAGTACAACTTATGATGGAGAATGGTTTTGTGGCATGGGTTCTTAACTCTGCTTCCAAATGATCTTTTGTCATTCAGTCACTCTGTGAATCACAGCAGTTTGGATGTTATCTGATTTCATTTTTAAGCCTCCCAAGCCTTCTTATTCCTTTGTTTTCCTACCTCCCCCATCTCCCCCTCCCCCACAAAAAAATCCTATTAAGAAAAAATAATAATTCTACAACAAGCCAGTTGCTCAGTATTTAGAAGTTTACCACCACTTGTTTCTCAACAGATGACTGAAATATAGTTTGAAGGGCATCAGGTTTCAAAACTCCAAATGCTGTTAGACAAACAAAATGGAAAGGAGAAAGATTTGGCATTCCTTACTTCTTTCTTTCTTGATAATGATAATGATGATAATGATAATGACAATGACAATAACAACAACAACAACAACAACAACAACAACAACAATAACAATAATAATAATAATAATAATAATAATAATAATAATAATAATAATAATAATTGGAAGGGACCTTGGAAGTCATCTAGTCCAACCCCCTGCTCAGGTAGGAAACCCTATACCATTTCAGACAAATGGCTGTCCAGTCTCTTCTTAAAAACTTCCAGTGTTGGAACATTCACAGCTTCTGGAGGCAGGTTGTTCCACTGTTTAATTGTTCTAACTGTCAGAAAATTTCTCCTTAGTTCTAGGTTGCTTCTCTCCTTGATTAGTTTCCATCCGTTGCTTCTTGTCCTGCCTTCAGGTGCTTTGGAGAATAGCTTGACTCCCTCTTCTTTGTGGCAGCCCCTGAGATATTGGAACACTGCTATCATGTCACCCCTGTTCCTTCTCTTCATAAGACTGGACATTCCCAATTGCAGCAACCGTTCCTTATATGTTTTAGCCTCCAGTCCCCTGATCATCTTTGTTACCTCTTCTCTGTACTCTTTCTAGAGTCTCAACATCTTTTTTACATCATGGTGACCAAAACTGGATGCAATATTCCAAGTGTGGCCTTACCAGGGCATTGTAAAGTGGTATTAACACTTCAAGTGATTTTGATTCTATCCCTCTGTTAATGCAGCCTAACACTGTGTTGGCTTTTTTGATAGCTGCAGCACACTGCTGGCTCATATTTAAGTGATTGTCCATTAGGACTCCCAAGATCCCTTTCACAGTTGCTACTATTGAGCAAGGTACCACCTATACTATACCTGTGCATTTGTTTTTCTTGCCTGAATGTAGAATCTTACTTTTTTCACCATTGAATTTCATTTTATTAGATAGTGCCCAGTGTTCCAGTCTGTCCAGATCCTCCTGTATCTTAAGCCTATCTTCTGGAGTATTGGCTATTCCTCCCAGCTTAGTGTCATCTACAAATTCTTGAAAGGTAATTTGGAGAACCAATTTAACTGCAAAAGAATATTTAAAGTAGATAGAATAAGCAGCATATGTGATCACGTATCACAAATAAGCACAAAATATAACTAGAGCCATCAAATCTTTTGCCGAGATAGGCTACTTTATTTATGACAGCATCCACTGAACCAATTAGAGAAGATTAAATTCTATCCAATGGAAATTTATAATTTCATCTTCACTGGTCTGCTGTCCTCCAATATATGATTTAAACTCATCCAGATTAAGTGAAAGTAATAAATATAGCATACTGAAAAAGAGACAAAAGAAATTGTGATCCAATCTTATATCCTCCTCTCTAATGAGTTATGAGTCAATTTTCAGTAACTCAAGAGCTGAATTCACATAGTATCTGAAGTTTGCAGACATCCCAAGCACATCTTGATTTGATATAATAATAAGCAGAAATGCTTTTTACTTTGGTGTTGCTCTGTTTGCCTGCATTTTTCTTGTGTTGTCATTGTTCTTGTTCTTTATTTGCTTTCTATCGAGAGGACAGTTACATGAGCCACCAAGTCAAGAAGGCTTGTACGTTAACTTCATTAGTTATAGATCGTTGTTTTCTTGGTGCTAAACAAATTATAAGGAAAGAGAAAAAACAACAGTAACTGCTTGTTTGTTGACTGGTTCACACATTAAGACAAAGGCTTAAAACTCAAAAGTATCCCTTATTCCCTATTTTTCATCATGTTTCTTCTTGCTCATTAAATCATTGGTTAATTGGATGCTTTGATTAATCTGAACACTCCAAAATCATGAACCTTTTGTAAGTTTCAGCATATAGCAATCTTTGTATCACTCCAAAAAGAGCTCCTTACTTAAACTCATGCTGAGTTAATATACTGTATTCCAAATTACACTAAGTGGGTTATTTCTTTTGAAAATTTGCCTGTGAAATACGTGGACAGCCTGTTTTCCTTTTGTAAGAACTCTTTATGTCCAACTTCAGCTACTGAGTTTTAAATGTTCTCACATCTCTTTCAAGGGGATAGAAGGTTCAACAACTTTGCAATTCCTTGCCATAGGAACTACTGGGATTAATTTTTTTTAACAAAATTGTCCATGCTGTTAAATGAGCGTGCAGTTCGAAATAATACACAAGTACTTAAGTATTTGTGCAAACACTTTATTTTACTTCCATTTTTTCCTGGAGAGAGCCAGTTTGGTAAATGGACTGGCCTAGAAGCCAGGAGGCTATGAGTTCTAATCCTCCATTAGGCATGGAAGTTGGCTGGGTGACTCTGAGACTGTCAATTTCTCTTAGCCCAACCACCCGGCAGGATTGTTGTCATGGGAAACAGGAGGCAGGTGTATTGCTTATGTTTGCTGCCTTGAAATATATATTAAAAAGGCAAGATAAAAATGTAATAATAATAATAATAATAATAGAGTGTGGGTGATGGGATTTTGTTATTGTTTAGTTTTACTTCTCACTTTTCCTCTATGAAGGTCATCTTTCACTTTCACCAGCTTATCAGGTAGACTGCTAAAATGTTTTGAGATATTGACTGTCTCAATCAACCAGAAAGCTCTGTGGCAAAAACCTGGGAAATTCCAATCTCTCCCCCCCCCCGCGCTTTTTTTGACACCATTGTTAGTTTCCTTCACTTTTCCACAGATGGAATACTAAGCTAGGCATCTAAAATTATGCATTCTGATGGACTTTGATCCTATAATTGCTATTGGGTGGTATTACATTGTGGCCCTTAGGAAGAAATAACTGAATATCACATTTTGGTTTGGCTGTAGGCATCCATTCTTGACTTTGTCATTGTTATTTGAAAGCCCTATGACCTGAAATTGTTGGGCGTCCCTCTGATTGTTCAAATAAACAGGATCATAAAGTAAGAGGTCAACATGACTCAGTTAATTGCATACACGGAGGGTTTTTTAAGAGACTCTAATAGCAGATTTTAAGCCCAAGTCTTCCTGCATTTAACAGTTATCTTTAATTGTCAGTCTTCCCTTTCACATAACCAGTCTGCCAGGGTCAAGGGAATTTATGCCAAAGTGCTTTGTTCTCTTAATGAACTGGGAACATCCTGAGAAGTTTAGTTCGGAGAAATGTTGTGGTCAAGTTTTTAAGCGGGGAGTCTTCCCACAATCTCTCTCAACCCCTGTTCCTGCCCTAGTTTATACACTAATGGCATGGGTCACAGGAAATGGTTCCTCAATTAGTTAAGCCATTGATTCATTTTGCTATATTGCTTATTCCCAAATGTTGGATAAAGGCCTGAAGCATTACTGTTATTTGCAGTTCTTTTAATTGGAGGTGTCAGGTGTTGAGCTGGGAACTTCTACATAGAAAATCAGTTTTCTCATTAGGTTAAAGTTGGAGTCCTGCCTTTGGTATACTCTCAACCTATTTCATTTTGGATTCAAAGGACTAATTTGTATTTTGGAAGCACTATAAGATCTCTATAATCAAAGGACTATAACTTCCTATATGTGAATCCTGATGTTATCAACAGTCTTTTCTCCAGGATTTCGCTCAGTCTGAACTGAGGAATTAACAAATGGGAAAGTTGCTTATTGGTTTCACACTGTGATTTTCTGCCAAAAAATAAAAATTGCTTTTTAAAAAAGGAATAAGTTCATGACACAGAACATGAGATACAAATCAGAATTTCTTTTAGGTGTTTCTTAAGCTGTAGTCCTAAAAGTATATATGGTGTCAAAGCTCTGCTAATCAATTCAAATTCTTCTGGAGTTGATTCGAAACTGAATTACGGTAATCACTGAACTTAATACCCTAATGCATTACATCTAATTCATCTAAACTTTCTTCTTCCATGCTAGTATGGAAGATATTTTAGACTTTTTTTTCCCCGTTTGTAACTAACTGCTCATATTTTTCTGCTGAATTTCTGTTTTGATCTCTCAACTGCAATATCCATTTCATTTACAGTTTTCCATTGCTTGCTCTTCAGAATTCACCTCTCATTATCTCTTTGTATTTATTATTGCTTACTTGGTTTCTGCTTGCAGTTCATATTTCTAGATAATCATTATCAAAAAGTCAGTTGCATGAATAAACATTTGATTTAAATCAATGCTTTTTTTAGCCATACAGAAAGAAGGGACAGAAGACAGATCCTTTCATGGCAAAAACACTAGAAGCAGAGTATAACCAAACAGTTAGTTGACAAGGATCATAAAAACTGATGTTATATAGTAGATGGCAGGGTTCAATGTATTTTGAATGTTCCTATTAGAAATTTTCTGGCTATAGAATTCTGTTTGTTTGTTTGTTTTTTAAACTAGGGTAGAAGAAAAGAAACTATGCTAGAGATTTTGATATTGTGATGAATTCCACAAATCTATGCACTTACCCAAAAGACAGGGTCAGTATGTCTTATGAGTATTATTGCAGTGGTAGCATTTGATGAGGGACGCGGTGGCTCAGGACGCTGAGCTTGTCGATCAGAAGGTCGGCAGTTTGGCGGGTTGAATCCCCTAGTGCTGCGTAACAGAATGAGCGCCTGTTACTCATCCCAGCTTCTGCCAACCTAGCAGTTCGAAAGCACGTAAAAATGCAAGTAGAAAAATAGGGACCACTACGGTGGGAAGGTAACAGCGTTCCATGCGCCTTTGGCATCTAGTCATGCCGGCCACATGACCACGGAAACGTCCTCGGACAAGCGCTGGCTCTTCGGCTTTGAAACGGAGATGAGCACCGGCCCCTAGAGTCGGAAACGACTAGCATGCATGTACGGGGGAACCTTTACCTTTACCTAGCATTTGATACTTATTTAAACAATGCTTATGGTGGTATTAGAAAAGGTTTTAAATGTTTTATATTGCTGACACAGATCTGGGATGCTATGGAATGTTACATGAGCAATGTCAGCAGTGAGTCAAATGATTTAACCAATGAAATTACTGATTCCAAACCCAATATGTTTGAACTTCATATAAAGTGATTTTCTACCTTTCTAAGCTGCTCTTCGCCTCCCTTGGGTGAGATGCCTCTCCTTATTTGTGTACATAAGTAAAGTTTGGCTTCTGTTTAGGCAAAGTACACCAAGCTAAGGGTTCTTTTGGTGTTAACAATTAACGCTGACATTTCAACAAGCATTCTATTAAAAATTGATTTTTTTTTAGAAAAACAATGCAATTGTTATTTTTGAAGGAAGGTCTGTGACATTGTCCAAGGTGTGGGCCAGAATCTTCCAGTCACCTGAATAATAGAGATAATTTAGGACCTGGCTGAATTCTCAGCCAGAAAACACTTTGGTAATGGAAAACAAAGATAACTCAATAGCTTGAAGTTATTTTTTAACATGGCTTCAGTTTCTTCAAAGATAGGCCAATTAATTGTTTGATAAATGTGCAGTATCTGTATATAATAATGTTTCTTTTTTTGTCCTGTTCAATTTTTAATATTCTTTTTAAAAAGGCATACTGTCCCACGTATGGCAATTTCTACATATATTCAGTGTCAGTTCGTACTGGCACAGTATATGCATATTCTAGCATTGTTTGCATGGTTATTTACCTTCTTTTCATACAACATTATATCTTCCAACAAAGCTAGCTTAACTCTGTTTTGTTGGCTGAGTTCCATAGGTGAATTCATATAAACATGCTTCATAGCACACATTTACTCATAGCAAACCATGGTCATGTAATCATGATTCATTTAGTCCAGTTTTGAGGTTATGTGCAACGTAATCATACATTCATAATGTTATTCACTAGCCTAACATGTAGTTGGGTAGTTTATATAGTTTTAGTTTAGTTTTAGTTTTATTAAATTTTTATACCGCCCTTCTCCCTAGGGACTCAGGGCGGTGAACAGGGCAGATAATAAAAGTACAAAACTACAAAAGTTAAAATAGAATTAAATTAATGCCCAAGATAAAACAGTAAAATATACAAATATTTAAAAACCCAAATTAACTCCCCATCAGGCCAGGCCAGCTTGTTCAAACAGGTGGGTCTTTAACCCGCGCCGGAAGGAGCGGAGATCCGGTGCCATCCGGAGCTCCACCGGCAGTTCATTCCATAAGGCCGGGGCGCCCACAGAGAAGGCCCTCCCCCTGGGGGCCACCAGCCGGCATTCTCTGACTGGAGGCACCCTGAGGAGGCCCTCTCTGTGGGAACGCACAGGGCGGAGGGGGGTTGACGCCGGCAGCAGGTGGTCCCCGAGGTATTCCGGACCCATGCCATGTAGGGACTTAAAAACCATCACTAAGACCTTGAACCTCACCCGGAAGACAACTGGTAACCAATGTAGCTCGCGGAGCAAAGGTGTAACATGGGAGTACCGGGAAACTCCCAAGACAACTCTCGCGGCCGCATTCTGTACCAGTTGGAGCTTCCGAGTAGTCTTCAAGGGAAGCCCCATGTAGAGAGCATTACAGTAGTCAAGGCGAGAGGTCACGAGCGCATGAGTGACCGTACACAGGGCATCCCGGTCCAGATAGGGCCGCAACTGGCGCACCAGGCGAACCTGGGCGAAAGCCCCCCTAGTCACAGCTGCTACATGATCTTCCAAGGTAAGTCGTGAATCTAGGAGGACTCCCAAGTTGCGAGCCCTATCCACGGGGGGTAACAGCTCACCCCCCATAGAAAGGGATGGAACAATTTGAATGTCCCGGGATGCCGGAATGTACAGCCACTCAGTCTTGTCCGGGTTGAGTTGAAGTCTGTTCCTCCCCATCCAGACCCGAACCGCCTCCAGGCAACGGGACATCACAGCGAGGGCATCACTGGGGTGGTTTGGGGTAGAAATAAAAAGTTGGGTATAATCAGCATATTGATGATACCCAACTCCAAAACCACGAATGATCTCACCCAGCGGTTTCATGTAGATGTTGAACAGGAGAGGCGAGAGAACCGACCCCTGAGGAACTCCACAAACGAGAGACCTAGGGGCCGATCTCTGCCCCCCTGCCAACACCGACTGCGAACGTCCCAGGAGATAGGAGGAGAACCACCGAAGAACTGTGCCTCCCACTCCCAATCCCCTGAGACGCCGCAGCAGGATACCATGGTCGATGGTATCGAAAGCCGCTGAGAGGTCTAATAGGACTAGGACAGAGGAACATCCCCTATCCCGAGCCCTCCAGAGATCATTCACCAGAGCGACCAATGCCGTCTCCGTGCTGTACCCGGGCCTGAAACCCGATTGGTACGGGTCCAGATAATCCGCTTCATCCAGGACCAGAGGGAGCTGATGCGCCACCACACTCTCAACAACCTTCGCAAGAAAGCGAAGGTTGGAGACTGGACGAAAGTTGTTCAACACAGCTGGGTCCAAGGCAGGCTTCTTGAGGAGGGGTCTCACCACCGCCTCCTTCTAGACGGTGGGGAAGTTACCCTCACTCAAAGAAGCAGATATCACCGCCTGGAACCAGCCTCGTGTCCTCTCCCTAGCTGCATAAACCAGCCAGGAAGCTGCATAAACCAGCCGTATATTATCACTGTATGCTAATCCCAAAGAAGAGGTTCATAGTAAACAGTAAAAAAAAATCACATTCTTACCCAAACCTATGTTCTTCATTAGAGTTGAGACTATAGGATTATTAATCAGCATTTTTAATATATAGTCAAGATTTTTTTTAAAAAAAATGTAAAGATGCAGTGAAGAAACCTAACATTTATTTTTCTCTACCTAGCTGTGATCCCAGTAAAAATCTTCCAACAAATTGTGTTGGTCTAGCATTTGATACCTTATGATTTATTGATTGATTTTTTAAAATGTTTGCATGTTGCTATTAGCCAACACTCTCTCAAGATATGTTAGGTACAGTTTCATCAAACCTCATGTCTGCACACATAATGTAGCTTCATGGATGTAAAAGAAATATAGTATTCTAGATTATATTTTAAAGTTGTAAATAGCCAAAGAAGTTGACTTCTTTCCAAAATGTAACATTTTCAGGCATTTAATAAACCAATACCATAAAATTCTTACTCATGACCAGTGCAGCCATCTGACTCCAAGGATGGTTTTCCAACATTGTAATTGGAACTGTGTTGCTAAATATTAGGTATTACATGTATTTCGCCTAATGAATCATAACACAAGTTGTGTAATTCTCTCTTCAATGGGGGAAGACATCAGATAATAAGACAGAATCTTAATAAACAGCTTAACATCATTAGCATGCAGGACAGTTAATCTTCAGCCCCAAATCCTGGTCTGAGCCAAGCTGCTAATTCCAGGAAATGACTTGCAGCATGGCACAACTGCATACGTATTCATCCCTAAGGTAATTTAAGATTGAATAACTATTTCATTCTCTCTTTTTTTTTAATCCCATTTATATCCCGCCCTTCTCCCAAGACTCAGGGCAGCTTACAATCTAAAGCACAAATCAATGTGCTTAGCAATAGCCTTCATTCTATGTATATGCCTGCTTATTAGGGCTTTCGCCCCCCCCCAGCGGCATTATTACAAAGTCAGCTTATTGCCCCCAACAATCTGGGTCCTCATTTTACCTACCTCGGAAGGATGGAAGGCTGAGTCAACCTTGAGCCTGGTGGGACTCGAACCTGCACTAATTGCAGGCAGCTGGTGTTACTTAAGGAGGCATTAGCCCACTGCTCCACCAAGGCTCTTTGTCAGAGAAAATGAGATACGAATTTATAGCAGTAATATAGCAAGTTATTCTTCCAAGAGAATGATGAAAGATGTAATGAATATTTAACTAACAGTAGTTAGGACTGTTGTTGTGTCTCTTACGCTTCTAGGTTCACTCATTGATGTGAACTCTTTTCTCGTTCTGTTTTTGGAGTCTAGGAGTACATATCGATGTATTATGCAAGGCTGCTACTTTCCTAATGGAGGAAGGGTAAAGGCAGAATTTCAGAGAGGGTCTTAGTTAGACATTAGAAAGTCCTGATAAGGTCCTATATTATGAGGGTGCTCAGTTTGAGCTACAGAGTGCAGAATAACAGAGTTGAAAGAGACCTTGGAAGTCTTGCTAGTCAAACCCTGCTCAAGCAAGAAACCCTATATACCATTCTGGACAAAATGCTGTCCAATATCTTCTTAAAACCTCCAGTGGTAAGCACCCATAACTTTTGGAGGCAAGCAATTCCACTGATTAATTGTTCTCACTGACAGGAAATTTCTTCTTAATTCTAGATTGGATGTCTCTCTGATACGTTTCCACCAGTTACTTGTCCTACCCTCAGCTGCTTTGTAGAATAGGTCAACCCCCTCTTCTCTGTGACAAACCCTCAAAGTTGGAAGACCACTATCATGTCACCCTTGTCCTTTGTTAAACTAGACATATCCAGTTCCCTCCAGACTACTTATCATCCTTTGTTGCTCTTCTCTGCACTCTTTCTATAGTATCAACATCTTTTTTGTATTGTGGTGATCAAAACTGGACTCAATATTCCAAGTGGTTTTACTGCTGCAGTACTGCTGCAGTATAAAGTGGTACCACCTCTTCATGTGATCTTGATACTATGCCTTTGTTGATGCATCATAGAACTTCATTGGCTTTTGTGACACTGCAGCACACTGCTGGCTCATATTTTAGTTGTCCTCCAGGGCCCCTAGATCCATCTCACAGTTACTACTTTGAGTCAGGTACCACCTATTCTATATCTCTGGATTTTTTTTTCTTGCCTAAGTGTAATACTTATCTTTCTCACCAATGAATTGCATTTTGTTGGCTATGGCCCAATGTTCAAGTCTGTCAAGATCCTTCTCAATCTTGAGCCTATATTCTGGGTTTATGACACCCTCAGCTTGGTGTCATCTCCAAATTTAATGAGTTCCCTTTCTATCTGCTCATCAGAATAATTTATGAAGATGTTAAAAAGTAGTTGGCCAAAGAGCCTTGGTGTACCCCACTGCATGCTTTCCTCCATGCAGATTTAGTTGAATTAAAGACTATGTATTGAATGTGGTTGGTCAGCCAGTTACGAATCCATCTGGTGGTGATGCTGTCTATCCCACATTTTACTATCTTATCAAGAAGCAGGCTATGGTCTACTTCAGGGGTGTCAAACTCAATTTCATTGAGGGCCACATCAGCATTACGGTTGCCCTCGGGGGGCCGGGTGGGCGTGGCCGGGTGGGCGTGGCCAGCTCAATGCTGCTCACTCAGCGCAGCTTACTCAATGAAAGAAAGTTGGCAGCAGTGCCCCTGAGGGGCAGGCAGGGTGGCAAAAACAGTTTTTAGCGCTCAGCTCTACTATACCAGCAAATCAAGCAATCACACCAGGGTTACCCTTGTAGGTAAGTGCACTTGAAGCAGGCAGAGTGCCACTCAACCTGGTTCCCAGAGGGCCAACTTCCCCCTTCGGCCTCGAGTCCCCCGAAAAAGCCTAGTGGGGTGGGGCCGGATATTGGCTCATTTGCAGGCACCCCGATGAGCATTGCATAGCCGTAAGATAGGTAGTCCTCGTTTAGCAACAGTACAGTTACAACAGTGGTGACAAAGTAACTTTGCAGCCAATCCTTGCATTTAGAACTTTTTCAGGTTTGTGTGGCAAATGGCAGCTGAAGTAAGAACCTAAGTCAGTTGCAGTTTCACTGAGTGACTGCATTGCTTAACAACCAAGTGGCTGGTCCCAATTGTGGTCGGTAAATGAGAACTACCTGTATTTCTATGTCCTTTTTGGTGTGGTAGAGGGCTTCAAATTCAGGAAACCTTCCTAAAAAGGACCAGAGACTTACTTTCCCCAGGCTAGGAGTGCCCCTGAAGTACACACACTTGAACAGCAATTCAACACATAATCACACTTCTGTACCCATGCCAGCTTTTCAAAACCACACCGGCAGCAGGGGATCCCACTTCAGTTTTCATTTTACAGCTTTACCCTGTGCAGCAGAAACCCAGCACCTGCAAAATTACCCGTAACACAGCCTGGAATTAAAGGATTCTGCCCTTAGGCAGTTGAAGCAATCAGTGAAGGTCTTCCATAATTTTATGTTATACTGCTGTTTACCACAAATCTTGAGTGGGGCTTCTAGTTCCAACAAAATGGGCTGGCTCAGGAAGATCTCTCGTGACTTCAGGCATATGCCCAGAATCTCATTTTCTGTGAGCTGAACATTCTTGCCTGGATGTGATCCTTGCACTTCAAGCACCCAGCACAGGAGCCCATGCGTGAAAGAAGCCCGGCAGAGGAGCTGGAGCGGCTCCACTGCTGGGGGCGCCTCTTGGCCGGGCCTTGCAGGATCTGGGCTGGGCGCCTCTGCTCGCCCTCAGCAGCGCCCGGCAAAGTAGCTCGCATGCGAAACAAGCCCGGCAGAGGAGCCGGAGTGGCGAGCAGAGGCGCCCGGCTTGGATCCTGGAAGGCCCCAGCCAAGACGTGCCCCCAGCAGTGGAGCCGCTCCGGCTCCTCTGCCAGGCTTCTTTCACACAAGGGCTCCTCTGCCGTGCTTGTTTTGCGTGCGAGCTACCGTATTTTTCGGACCATAAGACGCACCTGACCATAAGACGCACCCAGTTTTTAGAGCAGGAAAACAAGAAAAAAAATATTCTGAACCAAATAGTACCAGTATACTAAAACAGGGCTTTTCAACCTTTTCATCCATTGTACCACTTTTAGGACAAGGCAATGTCACCCAGCAACGTGTCAAAAACTTAACCCCCCCTAAAAAAGGAAAAAAAAAGATAAAGTACAGGTAGTCCTCGACTTACAATGATTCACTTAGTGACCGTTCAAAGTTACGACACTGAAAAAGTGACTTATGACCATTTTTCACACTTATGACCGTTGCAGCATCCCCAGGGTCATGTGATTTACATTCGGATGCTTGGCAATCGATTCATATTTATGATGGTCATATTGTTCCAGGGTCATGTGATCGCCTTTTGCAACCTTCTGAGAAGCAAAGTTAGTGGGGAAACCAGATTCACCTAACAATCATATTACTAATTTAATTTCTCTCTCTCCTTCTCTTTCTCTCCCTCTCTCCCCCTCCCTCTTTCTTTCTCCTCTCCTTCTTTCTCTCTCTCCCTTTCCTTCTTTCCCTATTTTTCTCTTTCCCTCTATTTCTCCCTCTTTCTCTCTCTCCCTTTCCCTCCCTTTTTCTCCTTCTCCCTCTCTATTTTTCTCTTTCCCTCTATTTCTCCCTCTTCCTCTATTTCCCTCCCTCTTTCTTTCTCCTTGTCTCTCTCTCCCTTTCTTTCTCTCCCTCTTTCTCTCTCCCTCTATTTCCCTCCCTTTCTCCTTCTCTCTCTCCCTCTTTCCCTCTATTTCTCCCTCTTCCTCTATTTCCCTCCCTTTCTTTCTCCTTGTCTCTCTCTCCCTTTCTTTCTCTCCCTCTTTCTCTCTCCCTCTATTTCCCTCCCTTTCTCCTTCTCTCTCCCTCTCTATCCCTCTATTTCTCCCTCTTCCTCTATTTCCCTCCCTCTTTCTTTCTCCTTGTCTCTCTCTCCCTTTCTTTCTCTCCCTCTTTCTCTCTCTCCCTCTATTTCGCTCCCTTTCTTTCTGCTTCTCTCTCCCTCTCTCCCTCTCTATTTTTTCTCTTTCCCTCTATTTCTCCCTCTTCCTCTATTTCCCTCCCTTTCTTTCTCCTTCTCTCTTTCCCTCTCCCTCTTTCCCTCTCTCCCTCTATTTCCCTCCCTTTCTTTCTGCTTCTCTCTCTCCCTCTTTCTCTCCCTCTCTATTTTTCTCTTTCCCTCTATTTCTCCCTCTTCCTCTATTTCCCTCCCTCTTTCTTTCTCCTTCTCTCTCTCCCTTTCTTTCTCTCCCTCTTTCCCTCTCCCTCTTTCCCTCTCTCCCTCTATTTCCCTCCCTTTCTTTCTGCTTTTCTCTCTCCCTCTTTCCCTCTCTATTTTTCTCTTTCCCTTTATTTCTCCCTCTTCCTCTGTTTCCCTCCCTCTTTCTTTCTCCTTGTCTCTCTCCCTTTCTTTCTCTCCCTCTTTCTCTCTCCCTCTATTTCCCTCCCTTTCTCCTTCTCTCTCTCCCTCTTTCTCTCCCTCTCTATTTTTCTCTTTCCCTCTATTTCTCCCTCTTCCTCTGTTTCCCTCCCTCCCTCTTTCTTTCTCCTTCTCTCTCTCTCCCTCTCTCTCTATTTTTCTCTCCCTCCCTCCCTCTCCCATTGTCCCTTCCTTCTTTCCTTCCTTCCTTCTTCCTTCCTTCCCTCCCTCTCTGTCCTTCCCTCTCCGCGTTAGAGCAGTACCTACGGAGGCAGCCCTGCTTTCTCTTGCAGAAGGCAGACTGGAACGGAGCAAGGAATAAGAATCGCCCGATCTCGCGCTTCAGCGATCTCCTCTTCTCGGTTTCAGTTTCTTTTGCTACAAGACAAAGCAGGCTGAAACGGAGCGAGGGAATCTCCCTTGCTTTGTTTCAGCCTGCTTTCTCTTGTAGCAAGTGAAGCTGAACCCGAGCAGAGGAGATCCTAGGAGCGCGAGATCGGCCGATTCGCATTCCTTGCTCCACTTCAGCCTGCCTTCTGCAAGAGAAAGCCGGGCCGCAGGGAGATTGCAGGAGCCAATTGCAGTCTCCCTTGCTTTCACTTGCGGAGGTTGGGGCTGGCCTGGGCATCTCTCCCCCTCACCGGCTAGGTGTTGTTCGTCCTCCCCCCCCGCGTCCCACCTCACTCCCTCCTACCTCCTCCTCCTCCACTTTTTTTTTGGAGCCGCAGGAGACTAATAAGAGGCAAATAGTGCTGGGTTCCACCAGCCCAGTGCACTTGCCTCCTACTGAGCAAGTGCTCAGCCGGGCCGGCGCCAAGGTGGTGGGGGCCGGACCTTTGTAATTTCTGGGAGAGTTGTGCGGGCCAGATTCAATCATGTGGCGGGCCGTTTGTGGCCCGCGGGCCTTGTGTTTGACATGTCTGGTCTACTTTGTCAAATGTCTTAAAGGTAAAGGTAAAGGTTCCCCCGCACATGCATGCTAGTCGTTTCCGACTCTAGGGGCCGGTGCTCATCTCCGTTTCAAAGCCAAAGAGCCAGCGCTTGTCCGAGGACGTCTCCGTGGTCATGTGGCCGGCATGACTAGACGCCAAAGGCGCACGGAGCGCTGTTCCCTTCCCACCGGAGCGGTCCCTATTTTTCTACTTGCATTTTTTACGTGCTTTCGAACTGCTAGGTTGGCAGAAGCTGGGACGAGTAACAGGCGCTCACTCTGCTATGCGGCACTCGGGATTCGACCCGCCAAACTGCCGACCTTCTGATCGACAAGCTCAGCGTCCTAACCCACTGAGCCACCGCGTCCCTGAAATGTCTTACTGAAGTCTAAATCAGCCGTGCCCATAGTGGATCATTTTAGTCACTTTGTCAAAGAATTCTGTAAGATTTGTCTGGCATGATCTATTTTAACAAACGCATGCTGGCTTCTAGTAATAGCTTTGCTTGTTTCTAAGTGTTCACAGTTCCATTGCTGGATTATCTTTTCCAAGATTATCCCAGATATTGATGTCAGACTGATTGGTCTGTAATTTCTTAGATCTATGTTCTTCCCTTTTGAAGATGGGAACCAAATCAACTGCTTTCCAGTCCTCTGGTAGTTCCGGGGAGCTCTAGGATCTATGAAATATATGGTTCAGTGGTTCCAAGATCACTTCTGCCAGCTCCTTCGGAACTAAACTGTAGGTGGCTCTCCAAACTCTTGAATAGAGGGCCTAATTGGTTTAGCAGCTAAGGTGCTGTCTTAGAAACCAAGACAAATGAGTTCTAGTCCCACTTAAGGCATGAAAGCTGGCTGAGTGATTTTGGGCTAGTCATTCTCTCTCAGCCCAATCCATCTCACAAAGTTGTTGTGGGGAAAACAGGATAAGAAACAAATATTGTACATGTTCTCAACCACCTTGTGTTATTTATAAAAAAATAAAAGAGAGAGAAAAAATAAATAAATATGGTCCCCAGAGGGACTGCAACAACATTCGCAAAAGGGAAAGCCTCTCTTAGATCTCAATCATTGGTCTAAATGACTCCATCTGGTTTTGACAGAATACAGAATTAGTTTCCATTGCCTCCTTCCAAAAATTTTTTTTCAGCCTCCCAGACTAACTCAGAGCCTGGGGAATTTTCTTTCCCCCCCCCCTCTCAAAAGCTAACCAGGTGGAGTTAAAGTATTCTAAGTTTGATTCAGGGGTGCTATTTGTTAAAAAACCCCAATACTGATGCAAAATCATAATATTCATGCAGCAGAGGAGAATTATTAAATATATGAGGTATAATAATAGCAAGGGTATTTCATTAAATTGTAATTAAATCACATCAAAATTGCTCTACACACTTATTTATCCTGACCCTAACCATTTATTCAGAAAAACTTCCACTAGGACTAGGAAAATTAAAAGCCAGGCTTGACCTTGTTTCAGTAAAGATTGACTATTCTACCCTTAATAGTATTCATTGTCACAAGGTTTTTATTCCTAATGTGCCTTTGTAGTTTTATTCAGAAGAATTTTTTTGTTTGCTTCAGGGCCACTGTTTCTAATTTTTAGCTATAAATAAATGTACCGCTAGCGTCTTTATTTTAGAAGAAAATGTTTCAGTGGAAGAACTATGTGAACAATCAATTAAGGAATAATTGCATTTCAACCTTGCTTTTATTGTGTCATGTAATAAAAATCATATCCAGGCCTGCTATTTATGTAAGCAACACTGAATGCTCCATGTTGTTTATATGAATCATCCATATTTATGGACAATTTATAGTTCTAATAGAATTCATTATTGCACTCCCTTTAATCCCTTTGGTGAAAGGGTGAAAGGTAAAAACTAGTTGTAAAACTTCCACCTGATATTTTTGAGGTTCTGGTCCCTTTTCATAGAATCTAGATTCATGTTTCCTGACAGAATTGATTCAAACGTCAAGTGATATAGAAAGGAAGCATGTGAATCTTTCTATGAATCCATCCATCTGGTAATGGACAATCATGGGGCTGTTTGGTTATGGAAGGGCATCTTGTAGCAGAATGGGACAACTCGCTGCAACCAACTCACCACTGTCAGCTCACAATGGGCCAACTTGCCATGGGCCAACTCGCTGAGGGACAATTTAACAATTCAGTTTGATTATTTAAACTAAATAAAACCTTATTTTAATTTTTGTCATTCACATTTCATTCTGTCCCTCCTTTTGAATCCTTTCTTTAATGATTCTGTTCCAGCATTTCTTTGATATTAGTGTAATTTGTCTCACAGCATGTTGTCCTGCTGTGAGTTGGCCGTGGCGAATTGTCATAGACCCATAGCCCACAGGACTCTTTTATTCTAGGTCACTCAGTGAATCCACTACTAGTTTACTAAGGCATCATCATTGAATTCCCCCAGGAGTATATTTATTTACTACCTTTCTCTTTCAGAGCAAACTAAGAAAGGAAAATAAAATATAATGCAGAATAAAGGAAGGTGCTACTTATCCTTAAATATCAATGCAGGTTTAATTTTTTTTCTGCCAACTACTGTCTATTAAAGGTTTTGTTTGCAATTTCTGGATGTATTTAAGCTACAGTTCCCATAATCCCCAGCCCAAATACCTACTAAAAACTAGCTATGGAAGGCAATACAATTGTTTATAACCTGTTGGGGTGTGTGTGTTTGACCTATCTAGACACCATTCTAAAATCAATGATGAAAATAAGTTGATTGTCCCTTTTTCATGTCTATATTGTATTTGTGTAGTGCCACCTCCTGGTTGTAGCATTTCTACAGCTGATACTATAACATAAATTGTTCTTGGCACCAAGATGCCAAATATTGCCACAAGTTTCCATCTGCACTCTTTCTTTCCTACTTGTCACCAAATTTCTTTCGCTATAAGATCTGTTGCTCCCACTGTTTAAAAAGTAGCTCAGACAGAAAGATGTGGTAAGCAATACCATTTACTATTGACTCTAAAGCAATGCAGTTGTTTTCATATCAGGTTGCTAATGAAATACATTTAAGTCAGACAGATAAAACACCTCATTTTAATATCTATCTCATTTTAATCTCATTTTAAGCTATCTCGTGTTAATATTAATCGCATTTTCTACTGATGTGGTATATAACGAACAAGTACTGTTATAAATAAATACGTTAGTAATTAATATATACAGTGATTAAAATCAACATTAAAAACAAATATAAAAAAGAAGAGCTCCATACAGTAACAATTTATATCAGTTAATAGATTTATTCAACCTTACAGTTATCATTAAATCTAAATCATATAGAAATACATTGCTCCAACTCATTTTTGGAATTTAATTTAAAAAATAGATAATCTGATAAAGATAAATTATCATCAGGAAGATAAGCTTCCTTCCATTTATGCAAACTCAAAAAAGCCAAAGTTGTCACTAAATGACAAAATAGCATTATTCAGTTTGTAGATGTGGATGAATTTTGATCTGGGATGTTTGTAGTTTGCTAACATATTGCTGATCCAAGAAAGTGTTCTAGGTTAAGATGGATTGTTCCAGCAAGACTATTTTTATGTTCTTACAAGATGCCTTTTTCTTATTGGATGATAATGTTACATTAATATAATTAATTGGGCTGCAAAATCTGACCTATCAAAAAAATTGGGAAAATCATTGGCAAACTAGTACATTTTGTCATGAAGCTTATGTTTAAATATTCTCAAAATCCTTGACCTTCAACATGACTTACTATTTACTGCATTTTTTAGATTTTCTTTTCAGCCAGCACATTTCTAAAGGGAGACTTTATGTTGCTTATTCCTCTCCTTCAGAAATTTTATTTTATTTTTATTTATTTATTATTTATTTCATGTTTTTAAAGTGCTCATCTCCCTCAAAGAGGGATTTAAAATTCCATATGTAGTACATGGAATCTGAGATCTTCTTTAACCACACTTGCTAGCTATATCATCAGGTATTGTAGTCTGTAAGTCCTAAACTACATAAAAGCTGGGTGATTTGCATTTCCTATGAAGGCTTGGCTTATACATTGTTTTCAGTGTCATGATTTTATAGGATTAGTCTGTTGGGCCCTAACTGCAAGAGAGTGGGAAAGAACATTGTGATGATCCTAAGATAACCTCAAAGAGGAAATGGCATGTTTGCTTTCTGAATTATGCCTGCTAATTGTGCAGTGTTCCAGTGCTACTGACTTGGCTACTTTTCCAGAATTCAGACTGTAGCAAAAATCTGTGGACAAAATAAATTAAAAGCTCTGTTTCTGCCCTTGGAATTGTAACAGAGTGTAAGCTGCCAACTTCTGAGGATATTTTCTGTTGCCTTAATTTTGAAGAGCAGCATATCAGTCTGGTCTTGACGAAGCTTATGCTTATTTTGAACATGTATTTGGAAATGTATTTTTATCAACATTTGTTCATCCCTCTCGTCTGTAGCGTTGCAACAGTTCATTAAACTCGAAAATGTATAGATTATGATGCCAATAAATGCAATAGCCATTACTTGATAATTAATGTATAGAATCACTTTTCCGTATGGGAACATATAACCGAGACATACAGTACCTGTATTGCTTGTATGCTTGAGCATAGTCTAAGGAACTCATCTTGTAAATTACCACTGATTTCTCTGATCATTATTGCTAGGGAACAAAAATAATCCAGATAAGCGTAAATTCTGTGTTTCTAACTCAGTCATAGTAGAGTATCTAAATTTCCACCAAATTGCAGATCATCTCATCTGAAGAACATTAAAATGGGGACAGAATTGGTTATGAGATCTTTTACCTGCTTTGGCTGGCTGCAGTTATCTTTTCTAGCATCTTCTCCTTCATGACCTAGTTACCTCCAAATTACACTCTAGGAATGCATTCCCCATAGAAGAATGTCCAGAAGTTGCAAATGGTACAAAATGTGTAGCTTTGTCACTGGTCAGTGCTACGCATTTTAACCATATTGTCCTATTTTAAGCTGCTGGTGCTTACTTTTAATGGTTCGAGAAAAGGTTATGCTAGTGACTTTTTTGTAATCTATTCTCTGCATGCTGTAGTCATCCCTTGAGGTCCATCTTTATAGATATGTAACCACCAAGATTCATGTAGTAGTGGTTGTCAGTTTTAAACTCCCAGGTTGTTGGATTATAATCTTTCTACCAACAGTGCCAGTAGCATTGGAACTTAGTGTGAATTACTTTCTACTGACTACATAAGGCTGAGAACCACTGGTCTAAATATTTCCTAAATATTTTTAAAATGTCAAAAAGTTTTACTATAAAGAACTTTTAAAAGTTTTTTTTATTATACAAGTTTAGCTTTACTCTTCTTACATCATGAAATATACTTTTCTTGATGTTTAAGCTGGGATTTTAAGATCAATAATATGAATGGCTGACTTCTATTCATAATATAAAATCAATGATGGTATCTGGGTGCTAGTTTCTCTCTTTTTTCAGGTGTGAATAATAGCTGTTTAAGCCATTTTAAGCTTTTATTGCATTTCTCATTATCCAAAGTTATTTCTTAAAAGAGAAGCCGGTATTATATATTTCAATTATATGTAATATAGCAAGCATATATGGATTGTGTGGATGAAGAATAAAAATAGATGTCCTATTGTTATCTTCCAGATGGAGATTATAATGGAAGTATTGATTTTGTTACCTCCTGGGGTTAATAGCAGCATTCAAAATGTGATAATAGCAATAGTATATTACATGTACAGTGGGTTCCGTATCAGTATTCTAATCTATGTTATACAATATTCTGTTTTTCTGTTCTCATTTCTTTGACAAACCCTAGTAGAATTCATCTTATTTTGCACCATTTTTTCTCACACTACTGTAGTTCACTCTAGGCAACTTGCTGTATAATGGTACTGAATCAGCAGAGAAGATATTAGGATGGAGCAAAACAGGTTTCACAGTTCCTAAGGCTAGAATCTTTCTCCAGTCCTTGAAATTGCATATTAATTTGCAGTTAATTGATTAGCCTTCAGTCTCAGGCAAAGAGGAATTCAGAAAATATGGGCACATTTTACACTCATAAATTATGATATACAGAGACACAAAGCTTTCAGACTCAGGGCTCCACAGCTATCCTCCATCTGTTCTATCCTTCCACCCTTTAATAGAATTATTTTCTAATACAAAATTACGGAAAAGCAGTGAGAAACCATAACAGTTTTTCAAAAGGAAGACAAATTTCCAAACTATCTCCAGCACAGAGATTCAGATTAGCCCAGTGTACATAGCAATTGATCATGATGGTAGTGGGAGGTTGTGTAGTGAAGCAGAATAAATAAGTGTCTGTGTGTGTGTGTGTGTGTGTGTGTGTGTGTGTGTGTGTGTGTGTGTGAGAGAGAGAGAGAGAGAGAGAGAGAGAGAGAGAGAGAGAATCTAGAAAAGTATTAAACCCTTGTTAAAAACCTGCCTAAAATTTGTAACTTTGAACAGTCACTGAATGAACTGTTGTAAGTTGAGGACTACCTGTATAGATAATTTTGAGGCTTCTTATAATGTTTCAGTCTCAAGTTTATGAATTTTATTTGTCTCTGAACATAAGTTTCTATGTGGGGTCCTTAGTGATCCCTGATAATGGGGTTGCACGTGAAACAGATGAAAGACGGTGCACAACTGCACATATTTATTTATTTATTTATTTAGTTATATTTATATACCGCCCTATTCCCTGAGGACTCAGGGCGGTTTACAGGGAATTAAAAATCCAAAATACAAAAATTAAGAACAAATTAAAAAAAAAATATTAAATTAACCCTGTAGTCAGTTAAAAAGAACCCCAAATTAAAAATTCCTCCTCAGTCTGGGCCCGAGAGCTGAAAGAGCCAGGTCTTCAGGCCCCGGCGGAATGATCGGAGGTCGGGGGCAGTCCTCAGCTCCACCGGCAGCTGGTTCCAGAGGGCAGGCGCTCCCACTGAGAAGGCCCTATCCCTGGGTGTCACCCGCCGGCAATCTCTCACCGGCGGAACCCTGAGCAGACCCTCCCTGTGGGAGCGCACTGGGCGAAGGGCGTTTGATGCCGGCAGCAGGTGTTCCCTCAAATATCCCGGACCCAGGCCATGTAGGGCTTTATAGGTGATAACCAGCACCTTGAATTTCACCCGGAGGGCAACTGGAAGCCAATGCAGCTCGCGGAGTAGAGGTGTTACATGGGAGTATCGGGAAACCCCCATTACAACTCGCGCGGCCGCATTCTGCACCAGTTGAAGCCTCCGAGTGGTCTTCAAGGGCAGCCCCATGTAGAGAGCGTTACAGTAGTCCAAACGGGAGGTCACAAGCGCATGAGTGACTGTGCGTAGGGCGTCTCGGTCCAGATAGGGACGCAACTGGCGCACCAGGCGAACCTGTGCAAAAGCCCCCCTGGTCACAGCTCCTATGTGATCTTCAAAATTGAGCCGTGAATCCAGGAGGACGCCCAAGTTGCGAGCCCTATCAACGGGGGGTAACACCTCACCCCCCATCATTAGAGGTGGAATAACATGGTTAACCCGAGACGCCGATATGCACAGCCACTCGGTCTTGGCGATATTGAGACGAAGCCTGTTTCTCCCCATCCAGACCTGAACCGCCTCCAGGCACCGGGACATCACGGAGAGGGCATCACTGGGTTGGTTCGGGGTGGAAAGAAAAAGTTGGGTATCATCAGCATACTGGTGATACCCCACCCCAAAACCACAAATGATCTCGCCCAGCGGCTTCATGTAGATGTTGAACAGGAGAGGTGAGAGAACCGACCCCTGAGGAACTCCACAAATGAGAGACCTCGGGGCGGATCTCTGCCCTCCTGTCAACACCGACTGCGAGCGGCCCCGGAGGTAGGAGGAGAACCACCGTAGAACGGTGCCTCCCACTCCCAACCCCCTGAGACGCCGCAGCAGGATACCATGGTCGATGGTATCAAAAGCCGCTGAGAGATCTAATAGGACCAGGACAAAGGAGCAACCCCTGTCCCTAGCCCTCCAGAGATCATTCACCAGTGCGACCAATGCCGTCTCCGTGCTGTGTCCGGGCCTGAAGCCCGATTGGTACGGGTCCAGATAATCAGTTTCCTCCAGGAACAGAGGGAGCTGATGCGCCACCATACTCTCAACAACCTTCGCCAGAAAGCGAAGGTTGGAGACTGGACGATAGTTGTTTAAAACAGCCGGGTCCAAAGCAGGCTTCTTGAGGAGGGGTCTCACCACCGCCTCCTTCAGGGCGGCAGGGAAGACACCCTCCTTCAAAGAAGCAGTAATTACTGCATGGAACCAGCCTCGTGTTCCCTCCCGAGCCGCATAAGCTAGCCAGGAGGGGCACGGATCCAACAAACAGGTGGTGGAGCTCAGTCTCCCCATGATCCTGTCCACATCATCAGGGGAAACAGGGTCGAACTCAGTCCAGATAACATGCTCAAGACCGCCTGATTCCTCCACATCAGACTCTGCCCAGTCAGAGTCCAGGCCGGTCCGGATCCGAGCGATTTTGTCCGCCAGATTATGACTAAACTCCTCGGCTCGTCCCTGCAAGGGATCCTCTCTCACCTCCTGGTTAAGGAGGGAGCGAGTCACCCTAAACAGGGCGGCCGGGCGATTATCTGCGGATGCGACAAGGGCGGCAAAGTAGTTAGACTTCACCGTCCTTATCGCCGCAAGATAAGACCTTATAAAGGTTCTTAACTGCAATCGGTCGGATTCGGATCGGCTGGATCTCCAACCGCTCTCTAGACCTCGTCTCCGACGCTTCATCTCCCGGAGCTCCACAGAGAACCATGGGGCCCAACGGGATCTGCGCCGAGTCAGAGGTCGCATGGGTACAACGCAGTCGAGTGCCCTGGTGGCAGCCGTTTCCCAGGCCTCCACCAGAGCATCGACTGGGCTGTGGGTAAGGGTGATAGGTATCGGCCCAAGCGCCCTCTGGAACCGGTCCGGGTCCATTAGGCGCCTGGGGCGGAACCACCTGGTCGGTTCCGCCGCCCAGCGGCGGGGGATGGCATGACGGAAAACCAGCCTCAGGAGGTAATGATCTGACCATGACAGAGGGGTGATGGATGGAGAACCCCCTCCCAGATCATCCAACCACTGTCCAGACAGGAACACCAGGTTGAGAGTATGATCCCCCTCGTGAGTAGGGCCCTCAATAACCTGGGTCAGGCCCATGGCTGTCATGGAAGCCATGAACTCCCGAGCTAACTCCGACGACCCCCCAGTGATGGCAGGTTGAAGTCACCCAGGACTATAAGCCTGGGGAACTCCACCGCCAACCCTGAGAGGGTGTCGAGCAGCTCAGGCAGGGCTGTTGCCACACAGCTGGGCGCCAGGTATGTGAGCAACAAGCCCAACTGAACCCGAGGACCACATCTCAAGAGGAGGGATTCACTCCCGGCCATCTAGACAATGGTGGCCTCCCGAGGACACAAGGTCTCCCGAATAACCACTGCCACCCCACCACCCCTGCCCTGAGCCCGTGGCTGGTGCAGCACCCGGAAACCTGGCGGGCATAACTCGGTGAGAGGCACCCCTCCCTCCGAACCCAACCAAGTTTCCGTGATGCACGCTAGATCCGCACATTCCTCCTCGATCAGATCACGGATGAGGGGAGCTTTGTTAACTACGGATCTAGCGTTAAAATAGACCAACCTGAGCTCAGGGGCCTGATCACCCTCATCCCCGGGTAAGAGGGTGCTAACCGGAGGGTCGGAGCACGCCACCGCTCGGAGATAGCGGGGGCGCGATCCCAGATGTTGATATGGCCCTCCGCGCAAACACCTGCTGCCATTCCCTATCGCCGTGGGGATTTGAAGCCCCACCCCCACATTCCCAGAACCAGCAGCCATTTCTGTGCCTGTTAGCTTTTTCGGTTGATCCAGGTCTCTGGAATCCATCTCAGTGACCCGAATCAACCAAAACAGCTAACGGGATTCAGCTCAGAGGCCCTGCAGATAAAGAGCCTTTTCTCTCATTTTGCTTGCTACCTATCCCAACTTGGTTTGCAGAGAGTATTGTATGGACATTTTTTTCAGATTTTTAAGAAAGTATGTAATGGTAGCCTGTCCAGAATTTAAAATAAGGATAATTTATCCTCTGGTTACAGGCAACAAAGGTCAACAGAGATTAGCCACGAGGACAGCAAAATATATGTTGGTTTACTTTTCTGCTAACTCACAAATTGGGGAAGGGGGAGGACTTAAGTGAGGCAGGGAGAAGAGGTCAGTTGTTCTGCTAAGGAACTTATGTAACGGCATAATAAAGAATAAGAGAGTTGGAAGGGACCTTGGAGATCTTCTAGTCCAACCCCCTTCTCAAGATCTGTAAAAAGGCTGTTGTTTTAGTCTAATCAAGGACAGATTCTCAGCAAAGATGTATTTATTATTTATTTATTTATTTATTTATTAAATTTTTATACCGCCCTTCTCCCGAAGGACTCAGGGCGGTGTACAGGGCAATAAATATCAAAATGTAAATACAAAAGTTAAAAAAGAGATTAAAAAGAATTAAATACTTATGCCCAATAATACAATACTAAAAGTGTGTTTAAAACTAAATCCAACCCCAAACCCATCAGACCAGGCCAGGTATTTGACAAGGTATTTTCCATTTGGTAAAAAAAACTACCCAAAAGTCAAAACAACATTCATCACTCAAAACTAAGGGACAAGTTACTATGAAAAATAAAAGTGTCAAACTACATGGAAAATATACAATCAATACTTACCATATTTTCCGGCATATAAGACGACTTTTTAACCCATGAAAATCTTCTCAAAAGTTGGGGGGTCATCTTATACGCCCAGTCGTCTTATATGCCGGAAAATAGTACATAAATCAATCGAGCGCCCCCATTCTTGCAAAGCAACTTCAAGCCTCCTTAGTCCAGTCCCCCCTCCAACGTGACTCTCCCTTCCTACCCCCAAGAGCCTCTAAGCCCCTTCCCCTCCCCCTTGCAAACGCCAGACCCTGGGAGCGGCAGGAAGCCCCTCGCCCAAGCGACATCTGAGGATAAGCACAGCGCGCCCTGCTACCCGCTATCTCTCCAGGCAGTCTGGACAGTGGTACTTGGCGGCCTGGTGCCCCTCTCGCCCGCAGACCACGCAGCGGCCCTCGCCAGCTGGCCTCGGCATGGCCGCCCCAAGCCCGGCTCTCCAGCGCGTCTTCCAGGCCCGCCTGGCCGACCGCCTCCTGGGCGGGGCTTGGCTCCAGACGTGGCGGCTGCTCCATCTGCAAATGTACTCTCAAAGCTGGATTGCGCTTGGTTGTGCAGGCTGCCGAAAGGCGGGGACTCGGAGTTCCCATGGTGGTTGCGGCTTCTGGCATGCTGTTTGCAGAGTCTGACCTGGAAGAGCGCGTCGTGTGAACGCAGCTCTTGCGTTTATTCCAAAGGGTGGGTGGAAGGAAAAGCCCCTTTGAGCTTCAAAAGGGAGGCTTTGCATCATCTGCATCAGATGAGGCTGAATCGGGCTTGTGTCGGACACTTGGCAACTGGCATGTAAGTATTTTCCAGCATATAAGATGAAAAATCTTGAAAATCTTCTAAAAGGTCGGGGGTCATCTTATACGGCCAGTCGTCTTATACGCCGGAAAATATGGTATTCATTTATTTGATTTATATCCCATCATTATAACTAAAGGCAGAGTAGATAATTGACCCTCCTCCTATTTCCCCCCCAACAATATACAGTGAATCTAATAATAAACAAATACACATCAATTTGGAGTAGCAAAATTTGGATTTCACTACAGGTAGGCCTCAACCCACGACCACAATTGAGCCCAAAATTTCTGTTGTTAAGTGAGACATATGTTAAATGAGTTTTGCCCCATTTTACAACTTTTCTTGCCACAATTGTTAAGTGAATCACTGCAGCTGGTAAGTTAGTAACCCGGTTGTTAAGTGAATCTGGCTTCCCCATTGACTTGGCTTGTCAGAAAGTCACAAAAGATGATCACATGACCTTGGGACACAGCAACGGTCATAAATATGAACCATTTGTAAGCATCTGTATTTTGATCGCATGATCATGGGGATGCTACAAAGGTCATAACTGTGAAAAACGGTCATAAGTTACATTTTTCAGTGCTGTGGTAACTTTGAACAGTCACTATATGAACTGTTGTAAGTTGAGAATTACATGTATAGATAATTTTGAGGGTTCCTGTAATGTGTAAGTCTCAGGTTTCTGAATTTTATTTGTGTCTGAATATCTCTTATTCCCCCTCCCCCCTTTTTTTTCTTCTCTTCTCTTTTCTTTTCCTTTCCTTTCCTTTCCCTACAGCAGCTTCAGGGAAGGCACATATAATTCAGTGTCGATCACCTGAAATGGAAACATTTTCATGTTACTGGAATACAGATGATTTTCCTCATGAATTGGAATCAGGAAAAGTTCAACTACTATACTCAACAAGGTACTGAGAAATCAATCATCCCCTTGAAAAATGTTATCTAAAATGAGTTCCATTTTTTGTTGAAACTGCAGAAATAAAGACCTACTTACAATTATGAGCACATCTTTCTTTTCATACTTATTCGTCTATGCCAGTCATAACTGTGTGACATGGAGAATCTGAAGATCAATTTCTGTTTGACACATTAAATGACAACCAAGTTTAATGTCATGGTTGGATAACAGGAGGCTGTAATTTTCTTCCAGACTAATCTTGCTTGTTCAGACAAAAGGAAAAGTGGTTTTTTAACCATGTTATGGTGGGCAACATGTAAAACAGACTTTGTAAGAAAATAAGAGTTCTAATGAAGAAAACCAAACATATATTTTCCACCTCCAACTTTGGGCAACCAGATGCCTCCAGGAAATTCTTAAATAAAGTTTAAAATATTGTTGCTTATAATCCCTAGCTTCTGGAATCCCAGTGACACATTGTCTTTCCACTGGGCTATTGCATCTAACAATCATCAGTAGTTTTTAATGAATTTCTGTAATGCTCTTTTAGAACCATCTAATGGCCATCAAATCATTCAGTTCCACCAAATTCCTTATACATCTACAGATAATTGTGAGAATGGAATCTGTTAGGGAAAACAAAATTTATTCATACAAAATATGAAAACAAAGTCTTTCAGAATATATTGAAAAGCATACAAAATATTCAAGAGAGGAGACTCATTTTTCATGGAATTTTGTTTAAAAATTTGAGGATTGACTTCATGTATGGGCTGATCCATGAGTGTATATTGTAATATCCATATCTTCCAGGGTTTTTATACTCAGATGTTAGTTATCACATTTTCGTTGCCTTCATCCTGTTTTGAACCCAACCCATACCTGAGGCAGTTGTCTTTAGCTTTTCTGGCACTCAAGCAATGTTTTCCCCTTTAAAAAGCCAACAAATTGTGACAATTTTATCATGGGAGCCCAGAGCATACAGCATTTATTTTATTTTTTATTTATTTAATTAAATTTCTATACCGCCCTATTCCCGAAGGACGGTATGGTAAAGTAAAACAGAGAGAATGGCTTGAGCACATAAACCTATTTGTTTTATTTTATTTATTTTTATTTTTATTCCATTTATATCCCGCCCTTCTCCGAAGACTCAGGGCGGCTTACAAGCTTAGCAGTAGCCTTCATTCTATGTATATGCCTGCTTATTAGGGCTTTCATACACCCCCCAAGCGGCATTATTACAAAGTCAGCTTAATTGCCCCCACCAATCTGGGTCCTCATTTTATCTACCTCAGAAGGATGGAAGGCTGAGTCAACCTTGAGCCTGGTGGGATGCGAACCTGCACTAATTGCAGGCAGCTGGTGTTACTTAAGGAGGCATTAGCCCACTTGTTTGATTGATTTTTACACTGTCCATCTCACCTAAATTACTCTGGGTAGTTTACAAACAACATCATAAAATAATGTAAAAACGTGTCTTAAAAGCACAGTTAAAACCAGACTTCTAAAAAATCAAGGTTAAAATTTACAAAATAAAAGTTTTTTAAAAAAAAATCAAAGTTAAGAAATTGACAAGGCTAAGGGGTTAACAAGGTGGAGGGAATACCCTTAAGCCACCAGCCATCCCCAAGGTTGGATCACACTCTGACCCTGCCATGTCCATTGGCAGAGTCAGGTCTTAACATTGCTCCGAAAGGCCAAAGGAGTGGCAGCCCATCTTATCTCTTAGAGTAAAATATTCTAAAGGATGGAGGCAACTGTTCTTAGATCCTGTTAGTTGAAATTGTTGGGCAGGTTGCTTTGGAACACGATGAGAGTGCACTTCATGTTTACACATAATTTGAACAATACCCGACAGGCTTTGCCGTGTCATTATCGCATATTTTGTATATAGAGTCTTTTGTTGTCATCTCTACTGGCATTCCTGTTGTGAAGCCTTAAAAAACAAGAATACCCTCTTTTTCTCATTCAAAATATTGCTACCTCATTTAGCAATAAGTAAGCAGAGAGGTCGATAAGGCATTTTCCCAGGGTGAAGAACATATTCATATATATATTGGTTCAACCCTGTCTTTTCCTTTCTAACATAATATATCTTTCCAGGAGCAAATTTGAGATATTAGAAATTGGAAAATCACAAAAATGGAAAACAGGAAGCTTTATACCCAGCCACACTTGTGGTTCTCTGGGCTGGCCACAGGTTTCCCCTTCCTCTTTTTAAACAAAAAATTAATATAATAACTGCTAAGAGGGTCAGTATCTCTAATAGTGTTATGATGATACTCAACTAATGCTTCTTCGCTTATTTGTTTTCCCCCTTATTCCAACACTGTTCAAGGACAGTTATAAGATATGTAAAAACATTCTACTAAAGTGTGCTGAGTACCAGGAGAAGTAAACAAAGAAGAGCTTATTGTTTTTCCCAGATTGGTATGGGCACATCCGATTCCTTTTTGCCCCTTGTTAGCCTCTTCTGCCATCGTTCTGTTGTGGTACCAATGCAACATTGGAAACTCATTGGATTTACACTAGGGCAGTAGACTGCTCTAGCTGGCAATGATAATTTGACCAATAGTGTCCCAAGTTCAAATAGCTAATGGTCTAATGAACCTGCAGAATGGGATCTGAGAGGAGGGGCAGTCAAAACAACATAGTGATACTTGACGGAGGCTTGATGTCAGGTCACCCTATTCAGTTCCTGCATTAATGTGATTAAACTAATGATGGGTCGAAGAGGGAGGCCAGTGCCAACTGGCAGTGATCTAGTACAAATGCAGTAGAATCTGGACAGGGATGGGGGTAACAGATGCCATGCCAGAAGCCTGTCAATAAGATTGCAACTTGGTAATCGGAAAGGTTCTATCTACCTCTTTCCAGTTCTTTAATTCCATCTTAATTATTTGGTTTATCATTTCTAGGTCGAGTGAGGAGGAAGAATGGAAAGACTGTCCTGATTATACAACTTCTGGTGAAAACAGCTGTTACTTCAATATATCCTTCACCTCCATTTGGGTCCCTTACTCTGTTCGGCTTTACATTGCAGATCAGTTATATGATGAAAAACATTTCCGAGTGGAGGATATAGGTAATTTTTTTGATATGAATCTCCTCTGTTTTGCTTCGTAGACTAGAGCAAAAGTTTCACACACAAGTCCCAAAGTTCACAGCTACTGTATGTCTATGGAGATTCTCAGTCATCCAGGTCTTGGTTGTTCCAAAGCTGCTTTTTCAAGAGGCAACTGGATAAAGATCTCACGTATGCTTCCCAGTTCCTGCCTATCTGTTTTTTATAACTTAGAGAAGCATGACTTTATTGCTCTTGTCTAAGAGGTTTAGTTCAGGTTCAGTTTGGTTCTAGTAAGTTCTAAGTAGGTCTTCCCATAACAACAATCCTGTGGAGCGTGTTGGGCTGAGAGCAAGATCTAAAATCAGTGCTCACCATTAGAGTGGCTCAATTCAAGACCCTATTCAAAATTAAAATAGCTAAATGGGAGAGCTTGAAGCAGGTGTGGTCAGTACTCTACATAAGGTGGAAGTGCCAGTGATAAGAGAGGGAGCTGTCCCAGGTATAAGGGTGGCATCTTATTCAACTGTATGAAAACTATTTTAGGGTTTATGATACAGTGCTCATGTGTGTCCTGCCTCAAATTGGAAAACAATGCATTGGTACCATTTTTCAATAACTGTGCTGCCAAAATGTCACAGTCATATCCTGGGGAACATTAAGAAAAAGTTAATGGATTGTAATAACTCCTCAGATGCTATTCCTCATCCTGCCTTAGAAGATCACTCCTGGTCAGAATCCCAAGCTGCTTTTTATGCATAGGAACTACCCATCTTCAACACAATTTCACAATACATGTTCAATTTGTGCATCAAATATTTTAAGTATTTTAAAGTATACAATCAGTCTTTTCTAAATAATACTGTGTGTATTTATAACGTGTGTTGATGTGGATGGATGGATGGATGGACAAGGTATACTGTTAGATGACCTTTTGATTAACTTTGTGAAAAATGTGTTTAAATCAGTAATTCCAGATCCTCCAGTTGGGCTGAACTGGACAGTGCTAAACACCAGCCCAAGTGGCGTCTATACTGATGTTCAGGTTACTTGGAAGCCTCCACCCTCTGCAGATGTTGAAAATGGATGGATCATACCTTTCTATCAGCTTCAGTATAAAGATGTCAATGCAACAGAGTGGCATGAAGTATGTATTGCAAGAGCAAAACTTAGAGACCTTCCCCAACCAGGGGCCATCCAGAGGTATTGGGAATGAGGGATAAACATCAGGGATCTGCAAAAACTTAAAGACTTGTAATTTACATTTTGGGTAATACTTTGAAACCAATACCATAGGTACATCTGCAGAATTGCAAGTCAGTGAGTTATATGCTCAGACTCTATAAAACACTCAATTTTCCTATGTAATATATATTGCAAGTGGGGCTAGCAACAAAATTTAATACTTCCACAATTCTGGATATCTCTTTCTATTTCTCATACTGCGTTTTCATCCCTTGCCTCATGTATTCAGTATTTAATATTAATAAATGAAGATTCCACTATTATTAGAACTTTGATGTTTTCTCCTCTGCTTCTCTACATCCTTCTTGCATATGGATAAGGCCAAGGCATGGCTTGAACTTGAAAAATAAGCATTGTATGACATCAGCAATATACACTTCAGCCATGTAGTCCAGAAAATAAACTTGTTCAATCAAGTTCACAGCCTGCCTTAAAAGAAAAGAAATGGCTTCACATTTAAGCATTAGTGTAAGTATCTGCACTTACAGTATATAGATTTATAGAGTTGAAGGGGATCTTGGGGGTCATCTAATTCAAACATTGGTCATAGGATCCAGTAGAACATCTCTTGACAGTTGATCCCACAATTTCTTTGAAGACTTGTGGTGAAGGAAATGTCACCATATGGTATCCTGTTCCACAGTCATCCTGATGTTTAGCTTGAATCTGCTTCCTTATAGTTTTAACATACTAGTTTGTATCTTGCTCTCTAAGGTGACAAAGAATAAGTCCACTTCCTTTTCTACATAACAACACTTCAGATATTTGAAGATGGCTATCATATCTCTCCGCAGTCTCTTGTATAGTCTAGACCAGCGTTTCCCAACCTTAGGAACTTGAAGATGGGAGTTGAAGTCCACGCATCTTCAAGTTCCTAAGGTTGGGAAACGCTGGTCTAGACATATCCAAAGCCTTTAACTCTTCCTTATAGGGCTTGTTTGTATAACCTTCACCTTTTCAGTAGCCCTCTTCCCAACTCACTCTAATTTGTCACTGCCTTTTTATGAATTGTAATGTCCAGAACCAGATATAGTATTCCAAGTGGGATCTGACCAGGGCAAAGTAGAGTGGCAAAAATATTTTCCATGAACTGATTTCTATGCTTCTGTTAATGCATCTCAAGCTAGCATTTGACTTATTTGCAGATGCATCTCACCTCTGCTCATGTTAACTTGAAATCAACAATGGCATCCCCAAACCCTTTTACATTTACTTTTACGAGCCATGTCTGTCCCATCCCATATTAGTGCCCTACATTTTTCTTAGCTAGATGTAGAATTTCTCTCTGTAAATTTCCCTCCATTTCAGCCCGTCATTCAAACTATCTCTTTTTTTTCTTCTAAAGTCAACCTTTCCAGTTTTGCATCACCTGCAAAACTTTTTAGTGTCCACTCAACCCTCATTCAATTCATTGATTAAAAAGTTGAAAAGTATTAGAACCACTTGCTGATACATTAGCTCTAATCCACAATACAGATTGAGGTGATACTCAATTTAATACATGATAAATATTTCCCAGGTGGTCTTTTTTTTCTTACATGTAATTAAGGATTCTGGGAATTGAAAACTATCATATGTGGAAAGCATCAGGTTAAATTTAAGAAAGATTGTTCTATAATCTCAAAACACTCAGATCCTAATTCTGCCTCTTTGAATAAAGTTTTATGTTTAAAGAATGCTTTTGCTTTTGAGTAGCAACAATCAGTTGAGGAGATTCAATGTGCTTATTACAGCTGGATCCAAAACGTGCCACCGAAGTTCCAGTATATTCTTTAAAGACATGCCAAGACTATGAGATACGGGTTCGAGCAAAAGGAATACCTGACGTTTATGGTGAATTCAGTGAACTGCTGTATGTGTCATTTGATTTAAAAGGACTGGTACCATGTGAGGAAGGTGAGAAAAACATATTCTGTGATATTGCCTTCGAAATAATTCCTTAACACCTCACATTGGAACTCACTACAAATTGCTGTATGCCCATATGGCTCATTAAGTATGAGATGCTTGAGGATTTGCGTGCAAATTCTTCTGAACCCAGCTTTCCCGTTGGAACAGGAACCATTCACAGAAATTTTAGCCATGCTTCTTATCCCATTTGTGCTAGCAACTGAACTGGTAGCACTGGGGAAAAGAAGCTGTAATGTTATGTGAGAATGACCTTGAAGACGAGGGGAAGAGATGCTATCTAGGGAACGATCAGTCAACAGAGGAAGAAGCCCCTAGTACAGGGGTCAGCAACCTGAAACAGTGAAAGAGCCACTCGGAACCGGTTCCCTCACAAAAGGAAAAACTGGGAGCCGCACAAAATGTGTGCGCATGCACGTACATGCACGCATGCGCAGAACAGGTTTTGACTGAAGAGTGGAGCCAAGGCGAGATATGCACCTACCCTGCATATTTGAATTGATTGGTTGAACTTTTTTAGTCCCACTTTTTTTTTTTTTGGACTGCACATGGCAGAGGACTGGGAGCCGCAGGAGACGGCTGAAAGAGCCGCATGCGGCTCCAGAGCCACGGGTTGCAGACCTGTGCCCTAGTAGTTTAATGGTCAGAGAAAAAAAACTTAGAAAGAATCTGCTCTAAATCATCATGCTGTTAAAAAAGATGGCAGGAGATTTGTACTTTCAGATTTGTAGGATTCTTTTGATACAGCCGTATAATAAAAGTTGATTTAGCTCATCTAGTCATATTTCCCCTCTGCTTCACCTGGGAGGGCTGACAGAAGCTATCATGTAAACCACGGGTGGGCAATTCATCTTCCCAAGGGGCCAAAAGGGAAACTGGAACTGTTGTGGAGGGCCAAACTAATAGGGCTGACGCTGCCCAAAGGCAAAGGGCTGGATGCGCCTGCAGGCTGTAGAATGCCCGTGTCTGATATAAACATATGGGCAGAGGGTTTTGTTTACACAGGTAGATATGTTGTAGCTAGCTAGCTAGCTAGCTCTAGCTTGCTAGCAAATTTATATGCTTGTCCATCTCACAAGAAGAGACTCTGGGTGGTGTACAACAAAAATGTAAAACAAGGATCTTCGCTCCTTTCGCCGCGATCTGAAAACATACCTGTTCGAACAAGCCGGCCTGGCCTGAGGGTGGGATTGCTGGGGTTTTTATTATCATTTTATTGGGGGTTTTATTAATGTATTTTTTATTTTTTTATGGGCATGTATTTAATAACTTTTTAACTTTTGTAACTTTATGTTTTATTCTTGCCCTGTACACCGCCCTGAGTCCTTCGGGAGAAGGGCGGTATAGAAATATTAATAAACGAAACTAAAAACTAAATAAACATATCAAAAATCAGTGTCACTCCCCCCGTTCCTCACAATGACGCTTTCAAAATACATTTAAATTCCAACTTTTGAAACTTGCAAGAGCATCTGAGAATATATTTTGGGAGTTCTCATTAGAGAATTAATGTCGAATCACTCCTGGATATATCACTCTCCAACGTAAAATTGACTTGAAAAAACAAGAGAAACTCTGAAAACTGTGAAACTTTAGAAGCCGAACAGTTAGCTTGAGGAACTTTATTAAATAGCCAGTATTGTCTCATTATCTGATATCCATGCTTTGGTGGGCTGATATTACTGCTGTTACCTGAAATGAATTTGAATTCTGAGCAAATACTGTAAAAAAATAAAAAGCCCCAGTGAATATGAATCAGCACATAATTTCTTACAGCAGAGAAGAAATATCTATCTCTGTTATTAACTGGATTAGAAATGTATTAATGGAATTCAGTTAGATCAGGTTTTCCCAATCTGGTTACTTTCAAATCAGAAGTATCCACAGGGAGGAAAAAGGAAGGCAGATGTCAGAAGCATCATTGTACCACAAGTATCATTCCTTTTGTAGTGCATTGTAACATCTTGTGAATGTATAAAAGGAATATTGCTTACAGCATGCTTTTGTCCCAAAGGTGTTAGATTTTAATACCCAGATAGCATAATCACTGGAAAATTGTAGGCATTGAAATGCCATGTATCTGGACCAAAGTAAGGTAAAGGTAAAGGTTCCCCCGCACATGCGTGCTAGTCATTTCCGACTCTAGGGGCCGGTGTTCATCCCCATTTCAAAGCCGAAGAGCCAGCGCTTGTCCGAGGACGTCTTCGCAGTCATGTGGCCGGCATGACTAGACGCCAAAGGCGCATGGAACGCTGTTACCTTCCCACCATAGTGGTCCCTATTTTTCTACTTGCATTTTTACGTGCTTTTGAACTGCTAGGTTGGCAGAAGCTGGGACGAGTAACAGGCGCTCACTCTGTTACGCGGCACTCGGGATTCGATCCACCAAACTGCCGACCTTCTGATCGACAAGCTCAGCGTCCTAGCCCACTGAGCCACCACGTGCCTACTAGACCAAAGTAGGGAGAGCTAAATAAGAAGGACCTAGTTGACTTACTAGGTAGATGCCATATATGGGAAATCTACAGATGACATACAGATATTTTCTAAACAAGCATGAAACAGCAAATTGTTGATCAAAGAAACACAAACAAAACTGGGAAGTGATGCAAATGTCACATTTTAATTGTTACTTTGTTTTCTTCCAGAATTCCAAATTCCTTGGCCTTTGGTTTTGGCCTTTGGAATAGTTGGCATAATGATGATGCTGTCCTTTGTATTCTTTTCTAAAAAACAAAAGTAAGTTTTTGGTAGATTTTTACCTCCAATCTAGTCATCCTTTTTCTGTGGCTTTTCTCTAACAGAAATTTTTGACAGAATATTCTGGCTTTCCCAACTACATTTGTTATTTCATCAGGGCAAAAGGATGTTCAGAAACTCTTTCCAGAAAAATTGTTTTATGACTAATGGTAGATCATGGTCATGCAAGGACCAAAATAATCTTTACTGGCGATATTGAAATGGGGAACTATTGAAAACTGCAGGGATACTTGCTAGCAGTCAGAAATGACTTAAAAATATAACTTGAAGTATAATAATTTTTGTACCTTTACTAAGCAATATGTAAACATTTTAAAATATCACTGTTACATGCATTTGCAATTCAGTTGTATACTTGTCTTATGGCACACAAATTTCTGCTTGGTTTGGGAAAAGCTGAAAAAAACCATTCTTTTCCTGCTCAGGGAATGGCAGAAATGAGAAGGAGCGTTGGTCCTCACTTGAAATTGTTTTTACTCTCATTCCTTTGATGATGAGGAACTGATTTAATCTTCAACAGCCCATTAGCCTGTTTGTAGTATGAAGTCATAAAGATTCTAGGTTTCCTTAACTCTAGATCTCCAATCCATTTTCTCCTATTTTGACATCAGCATTTTGAAATTGAAAGATAAGTCCTTAATAAAGATTCTTTCCTAGATAAGCACTGTCACTGTCAATTAGTGCAGGTTCGCATCCCACCAGGCTCAAGGTTGACTCAGCCTTCTATCCTTCCGAGGTAGGTAAAATGAGGACCCAGATTGTTGGGGGCAATTAAGCTGACTTTGTAATAATGCCGCTGGGGGGGGGGCGAAAGCCCTAATAAGCAGGCATATACATAGAATGAAGGCTATTGCTAAGCACATTGATTTGTGCTTCTTAGATTGTAAGCCGCCCTGAGTCTTCGGAGAAGGGCGGGATATAAATGGGATTTTTTTTTAAAAAGTGTCTGCTCAGCTTTAGCCAAATTTGAGCTGAGGAGCCTATCAATTTGTCATTCTGTTAAAAAATTGGAATATTTTGAAGGGAGAATTCTGGCTTATTCCCTTGGCTAGGATGTCTTCATAATGACTGCACCCATTTCACTATTCTTTAGTTAGCTAGGATACAAATCTGGACTTCAGCATTTCAGAATGCTGGTTTGGATCTGAATACTCTACCATATTAATATTCTCCCACATAAATATGCTTGCATTTGTTGAGAAATAAATAAATTAAAAGCGTGTTGGTCTGTATGAGCGTCTTGAATGTTTTCTTGAATTTAAGTTTGAAGATACTTAGAAATAAAGATACCTCTCCTTTTATACATTTGCTCTATTTAAAATCTCTCCATCTCAGTTTAAATGTCGACAACTAGAATAGCCTTCTGGGCAGCCTCTAGTTGCTTATGTAAATCACCAGTTCAAAATATTAAAAATTTTAGCACTGGTCATGCTTGCTGAATGGTAAGTTCAAAAGCTTAAGAAGATATCATGACAACAGCTATGCCAGTTGCTTCATCTGTATAAGTCCAAAAGATGAAGCAGAAATAAGGGAAAAGCAACAATCATGCAGCAAGTTGCGGCCCTATCTAAGCCGGGATGATTTATGCACGGTCACTCACGCGCTCGTGACCTCTCGTCTAGACTACTGCAATGCTCTCTACATGGGGCTTCCCTTGAAGACCGCCCGGAGGCTCCAACTGGTACAGAATGCAGCCGCAAGAGTTGTGTTGGGAGTCTCCCGATACTCCCATGTCACACCTCTGCTCCGTGAGCTGCATTGGTTGCCAGTTGTCTTCCGGGTGAGATTCAAGGTGTTTAAATGGTGTTTAAAGCCCTACATGGCAGGGGTCCGGAGTACCTTAGGGAACACCTGCTGCCGGCATCAACTTCCCTCCGCCCTGTGCGCTCCCACAGAGAGGGCCTCCTCAGGGTGCCACCAGTCAGAGAATATCGATTGGTGGCCCCCAGGGGGAGATCCTTCTCTGTGGGCGCCCCGGAGCTATGGAATCAGCTACCGGTTGAGCTCCGGACGGCACCCGATCTCCGCTCCTTTCGCCGCGATCTAAAAACATACTTGTTCGAACAAGCCGGCCTGGCCTGATGGGGGATTGGTGGGGTTTTTTATTGTATTTGATTGGGGTTTTATTATGTATTAATTGTTTTTAGTGGGCAATGTATTTAATCATTTTTTAACTTTTGTAATTCTGTGTTTTTTATTCTTGCCCTGTTCACCGCCCTGAGTCCTTCGGGAGAAGGGCGGTATAGAAATATTAATAAAAAAAATTATGGAATACTGATGAAAGCTGCAAATGAGACTTCAGTAATGAAGGCTATTTATATTTATGGGAAAGAATAAAGAGCAGGAGGATCTCCAGTCAAAATGAAGATAGGAGCCACAGAGATGGATTCTATTTCAGAGGGTTGAATTCAAAGACGGGATTAATATTAAAAACCTATAAGCCAATAACCAGGAGAAGGAGGAGAAAAAGGAGAAGGAATGGTAGACATGCCTCCTGCAGGAAACTCCCAGTCCCTGAAGCATCCACATAGCACATACATCTTGTTCCTACCCTGGTATTCCCTAAGATAAAGAAAACATTGAGAGCTCTGAAAAGGGATCTAAACAATAGTATCAATATCAGTGAGAAATGGTGCAATTGAAACACTAGAAGAAATAGCACTTCATTTTGTTTGAATTTTCTCTTACCACTTTCTCCACTCACCCCATTTCTCCCCACCCTTAAATTCTCTTCTTCAGATTAGGCTGAACCAACTTTATAATGAAAAGATATTCAGTTTTCAGGCATTTGGCCTGATTATTGAGTCTTATTTGCAAACTGCTTTAAAAGAACTTGAGGGGTACATTGGAATATTTTCAGTTTGCCCATCCTTGTTTTGATATATTAGTAAATGGATTTCTGGTGAATATGATAATACCTCTATCCTGTTGAGAGGCAACTTTTGAGCTTGAGAAGCACTGGATGATATGAGAGGAGGCACATCTCTTGGGGCAGTTCTCTGTGATCCAGAGTTCCTAACGCTACAGAAAGGTCTATGCTATGCTTCAGTTTTAATCATGAGATAACCCTGGCATTATGTCTCAGACTCTTCGAGTTTGCACATCCAGGGTTATTGTGTAGCGTGTCTTCGGGTGACACTAGAACAAATTCAACAAAATAGCTGCGGTTCTGGCATGGTGGGTCTCTGAAGGGTTGCCAAGATGGTGTGCTGGAGCTTCCCTACTAGACAGTATTTGCTGAGTTGGTTGAGCATCACTCAGGTTTGCATACTGAGTACAGCAATTAGGATAACCGCCCAGCTATTGGCAGCTTTATGGGAAAGTATTATGAAGTAGACCAGACATGTCAAACTTGCGACATCACGTGACGTCGCGCGACATATCAGAGCTTTTTCCCCATTGCCGGCAATGGGGTGGGCGCAGTTTCGTCACGACGTGTCCAGCCCGCGGGCCGGCAGTTTGACACCCCTGAATTAGACCATGCTTACAGGCAAGATAAAAGATTCCCTCCCACTGAAGGGAAATAAGAAGTGACTTTTTAATTAAAATCATAATTGCACTGGATTAATTCCTATGGAGGGAGAAAGAAAAGGTGTTTAAAATTGCCAAAAGCTAGCATATTGCTCTTTAATTGCTTAGAGAATGCACCTTTGTAAAGAAGCCAAAGGAAACATTAAAATACCTTCATTGTTCTCAGAAACTATGCTAGGAGTCAAAGGAAAAGTACAGAATTACAGAAGACCAATTAGCTAAATTGCTGAACAAATTGGCAAAATTAATACATGAAAAACAAATACCTTTTAATGACCCATAATTGAAATTCTAAATCATGGGTACTAGAATATGACAGGATGAGTCTATCCAAGAAAATCTGGAACTCCAAGCTTAGATTAAAGCAAAATTTAGTATTCATAAGCTGTTGTTGTTGTTGTTGTTGTTGTATATAATAAAGGAGTTATTTAAAGATGCTGGGTTTTGAGTGCAACATATTAGCAGTAGATCTGAACTAAATATTTTTAAGATTACTTAGTTTTCTGTAAATCAGAGGCTTTTTTATGAGGTTGAATAGGATGTCTTGCTGACAGTCTGAAATGGCACAGTTCAGAATTTTACATATTTGGGGTTCCAAAACTGCCCGTTTGGGATTTGCCAAGATACAGCCATCCTACCAAAATAAGCAATTTTATTGTATTATTCTTGATGCAGTTTAGAAGTCCTAGAACTTAAATGTTAATCTTTCTTTTTAAGGCTGAAAATACTGATCTTTCCTCCTGTTCCAGTGCCCAAAATTAAAGGAATTGATCCAGACCTCTTAAAGGTAATGAGAAATTGATTGCTGTTGTACAAAATCAGTATACGTGAAGGTTTGTCTGCATAGCAGGGATGGATTAAATATTCTAAAATGGTCTAATATCAAAGGAAAAGTGTTGCCCAATTAGTTGCATAAGTTTATGTAATAAATGTTTACACCTTTATTAAAAACATTCTTTCCAGTTAGGGATTGAGATTGATTGTTTGATTGATTATGTCCCATCAAGTTGGTGTCAACTTTTGGTGACTATATACATAAAAAAAATTGTCCAGCACGCTCTGTCCCCAAACTGATTCTTCAGGACTTCCAAGGATGCATCCATCACCTCTGTAATTGTATCCATCTATCTTGTAGCTAGTTGTCCTCATCTTTTCTCTTTCCTTCCACCTTTACCAGTATTATAGACTTCTGCAGAAATAAATGTTACATATATTGGGTCTAAAATGACTTCTGGTTTCCTCCATCCTTGAAACTTCAAGTTTCAGGTCTAGGGCCCTAATTTGCATGATCTTTTAATTAGGAAACTGAAGAATTCTGTCTGAATACAGTAAATGCTACTGCCATGCCTATAGAATTCATATATGAATGATTAAATGTCAAGAATCATTGTTACTCTTTTGTTTTTAAACACTTGTTTTCAGAAAGGAAAACTGGATGAAGTTAATTCCATTTTAGCAAGTCACGGTAGTTACCTGCCCCAGATTTATGGAGATGACTCTTGGGTGGAATTTATTGAGCTGGATATAGATGAAGCTGAAGACAGAACTGAAGGATCAGATACTGATAGGCTTCTTGGTGATGTCCACATGAAGTCTCATGGCTGCCTTGCAGTGAGGGATGATGATTCTGGACGGGCCAGCTGCTGTGAGCCTGATATCCCAGAGACTGATTTCAGTGCAAGTGATACATGTGATGGAACGTCTGACATTGATCAGTCCAAAAAGGTAAATGATAAAGAGGAGGATCTCTTGTGCCTTGATCAAAAAGACATTGAGAAATCAGTGCCAGGTCTTGATGATGCATCTGCCTGCTTGCCATTAGATAATCCAACCAAAGAACAAGACCTTAAATCCCATATTCCTGCCACTGAGATAACCAGTCCTCTTGTCCAGACCCAGTTAAGCAATCAAAGTTCAGTAGGGAACATTGACTTTTATACACAGGTCAGCAACATTACACCAAGAGGAAGTGTTGTGCTATCCCCAGGGCAAAAAATGAAGACAGGGAAAACTCAAAGTGAAGCTCAGAAAGAATCACTTGCACAGCGTCAGCCAACCTTGGCCATGGACAATGCTTATTTCTGTGAGTTGGATGTGAAAAAATGTGTCACTGTGACACCTCCCAAAGAAGATAAGCCAGAAGTTCAAGTCCAGAACTTTTCTGAGGATGCTTACTTGACCACTGATAACTTTGTCATTCATCCTGTGAGCCCTGCTATGGTAGCAACAGCTGCAGAAGAAAAAGATCCAGAAGCTTCAGAGATACCCGTGGCAGACTATACCTCCATTCATGTGGTACAGTCTCCACAAGGCCTTGTTCTCAATGCAACAGCTCTCCGTGTGCCAGACAAAGAATTCATCATGTCATCTGGTTATGTGAGCACAGAGCAACTTAACAAAATCTTGTCATAGGTTTCTCTTTCTCTCTTTTTTTTAGTATATAGGAAATAGTATTATCCCTAGCTATACAGAAGCCCAAAACACATATAGAATTGGGAGTTTTCCAGTTCATTACAGTGTTATAGAAAACTTCTGAAGTCTGCAGAACACTTATTATTATGTGAATGGGGAGGCCAATTCCCAAAGGGAATTCCATTTTCCTATGCTTTGACCAGAGCCAGGGTGTCCAATAGTTTCAGATGGTTAGTGATGATGTGGTCCTTTCCACTTTTACCTGTGTTGTTGAATCAATAACAGTATTGCTTTTGTGTCTTGTACATATTGTCTAATCAAATGTTGCTGGTGCTGACTGTCTTTTATTGTAGGTGTTGCTTTGGGCTTCTCCCAAACACATTGGGTATCTGTGTCATGCATTGTAAATCATTTTTTCTTCAAAAAGCTAATAGCAAGTGTGGAATTTTGTTTGTTTTCTCGCTTGTTTGAACATTTTGAGATGTTTATACTGGGAATTAGAGAATGAAAGATTAGATAAAGCAAAAAGAGTTTTGTTAAATAAAGCATTATTATAGTTAATATAAATATAAATCTACTTTAATGCTTCAGATAAGCAAGCATGAATATTTTATACTTGGACTGCACACCGAGGTTTAATTATTATGATCAATGTATGGAATGTGTCTGCTGCAATTAGAGTAGCAGTTATCAAAAGAATAAGGAAAATATTTTTATATCTCCACCAAAGCTATAGAGAATTTTAAGTTGCAGCACTCTTGGGGGGGTGAACATTTCTTAATAGCACTATTCATATTTTTACATTTTGTAGCAAACCAAAAACATACAACATTGAATATTTTTTTACTGATAAACCATTACAATTTTATAGCAGTAAAATCTAAGATGGATTTGGAATTTTGGGCTTTTTAGGAATACAATTAATTTTTTATGACTAAATAGGCGATTTAATAGTTCTTTACAAGAAAGCGTTTACATCCTTTAAATTTTTTTAAAAATGCCTAATGTTAATATAGAATCAAAGTTATCAGCATTTTAGATTTTGAATCAAATAAAAATACAAAATTCAATAGAACAGTATTATAAACAGTACAACTTAATTTGCTAATTAATATTGAGTATAGGAAAGTTTTAAAGAATTATTGTGCTTAAGCCTTACATGTATCTGTTCCTTTCTCAAGGTACGCCTTAATATACTTAGATTTTATATTTTGTTTACATGAACCAGGTTTAAATTCCAAGACCTTTTCAAATATGCAGTCTGCTTGGCTTTTTTCCTTGCTGTTTTCCAGACTGCTAATATTACTCTTAGCCTTAGACTGAAGGTGACCGTTCCTAAACCTCACGCAAATGTCACACTAACTTCCCAGAGTTACTGATTTGATCTGGGAGTTTATGACCTAGAGGTAGAAAGTTTTGTGCCATATAAAAGTTCCTTGTTCTGATTTAGAAAGCTTCTCCCCTTAGCCCTGATAGACACCTCTTATTGAACTTAGCTTCCCTGAGATCTTTAGCAGAGGTTATTTACATTACCTCTTCCCTATGTTTTTGAAAGATGTCAGGGGTCAATCGTGGAGCCTTCTGCACATAAAACATTATATCACCCAGCCACTAATCCCTGACAGGAGCAAAAATGTGAATGAGGAAACATAGTGAATTCAGAGGTACTCAGAGATGATTACAGTTGTCCCCTTATGGAAAGGGTGCAGATATTTTGCACTGATCACAATAATGGGAACACACACACACACACACACACACACAAACCTTTGGGAAAGGGGGAGGAATGCTGAGGATTTGCCTCTGAACTGGTCTTAAAAGGATTTAAATCTGGAAAAAAATCCTTCCTTTCCATTGTTGTTCCCTTTGTGGGCCATTAATGGCCATTTGATAAGCTGTGATAATAATGAACATAGTATGTAGATTGCAACTGCCTTCTTGGAAATATGTTGATATTGTACATGGGTGGTGGTTTTGTTAGTATCGTTTTGATTTGTTTTAAAGAAGTAAGGCGAAGGTCTTGTTACATGTATTTGCCATAGCCTTCAGTCTTAGTGCAATTGTTTCTGGTTTACTTAGAAATAAGCCATAATATGTGCTATTGGGCCAACTTCTATGAGGTGGACTTTTACGTTGGCCAACCTAACTAATAAGAGTGAAGTTTGTAAAAGGTTCACATAGTATATCTCAATAAAATTGCTTGAGATGACACCATGACAGAAAACGAATGTAAGCTTCATTTATTTTACATTTTTTTAAAAAAAAAACCTGGCTCTTTTTTCCATATAGGTACTTATCTTACTCAGCTAATTGTCGCTAGAAAATCTAGGAGCTGGAAAGAGGATAGTGGGACACATTAGCAGGTTGTAAGTGACCCTGTCAGCAAAGAACAGCTAGAATGACAAGAACAGCAAGTGAGCAGATCACAGCAAGCTTTAGTAAACATAGGAAATGGTGCAGAAAACTAAAAATGACCATGCACCTGCTTCTCAGCCACTGTGTTAATCCTGTGTTATATAAGTAGGCCTTGAGTAGAAATATACATTGTAGCTGGAAATTGCATCATGTATAAATAAGCATCTTAAAAGGAAGAAAGTTGCTCAAAATCAAGTCAGTGCTTCAGAAATAACCTTCTCTGATATTCATTCTTTGGCTTGCATTTGGCCTTTGTATTTAAGGTGTATTTTCTCTAATAGCTGGAACCTTTAATTTTAGGCACTATTGCAATTAAAGCTATGTAAGCCGCTCTTAATGACAAGGGAAATTAATGCTATATTGCTCGTTGGATGTTTTTTTTTTCCATCACCAAAAACTAGTTAAATACCTCAATCAATCTCAGAATGTCCTTTGGTACTTTGCTGGTTACGTAAAACAATATATCACAGTATGAAGATTTGTGTATTTCTGTTTTATGTATTTAACTTGCCTTATGTCAGTGTTCTGATTCTTTCCTCAAAGTTTAAATAAATTTATTTTCTTTAATTCACCATGGTGTTGTTGCATAATTTGTGGCCAAACGTCTGGTTATACAAATAGAAGAGAATATACTGTATGTAGCTCAGAGTTGAACTACAGAGCCTTGATGCTCCCTGAACTTGGTCGTTTTCTCAGAGATGTTTCATCACATGACTAGGTAACGTCATCAATGCACAGATGATGTTACCTAGTCAGATAGAAACATCTGCAAGCAAACAAACAAAGAGAGGTCCAAGGACTCCACATTTCTGACTGTGACACATGTAAAAATTCATTCCACTTCTTTAGAAAACATCACACAGAGTTTAGAGATTCTCCAGCACACTTGAGTGATGAACACTTTAGTTTAATGATTCCTGAACAGTTTTGTTTATAGTAGGGAATTAGGGGGCAAGACCTTGGGTCACACAAGATCAAAGCCTAGAAAAAGAAAGCTGAGCAAGTCTTAATGAAAATTAGACTTTCAGTGGGGGGGGAACCATCCTTTTTAAGTCATTATTTCATTGTGAGCAAATCAACTCATTTCAAGGTTCTTATCTGCTGGGCATTCTGATGTTTACCAATAAATGATCCCTGACTTAAAATTGGGTCTTCATTAACAAACTATGAAACATCAAATGGTTTTCTTCTTCTGTCCATCAGAAAAAGTAGGAAGGAAAATTGTTGTACTGCAAAAAGAAACGGGGGGCTGAAATGGAAGTGTAAATATGGAAACTATAATAATAGTTTTTAAGCTAATAGTACAACATTTCAAAGGATCTGTGATAAAACTCAAATATGTGGAACAAATCAAGTATTGAAAGCAAAAATGCATTTTAAAAATGGAGTCTGAGATATGAATTTGGGAAGATATCCATCCATGAAATACAATATATTATTAATGATTAATTATTAATGTAATGTTAGAATGGCCGGAGGTTTGTTGCTTGAATTAGTAGTTTCTTTAATTCTGTTTTACGAATTCCAGGTGTATGGATGTCTTCCCATCTGACAGCAATCCTGAATCTAAATAAATTGATAGAAACACTAGGTTTCTGCTAAAGGTGGGGGGTGGGGGGAGGTCTTTCCACTTTTCCAGTTGGAGAACAGATCTGAGGATATGGTGTAACAGATGTTACCTTTGGTACAAATTAGGGAGCTATTTCTATCAATATAAGGAGTTAAAACAGCTAGTAAACAGCCAGTTGGAATATCTAATCTCTGTGCTCTTTGTCATTAAAATCTGGTTAGCACTCATTAAGTGTGTTCCCTAGAATTCATTAAATTAACCCTGAACCTGAACCTGGCGAAGTTGCTTTTGGTATCGTTTAATATTTCCAAGTATTAAAACATAGCATTCATTTCTTAGGCTTGCAGACATGCATCGTAATGAGCATAGATTATGGTCTCCGATTTTAAAAAAGCAAACTATAAGGATTGGAGGACCCTTTTTGCTGTAAACAAACGTCCATTATACAATGATTGGCCCATTAAATGGTGTACTTTAGGAAGTAATCTTTCATCCACTCTTTCTCTTACAACAAAACACAGCTGATTCTTCTTTCTTTCAAATTTGTAGAAAATTCAAGCTTATTTCTTTTTTTTTAATCCTACATTTATTATTTATATAAATAATTCAAGGTGGCAAATATCTAATATTCTTTCTTCCTCCTATTTTCCCCATACTAACAAACCTGTGAGGTGAGTTTGGCTGAGAGAGAGGGTCCTTGGCGCAAAGTCATCCAGCCAGATTTCATGCCCAAGGCAGGGTTAGAATTCACAGTTTCTTGGTTTTTAACCTGGTGCCTTAACCATTAGACCAAATTGCATCTCTATTCCCTCTTCTTGTGCTAAGCATACAACAACAATTAGCCAGCTAACCCAAGGAATAGTTCTGAGTACAAATGCAGCATTCAGGTCATGAAAATAGAGTTAGCAAGTGTGATGGTAACTAACAGTTTTGTGAGAAGACTTCTGCATAATTCAGAGCTGATTATTAGATGGTGACTTGAGGCCACAAGACAATACACAAACAGAAGATTTGAAGTCAACGAACTATTACACTGTATTAAAAATGCGATCTCTATATTTTCCAAAACCTTCTCACATATCCTCATAAATATAAGAGCTATTGATTTGCCTGCTCCTATTCTCTGCTTGTCATGTTTTCCATTGGTACTTATTTCAGGAGGCATCTGTGCATCGTGCAATCTTCTTCCCTGTATTATAGTTATTTCATTTATGAATAGATTGCTTTTGTAGCAGCAAACCCCAACAGCCCCACAGACCAAGAATCAATGACCCAGCTCTAAAGAACAAAAGAAGAGATAGAGAATCTTTAACAAATCAAGTACTGTGAAGTTTCCATTCTGAATCTGCTCAACTGTGTGCAGTGCCCACAGGGAGAAAAAAATGCATGTGCATATGATGCCAATGGGCAATGTTAGACATTGGTGATGCCAAGGGTGTCTGCAGGAAAGGTAAAAAAAAGTCAAATGGCCACTATGTGTAACTGAAATCCCATCCCTTTTTAAAGCACATCATGCATGCAATACAAGCAGGCATATACATAGAATGAAGGCTACTGCTAAGCTTGTAAGCCGCCCTGAGTCTTCGGAGAAGGGCGGGATATAAATGGAATTAAAATAAATAAATAAATATAAAATCTATGGAGCTTCAATTGGTCAGTTGTGGTTGCATCTTGACTTTTTAAAACCTGTGTGCTGGGATGGAGGAAAGAAAGGAAAAATTAAAATATTTGACAAAATACTGCATTGTAATGATGAAGAGGATCATCTGTTAGGAGTGGAGTCAAAGAATCAAGATGGAAGCTGTGATTGATATATGCTACAGTCTTTTTTATGTGTGTGCAACATACCTAAAGGAATAAGGCTTTGATCTTGCAGTTGCAACCACTATCTCAACTTTTTTGCCCTGCCACCACCTTGTCTGGACACCCTAGTTGTGTTCCCAAAGGGCATCAAACTAAGCTCCCAGACCTGTGGGTGGTCCATCACTGGAGGTTTTCAAGAAAGTTTGGACAACCATTTATTTGGGGTGATTCTAAGCTAAAATAGGTTTGGTACTTTGTGGTAGTTCATAATCTTTGTCTTAGAATATTTTGTGAAATAGGTCACATTAAAACCGTAACGTAATGTATTTATTATTATATTAAAATTTTAAACTCAACAATTGAGTTTAAACATGCTTGGGATAAACATGTCTGTCATCCAGCAAAAAATTAAAAATAAATACATAAAATAATAATATAAAATAAAATCTGCCAATCCTAGGTCCTTGGGAAGGACTCAGTAGGTGGACAAAAATGCTAAATCCAGTCTGAATATCTGACTGTGCAATGAACCAATAAGGAACAAATAAAATATGTAATAATAATAATAAAATAAAAAATAATAAAAAGTGATTAATTAAAAAGAAAATAAAAATAAACAAAAACTGAAAGGGCAGATTCAATGGACCACTGGGTCTTTTTCTGCTTTCAGTTTTCTATGTTTTTATGTAATCATGAATATAAATAAATTAAAATTTATATTTTACTTAGGTTATAAATTTATTTTGGTTACATAAACAATTGTGTTTTGGTGTTTAGAATGCTGTGTACACCTGTTCTGTACTATCTAAATTATAAATCATACTGTTAACACATGCAATCTGCCACTTTTTTGAAAAATTAGAGGTTAAATTTGGGGCCTTCATCTTTGTCCTAAAGTCCATTAATAAATATAATCTCTTCCTCTACTCAAAGATAGTCACATTTCCTTCATTTAGCACTACTCCTGGATTTTTAATAGTTGTACAACTGGTAGGTCACCAACAGATAGTTTCTATCATCTGCAAATGTTATAATTCTTCTGCTTGAAGGAAAGGAAAGGAAACCAATTATATTAAATAATAATTTTAATTAATATAGGTATCTATATTTCTACAATGGCCAGAACCTTCCCTTGGCTATACAGTCGCAGTACCTTTCTCTTCCAAAAGAGCAGTGGGGAAAAGTTTTTGTAATAATTGGTTTGCTTGTACTTGACATATGCTGCCTTCTCTGCATGAGCACAACGTTGCTTCCAGAAAGGACTCAGTTTATGTAATCCCCCTAAGAAAACTGCAGAAGTCCTGGGGCATTTCACTACGTGGGTCATTCAATCATTGGGATATCATAGGGAGAACAATGTGTGTCCCCCCACATTCTGGATTATGAGTGGTACATTCCATAAACGTGTCCTAGGCTGGATTTTTCCCTGCCCAACAGTTCAGTTTCAGGGTGGTTTTTATCTCTGGTTTGTGTGTCCCTTTATGATGCTGCATAAATATTAAGCCCATCGACCTTCAGAGCCTCTTGCCTTCTCTCTTAATGTACACAACTTCTCACTGGGCATCCTGTGGCTCACATTATCAATTTATTTTCCATTCACTTCAAAATATATTCAGATACTTTCCTTCAGAGATGAGATTGCCAACTAATGGATAAAACATACACTTGGCCTGCTCTTCTGCCTTCAAGGGTTATTTTAATATTAAAAACCAACAGGAACAGGGCATAGCTTCTTTGTTTACAAATTAAACTTAATTAAATTAAACATAATTTCCAACTAATTTTTGCAGAAATAAGTACTAAAAATAGAGATGCAACTACAGGCATCTTTCTCTCATAGAATTATCACTCGCACCCACCATTTTTTCCTCAGTTTAAACTTAACTTTAAAACATAACTTTTAAATGATGCACTGTTTTTCCAAGATATATAGAAAATGGTGACATATTCTTACTGAACATTTTTGTTCTTCCTTTTTTATTATTTTAATTTTTAAACATGTTTATCAATACTGTAGGTTTATATTCTGCTTTCAAGGCCTAGATACTTAGAAAGCCACTCAATACAGAAAAAAACAATGCATATATTATACTACATAAGATATTATTCAAGAAATGTTGTAATAATTTAAAATATTTTATGGAAAAAACCTGACAACATTTACCAGTGTTGAATAAATGCTAGATGGCGATTTGGGGACTTCTCTACAACAGTCTAGTCTGCAGTTAAATGATAAGAATAGCACAATACATTGCAATCTCTAATGTTATACACACACACACAAAACGGATAGGTTTCTACCAAAAAAAACCCTGCCTTTTTTTGGTTCCCTAAAGGCAAAATTATTACTGACTAAAAATGTTATTTACAACTGTCCAAATTTCAGTTACTTTAAAAAAAAAACAGACTTTGCATAGCTAGTGATAGCCAAATCAGAGAAAATGTCAATGCTCTTAACTATGTATACAGATCATCATGGGACTAGTACATTCAGTGTTTAAACTACAACACACTTTCAACAAACTCTGAAGAACAACACTTTTTTTTAGTATGACACAACACAGACTTGATAAATAACATAAGTAGAGTTGCTTCAACAGTGAGATGGCTGGCATATAAATTTAATAAATAAAAATACACTGATGAATTTATAACTGGGAAGAGCTTAAAATATCAACAGTATATAAACAAACTGAAATTATGCAAGCAGAGCTATTTAGGCCAAATATGAATTTTTTTTAATAATTTTTAAATATCAATATTCTTGATGTTGATACTTGAGTCTAAGATAGGAATCTTAGACATACTTAACAATAGCAATATTGTTAGCATATTTAACAATTTAACAATAAGCATTGCTGAATACAATGCATGGCCTTGTCTACAAAAATGGCTGTAACATTTGTGCCATATATTTTAAATTTTAACTGTGGCACTTCTTATCATGTTAAAAAAAAGAATGCTAATTCTTCCCATGGAAATTGCTTCTCCTGGCAAAGGAATAGACCATTATGTTTAAGATGGTTTAATTTATACATATTTCTCTTTGATATACAGCAAACTGTGAAGCAGTCTTGCAACATGAAGAAAACTAGTGTGGTAAATCTTGACAAATTTTTGGAAGACTTCTCACATATAGAAACGGTAAAAAATGAAGTAGAAAAAAAATTATATCCAAATATAAGCACGTCAGATTTACCTTCCTAAGGGACTCTTGGATTCCATTTCTTCAAAAATAATTTCTGGAAAAGAACTTAACAAAATCCCTGTCCTGAATCCCAATAGTTAGAGAACGAATTTTATTGTTTTATTATTGTTGTTTTATTCAGTCAGTATTCGGTTTCAGAAATCAGTCCCCTTACATTCACCATTCTCTGTGAAGCACATCCAAGATCATTCTGGTTTTTTTTAAGGGTCATGCTTTCAGTTTTCTAATAGTTGACCGAATGTCAGTAAACATTCAGCATGTATTTTAAAAAAATAGATTTTTCTGACAAAATAATTGCAGAGCTGGGAAAGATACTTCAAACAAGAGGTGTCATTTGGAATTCAAATAATTTCTTACAGAAAATGTCAGAACTTCATGGGAAAAATCATGTTCTGAATCTTGAGTTGAACAAAACAAATACATTGCTGACAATAAGCCAATCAAGGGAAGAGATGGCTAAACAAGGTAAGCCTTCATTTCCTTGGCAGTGTTTTCCATCAGACATGTGTCGGGTCTATACAATGTGTATGTGATACTATCTGTTAAATAGCGGGTTCTTTGGCGCAGGAATGAGACGTGAAGCTGAGTACAAGGTAACTCATAGTTTATTTCGTGCTGAAACTGTACTGGGGAAAAGTCTGCAACTAGCCGCAATATATAGTCTACCCCCAGGCGTCAGCCAATAGGTTTGAATCAACCATTGCTGCCTGGAGATAGCCAATTGCACCACAGTAGACTTGTAGTCTGGGTTGCTGGAGAGTTGTTAGCTGCTCCCACGTGGTATTCTTTAAGAGCCCAGTACATAACACTATCTTTGTGTAATGAAGGTAGTCCAACAGCAGAGCAACCCCAATACTCTGTCTAGTGGCAATGAACTTTTCCTTGTTGTTGCACCAGCCCAAAAGGAGCTGGCATTCAAAGCATAGGGGTTTTGTAGTGGGAAGAGCACTTCCCTATACATTTCCACTATTTAAAAAGCAACTGGAAAGCAATTGGATCTTTTAGGGAGTGAAGTTCACTGCCACTTTAGAATGGCTCTGGATATTGCTAACAGGTGAATGAAAAGGGGCACAGTAACTAAGCCTCAAATCCAGTGGTGGGATTCAAATAAGTGAACAATCAGTTCTCTGTGTGGATGCTGCTCCCGGAAGTCCATTCTAGGCATGGGCAACAAAAAATTAACTACCATTTCTGCCGAACTGGTGCAAACTGGCTGAATCCCACCACTGCTCAGATCTTTAGATATGGAACAGCTGTCATAATAATACATTTCTTTTTCTTCCATTCAGTCATGTCCAATTCTCAGAGACTGCATGGACAAGTCCCTGCAGTTTTCTTGGTTATATTTTTCAGAAGTGATTTGCCATTGCTTGTTTCTCAGGGCTGAGAGGAAGGTGCTAAGGAAGGACAAGAATTCATGATCTCCCAGTTTGTAACCTGATCAACACTATACCAAATTGGCTCTATAGCCATACATACTACCTTGCTATTTCTTCTTGGCAAATGTATTGCTTTTATGCAGGCAAATGTTGCTCCATCTGAAGCAATCCCCTTGTCTCCACCTTGCCCTCTGCAATGCACACATCTTGCCCACTATCATAATAGATACTTGTATACCATGTTGGAAGATTGTTGGGCATTTGTTCATTACTGCAGGACAATGGGTGGTGAACTTATGACACGTGTGTCGAAGGTGACAGGACTGACATTTGGGTGACACACCAGCATTCAGCAACACTTGACAACTATTATTGAAAGCACACTATATTTGGAAATTGCACCATCTTGTGCAATTTTTAGAGGCTGTGGAGATCACGCAAGAATAGAATGTGTTCTTGCACGGTCCTTGGATCCTACAGGGCATGTGGTCTTCAAAGCCTCTGAAAATTGTAAGGGATGTGTGATTTGCAGAGGCTGCAGGAGCTGAAGAAGAGGATTCTTCAAAGCCATCTCAAGAATGAAGGTCTCATGTGACCTAGAACTGCCTCAGGTAATTCTCAGGGGTCTGTTTACAGAAAGGGAATACCACCTGAAGGTAAGCAGCACCAAGCAGATCCTGAGGATCACATATGATGAAACTATATTTTTTTAAAAAATGAATGTGTAAAGAATTGCTTCTCTTTTGTTCGGGTATACATATGACATGGCAGCAGAATCAAGTTGGCATTTTCTGAATTTTTGAGATGCCAGGCCCAAAAGATTCTTCATCACTTCTGTAGAAGAATCAATATTTTAGTACCATTTTTAGATCTTTCCAGAAATGGAAAATATAATAGGACTTTAAACTCGCCACATTTGTATTCCTTGAGCTTTTAAGAAGCAGTGTTTCACATTTTAATTTTAAAATTAATGTTATGAGTAAATGGTCTGAAAATTAAGGATACCAGAGGTCCATCTTGTGGCCACTAACTGCAACTGGAGATAGAACAGGACAACACAGTACATTTTAAAATACAGTTGCTGATACTTAAACTTAAAATAGAAAAAAAAATACTTCAGGTATTAAATTTGGGTTTTCTTTCATTATACCCATGTTAGAAGCATGTGTGCCTCAGCCCAATAATTTTAAAAAGTTTGTATAATTATCAAAATAACAACAATTTAAAAATAAATATGTTAATTTCTTTTCTTTTTTTCTTTTTAAAAGACAGTGCTACTTTCCATAATGTGATTAAAGGTCTTCAACAAACTATAGAAGACCAGTATAATTTGAGAGGTAAATAAGTGCAATGTGATTTCGTAGAGTGTTATTTTTAGTAAGTTGAGAGACAAATCCTGTACAGGTAGTCTTTGACTTAAAACCAGTTATTTACTGACAGTTTACAGTTACAACGGCCTTGGAAAAAGCGCTTTACTACCTGCAGAGTCACATGGTCACAATTTGTGTAGTTGATAACCGGCTCATATTTACAAACAGTTGCAGCATTCTATGGTCACATGATCATAATTTGTGAGCTTTTTTACCTGTTTCCAGCAAAAAACACCCACTGAGGAAGCTTGATTGGCTTAATGACTGCTGTAAAAATGGTCATAAAATTGCATTCAATCTCATGGTGACTCTACTTAGAACTGTAACAACTTGTGATGGAAATTCTGGTCACAACTGTGGTCATAAGTCAAGAACCACCTATATAGCCAGAAGAATTTATGCCTGATCCTTAAGGGGGGAAAAAAAAGCAATTCATGAACAATTTATCAGTACAGCACATGCAGAGTGTTTTTCATGAGAAGCATCTTTCCCATTCAAATCGTCCTTCAGACAGTAAGTTGCTTCTTAAATATTTTCCGTTCTATTGCCACTCTCTGATTTGCATCCCCTTTCCAAGAATATTATTCCATAAAAACAAGTAAAAAAAATATTATTCTTTTGTGGCATTGATTTTGCAAGCATATCCAGTTGAGGGAGAATACCAGAGTGAAAAGATTCAGGAACCTTTAACTTTTGTCTTCTCTTGTTGTCTTAAGCAAGAACCCCTTAATTTATTTTGCCTTGCAGTTTTAAATCAGTTTAAATCAAGATAAAACATATAAGGAAGAGTTGCTGGAATTGGGAATGTCTAGTCTAATGAAGAGATGGACCAGGGGAGACATGATAGCAGTGTTCCAATATCTCAGGGGTTGCCACAAAGAAGTGGTGGTCAAGCTATTCTTCAAAGCACCTGAAGGCAGGACAAGAAGCAACGGATGGGAACTAATCAAGGAGAGAAGCAACCTAGAACTAAGGAGAAACTTCCTGACAGTTAGAACAATTAATCAGTGGAACAACCTGCCTCCAGAAGGTGTGAATGCTCCAACAATGGAAGTTTTTAAGAAGAGATTGGACAGCCATTTGTCTGAAATGGTATAGGGTTTCCTGCCTGAGCAGGGGGTTGGACTAGATGACCTCGAAGCTCCCTTCCAACATCATCATCATCATCATTATTAATAATCATCATCATCATCATCATCATCGCACAGTCAGCCAGATGTTCAGACTGGATTTGGAATTTTTGTCTACCTATCGAGTCCTTACCAAGGACCTGGGATAGGCAGATAGGATGGAAGCAGTTCCTAGTAAGGCTGCCTTTTGCAATTGACTAATGGCGAATTTGTCAATGCCAATGGTGTTCAAGTGATGCTCCAGTTATTTTGGAATTGCACCCAAGGCACCTATTACTATTGGTACTACCCTTGCTTGCCTTTGCCACAGTCTTTCTATTTCTATTTGTAGGTCTTTGTATTTTGTTATCTTCTCCAGTTCTTTCTCGTCTATTCTGCTGTCTCCAGGCACTGCCACGTCCACTATCCAATCATCATCATCATCATCATCATCATCATCATCATCATCATCATCATTATTATTATTATTATTATTATTATTATTATTATTATTATTATTATTATTATTATTATTATTAATCAAGGCAAGGATTCTTACTATTTTTTAGAGTTCAGAACAGTTGGGAATTTATTTATTGCTCTTATTTTGTAATATTAATATTCTTATATAGATGAAAATGAGAAACTCAAAAACACAATCCAGATTTTAGAAGAGAAATTGAAGACTCATGAAAAGGTAGGAGCATTCTGTTTTCAAAACTTCTTATTTCTGATTTCTAGGGATGATTTATTTAGATGATTTTCTGATTTTTATAGTAATCACTACCATCTTCCTTATTGTTCATTAATGACTTAAATAAAAGCATATTAGACTGTTGGATTAATATTCAATGCCTTATTTGGGGCTCACCATCACAAAAAAGGCCAGCATTGTTTCTGGGTAGTTTTTTACTTGTTCCTGATAGTCTCCAGGAGTTGTAACTGGGATGGAGCAATTATTTGCAAGTGCATAACAGCAACAGTACGTACATTGGTAAAATTTGCTTATTACATTTTATGACTTTTTAAGGCAATTGTATAAATACAAACATCTTTACTGTTTGGAAGGAAGACTTTGCCCTTTACTACTAAAGCATAATGTTTGAATGCAAACCTATGTTCAAATTCCCATTAAAAAGCCTTGGAAAATTATCTTATTAGAACATTGAAAAGGCTCAGTGGATTTATTTCTGGCTCAGCTGCAGTGCTTCTGAAATCACACACACACACATCAAGGTTTCATTTGCAGTGATTGAACTCTGCAGAATTTGTGGACAATCTGTTTTCCTACTGTCTGGGAAGCATCACCTTACCTCCTGGCTTTTAGACTGATGTTGCAAACTATTCATAACTGATAAAGGGGAAACACGGCTTACTTCTCTGCAACAATTTAGATTTGTTTTTAATACAATCAGACAAATGCATACATTCCTGTTGATTCCACTATAATAGGATTTATCCTAGCTCTTTAGAGCTTTAGTAGTTCAGATCAAAGAAACATGAGATAAATTGACAAGATTTAAGTCATTACTTCCTCTTCAGCAGGGAGTCAGAGAATTGCAAAGTGGCACCCGGCTACTTGTTCTTCTTTGAGCAATGCCCTCATGGAAGGGAAGGGTTTGCAAATTGTTTTCTTTTTGTGTGGAGTTTGAGAGGACTTTTGTTGCTTTAAGACTGGCTTGATCTCTTTTGAAGAGAGTGGTATTTGAAGACCTTCAATCTGTTGCTTGAGATCTCTCTCTCCCCCCCCCTTTTCCCTAGATTAGTTTTCTGCTGCCTGTCTATAGGCATTAAGCATTTCCTTCTAGCCAAGTTAAAATGCTAACCAAAGATACTAGCATAAGATTTGCTACTAGCATGATACTGCCAAATAGGGCTATACTCTTTACAATCTGGAGGGCACGTTAAGGACAAGTATTGGTAAATTCTCTTGGCTTAGTTCCTCTCCCACCAGACCTTACCAGCTAACAGGAAAGAATTTTGACAGACAGCTAGACCCCTATTCCCTATTTTCAAAAGAAGTCCAAATCACAGCTGCTAGGTACAAGGAAGGTTGCACTGTGAAGAAATTGAGAAAATCAGCTCATTTTTTTCATCCACCTCCCTCCCATCACTCTCTCTCTCTCTCTCTCTCTCTCTCTCACACACACACACACACACACACACACACTGCCTGTCTCCATCACTTTTAGTCAGCTCTTGTTTTGCTTGATTCAGATTTCCAAACTATAGATTGTCTTACTGGTAGGTACAAGAGGAGAGCCCAGTTTAAAAGAATTGCACTTTCCATCTTTCCATGGCTCTGGAAGACCATGCCCAGGAACCAGTGGGTTCAGGTATGCCTGTACCACCTAAAGTGACCAATAGGTGCCAGAATGATCCCAAAGCTAAAGGAACCCCTTGAGCAGGGGTGGGCAACCTCGGCTCTTTTATGACTCATGGACTTCAACTTCTAGAATTCCTGAGCCAGCTTGGCTGGCTCAGGAATTCTGTGAGTTGAAGTCCATGAGTCATAAAAGAGCCAAGGTTGCCTACCCCTGCTCTTGAGGAACCGAATTTAAAGTTTCAGTAAAAAAAAGCAATTTGCATTGAATGAAAATTATTTATTTTATTTATTTATTTTTATTACATTTATATCCCGCCCTTCTCCGAAGACTCAGGGCGGCTTACAAGCTTAGCAGTTATGTTAAGATATGTTAAGATAAATCAATTGCAAAGACTTATATATTTCAATAAATTCATAGGAATATGAAAATATGGTTGATAAACTCATTATGGAAATAAAAAACAAGGAGAAGGAACACAACCATGAACAGAGCAAACTTCACAGCGACATGAACAAGCAACGTAAGCATAATAATATGTATACAGTGCTTGAGAGATACACAGTGTAAGGCATAGCCTTCATTGGGTGCACTATTAATTTATTTTTTCACTAATAAAAGATTGAGAATTACATATTTCAAGTATTTCAAAAATATCTATTCCCAACTGAAAAAGAGAGTAAGTGTAAAGTTCCACATATATGCTCTGCACATCTTTAATAATTTATTTTCCATTCTAGCAAATTAGGCAGTTTTAGATGTGTAATACAGTTTGTTCATCCTGCCTTTCAGATACGAATTGTGTCATAAAAAAACCCTTTACATCACCTAAAAAACAAACTAGCTTTTACTTCTGCTTAAAAACAGTAAAGAAAATATACCAGCAAAAGGGAAGAGGAAGTAAGGGATTTCTTCAAGTTTGCAACAGAACCGTGAATGCATTGCTATAATTTACCCATAATTCAGAGCAAGCTAGTCTCTGAGCAGCAGCTGGTGGTCCTTCATGGATAGCTGATGGATAAAACAAGAATTCAGTGGTTTTCTACTCTTGACACCAGAGCAACTGTAAAAATAGGATCTGATGTTTCTTTTTTTGGCAGGGAGGAGACAAGCAAGTTTTCAACAACAGCTGCTTTTGCTTTAGCTAGTGTAGGGAGCCAGATTGTCTTCTTACTAGTATGTTCTTTCTGGGAAGCAAGGTATACGGTCCTCCAGTGGCCCTTGACCCCTTGGCAGATGGATAAGGACAGAATGTGCAACCACTTAATTCTCTTGGACAACTGCTAATTGCGGCAACATGTTCTAATCTAGAACATCTATACAATATGGAGACATGAAGAAGATATGAAGAATACAGAAACACTTGGACTTGTCCCATGCCTTCAGAAGGACTTTGTTTTTTGCAGAGTAAATGCACATTGTTTTCAAGATATTTAATCTAATTTTTTTACCATAAGAAGTATGAAAATGAAACTAGCAATGACACCTAATACAGAGAAAGATAAAAAGTAAATTTGATTGACCAAGATTACAAGCTCAAATATTAGTTTATAATATGCTGGAAAGGATGGCAAAGTGTTTTATTTCTCCTCTCTTGTTGCATCAGTAGGCTGTTGATCATCATCCTTGTTTAACATAGCAAATTCACTATTAAAGGAAGATGAATGGAAGCATCCCCAGTGATCACGGTGACCATTTTATTCAACATTTGTTGACTAAGTCACCCAGATTCATCAGTCTTGACTTCTACTGGGCAGAGTCTGATTTGGTGACTGTGGAATGATTTAGTTCTGTTATTCGAGATTAATTCTGGTCTGCTGACTCCAAGGAAGTAAATATGACCCTTTCTATTTGAAAGAATTATTCATGCTCCTCCTAACTCCCTTTTATTGATTATACTCAGCTTGATATTGCCAACCCGCAGTGCAACTGGAGATGGCACCTATCCCAATTCAGGATGTTGCTACAATCTGGATGGTATGAAAGAAGCTAAAGCTGAATCCTAGCAAAATGGAGTTACTGATTGTCCTTTGTAGTTTTCTGTTCATTCCATTCTTGTTTCCTGAGGGGTAGCATCACCCTTGAGGAAGTAGGTTACAGTTTGTAGGTCCTTCTGCACTGCTGAATGATCAGTGGAGATTATAAATAAGGGAAGCTTTCCTCAACTTCTGGTATGTATCAACTGCAGCCTGTTCACCCTCATGAAGGTAGACTTCGGCAATCTGTTGTAGATGGGGCTGCCTTTGAGGCTCATTCAGAGCTATAGGTGGGTGAGAATACAATGGCCCACTTGTTGACTACTGTTAATTTCTATTACACTTATTTTGCATTGGTTCCCAATAGGTTTCCGGATGCAATTCCAAGTGCTAGTTTTCACTTTCAAAATCTTGTATGGCTTACCATCCATGTACTTGGAGGAGCAACTACGCGCTGGGGAGAGCTCCGTAGCCCCCAACAATAAGGCGTCCCCCCAGGAGCCCCCCAGGGACGTCAATGGACCCCTGGGGTGGGGCAAGAATTTCGGGCAAAACAGCTGGGTAACTATGCCGCCCGCTGCCTCCCGGAACAACTGCAGGGGTGCCAGGACACCCCTGCCCCGCCGCCTGGGCCGCTGGCGACCGTTATAACGGAGCCAGCACCCTCCGCCCTGCCTCTGCCGCTGTCAACTGCTGAGCAAGGGCGGCGCCTCCGCCGATCAGCTGTGCGGCGGAGGCCCCGGCGGGAAGGATGGCAGCGGCTGCGGCAACGATTTTTTTCAAGCCCCCAGGCTGGTCGTGGATCCAGGGAGGCTGGCAACGGCGATGGCGGTGGCGGCGGGGCGCCTCCAGGCCCCCCCCCTGGCCATCGAGGAGGGGCCGGAGGCTCTGCTCTGCCCCGGCCCCCCCACCGGCTCCCGGGCGACGGCGGCGTCTCCAGGTTATCAGCGGAGACGCCGCGGACCAGCTGGACCAGCTGGGTGGCGGAGGCGAAGGCATCGGCGGCGCCGGAGGTGAGAGACCCGCCCCTGGACCACGGCAGCCGTCGCAGCCATCCAGGAGGGGCCAGAGGCTCTGCTCTGCCCCGTCCCCCCCCCCCACCGGCTCCCGGGCGACGGCGGCGTCTCCAGGTCATCAGCGGAGACGCCGCGGACCAGCTAGACCAGCTGGGTGGCGGAGGCGAAGGCATCGGCGGCGCCGGAGGTGAGAGACCCGCCCCTGGACCACGGCAGCCGTCGCAGCCATCCAGGAGGGGCCGGAGGCTCTGCTCTGCCCCGGCCCCCCCACCGGCTCCCGGGCGACGGCGGCGTCTCCAGGTTATCAGCGGAGACGCCGCGGACCAGCTGGACCAGCTGGGTGGCGGAGGCGGAGGCATCGGCGGCGCCGGAGGTGAGAGTCCCGCCCCTGGACCACGACAGCCGTCGCAGCCATCCAGGAGGGGCCGGAGGCTCTGCTCTGCCCCGGCCCCCCCCCACCGGCTCCCGGGCGACGGCGGCGTCTCCAGGTTATCAGCGGAGACGCCGCGGACCAGCTGGACCAGCTGGGTGGCGGAGGCGGAGGCATCGGCGGCGCCGGAGGTGAGAGACCCGCCCCTGGACCACGACAACCCTGGACCACGGCAGCCCTCGCAGCCATACAGGAGGGGCCGAAGGCTCTGCTCTGCCCCTGACCGGCTCCCGGGTGGCGGCGGCATCTTCGGCGGTAAGAGCAGCGGTGCGGCGTCTCGACCACCGTGGGCTGCCCCTGGACGGCGGTGCCTCCGAAAGATGCGCACCAAAGGAGACGCTGGACAATGGAGGCGACGGCCCGACCCACCTCCTCGAAACATCTTGATCGGAGACGGCAACACCAGGGGCATGACACCAGGGACTCCCGTACCTCTGAGATGCCACGCTCTGGACGGTCCCCAACCAATAGGGGCCATGGAACTGCGGCCGGGAACAACGCCCAGAGGATCAGGGAGGGAACTGTTTGGGGCGGCTGAACCACCGGAGCTGACGCCAATTAATGGATCCCTCCATCCTGCCTTCTGCCCATTCTCACCCATCTTTGCCCATTCTCTCCCCACAGGACATAACGGGCCTGGGTGCTAGCCACGGTGGCAGAGTGGCTGGGCCATACACCTGCTACCCCATAGTGGTGAGAGCTCTATGGGGTATGCCTCACCCAGAGTACGTTCTGGACCACCTCCGGAAGCAGAGACACAACCCATCGTGAGAGGATGAGGAGTGGCCTGCTTCTGGGGGTTCGCCCAGCCAAGTGGCAGTGGCAGGGCGACGATCCAGATACGCACCTACCCGGCTCGACCCTCCTGCAAATTCACCATCCAGGGGACAGCCTTCCCGGAACCACCTGTGACTATGCCCGTTCAATACTCTAGCATAGCACTGCACGCCCTCAGGGGTTCCCCACTCTCCTGGGTGCGACCCGCCTGCATCACATCCAATCTTGATGACGGGCCCAACCACTGGGCCTCTGAGAGATGGCCGGGCAGGGTCAGGGGCCTCCAGCACATTCCCATCAAGAGGCCCCTGATTAAGTTCTTAGCTAAGTTTTTTGTGGGGTTAGGGAGGGGGGAGGGAGGAGACTATGGTTGCGCGGGAAAGGCACACCTTCCAGCCACCATAACGCATGCCAGGCCCACGGCCGTTCACGACGGCGTACAACGAGGGCCAGTCGCCGATAACACCCAGTGGCGTACTGACGAACGTCCCATCCCTAGGATGGTGGGGAATGGCAGAAGGTGCACAGACAGAGGGCCGTATCGTCACCGGGAGTGTCATCTCCGCTCTGTAAAGGCGGTGAGACGCTCCGACCCTCTGTTCTCCCCCGGAGGACCCGGGAGCAAAGGTGCGCACCCTCCCATGCTGAGGCTGGTCTACCTGAATGCAAGGTCCGCAGCCAACAAAGCTCACCTCATTCGTGACCTATTGGAGAGTGAGCATGCGGACCTGGCCTGCATCACGGAAACCTGGCTGGGCCCAGAGGGGGGTGTTCCTCTGGTTGACCTCTGCCCGCCAGGTTTCCAGGTACTGCACCAGCCCCGGGCTCATGGGAGGGGCGGGGGAGTGGCAGTTATCATCAGGGAATCCCTTAGCCCGCGAGAGACCACCGTCCCTCAGATGGTCGGGTGTGAGTCTCTCCTACTGAGATTCGGCCCAGGGGCGCAGCTGGGTCTGCTGCTGGCGTACCTACCACCTAATCGTGCAGCGGCGGCCCTACCCGAGCTACTCGATGTCCTCTCAGGGTTGGTGGTTGAATTCCCAAGACTCATGGTCTTGGGCGACTTTAATCTACCGTCCCTGGGAGGATCGTCCGAACTGGCTCGGGAGTTCATGGCTTCCATGACGGCCATGGACCTGTTGCAAATAATTTCTGGGCCGACTCATGAGAGAGGCCACAACCCAGACTTGGTGTTCTTGTCTGGACGGTGGCGTGATGATGTCGGTGGGGGTGCCACAACTGTTACGCCCCTGTCATGGACCGATCACCACCTCCTGCGGCTAGACTTCCCCCTTGCCACCCCCCACCGTGGGTGCACGGTGCCAGTCAGATGGTACCGCCCTAGGCGCCTAATGGACCCTGATAAGTTCCAGGCAGCGCTTAGGGACTCGCATGCACCCCCTGCTCACAGCTCGGCGGAAGCCTTAGTGGAAGCCTGGGAAAAGGCAGCCACGGAGGCTCTGGACCGAGTTGTACCCTTGCGGCCTCTGACCCGGCGCAGATCCCAGCGAGCCCCATGGTTCACCGAGGAGCTCCGGGAGATGAAGCGTCGGAGACGGGGCCTAGAGAGCCGTTGGAGGTCCAGTCGATCCGAATCCGACCGATTGCGACTAAGAATCCTCACCAGGTCTTATCTCGCTGCGATAAGGGTGGCAAAATCCAACTACTTTTCCACCCTCATCGCGTCCGCAGATAATCGCCCAGCTGCCTTGTTCAGGGTGACTCGCTCCCTATTAAACCAAGAGGTGAGGGAGGAACCCTTGCAGGGTCGAGCCGAGGAATTTGGTCAATATCTGCTGGATAAAATCGCTCGGATTCGAACTGGTCTGGACTCCAACTGGGCTGAGATGGAAGAACAAGACATGGACAGTCTTGTCGACGTCATCTGGGAAGAATTTGATCCTGTAACTCCTAAGGAAGTGGACAGGATTATGAGAAGGTTAAGCTCCTCCACATGCTTACTGGACCCGTGCCCTTCCTGGCTGGCCTATGCAGCTCGAGAGGCGACACGAGGCTGGTTCCTAGCGGTCATCTCTGCTTCTCTGAGTGAGGGTCACTTCCCCACCGCCTTGAAGGAGGCGGTGGTGAGACCTCTCCTCAAGAAGCCCACCTTGGACCCATCCTCTTTGAATAACTTTCGTCCAGTCTCCAATCTTCGCTTCCTTGCGAAGGTTGTTGAGAGCGTGGTGGCGCACCAACTTCCTCAGATCCTGGATGAAGCGGTTTATCTAGACCCGTACCAATCGGGTTTCAGGCCGGGCTACAGCACGGAGACGGCATTGGTCGCTCTGATGAATGATCTCTGGAGAGCCCGGGACAGGGGCCATTCCTCTGTCCTAGTCTTATTAGACCTCTCGGCGGCTTTCGATACCATCGACCATGGTATCTTGCTGCGACGCCTCAGGGGACTGGGAGTGGGAGGCACGGTTCTGCGTTGGTTCTCCTCCTTTCTCCAGGGTCGCTCGCAGTCGGTGCTGACAGGGGGACAGAGGTCGACCCCGAGGCCTCTCGCTTGCGGAGTCCCTCAGGGGTCGGTCCTCTCGCCTCTCCTGTTCAACATCTACATGAAACCGCTGGGTGAGATCATTCGCAGTTTTGGAGTAGGGTACCATCAGTATGCTGATGACACCCAGCTTTTTATCTCAACTCCAAACAATATCAGTGATGCCCTAGACGTGATGTCCCGCTGCCTGAAAGCGGTCCGGGAATGGATGGGGAGAAACAGGCTTCAACTGAACCCGGACAAGACTGAATGGCTGTACGTACCGGGAAGCCAGGAGATTCAGAACGTCCCACTGCTTAACATTGGGAACAAGTTACTTCCCCCTGTTGATAGGGCCCGCAACCTGGGTGTCCTCCTAGACTCGCAGCTCTCCCTGGAAGACCACATTGGAGCTGTGACCAAGGGGGCCTTCTCCCGGGTTCGACTAATTCGCCAGCTACGGCCTTATCTGGACCTGGATTCCTTACGTACAGTCACCCATGCCCTTGTGACATCTCGCCTAGACTATTGTAACGCTCTCTACATGGGGCTGCCCTTGAGATCCACTCGGAAGCTTCAACTGGTGCAAAGTGCGGCGGCACGGACACTCTTGGGAGCCTCCCGATACTCCCATATCACACCTCTCCTCCGTGCGCTGCACTGGCTTCCGGCTGCCTTCCGTGTGAAGTTCAAGGTGCTAACGATGACTTACAAAGCCCTACATGGCATGGGTCCGGACTACCTTCGGGAGCACCTTCTGCCGATGTCAGCACCCCACCGTCCTGTGCGCTCCCACAGAGAGGGCCTCCTCAGGGTGCCACCGCTCAAGGAATGTCGGCTGGTGGCCCCCAGGGGGAGGGCATTCTCAGTGGGTGCGCCAGCCCTCTGGAACACCTTACCAACAGAAATCCGGATGGCCCCTGACCTCCGTACCTTCCGTCGCGACTTAAAAACTTTCCTGTTTCAGCAGGCTGGCCTGGCATGATAGCGTTAATTGGGGTCCCAGTTTGTGTTCATTAGTGTTTCTTATTATTTTTATTGTTCGATCTGTATACCTTCCTTCCTCTGTACACCGCCCCGAGTCCCTCGGGAGAAGGGCGGTTTATAAAAACTAATAAATAAATAAATAAATAAATAAACTACTGTTAACAGATTTGATCTATCCAAAATGTATGAAATTTTCCCAGAGGAAACAGTTTATGGTACCCTAATTTTATGAAGTGAAAGGGGTTGAGGCCAGAATGTGTACTTTTTTTTAGTCATGGTACCAATGCTATGAAACAACTCCTTCTGCAAGTCCCTCTTGGTGAAGGCCATTTAGGAATTAATGAAGACTGAAACTTCTTATAGTGAACGATTGTTGTTAGTATGATGATATTAAAATAATAAAGTATATAATTCTATTTGATTAATGCAATGATTTGCTTCATTATTTTTAATTTTATATATATTAACTTAATTGCATTAGTTGAAAGCAAGATGGAAGAGCATAAGAAACTAATGGAGAAGAAAGATCTACAGATTTTAGAACTAACTAAACAACTGAAAGTTCAAGAAAAGGAAAAGCAGAATGAGATAATCAAATTACAAATAGAGGTATGCCATTTATGACACTCTGAGAATATGCCAGAATAACAAGAAATATGCTACATGAATAAATTATAAATTGTGGATCAAAATCAAAACATTGCATTTTACAAAATTAAAGAAAACCACCTGACAAGGAATAACTTTAAGGTAGAAATTGATACGATTTCAGTATGCATTCATATTACATTTTTCATATTTCATCATTTTCAGTTTAGATTCATTTTTCCTAGAGTTGTCACAAAGAATATTTTCTCTTATTGACTTGGGATCAAAACATCAGAGAAGATACCTCAGGAATGGTGTCTTTCTAGTCTGTTGAAATTTGTGCTGAGATTTTTTAAGGTTGAGAATGACAGGAAAATTATTGCTGTTTTTCATTATTACATATAGTTTCTATAATTGTAAAAAGTATTTTGCATGCTTAGAATTATTAGTTGATAACCTCCTTTATTAGCATGTGCAGTGCCATGAGATTCTGCACCACAGATTATTGGGTCTCAGATTGTAAATTAACATGATTCAGGATAAACTGGAAGCTGACTGGACAAGAGTCAGTGGGATCACCAAAACAATGTCTTGCCTAGGAGGTTTTTAAGCCAGTGATTTCTGAAGAAGTTTGACAGGGTTCTCTGTAACTTTAGTTCCTTTACTTGCATACCTGACCCTCTGGCTGGCTGAAGCGATGGTGGGGGAGAAGGAATGTCAATTGCCATGAAGTCCTGTTGAGGAAGGAGTAATGGCCACCTACTGTTTGAATGAAATATCATTGGAGTGCAGATGATATCCAGTTAATATTACTAAATAAATTCAACATTAAAGTGGTGAAAGTATGTTTTTTGTTTCATGTTTTGATTCCCTTTTTTCCAGAATGTAGTAAAAGAAGTTATTTTAGAGCATTTTATGCTCCATAATACTAAAATAAATGTATTCATGCCTTCAAGAGTTTGTGTTGATATCATAATTTTGATAGTTTATTAGGATTACAGCCTTAAATATCTTTCTCTCTTTGTTCTTATTGTTGCACTTTTCCCTCCTCGCTTTCTACAAAGTCTTCAATTCTGAGCAGTAAACAAAGACATGACCCAGTCAATTAAGCTGCCTTTAATCACATTGATTTTATATGTATTACTTTTATGATTTGCTTTTCTGCATTATACTCTGGGGAAATTTTCCTTTTACATTATCTTTGTAACAGCTCTCTAAAACCAATAATACCATGTGATGACGATGAGTCAATTTTACTCATTTGCACTTCATGGCCAAATGGGTATCTGTTTTCCCTGTGTTAATGTAAACATCCTTAGCCAAGAGTTGCTTATACATTACTAAAATAGCATTAATTGCAGAGAAGCTTTTTCTGTCATTTACATTATCAATACACTAGCTCTTTTTTTTAAACAAAATTTCAGTTCAATACTAAACTGGAAAGGCTGCAGACCAAAACACTGCAACTACAGGCTAACCCCGCAGCGCTCCCTCAAAATATCTATAGAAAGGTAAGTGTTTTTATTGTTTTCTTAAATGTAAAGTGGTTTAAAAGTTAAGATGTTTTGACTGCAGATATTTTGCTCTACTCTGTTTACGTGTAGTCACATATGTGAGATGGGCAGCTATATCAATTTACCAGATAAAATAAAAATTCTGTTTTAACAGTGTCTTATGCTGCGATAAGAGTGAGGAGAAAACATCCCAAAGAGCTCTTTCAAAACAAAGAGATATTCTATAAATGCTTCTCCCATCTGAGATTCACTTGCAGGAGGAGGTTGCCTGCAAGTCATCCATTCATTTCATAGCCCTGAAAAAATGTACAAGGCTCCTCTGTACTTTCACATTTTTTAGTATTTATACTTCATTTAAACATAAACCTTTTCCTAAAGTAAAAAAATGGGAAATACAATTCCTCTCAAATTTAGTCAACTATAAATTAGTTACCATTAACTGGGGAGCAAAGAAAGATTGGTCTTTGGAAGGAAAATATCCAGAATTATTGCAAACCTGAGGATCTGGACAGACTTGAACACTGGGGGCTATCTAACAAAATGAAATTCAATGGTGAAAAAAGTAAGGTTCTACATTTAGGCAGGAAAAACCAAACGTACAGGTATAGTATAGGTGGTACCTTGCTCAATAGTAGTGATTGTGACAGGGATCTTGGAATCCTAGTGGACAATCACTTCAATATGAGCCAGCAGTGTGCTGCAGCTGCCAAAAAAGCCAACACAGTGCTAGGCTGCATTAACAGAGGGATAGAATCAAGATCACGTGAAGTATTAATACCAGTTTACAATGCCTTGGTAAGGCCACACTTGGAATACTGCATCCAGTTTTGGTCACCACGATGTAAAAAAGATGTCGAGACTCTAGAAAGAGAACAGAGAAGAGCAACAAAGATGATTAGGGGACTAGAAGCTAAAACATATAAGGAACAGTTGCTGGAATTGGGTATGTCTAGTTTAATGAAGAGAAGGGTGAGGGGTGACATGATAGCAGTGTTCCAATATCTCAGGGGCCGGCACAAAGAAGAGGGAGTCAAGCTATTCTCCAAAGCACCTGAAGGCAGGACAAGAAGCAACGGATGGAAACTAACCAAAGAGAGAAGCAACCTAGAACTAAGGAGAAATTTCCTGACAGAATAATTAACCAGTGGAACAACCTGCCTCCAAAAGCGGTGAATGCTCCAACACTGGAAGTTTTTAAGAAGAGACTGGACAGCCATTTGTCTGAAATGGTATAGGGCAGACATGTCAAACACAAGGCCCGGGGGCTGGATCCGGCCCGCGAAGTGGTTTTGTGTGGCCCGCGAAGCCATCCTGGAAACAGTGAGGGAATGGCCCCCACTGCCTTGGCCCTGGCCCAGAGACCCTCCTACCAGAGACCCTCAGATCTGTCCCACTCCTGCCCAGGCCCCCATAGGCATCCTTGATGTGAACGATGTAGAGCTGGCCATGCCCACCCAGTAGGCCATGCGCACTCTAGCCACGCCCACCCAGTAGGCCACGCCCACCCAGGCTATAGCCACCCGGCCCCCGGAGGGCAACCGCAATGCTGATGCGGCCCTCAGTGAAATTGAGTTTGACACCCCTGGTATAGGGTTTCCTGCCTGAGCAGGGGGCTGGACTAGATGAACTCCAAGGTCCCTTTCAACTTTATTATTGTTAATATTACGAGTCTTGAATTTCTTCAGTACAGTTCTGCCCTATAGCTTTTGGGCAGAACAAAGAACACAGAAGAAAAGCATGGCTGTTAGGATGCCATTAAGCATTTATGCAGCATTACAGGTACAAGCTTCCCATTGATGTGAACTCCAGCCTTAAGCTGCTTGCCTCCTTCTCATTCCCAGTTGATTTGAGAGGCACAGCAGCTAGCTGGGTGTTGTTTTCATTTTCTCCTGCCACAGAAAGCAAACCTAGTAATGCAAAATGGAGACAGAGGCACTGACCAGGATGGACTTTTTTATGCTTGTTCATTGGCCACCTGAAGAGAGCAGATTTAGCGATGGATTTTTTTTTTAGCAGGTGTCCCTCATGTAGTAGCTATAGAATGTTTGAATGCCAGGGGCTATGGATAAATGCCCTTTTTTGTCTGGCAGGACCACCTGAGTTGTATTTAAGCAGTTAGACAAGTAAATTAAGGTGGAAAAAATAATTGAATAATTGAAATTATGTAATATATTTTGCATTATTCCCTCTGCAAATACTCACCAGGAATCATTATCCCCATGCTTTACTAAACAGCCTGGTTTTGACTTGTTTTATCTTAATTATTAGATCAATCTGATTTGACCACTTTGATCATAGCTCAGCACTGTTCTATAATCTGCACAGTATGCTGTATTGTCTGATCTAATCTTAAATATTTTAGAATAATTAATCATAATTTTCTTGTTTTATTTGTTGGTCTATGACAGAATAGATTTCTGATTCCTAGAAACCAAGTCATGAAACATAGTATCTCTGAAGCATCTCAATTTGTGTACATGTATGGATTTCTAGGCATATGGATATACATATATACTTTTTCATGTATGTGTAAATTACTAACAAAGAATTAAGGGAGACTGAAATGCATTTCTAACTCATTAGTTTTCATCAGTCAGCCATACCCTTCTGAGATTCGAACCTGGGCTGATTGCACATTAGGCAGTGTATTTTACCTCTTGAGCCACAGGATCTCTCTCGCTCTGTTAGCTTTCTGCAAGGGGAGATATGTGTCAAATGTTAACTATTTAGATTACCTTGCTAGGCCCCAAACATGGGGCAAATCTTTATTTCCTGTTTTTCATGTATATATATATATATACATATATATTCTTTTATTTATTTGGTTTTGTAGAAGTTCCAGCATCTTCAAGAAGAAAAGAATAAAGAAATTGAAATTCTTCGAAACATTATCAAAGACTTAGAACAAAAGCTCGACAAACGTAAAGATTGCTATTATAAACTGCGACAATTTTGAGAATAACATGAGACCACAAGTTTTACTGAGGAGACAGAACTGAATGAGTGATACACACTGAATTTGTGGATATTTTTATTTATTAAAACATATTGTTTCTCTAACTGCAAGCTCTTCAGTTGTGTATACTGAACTACTTTCCCTCTTGTAAGCATTCATCATAAAATAATTCAGGTTGTATAGGGGTATGGTTTCCCTACCAAACCATCATGAATTATGACAAACACAATCCTAAAGAGTTTCCCTCTATTGAACATTTTCTTTTCGCTCTAGAACTTGCAAAAATTCAGTTAATTTTAGAAATTTCAGAAACAACAGATATTATTTTGCTACATAAAAATAGATGTTATATAAACATGCCTCATATACAAGATTGTCCAAATCACTGGTTAGCAGAAAATATGGTTAAGTGTAGATCTTAAATTTTATTACCAGATATTTATGAAATTGAAATTAGTATTTGTTTCATCCCATCCCATCTCT